>NC_090939.1:79922340-80547340 GCF_040938575.1 Ambystoma mexicanum | reverse complement strand
CCAGGTCGAGTCACCACAGCCTAACATTTTGGATTGTGGTGCGGGGAGGGGGATACAGCCTGATGAGCTCCAAGGAAATGGTGCTGTGCCACTACTTCCAGCAGACAAGCGGAAATCAAATAAACAGATAGGCTTGAATTCAAAAGTGTAACCCTGTTTGAAGCCCATAGGTTTGCTTTTCGCTTGTCCTATGACCCCAGGAGAGAGGGGGAACAACTCTACACTTCTCCATGGAAGGAATCCATGAGGCCAAGACACAGGGGCAATGCAGTGGCAGTAACTGCAAGCCCATAATACCTAGCCAAACAATGAACTCTCTTGGGTGGTCATAATTCCTTGGTTATGCCACCCACACATGGTGACTAAACACACCGACAAACAGAAATGAAACATCACAACACTACCAGAGGTCAAGTCCTACAAATTAAAGTGGGGGAGGGAACTCATTAACAAATGCAATGGCATGTGATGTCATCAGAAATTAGCATATCAAGGTGAAATATGCATATATCATTAAATTGGCTTTGCATAACCACCAAAATTGCACAGGACGAATGGCATTTGCCTTTCATAAATTTTAACACCCAATTTTGTGCGTAATTGGTGTCATACAGCCCAGCCTTGATGAAGGCTGGGCTGCATGATACAAACGCTCGTAGCTGTATTCGTTTCAAATTGATTTACTATTATTGTAAAGCAATTTGAAACGAATACAGCTACGAGAGTCTTCAATTGGCATCATGCAGTCCAGCCTTGATTCAAGGCTGGGCTGCATGATACAAACGCTTGTAGCTGTATTCGTTTTCAAATTGCTTTACAATTGGTATCATGCAGCCCATGATACCAATTGTAAAGCAATTTGAAATTAATACAGCTACAAGAGTCTTCAATTGGTATCATGCAGCCCAGCCTTGAGGCTGGGCTGCATGATACCAATTGTAGACGAGCGTCAGAAAGCATTAAGTTTATGCTTTCTTTTCCGGCGCTCGACAGGAAAGTAATTTACTTTCCTGTCGAGCGCCGGGAATGAAAACAGTCCAGTGGCCTCTTTGGGTGCTCTGAGTTGGGGGCAGATGAGTGGACAGGCCAGTGCTTACCTGGCTAGCTTCACCAACTGTCAGCTCGGGCACTCAATGAGCCTTGGAGGTGCCTGGGGTCACAGCCAAATGCTGTGCATCTCCCAGGCCTGCGTGACCCTCCCCCAATCCTGGGCCTGCAACGCCGAGCTGAGGTGTTAACCCTCAAGCTGCTGCAATCAGCAGCCAGCTGTGTTCGCTCTAAATCATTAAATGAGCGCGAAAAAAGACACACTAAGCTAACGTGTCTTTTTTGCGCTCATTTAATGATTTATAGCGGCAATTGCGGGAAATGGCAAATTTTGCGATTTTTTTGCAAATCGCAAAATCGCCATAAGGTGGATGGTCTGTATAAAATATCTAGGCGCTATGATAAGCGCAAGTGCACGTGAAACTCTGTGGAAAGAACATCTAGAGAGCAAGCTTAAACAACTAATTTCTCAGGGTATTCTAATTGGATTTAAATATGGCAAATGTTCACTCCTTCCGATTGCAAATTTTTACAATCAGAAAGTAACCCCAGCCATCACCTATGCTGCTGAAGCCTTGGATTGCCATGGGAATTATGGGAGCGTCTTGAAGAAAAACTTTGGAGAAAAATTCCACACCTCCCAAAGGTGGTTCCCATGGCAGTAATTAGTTACGAACTAGGTCTGCTATCCTTACAAGTAAGTGTTGTATGGAAATCTATGCTGTTCTTCAGCAAATTGCGAACACCTGACTGTCCCCATCCCGCAGCCCCCAATTCAGAGTCTTGCTGTTAAATCCAACTGTAATGGCAGACTGGACTAATTACTGGCCTATTACCACATCCCTTTCCTCTTAAAAATATTAGCCAGAGTGGCGTACCTCCAAATCCAGCAATATTTGGAGGCTAAAAACCTACTTGGGCTCAGACAATCTGGTTTCAGGCCAAAACACGGCACGGAAACTGCCCTCCTTGGCCTCAAAATTCAAATGGATGAGGCCAATGGTAACCTAGCCATCCTCCTGCTGTTGGACCTCTCTGCAGCATCTGACCTTGACGATCACCAAATCCTCACAGACCACTTGACTTCAGCCACGGCCTTCTCCAGTAACGCCTCTAATTGGATTCAGCCCTCCCTATCCAATAGAACCACTAGGGTTTTCTCTCCATCGGCCTCAGCGGACCCAATCCCCATCCACTGTGGGGTTCCACAAGGCTTGTGTGACTCCCCTACGCTTTGTAATATCTTTACAAAGCTCCTCTTTGACCGTCTTGACAACTTGGGTGTCACATATACGAATTACGCTGATGACACCCAAGTTCTGATCACGCTGACTGGGTGTTATGTAGTTGACGCTAAACGGAATAATGACATTTATCAGGCATAGATGGCAGCCCATAGCCTTTGTCTCAACGACGAGAAGACAGAGCTCTTGATCTTCGGCTCACAAATAAGAATAAACCAGCTCAACCCATGATACTCGGCATTCGATATCGATGGGAACTCCATCAAAGTGGCTAAGGAAATTAAAACGCTGAGAGTGTACCTCGACTCCAACCTCTCACTCTAGAAACAAGTGAGTGCCACTTTATCACCAACTGCCTATACAAACAAACTGATCAATGCTTGCACAGCATTTCTGACGCCCATAGCTGCATCACGCTTGCCAGGGCCTTAGTACCATCTAAGATTGATTATTGCAGTACCCTCTTCCTAGGCTCCTCTGAACGGAACTTGAATAGACTTCACGTCCTACAAAACAATGCCCTAGGATCAGCATTAAGTATCCCCAGATCCAGCCATATCACCAGCCTCAGACAGAATGCCTGTTCAGCCCTGTGCGCGAACAGAATATCGCTCTGCACCCTAGTCATCACCCATAAATGCCCATCTAATTCTGCCCTTAAGTATTTATCGGACAAATTCACTAAACATCAACCAGATAGACCGACTATAACTCCTTATTCGCACTGCCTCACCATCCCGGGATACAAACTTAAAAGAGCAGGAGGAGCCAGTGTCCCGGTTCTGTCCGCCAAATGTTGCAACTCTACCTCTTAACCTCAGAACGGAACCCTCCTTCTGGACCTTCAGAACCAAAGTCAAGAGTTGGCTCTTTTGCTAAAAAACACTGACGTACTACCTGCTTTACCACCGAGATATACACACTTTAGTTGTTTTTATCCTCCACCTAGGCTGCTTGCTTTACACCCTCTATCATTTTTGTACTCTCGTCCAAGATGTAACCATGGACAATATTGTATCGCCTTACATGTATGTTTTTGTTTAACTGTTCTTCTCTGCAAAATAGACTTACTTTGTAAACCCTGGTCGATTTCTACCTCTGTTGTTGTAATCTTTGAATGCCTGTAACATTGTCTCAAGTTTTAGCGCCCAGATGCCCCAGGGCTCAGCGCGCTATAAATATATATTATAATAAACTAAACTAAATTGAACATGTGGCAAGAAAGATGCAGTGCAATTTTGTTAAATTTGGGTTTATCGACTGACATCTTATCCCGAAACCCAATGCACGTAAAAAGAAAGTTGTGGGTAGACAATTGGAGTGTCACTGAACAAAAAAAGAGCCAACCTCAAGGTCCACACTCTTTCACAACATTTTATCAGCAGCTCCCAATGCTGTACCGTTATATCTTAAGTTTCCAGAGTCCAAGACACAGACTTTTTCCTCAGATTCCGACTAAACATACTACATACAAAAACCACCTTATGTAGATATGTAGATATGGATTGAGTTAAGGAAATACCAAATGTAGACTGTAATGCCCAAACACAATCCCTGCAACAATTAACACTGTTCTGTTCAGAGAATCTCTCCAGCTACATAGCCTCCATTGGTCCTCCCAGCTGGGCACTGTGAGGGAGAAACTAACTCTTTGAGCACCGGATTAACGCCACACATTGTGCCAGTAAAAGCTCTTAATATAACCTCCAAGTGCCCTATCACATCGCCTTCATTGGTTGCCCAATCAGATCTTTTTCTCTGGCCAGTGGTATGACGCCACAGTCGGTGGGAGGTGGTGTCTCTTGTAACGGCAATGAAGACCTGATGGCTGGTGAAAAGATAAAACAATGGCGCATCTTTCTGAGAACACAGCTTTCCATGCCGTATTATCCAATGGAAAAATATATTTGGAAACCATGAGGTACCGATAAATGGAGACATAATCAGCACGAAAACGGACAAACTGGTAATCGACGCTTCCATTACTCTGGGGCACCTAACTCTGGAGGCCCGCTTGGCTTGGAAGTTTCTGACCAGTTATTATTAGAATCTGCTTCTTCGTTAGAAGTATTAGAAAGCAAGATGAAAAACACCACCATGTTCTCAGTGAGAAGGTGTCGAGATAGAGTCCAATGTGCTGACAACTTCAACCCTGATTTCAGAAATCAGAGGGCCGATTCCAATTTTGCTACCAATGACCGACTTTGCTCCTTGAAGGGCAGAACTTCACAAGCCAATGGACATTCTGTTGTTCAGCTGGGGGTATCTCGGTCGGATACTCCAAGGACCGAAGAAGCCGCAACTCAAACTGGAAACACGATGTTTGCAGCCCCAATGATTGACACTATACTTGGGGTTTCACCGTGATTACCACATTGACTTCAATCATGGCCTTGTTCATGAAATTGCATGAACAGATGGCCGAACAATTAAAAGACCAAACAACTGTATTGGCCATGTTCACTTCAAACGTAATATTTGTGGAGGCATTTGTAACCCCCATACAAAAGGATATGGATATGAGTCAAGCAAAAGTGGATGCCCTTCTTCACTCGATTTTAGACCCAGTGAGTAAAGAGAAAGAAAACTGGCGTCTATCAAGACGGCTGGAATCAGTAGTCTTCGGGGGCTTGACAGGGAAGACTTTAAATCAAATTGAGAACCTTTTTGAAGCTGGGGAGGCCGGTTTGTTAGAAAAAGGGAATGACCCGAAAGGGAGAGAATGGCCAATTAGTTGCTGACAAGATGTCATCGCCAGCCGCAGGTGCAGTGGACGCTGGGAATGAACAGCCCCAAGATTTTGGTGTCGAATTAGATAAGCCGAGAGGCCATCTGCCCGCCGAGCGAGTGTGACCTCAAACGTCACAGCAACAAGTGTGCCAAATATACGTCAAAGGTGTAACCACGTCAAAGCCCAAATCTGTAAAAAATGTAGCAAAATTTGAAAAGGAACTAAAGAAAAAAACTGGAGTGACTCAACCTACATCTATAATCATTCCAACCACGAAAGAAGCAGATAATCAAGAGACATCAAAACAGTAGGTAGTGAAGAGCACTAAGCGGGTCCTAGATAACAAGAAACAAAAGGAAGACTTGGGATTACTAAATGCAGGGACCTCAAATAAATCATTGAAAAATAATCAAAGGGCAAATCTTACATCGAGAGGGACTACCAATGGCCATCATCAAGATGAACACAACAATCAAAGCACAACAGTAGCGGCACCCCAAATTACGATCGTAGTAGAAAATCAAGATCCAAAATGGGTCACTAAAGCAGGGAGCATTCATTCCATGGATGATTTTATTGGACTTCCCCACTTATTCCATTGACGAAGAGAGTGTGGCTGAGGAGGACATTGAAGACGTTGAGGAAAGGATAACTGAAGTCTCCTCCTCTGACACCGAGGATGAAGATGAGAACTTGAAAACTAATACCAAACGAGAATGGAAGGGAGTACCTAGGGGCCCCTCTATTTACATGTGGAAAAGATCATGACGAACTTTCAGCTTGACAAAGATGGCACAAAAATCAACGAAATAAAGCCCCCACTTGTGCCCCTGTTAACACAAGGCACTCCTCAACCTCTGAAAAGCCATCAGAAAGGACCTGATCCTACCATTGCTATAGTGAACATAGGAAGGCATAAGGAGGTCGAAAACATTGAAGAAAAGGCAACTGAACGAAAGGTCTTAAAGCCAGCACCTGTTGCACAGGATACTATAGAGGTGAACTCCAAGATCCACACTGCAGTTGGCGTGGAACTGTATAGAATTTCACCACTAAAATTGCCACCCCTTCCAAGAGGTCACGAGAGCAATCGAAATGTGATCAACGACAGGACTCTAATAAGTTTACCAGCTATGAAGATTGATTGTTAGAAAGGATCAGTCAAGAAAAGGATGGACTGATCTTAAATCGAGCAAATGTAATAAGATTGTTACATCATGTTCCCTCACTAAGACCACTAGCATCTAGCGATTTGGCCATAGTGGAGTTCCTAGATGAACGGCGGTTAGAGTACTCATCTATCCAATGACCCCACTCATTATGCAGCTATTAAAACAGGAAGTCTCCCAACTAAGATAATTAGGTTTCGACCTTACAGAGCCTAAAATTATTTCACCTTGTCCATCCAAACCTCTATATGCTCCATCAAAGACTGATTACAAGTCTGTGCAAAAATCAAGCCCCATTAGTGAACTGAGGTAGTCTCCAAGAAGAAACATGACGGAAAAAGGGGCGTCTCCTGGAGAAACTGCTAAATGGTTTTTAGATTACATCAAATTGGAAAGGTTGACTGACGGTTTTCTCCCTTCCACTTCACCACCACCTCTGGTGATGCCATAATTCTACGTCCTGAAGACGGGTCCAGTATATACCTATTAGCAGTTTAAGTTGGCTATAGAGTATTTCTAACAACTGTTACTGTGTCCCATGTTGTGTCGACGGAGTCAAGGACTAGTTATCATTTAAAGACATCAGAAATAATTATGTGCTTGTCACACATTATTGCTAACCTCACAAAACTGTCACTATATGAAAATAGTGGCTTTGCTCAACTATTGAAAAATATGACCGTCACATGAGATTGTTTTATGTGATTTCTTTGTTTACAAAATGCATTTTTTATCCACTGTTTTATACAGAAAACATTCCGGTTGTTTTTACATGAACTGATTAAAATGTTTTTCTCTATTTCCCGTTTGGATCTTTTGACCAACATAGCACTTGTTACAACCAGGCACACCTTGTGCGTGTATAGGTGGGTAGCTGTTTGTGGTACCTCCCTTATATTTGTCTTAACTAGTCCTCAGCCACACAGCCCCCTAAAAAAGAGGACTCCCTTGCTCTAACTTTTTGCATTTCCTGGAGAAACTGGCCATCTCCCAGCTTAATCTCCAAACTGAATCTGTTGGCTGTCTTCATGACCATCAGTCTGGCCACAGAGCTGCCAGAAGCACGGAAACTGCTCTCCTGAACATCAGTGAAGACCTGCTCTCCAACCTTGACTCTAACACCCCTTGCGTCCTCATCCTGCTTGATCTCTCTTCTGCCTTTGACACCGTCAACCATGCCATCTTGCTCAACCATCCCTGTGATAACCTGGGTATCACTGGTCAGGATCTGGCGCGGCTGACTTCTTTCCTCTCCGACCGACCCTCCCAGGTCCAACTTGAGTCCTTCCTCTCCGCTATCTTTTTCTCTACCTGTGGTGTCCCCCGGGGTCCAACCTTTCCCCCGGCTGTTCAAACAATACCTGGCACTCCTTGCCCACTGCATCGCCGCTCTCTGCCCCAACTTTCAGTGTTATGCGGATGACACTCAACTCATCTTCAGGCTACCCTTGGCCGCCTCCTCTACTTCCCTCATGTCTGTCTGCTATCCGGGAGTGGTGTGCCACCAATGACCGTTGCCTTAATGCCAGTAAGACTGAGATTCTCCTCATCGGCACACCCGCTCCCTCCTTTCCTGCAGCTTTCTGGCCAGCCTCCCTTGGCCCTCTTCCTGTTCCCACCTGCAAGGCTAAAAACCTCGGGGTCATCTTCGACTCTACACTCTCCTTCTCGCCTCACATCTCTAAGAAGTCACACTACCAGCTGCACCTCCTCAGAGGTATTCTTCCTTTCCTCTCCTTCCCCCAGCTGCTCACGGTCTCCAGAGCTCCATTTCTCTCTAGGCTGGACTATTGCAACAGCCTCTTTCTAAATCTGCCTGCTTCTACTCTCGGCCCTCTGCACTTTATCCAGAACAGGACCGCAAGACTTTGGATGGATGGAGGGATGGAGGGATGGAGGGATGGAGGGAGGGAGGGAGGGAGGGAGGGAGGGAGGGAGGGAGGGAGGGAGGGAGGGAGGGAGGGAGGGAGGGAGGGAGGGAGGGAGGGAGGGAGGGAGGGAGGGAGGGAGGGAGGGAGGGAGGGAGGGAGGGAGGGAGGGAGGGAGGGAGGGAGGGAGGGAGGGAGGGAGGGAGGGAGGGAGGGAGGGAGGGAGGGAGGGAGGGAGGGAGGGATGGATGGATGGATGGATGGATGGATGGATGGATGGATGGATGGATGGATGGATGGATGGATGGATGGATGGATGGATGGATGGATGGATGGATGGATGGATGGATGGATGGATGGATGGATGGATGGATGGATGGATGGATGGATGGATGGATGGATGGATGGATGGATGGATGGATGGATGGATGGATCTCTCTCTCATCTACCACAAACTCAATCAGGGTCAGTCGCTTCTCCAAGCAACAAGTTGGTGGTAGATCTTTCTTCGGCTGGGGCCTCCCTCTCGAACAGCCTCCCTGAAACTTGAGGAGAATCATCTTCAGGTCCGGAAGCACCTCAAAACCTTTCTCTTTGCTTCTGCTTTTTCTCCTCCTCTTTTTTTTCTCCTCTCCCTTGCCGACTTCCTGGCTGACACTGAATTTGCACTGGTTACCTGGTCACCCTCTGATCTCGGGCCCAGGTCCCCTCCCCCGCCAGCCACACTCCTGCACTGCCTTACTGTGCAACCACCCACACTTGGGGACTGTTTGTGTATCCCTATAGTTCCACTACCAGCACTTGACACCTGATGTCTGCACTTATCCTTGCACTTGCCACCTGCTGGCCGTACTTTTTCTTACTGTTTATTTTTTTTTCTTATCCCATGTACTGCACTGTCCTCTTCCCCTCTCCCCCGCACTTCTCCTCCTTCCCCTTCCCATGCACTTGCGCAATCTGAATGACACCTGGCCTAGTAGGATCGTTGTCTGTCCTCCCTCTGTTTCCCCCTCCCTTGCCTCATCAAGCCTTGAGGCGCGTTATAAATATCATATCATATTTTACAGTAAAGCCTATGAGAGGTGACCCTACAAGAAAGAAGGGCGAGATGACTTATGTCTTCCCGTGACGAACGCCAGACACAAAAAGAACTGAGCGACAGAGGTTCCGCCAGAAGAGAAGAACAGAGATCGCCTGTACAGAGAAGATCAGACCGTCATGAAAATTCACTAAGAAGAGAAGAGGTTGTCGACGAAGGGCACTGAAGAAAACTGGAAGTGGTCGATGGGCCTGGTGGCAGATAAAAACAAAATGCCATAGGCCAGGTCCTCAACAGTTTTGAAGCCCCTGACAATTGCTTCATGGAACACGGGCTTCATTCACCTCTTTATCAAAGGAGGTGATCAGATTAAAGAGCATGACATTTTCTCTACAGGAAACCTGGCTGTGCGATACTCCAATCGTGGAGGGTTACTCTAGCCACTTAAATCCTGCAGTCAAGGGTGATAGTGGACGACCTATGTCGGGTCTCCTAATTCTTACTAAAAATCACTTCCAGATCATAATATTGGAAGAATTAACTTTGACTCCACTAATTCAAATAGTGTCAAAATTGGAAACCACCAACGCCAATGTGCACAAGACATTTATCATCTTCAATCTGTACTGGAATCCAGGATCTATTGCTAGCCTTCGATTCCCACATCAGGTGGAGAGATGGATTGATTAATGCAGGCAAAAGTGGTCAAATGCGTGGATCATATGTGGGGACTTGAATTCAAAGTGCTTTGATGGACGGGGGAGAACTCAGTAAGCATGACTCTGTTGGAGCCACTCCTGCCGAAAAAAAGAGGGCACCAGTGGATCATGACTATGGATGTGTTCATTCTCAATGGCATCGCTGTGGGCTACATACCTGCAAAAATTACGAGAAAAGACTGCAGTGGAGGGCAAATTTTGGACTGGATATGCATCTCAGATGAGATATCATCGAAAACAAGATGGTAGTAGAACACATGAATGACAGTGCTCATAACCTACTTTCTGCTACATTGATGCCAGTCTCAAATAGTTCGTTATTTGAATTTGACATCAATGGAAGTAACGATGGGAAGAAACCGAATAGAAATCCCTCAGTCGCAATTACCAGAGTTGACCAATAGTCTAATCACCTCGGTGAAGCTTCTTCAATCGGAAGGGGCAGCTGAAACATTGGATTATTTGAGTCCCTTTAAATTATTTGAGAGCAAATCAAAGCAAGTTGGGTTGAGGAGATGACCTCATTGTCACACCTATGATGACCAGATTGTACTTCAAAAGAAGCTCAAGAGACAACACCTTAACATCTTGAAACATGACATCTCTCCAACGGCGGCAGTACAAAGACAAAAAATCCGGCAACATAATTGTAACTGGTTACGCCGCCATAAAAAGACACAAGGAAGCAATGATGCTGAAAAGATGTTGGACTCACTAAAAAGTTCCAACACAGCAGGAATGTGGAAACTGATAAATCGGTTAAACACTGAACAAGATTCACTGATGAGGAGTCCAATTCTACCTGAGAAGTGGATTACTTATTTTAGTTCCTCTTTTGACCAAGCAAAACAATCTTCAACAATAAGTACCCCTAACGTGGAGTAAAAACTAATAGATACTTCTGTGGAAGCAGTTACAGATGTCATTAAAAAACTATCTCGCCCAAGAGCGTGCTGCCCGTATGGCCTCAGTATAATAGGACTCTGAAAGAAGATATAGTCCAATGGGCCAAGTTTTTGTCAATTCTTTTTGACTATATCTCCAAAGCTCACAAGATTCCCTCCTCATGGAAGGAGTCTATAATTATACCAATTCACACGAAGGGAAGCCGTCTGGAACCATCTAATTATCGTCCCAAAGCGTTGCAGGACACCCCAGGAAAGATTTTTGGAACCCGAATATTAAAATCTTTACGGGCATGGGCAAAACTCTCTGGTCATTTGGACCCTTGGCAATCAGGGTTTGTGCAAGGAATCAGGACTGCCCTCAACATCTTCATTTTAAACTTGTTCAAGGGTCGCACTGAAAGAAGAGCTAAAACTCTATATTGCGTTCATCGACCTTACGCAAGTGTTTGACAGTGTCTCGCGCTCTTTACTGTGGGCAAAACTGTCACAGTGGAGGTGTCCTTCGCTAGTAGCTCCCATTAAGGATTTTCATGAAGACACCACTCTACAAATACGACTCAATAAAGCAGGCTTGCTAACTAGATCAATAGCCACTAACAAAGGCCTAAAGCAGGGATGTCTGATGGCATCAGAACTATTCAATCTTTTCATTTCTGATGTAGATTCTGCATTTGTGGACATTAGATGCTTCCCTCCATAACTAGTGAATATGAAATTGGGAAGACTTGTATATGCTGATGATGTGGTCCTTATAGATCAGATCCCGGTGGGCCTGCAGAGACAACTAAACGCCCTACAAGCCTACTTAGATAAAAATGGACGCGCCATTAATCCGAGAAAATCTTTTATTATGCCCCTGGGCATTCAAAAGGGACAAATGAGAGTGAAAAACTTGTATTGGTCCTTGTTAGGGGTAAATATTTTGGTGGTCCAATCACTTGTGTATCTGGGAGTATGCCTGAACTCGAGCAAGGTAGACGCCCCACAGTATCAGGAACTAATGAAAAAAGCTACAAATCTGGCAGACTTAGACAAGATCTTATTAATTAAATTTTGCAAATCCAAGGTCGTTCCCATTCTAACCTATGGGGCAGAAACTTCTTTCAATTTTGAAATGAAAAACTGGTCAACGTTGGAGGGCTGCTTCTGGAAAAGGACACTGAGATTTCCCAAGGGCACTCCCATACAGGCTGTGAGAATGGAAATGGGCCTGACCTCTTTGGCAGCAGTCGCAGAATGGAGGATGCTTTATTTTTCGAGGAAATGTATAGTTGAATCTGCCAAGGGAGGAATTGAGTGCTTGAAAAAAGCTTTGGTTGAACACAGGGAGCCGGCATTGATCCAGTAGGAAGCCAAGCGTCAAAGCCTATTACAAAACTTAGGTGAAGTAAATGATATTTTGATCAACAACCCTGACAAAGTCAAGAAGAAGCTATATTCCCAAGACTGGTTCAGAACAGAGGAAGAAAGATTAATCTCCAAAGCCTATGTTAAATCATGGGAGTACAGTAGGAAGCCAAACTTGTTACCAAGTTATCTTAAACTATCCCCACACTGGTTTTTCAGAGATTAATTTTTTAGGTTTCGATTGAATCTAATAAAGACAAAAGAAACTTCATGGTGTAGGGCCCTCAAAGACAGTCCCCCCACATGTAGTTTATGTAAAGAAGATGAGTCGACATGTTCAGATTGAAAATTTGCAACATCTGGTAATGGATTGCACGGCTCTGTCATCCCAAAGAGTTACTAATGACGGTTGTCATAACAAAATATGGGCACAGACCGGAAGGCCAATGGTGGAAGATGATGTTGTCAGGTGACAAAATGCCAATAAACCTTGCCTTGGTGAAATTGTTAATTGTCATTAAAAAAATCTAGCAGATGACAGATGAATTTCATTCTTTCCCTTCTCTCTCTTTTTCCTTTTTAATGTCTTGTTTTCTTTTTTTTATATCAAAGGATGATTCTGTGATTAAAGGTTGTCAATTGTATAACGATTTAAATCATGTTAAAAAAATTAAAAATGGGCTCAAAAGGGGACCCCATGAGTCTAGTTAGTACCACATTTAGGTCCCATCCGGGAGCTGGGTTAGAAATTGGGGGTGAATCATTTTAACCCCTTCCATGAAAGCCTTAACAACTGGTATTTTCCACCACGACACCTTTTGTTGTGACGTAGTGTAAGCTGAGTGTGTCGCTAAGTGAACCTTCAGTGAATTAAAAACCAGGCATGAGTCTAGTGAGTGAGTCCGGTACAACACAATATGTGTAGGTGAGCAGTCAATCGGATTGATGCTCTTGGAATTACACCAGATAAAGTGCTTTCATGTATTGGAGTAGCAATATCATGTATTAGGTTTTCTTGCCTCCCTAAGTATGTCCATGCATCTCTGAGGAATTTGGAGGTGCCCGCACTCTATGACCTCAGGAGCCAAGCCGCTAAGTTCAGAGTTTGCAAGCATGGATGAAGCGTCTCCCCCTTGTCCTGAGATAACATGTTGTAAGATTAAGGCAGTTTCAATGGAGGAGATAAAGACATCTCCATCAGAAGCGAGAACCAGGGTTGGCGTGCCCACATTGGGCCACCAAAATCATAGTGACTGGTTCCTGGTGCACGATCTTGTTCAGTAGGGGAGTCGGGGGAGGGGGCAGCGTAAACAAATTTCCTTGACCATCCAGAGACCGTTCCCCTTTGATCGGTTCTGTGGGTACCTGGAGGTGCTATCTTGGCATTGCGCGTTCTCCAGAGTTGCGAACAAGTCGATCTATGGGAAGCCCCATTCTGCGAAGACGTTGGAGACGTTATCTTCGTGTAGTCGCCATTTGTACTCCAAGGACAGCCGGAAGTCTCTGCAGAGTTCGTCCGCCAGAAGACTGAGTTCCCCTGGAATGTTTTGGGACAACAGGAACATCTTGTGTTTGAGAGCCCACTTCCAAATATTCTGGGACAGTTTGGATAGCCCTGGAGAGTGAGTGCCCCCCTGTTCGTTTAGGTAGTACATGTCTGTGGTGCTGCCTGTGAGAATCAGAACCGTCTTCCCCTATAACTGTCAGAAAAGCCTTCAGTGCTTTGAATACAGCTAAGAGCTCCAACAGACTTATATGGTTGGCCGCTACCTCTGGTGACCAGAGTCTGTGCGCTGTCTGCTGAAGCAGGTGTGCCTCCCACCCCGTGAGAGATGAGTCCGTTGTGAGAGTTGCCTCCACTGCAGGGGTGGTCAAGGTTTTCCCCTTCAAGAGGTTTTCCCTCGACCACCACTGCAGAGAAAGAACGAGGGCTGTCGAGACAACCACTAGAATGTCCCATTGTCCGCTGGACTGACACCATTGGCTGCTGAGCCACTCTTGCATGGGGCGCGGACACACGTGAGGCACTTAGTAAATGCAGGACACCATCATACCCAACAGTTGCATGGCCTTGCATACTGTCACCTCTCGACTGGCTACATACTGAGGGATCTTAACAGCATGTTATAATAATCAATATGACTGATTCTTTAGTAGCTAAGCCTCACACGTCTGTCTCTCTGCGCCTGGATGCCCATGGGCTTTGGTGCAATACAAATAAAATAACATGTTTTGAAGCCTCTCGTTGGAGGGGAAGACGAGGCAGTCTTCTGTCCGAATTAGAGCTCCCAGAAACTATTTGACTTGACTGGGGTCTAGGCTGGATTTTTTCTTGTTTATGGAGAATCTGGGACTGAATAAGAGCTCTATCGTCTTTTAAGTATTTGACAGGCATGTTCCGTGGGATGGCTTGCCTACGCAAATGTGCTGCCGCAACTGTCAGTACCTTTTGTAAATACCATTGGAACTGAGGCAATGTCGAAGGGAAGTACTTTGAACTGATAGTGCTTGTCCTCTATTGTGAACCTTAGGTATTTTCTGTGTGCCGGCAACATTGAAATATGCAAGTATGTATCTTTCATGTCCAATGTTGTCATGTAATCCCCCCTGTGCTAGCAGAGGAATTACTTTTTGCAGTGTGGCCATACGAAACTTCTGAGGTTTGACAAATTTGTTCGCTGGGCGCAAGTCTAGCACAGGGCGCATGGTGAGATACTTTTTGGGTACAAGGAAGTACACTGAATACCCTTGTTTACCCATAGAAGAGGGACGACTTCGATAGCGGCTTTTTCCTGCAGGATCTCAACCTCTTGCAGCAGGATACTGAGGTGTTCTGATGTTAGGCGTCTTGATCTTGGAGGTATGAATCGAGGTGGTTGGCTGAACTCTATGCAGTACCCGTGGGCGACGGTCTTGAGCAACCACTGCAATTCCCTCCCATGCTTGCAGGAATGATGTCAAACGTCCCTCAACCGGGGAGGCATGGGAGGGGACCCGGATCGGGAAGTCCTTTTTGACTGGGGGCCGGGGAGCCTCTGGGGGTGGAGTTACGCCCCCTTCCTTTACCACGGCGTTGTCCTCTAGGTGAATATGTGGTGGTGGAGGTAGATCCCTGACCGGAGGACCAATTGTTTCCAGAATTGTTCTGGTTGTGAGGGGAGCGGAAGTAGGATTGCCCACGAAAGGATCGACAAGAACCTCCACCTCTCTGTTGAAAAGGCTTCAGAGTAATTTGGTTTAAGCTTTTCAGAGTCCTGTGCTCTTTCTTTGCTGTCTCCAGCACCTCGTCGACAGCCTTGCTGAATAGATTGTCCTCCTCCACTGGCTTATTGATTAAAGATGCTTGGGTTTCTGGCTTGAACCCAGAATTCTTCAACCAGGCATGCCGTTTTAATTGGGTGCCCTGTGCTAAAGTCCTTCCCCCCTGTTTCAGCAGCGTCTAAAGTATTCTTTAGAATATTGTGATTTACCTGGTTGCCTTCCAACACAATTGCAAGCAATAAAGCTTGCACGGGTTCAGAGACCTCTTGAAGGCCCCCCTGCAGTAAATTACACTGAACATCCGAGTAGCTAGCCAACAGTGTAGTATTGTTGGCTATGCGTGTGGAGTACACTGCAGCAGTAGTAACCCTTTTCCCCAGGGCGTAAAGCTTCTTACAATCTTTATCAGGCAGTGCCTCGCTTGTGGACAAGGGGACGCTGGCTCTTTTCCTCGTTGTGGTAACCACCAGCGAATCCGGAGTGGCATGCCCCTTAACGTAGAGGGGGTCAGTAGGGGAAGGACAAAACAGCTTCTCCTCTCATGGATTAACAACCCTGGTCTGAGTGGGCGTTAACAGGAAAGGAGCAAGGCGTCTCTTTATAGAATTTAATAATGGGCCAGCCTGACTGGCAGGAGGGTTCTCTTTTAGTATGCAATTTGGAAATGTTCAGCTGCCTTCTTAAGATAGCGTTAAACGCCATCTGGTCATCAACAGGTGATGTCTGACGGACTGGTGGGGAGGGAGGGGAGTCCATACACAAAGAGTGGATCCGTGGTAGGGGACGCCCAAGGCTGATTGTCAACTGGAGGGTCGTCCTCCCATCCCTTGGCATCAGAAGGATCATCAGCAGGGTCATCAAAGGGGCATCATCCTGTGTATATGTATCAACATGGAATTCATCATCAGTGGTGTCCAGAATGTCTTCATCATGATGTGGGTCAAAGTCCTTTGAAATTTGGTCACAAGAGTATAAGGGCTCTCTTCACAAGGCCTTTTTGGAGCAAACCTTTCAGAAAGTTCAACAAACCTTTCAAGTCTGTTCATGCACCCCTCAAACCTCTCTCTGGTCCATGAAGAGGAACCATTGGAGGAGGAAAGGGCTCTTCTGGCTGATTTTCATTCCTGGAACGTCGAGATTTATCAGCTAGAGCCTTTGACAAAGACACAAGGCTCTCAGTGTAATCTTTTCGACCTTCCGGGCGTTTCGGCGTGTCCCTTGACACGTCCTTAGCCTGTTCCTTGTGTTTTACCGCCAAAATGATCTTCGCGATGCTATCGTTAATGCTCGGCATCACAGGGAGGTGTACGGACTGTGTAGGCGGTTGCACAGTGGATTTCTGTGCAACCGGGCACTTGAGCAGTGCTGATGCACTCTTCTGAGGCGTTTCGACGGCCACATGGCTTTTGGTGCTGACGCCCTTACTTTTGGACTGCCCGGACGCATGTCGCTGTCCAGTAGCTGGAAGGGCACTGTCGGTTGCGGGGAAGGCTGCCGATCACGGGAATGGGCGGGTACAGTCCGACTGGCCGACGTACTCGTTGGCGCCTTGGAATGCTTCCACAGAACTGTCGAAGCAGAACCGGGAGTTGTGTCCTTAGTGTGGGAATCGTGTGCGTCCTTGTCGCCGGGATGTATATTCCCCATAGCAGGACTCTCATCGCACCTATCAAGCCGACGACGGCTAGCGTGGAGCAAGAACGCTCTTGCGTAAGGTCAATGGCTTCCGAAGTGGAGCCTTGGTTGTCACTAATGTCCTCGTCGCACTCGGCAGCTGTGGCGGCAGGGGAGCTATTCTCGGCACGCGACATACCGTAGGCCGCCCACCGCTTTACGCAACGCTCCTTTAAAGTTTTGGGACGTAGGAGCTTACAGGCCTCACAGGACGTCTTGTTGTGATCAAGGGGAAGACACTTAGACACTTATTGCACCAGCGGTGCTGGTCTTTCCATGGGAATTTCACCTTACAGGAAGGACAAAATCTAAATGGGTGTACTGTCCATAGCTCAAGATCTCTAAGGCGACGACATAACCAAGGGAACAAAGAGAAGGGAAAAGGAAAGATTCTCAAAAGAATATAACCCCCCAGGTTCCCACTCTCCCTACTGTCTAGGCCGGCCAGAAGGCTGGGCCATGTGGTCGGCTGCGCCGACTGGCGTCCCAGCCGTCGAAATTCAGTCCTCAGCGGTCTTCGGCGGTGGAATCGGAAGAAACCGTCGAAGGGAAGAGGTGATAGAAAACGACCAGAGGTCGGGAATATAACAATATTGCAATTTTTTGGAAGAGCTCCGCATAAGGCGACCAGCTAGTTGGGCAGAAAAAAATCTGAGGGACCTCGATGCGTGATGGATTTTGGGTACACTACACATCACGTTAGGGTTAGTGTTACAAGCATGCCCATGTCAACGTCCCCTTTCGATCCTTGAAAGACAAGATGCAATACTCTGCGGTTTCCACTAGATGTCAGACTATATGCACAGCTTGTGATTCTAAGCAGATTAACAAGCATCAGAAATGTATTTTCCAGGTCTTTAAGCATAGGTTCAATAGCTTGTAGATCCTGCTGAATAGCTCTAAAGGACCCCGAATTCTCTGAAGAAAGCCATACCACGGACAAACACTTTGATTGCTTGCCATAGGGTGCTATAGGATTTGGCGTTGGGCGTGTTTGCAAAGCATGTGCATATGTCACTTTCTATATCTGTCCTGAACTTAAAGTCCTGAAGCTTGTCTGACTTAAATCTCCACGTAAATCTCCACGTCGTACGGGTTGATGTGCGACTCTCTAAAAGGAAGCTGTAGCGTTACAGGGGAATCGTCAGAGATTGTGCGTGGGAGAATGCCTGCCACCGTGGCCCTCCCCAGCAGCTTCCACGAGGGCAGGAACATGCCGATACGGGACACCATATTGTGCACAGACGAATAGGCAGTAAACTTGCAGCCCCCTGGATGGAGCGTTCTCCATTTGTCACGCAGTTCAAGTTCCTCCAATTGTCGTTCTAGGCTTCGGGCTGCTTTGGATGGGTGTTTGGGAGCCTGCCCTGTTCTGTCCGTACTTTGATCTAGGATGGTTTTCCTGTCGACCGTCGCCCCCATATTCTGGGGACACCAGGGTACGTGAGTAATATGGACACCATTCCCTCATGAAAGGTGGGGGCATCAATGTTTGGGCCATAGGTGTTGACCAGGAGTACCTCTCTTCCCTCTAATATGCAATATATGAGAACGTATCTGCCATCAGGATCAATTTGTGTGCCTTTCACCATGAATTTGAGCGTTTTGTGGATCATGGTGAGGACTCCCCTGGATTGGGTGAAGAAAGATGTGAAGAACCTGTTGCCCCCCCCCCCCAGGATGTGGCCACCCCCCCCCCTGCAGATTGCAGCAGTGTCATGCATCGCCTGAAGAAATAAGACATTAATCTGTGTCTAACGGCGTATGATATTATTCTCCTGGCCTTAGTGTATTTGCTGAGCCCCCGTCAGTCCAGTTCATCATGCAAAGTACAGTCATGTCGCTCCTTTGTCAGGACCTAGTGTATCAGCGGCTTCCCACAGATGTCCATTCGCCCCTAATACACTGAGTGTGCACGTCCAGTAAGGGTCTTCTGCCTGCCAAGGCATTTTAACATTCAGCCCAACCAGGGGAAACTTTCCTCCCCTCTGTGACAAGTGTGTGGCATCACTAAACTTCACTAGAAGACCAACAGCCTGACACTTACTGCAAGGAGAACCCCCCCAAATGTACCGCTCAGGTCCAAGTGCTAGCTGCTGAACATGGCAGACGTAAATTCTGCCTGACCACAAAACAGTTGCTGGGCAATTCAAATATGCTGCAGACTGACTAGGGGAACAAATACCAAACACCCATAAAGTATATTTCAAAATGGCTGATGTCAAAAAAGGATAGACAAAATAAGGGTGTGGGATTTTCAAGGAAACCAAAAATGAGAAATTCAAGCATGCTTAAGAACCAGAATAGCCTGTTCCTCTCTTCCCTTTGGCTCCGCCGTCCGGCTGTCAAGTAAAAGTCTCTCACAATCTTTGCACTTCTTTCTGGTCTTGGCTGAGTTATTGCTCCTTTTTTGCTTTCATCAGGAAGAACTTTCTCCTTGATGGGCTGCTCCTGCATAATTGCAGTTTGGGCTCGAGGGTCACTGTGTTGTAGACCAGAGTTACAAACTGGTAGACAGCTGAAACAGACATTTCTAGGCATGCCAAAGGACACGTGTGCGGATGGCAGACTCTGCAACAATTGCCTCAAGTTCTGGGCTGGCAAGAGCACTAGCCATTGAGTGCTTCGGGCCTTTGTCACACTCCTTTCTCTTGGCCTCTCTGGTACTCACTACTCTCTGACAAAGGCCTTTGTTTTTTTTCCTTCTACCATCTCCTCCTTCCAATCTCTTGCCTCTCTTTTTTCCTTCTCCTATTACATCACTATCTCCACTCTTCCTGCCCACACTTCTCCACTCCCTCACTTCGACAAATCACCACCTCCTTTGTCCACAAATTTCACTCCCACCTGACAAACTGCTGAAATTCCCAAATTTTTTTTTGTGTTAAATATACATTTTCACAATTAATCGATATTTACATCTTTACGATTCATTATACAAAACATTTTTAAAACATCAAAAAAGCATCGTACTCCATTTTTTATAAAAGTATTTTATTGGCATATATATAAGTACATAATAACCATCAAACGGTAACATAACAAACGAACAACAACCAATTAACTACCACAGTCTTCATAGCTCAAGGTACTGTTCTTAGTTGTGGTGAGGGGGAGGGGGGCCAGTGGTCGGTGTACCCAAGGTCACTTCCACCCCAGGGGGCCCAAGGTTGAGTTTCCGGGTTGTCCATTCTTGGGGGTAAACCCCAGGCAAGTCTCTGGTAGGGGTGAGAACTCAGGGGGGTTTGTGATCCGAAGCGTATTGGATGTCGCGCAACAGGGCCCTCCATGATTCTAGGGTGTCATTGGAGTTATCATCGCTTGAGTTGATTCCATCTTGCCAGGCTCTGGTCTCTGCCTCTGTCCACTTTTCCAGGTCCTTAAGCCAACGTCTATGCCTTGGGCCCCCTGGTGATTTCCATGCCATAGCTATGGACCTTTTTGCGAGGATGCAGGCTAGGTCCATTAGTTTGACCAGGTGTTTGTATTTGCTCAGTCTGGGATGGGCTCCCAGTAAGCATTCCTTTGGGTTCCATTCATATCTTGCGAGTCCCGCTTTAGTGCAGGTGCTTTCTACCATGGACCAGAATTTCGCCGTTTTGGTGCAGGTCCAGAACATGTGGATCAATGCCGCATTATCATTTCTGCACCAGGCGCAGTTCGGAGATGCTTGTTTGTTAAAGGTAGCAACTCTTAGTGGAGTCATGTATGTTCTGTATAGCACATTCAGTTGAACTTGTTTGAATCTAATGTTCCTCGACACCTCTTTGGGGTATAGTAATATTCACTCCCATTCACTGTCAGATAGTGTGATCCCCAATTCGGTTTCCCATTTTTGTCTCAGGGATGCGCTTTTTGGATTGGATCTGTCGTTCAGTTTGATGTATAAGTGGGAGACCGGCTTCCAACCATCTGCTAGGTCGTACATTTCCTGGAGGAGGGGGTCCGGTGGGGGTTCCTCTGGCCAGACAGGCCATTGTGCCCTAGATATCCTCTTGAGGTGGTGGTACCACAGGAATTGGGTGTTCGAGATGTCTTCATTAGCTTGTAGCGATTCAAGTTCTTTGAACATGCCATCTTCAAAAAGGTCTCCCCATGTGTAGATTCCAGTTCTCTCCCATTTCCTGGCTGTCGCTAGGTCCGCCTGAGTTTTGCATACATCCGCCATAATGGGGGTGTTGGGATTGTAGGGATGTTTTAATTGTCGAAGGAAGCCAGTTCTGGCCCACATCTGCCTGCCCAGGGTAACAATCATGGGAACTTCAGATGTTTGTTTCGTCGGGTTCCAAAGCATTTCTTTGGGGAATAGCTTGGAGGTCGCATGTCGCAGGAGCCCCACTTCAGCTGACGGGTCATCGGAGAGCCATTTCGTCACGTGGCCAAGTTGTGCAGCTAGATAGTACCTTTGCAGATCGGGTAGTTGTATCCCTCCTTCCTTGTACGGGAGCGTAAGTGTAGGTAAAGAGAGCTTGTGTCTGGATGACCCCCATATGAAGTCTTTGATTAGAGAGTCCAGTTTTCTGAAAAAGGGAGGTCTGATGTAGAAGCAGATGTTTGTGAAGTGATATAAAAAACGGGGGAGAACTATCATCTTGACTATTGCCGCTCTGCCCATCACTGCCAGTGGTAGCTTCGACCAAAAGTTCATAGATTTGCGGAGGGCACCCACTGCTTTTTCAGTGTTGTGTTCATGCGCGAGTGCAGGGGTATGACACACATCGACTCCTAGGTACTTAAACTTGTCTAATTGCCATTGTATCCCGACGTCTGGTAGATCGGACTTATCCAGACCCCTGAGTCTGGCCAGTGGAAATGCACACGACTTTAGCTTGCTAAATGTTATCCCAGAGTATCGGGCATAGTTGTCTAGGATGTCCAACGCGACCTGTGCATTGAGCTGAGGGTTATTTAAATACAGGAGGACGTCGTCCGCGTACATGGATATTATGGAATGGTCACTGCCCAGCTCAATGCCCGCGTCAAAATGTTTCCTGAAATAGGCGACTACTGGCTCCAGGCCCATTATGTATAATATCTGGGACAGCGAGCATCCTTGCCTCGTGCCCCGCTGTATCGCCCAGGCTTTGGACACCGTCCCTCCAGTCTTCACTCTCGCTGCCGGTGAATTATACAGTACCTCGACCCATTTTACAAAGCCCTCGCCAAAGCCGAATTCCCTTAGTACTTCTATCAGCCACTCCCAGTAGATGGAATCAAAGGCTTTTATGGCGTCTAGCGATAGCACCGCTAGGTCCTCGTCCCGATCATAGGTCTCTGCCATGATGTGCTGGAGCCTCCTCAGGTTTGCGGTAGTATTGCATCCTGGAACTAAACCATTCTGGTCCTCGTGAATCAGGGTTCCTATCACCCTCGCCAGCCTCTTAGCCAGTATTGTGGTCAGGATCTTGCAGTCATAGTTTAGCATGGCGATTGGGCGTTATGATTCACAGTTGTCGACAGGTTTGTTGGGTTTAAGTATAGGGATGATCATTGTTTTTCATGGAGTTGGGTAGGATTCCGTTTTCGTATGCCTCCATATACACCTTGTGTAGTATTGGGGTGAGGGTTGCTTCATACACTTTATAGAATTCTGGCGGAAGCCCATCACTCCCGGGTGTCTTGCAGGTGGCTAGCGATCTAATCGCCTCTGTCACATCTTCTGGAGCGATTTCCGCGTCCAGTAGCTCACTTTAGGCCTCCGTCAATCTTGGGAGCTCAATCTCTGCCAGTGTAGCCCTTATGTCCTCCACTGGTATTTTGGTGTCGTGGGCATACAGTTTAGAGTAGAAGGCCGCAAACGCAGAGTTAATATCTTGTTGCGTCCTGTGGGTTGTCCCCCTTTCATCAGTTATTTCGGTTGGGAGGTGTCTTGGGAACTCGCGTTTACACACCCAGGCCAACATTCTACCAGGTTTATCTGCTTCTTTGTGCGCCCTGGTGATGTAGGTCATGTAGTCGAATTTAGACAGTCTATTACAGGCCAAAAGGCATTCCTCCCGAGTGCACTTCAGTTCTGTTTCAGCGTCCGGCATGATGTCGATTTCGGATTCCAGGTGTGTAATCTTATTCTCCAGATCCTCCATTTCCGACTTCAGATGCTTGCGGATGCCACCAGCTTCGGATATGACTTCTCCCCGTGTCACAACCTTCATGGCCTCCCATAGTGTGCTCTAACTTGACACTGAGCCTGTGTTGATGTCTAGGTATTGTTCGAGTTTAGTACCAAGTTCCTCCTTAAATGCGTGGTCTGTGAGTGCTGCCGGTGGCATTCTCCATAATGGGATTGGCGGTCTGGGTCCTCTAGGAGCCCATTGCATAATCAGCGGAGAGTGATCGGATATGGTTCTGCCTACATACATTGTGGAGTCTACTTGTTGAGCCAGCTCACGATCTATGAACAAATAGTCTATCCTCGTATGGACCTTGTGCGGGGCCGAGTAATAAGAATAGCTCCTCTCGGTGCGATGTTGTTCCCTCCAGATGTCCACTAGGTCGAGTTGCTCTATTGTGGTGTTTAGGACGTTAGATGCAGGGCTATTTAAAAGACGGGGGGGGATCTGATCTGTCCATAGCTCCGTTCCTGATACAATTGAAGTCACCACCCCATATGAACGCACTCTCTCTGCTAAGGATCATTTTAGCACTAAGCATTTTGAGGTGTGAGGGTATTCCGTGTTGTGGTAAGTATGAGTTCACCAGGCACACTGGCGTGTATTCGATAGTTTCCCATAGTATTAGATATCTGCCCTCTTTGTCGGCTTCATAGTCCAGTAGCTGGAAGGGCACTGTCGGCTTTACCCAAGTGAACACTCCTCTAGCAAATTTGGAGTATGCGCCCCTCTTCCGATCCCACCCCATCTTTCGGATAATTTGACTGGGGATTCTTCCATGAGGTGGGTCTCTTGAGGCATCGCTATCGATACCTTTTTCCTGCGCAGGTAAGAGTGGATCCGATTCCTTCTCAGGTCGTGCCCATACCCCCTCACATTCCACGTCATCACCTTAAGTTGGAGTGCCATTGAGTTGGTGTCTTGGTTTCATCTTTCCGGTCGCCCCAGATTTCACGGGGCGGCCTCTTCTCCAGGTGATGAGGCTCTCCTCCTGGATTCCGGTGTTTTCTCATCCTCGGCCCCCAAGGACCTCCGGTCCCGTGCTTCCCCTTTCTTAATATTTCGTGGACTGTGGTGTGAACAAAACGATTAACAAAACTGGAACTGGTGCACCCAGCAACGACAAGTTCCTGCTGGTGCTCAGGCGCTCTCGTACCGTCAGGACCCATCCGGGTGTCAGGCACGAGTGAGGTCGGTCAGGCAACTGGCCTGTCCTGAACTGTTCGTGGGGGTAGGGCTCCGTGCCTGGCATAGGCTGAGCGGGGGCCGCATCTATGTAGCTGACTGTTGGGTGATTTTACTTTCTCTTTGGTTATTTGCCTTGCGTCTGAGTTAGCTTTGTGAGTCATGGATCCGTCCATGTCTCAAGCGCAGGTGATTCTTCAGTTTTCCGTGGGTTGAGGATCCTTATCTGCAGCTAGATTGTTGTCTTCCAGCCACATGTTGGCAGCTGCTGGGGATTCCAGGAAAATCGCCCTCCCCTTGTGGATCACTTTGTCTGGAGGGGTATAATAGCATGTACTTCAGGTTCAGTTGCCTGAGCCGGGCTTTAATCGGCACAAATGAGTTCCTCTCTCGTTGGACCTTCGGGGTGTAATCAGGGTATATTGTTATCCTGGAGCTCCCACGTTCAATGTGGACCTCTTCTCTGGAGTGCCGGAGAATGGTCTCTCTATCCTGGAAGTTGAGTACTTTAGCGATTATAGGGCGAGGATGCGAGCCCGGCGGGGGTCTCTTCTGAAGTGATCTATGCGCCCTTTCGATCGAGAATCCTTGCGTTAGTCTTCCGGCGCCCACCTCCTGTTGTATCAGCGATTCTATATAGGCTGTCGGATTGGAGCCCTCGCATCCCTCCGGGACCCCAATTATTCTGATGTTGGCGCGTCTGGCCCGGCCCTCAGCCTCCTCAGCTCTGGACTCAAGTATGAACACCTTTCGTTCCAGGTCCAGCACCTTAGCTTTCAGCTTCGCTGTGTCGTCTGACGTTTCTTTTATGGTCGTTTCGGCAGTGGTCACTCTTTCTGTTAAGTTGCGGGCATCCTGGCGCATGAGTTGTAGCTCGGATTTGAACTCCCCGATTCTGGAATCTATAAATGAGCGCAGTGATGCAATTTCCTCCAATACCTGGGCTTGATTTTCGGGGGAGTCCGCCGGTTTTGCTTGGGCAGGTTCGGGGGTGGAAGTGCGTGGCTGCGGAGGAGTTTTCGCTTTTGCGGATACATACGTGTCCATGGTGCTTGTTTTCGTTTTATTCCTGGCCGCCATGATGAGGGACGTTCAGAGACGCCACTCGGTTATGTGTGGGTAGATGATGGTGGACGTCGCCTCCTCAGCAATGCCCCAACCAGCCCGGTGATTTTAGTGTGCGGGCTGGGGGAGCTTATGGTTCTGGGGGTGGAATGGTCAGCATGCAGCGTGTGGGGACTGTTTTTCGCAGGCAAAAGGATCGAGATACGGCGTCTCGGCCGGAGCACAGCGACTCAGCTTCCACTCGCCATGAGCTCCAGGCCACGCCCCCAAAAAGCATCATACTCCATAAACCTTAATCATATCATCGGGTGATACAAAGACTAACATTTCACAGTAAGATCATAAAACAACTTCCATGAGGGCGCTAGAGTGCCAACCAAGATGGCCGCAACTTAGCGAGCTCCGAAAGAGCACCTGCAATAAGTCCTGAAAAAACTGTTTCCAAGGGCTGCTTGCAGACCATCTGTACAAAGACACGTCTGGAGGCACCCGGCAGACAGCCCAGACCGAGAGAGGTCCATTACGAGCGCCGCGACCACCTGAGGCGGAAGGAACCGGTACGCCACAAACCCGGCCGGGGCACGTTGCGTGCGCAGTGAGGTTGACAGCAAGAACACACGGGTGACCAGCGCCACTTGCACTTACCATACGAAGAGTGGTCTAACAGCCCAGAAGGAAGCAGGCGGGAAGGACTTGAGGGTCGAGTGAGGGGCTGGGCGCTATCGGTCCCCGCTGCAGAAACTGATCCAGCCCTGGCGCGGGAGCGGGCTACCCCAAACAGCATCAGGCGCCCGACAACAGCCGATGCCGTCACCAGCGAGGGACCCCATCCGAGACAAGCTGGTGGTTTTGTGGACGGGCGGAGATTACCTTGGCGCTCCCAGGTAAACAGAGGGCTCTACTGCGATGCCCCGCACCCCGCACTCCGTCGGCCCTCCAACCTGATGCACGTCCACCCCTGGAAGACAGACCAGCGGGCCGTGCAAAGACGAAGGAGATGGCGGCTGCAGCACCCACCCTGTGAGACCGTGGGAGGAGCCTGGTGCCGTTGGCGTCTCCAGCTGGGGCCACGCTCTGGCCTCGGGCTGGCGGGAGCGAACCAGGCCGTATCTCACGTCGGCACCAAGCGGTGGAAGCATCCCAAACCCCACACAGGGACAGAAAAGACCCCGCTATTGGGCCAAGAACCGCATCAGACTCAAACCGTGGCGTGTCTCTGCATACCCAATACAGCGCCCAGTGGCCTCAGACCTGCAGACAGTCGCCAGAGACTCTCCACATTGCAGCAAGCACCACGCGGGCAGCTCTCCGGCCAATAACCAATACAGCCTGGTTTGTGTATCCACCTGACTACTACGATCTCAAAGCGAAGCCCCCACAGTCGTGGTCTGGCGGGGATCGCCAAGGACCAAGGCCTACCTACGACTTCCATAGCAAGCGACACCCATCGGGTCGGCCCCGCTTGACCGCCACCAACGCGCAGGAAAGGACAAACAAGGGTGAATAAGCAGACATTAGACGGCAAGCCCCCCAGTATGGGAAAATCCGACAAATCTCAGAGGAAATTAACGTTTGAAGCGGGAGCCGTGGTCAAGACCCCGAAAACAAACCACCAGCCGAACATCCCTGAGGCAACAATGGCCCATGACACAGAAGCCGATCAAGCCATAGACATTAGGGGAATACTCCTTGAACTAAAAACCAGTATCAGCAACATAGACAGCAAACTCGACACCCTATCTACAAAAGTGGATGGATCAGATACAACATCGCTTAGATAAGCATGGAGACGGGCTGGACACTGCCGAACAGAGGATCTCCGACCTGGATGACAACACACACTCTCTGGAAACAAGGGTGTCAACACTAGAATCCCAAATGAAGGCCATGATAGCCAAAAATGAGGATCTCGAAGGGCGTTCCCGCCACAATAACATTAGGATCATCGGGGTAAAAGAACACAACTCCACGCTCAAAATGGAAGACGATTGAAACCGCCTGCAAAAAGATGTTTGGGGACTCTGCGCTGTCAAATATGTTCATGGTGGAGAGGGCCCACAGGGTCCCCACCAGCCGCCCCATCCCTGGTGCGGCCCCCCGCCGGATCATAGCCAAACTCCTTAATTTCAAAGACCGCAACACGATCCTACGCCTGGCAAGGGAGAAAGGAGCTCTGAACTACGAAGGAGACAACATACAGTTCTTCCCTGACTTCTCCCCAACGGTCCAGGCGCAACGCAAAACTTTCACCAGAGTAAAACGGCAGCTACAGGAAATCAAATGCTATACTCCATGTTATACCCAGCCAAACTCTGGATCCAGCACAACGGAAAGCCCCAATTCTTCAGCACGCCGGAAGAGGCTAACTCCTTCCTCGATAGCCTGGGTTGACGATAAGCTGTCAACAATCAGGGACCCGCCGTGACTCCCTTTCCAGTACCCCAACAACTGCCTCAGACCATAAAATTGCCCTCCTGGAAATTCACAAAATTGGGAATAGGGCATAATGTGCTCTGGACCTTGGAAGGACACTAGCGCCCCAAGCGTAGCTTCATTTTTGTTTCGCCGTACAGGGTGGGGAAAGCAGACAGGCATGTTGGGGGTTGCCTGTGCCGGGGAGGGAAGCTGTTTTAAGTTCAGGAAACACGCCAGCAACAGGTCCGCACCACGCCGCTCGACTCCGCTATTTCCCGGCTAACGCACCACAGAAACTTGTGGCCGGAAGGTTCCAGTTACCATACCCCAATTCACTAAACAGTGGTACTATACAACCAATATTAACATTGCACAAACACAAGGCAAACAAGCCGTTATCCCAGCACATTCAAGCTAGCCACCTGGAACATTAGGGGGGGCAATAACGCAGCTAAAACAAGAAAGGTAACCCAATATCTCTGGAGACACAAAGTGGATATCGCACTGATCCAGGAAACCCACCTCCTCCCTGAGACGGAGAATCGCTGGGCACAAGAGTGGGGATGCCATAGATACTTTTCATCGTATTCCTCATACGCCAGAGGGGTAGCCATCTTGATAAACAAAACTCTGAAAATCAAAGTACTTGTATCCAGTAAGGACACAGAAGACAGAGCAGTTCTCGTACATGGGATCCTGGAAGGTACAGAAGTCATCATTGTAAACTCCTACTGCCCAAACACAGACGGGGCAAACAACTATGACTGGGTAATGTCGCATCTAGCGGGATCAGAATCAGCAACTATTATCTGGGGCGGTGACCTGAACACCACACTGGGTCCCAGCAAAGATAAATCCCAGGCAACAGCAACACCTATCCCCAAGGCAGCACTACAAATTCAAGAAGTCTGCAGGGCATACGGTCTGGAAGACGCCTGGAGACGACAACATGGAGACACCCGAGACTTCACATTTCATTCCCGGGTCCATAAAACAAGTTCACACCTCGACTACTTCCAGGTGTCCACCAGTAGCCATCTACAATGGAACCAATGCAATGTCCTCCCAAGAACAATATCGGATCACTCGGCAGTCACTCTTGAATACACCCCACCAGACCCATCGGAGGGGAGACGTCACTGGCGATTCAAACCGGGAGCGCTACAGGACCAAGTGTTTGCAGACGAGCTCCGTACAGAGAGAATTTATTTTCTCAAACTCAACCAAGGATCTGCGTCGTCTGCCGGAATGCTCTGGGAAGCTCTACAATGTTACCTCAGAGGGGTATGCATAACCAAAGAACACGCAATGCTGAAACTCATTAGACAAGAACTTACTCAAAGTGAAACCCTCCTGAAAGTACTTGAACGGCAACACTCCGCATCAACTGACCCACACACAACGGCAGAGCTGAAAAAAGAACTGGACATATTCAGGGCGGCAGCAGACCGCAAAATAAAAATCCTATCACACGGCCACTGTATCCGACAGTATGAAGAGGGGCAGAAACCGGGCGCCCTTCTCGCAAGACTGATAGCAGCCGACAGAAGGCCCCCGGCGATAGACCACATAAAAGACCCCCTTGGCACCCTTGTCCACAAGGACAAAGAAATTGCAGAAACCTTCCGTATCTTCTATCAAAAACTGAACCAGTCTAAATACACCGCCAGTCTGGAAGAATTTACCAGATACTTGAATTACATTGAACTCTACTGGGTAAACAACACACTAAGAGAACCATTGAACCAACCCATCACGTTAGTGGAAATCCTTCAAGCAATAAAAGAGCTCCCGAACACCAAGGAACCCGGCCCAGACGGTCTGATCGGCGAGTTCTATAAAGCATTCGCCCCCTCCTTGCCCCCACACTACTGCAAGTCTTCTAGGATGCGCTCGAAACAGGATCCCTACCCCTGACTCTCTGAGAAGCTAATATGATACTGCTGCACAAAACTGAGAAACCCCCAGAAGAATGCAGCTCATATAGACCAATCTTGATAACAAGATCCTAGCCAACATCCTGGCCACTAGACTGCTCCCCCTGATGCCGACCAGGCAGGATTTAGCCGGAACAGATCATACGGTATAAGGCGCATGTTTGGAGTAATAGAAGCACTAGACCATCCCACCAAGCGGTAGCAACCCTCCTTGCTGCAGAAAATGCCTTTGACTCCATCGTGTGGCCCTTCCTCTTCAAGGTCCTGAGCCGCATGGGCCTCGGCAACCACTACATCAGGCTGGTCGCCCTCCTGTACAACCAACCCCATTCACACATAATCCTGGGCAAGTCCAGATCAGCGCCCATAGACCTGCAACGAGGGACCAGACAGGGATGCCCCCCGTCGGCCATTTTATTTGCACTAGTGATGGAGCCCCTCACCTCAGACCTTCGGGCCCAACACATACACAGAGGTCTTTCCTTTAGCCCACATGAATTTATAATCTCCCTATACGCGGATGACATCGCCCTCTACATATGCGACCCCACTGAAAATCTAAACCCAGTACTGTGGGACATTAAATTCAGCACTTTCTCGGGCCCGAGAATAAATCACAGCAAGTCGATAATATTCCCCCTAACCTCAGCGACCCAAGAATTCCCAGACGACTACCGTTTCAAATGGGAACACAATAACATTAGGTACCTAAGCATTCAACTGTCCAGAACCCACCAAAACCTCTTCCAGGATAACTACGCCAGAGTAACAGAGGTGCTCCAAGTAAAAATGAACAGATGGAAAACGCTACCACTCACCCTTTGGGGCAGGGTATCGCTGGTTAAAATGGTAATCCTCCCCAAACTTCCATATTTATTTGGGAACATCCCAATACTAGTACCTCAAAAGTATCTCCAACACATTTGCAGCATGGTCCTGGAACTACTCTGTGCGGGCAAACCAGCCAGAATAGCATACAAGGCTCTGATTCAACCAGTGACAAAAGGCGGGATGGCACTTCCTGACCTAGAGCGATATTACTGGGCAGCTCAGGCCCAAATTTTGAGCCACTGGTACGCCACTCATTTTATCCGACCTCACGTCCAGCTAGAAAGAGCTCTCGCATCACCTAATCTACTGAGAGCAGTTATCATCGGCCAGACACACATCCCCCACACTACTCTAAACCCGATATTATCCACCATTTTAATCTGGAAGAAAATGGCGCAGAGATGCGACATCCGGGTCAGATTCTCCCCCCTCCTTCCGACAAAATTCATACCCAGTATCCCACTGACCTCGGAGAAAGCCTATCTTAACTGGGCCAATAAGCTACAGCTACACGCCATGGGCGATTTGTTTTGCGACAAGAACTTCATAACTTACACAATCCAAAGCCCGTGGGGCCACCGCCGCCCTAGACACATTCATCTATTTCCGCCTCAGGCAGTCACTCCAGGCCCTCTTCCCCACTTTCCCACAACCACCACGAACATGGCAACTCCTGCACGGGGTAATCCAATCACAAGGGGAGGCCAGACTTGTGTCATTGATTTACAAAACCCTACTATCCGACACGACCCTACAGCTCACAGCACCTAGGGAAAGATGGGAGAAAACCCTTCACACGATAATACCAGATAAGGACTGGGACTACATCTTAAGCCAAACACAGAAAGTATCACTAAACACTCGATATAAACAAATACACCTTAAATACGTACAAACCACACCCCCATCAGACTACACTCCCACCACCCCTCTATCCCGTCATCGTGCAGCCGCTGCAATGCCCCACAGGCTGATTTCATACATCTTGCATTGGTCGTGCCCGGCCATACACCAATTCTGGGAGGCGGTACTGGAGAAGACGGCAGCAATCATAGGCACACCCCTTGAGCCCGACCCCAAAATTACACTTCTTGGATTGGCCAAATATCTGCCATCCTAGCTGTGCGGGCTGTTGCTGATACTAGCTCGTAGGAGGATCACACTGTCATGGGGAAAATGAACCCCCCCCCCCAACAATACGTCAGTGGTTGATCATCATAACATACTGTCAGGATACGGAATCGAACTTCATCAGGCTTTTGCCGTTGCATTACCGACCCCCCGATATATGGGGCCCATACATCATCTACTTAATGTCCACTTTGAAAGACAACTCCTCCCGAGACTCTTCCCCAGGACCCATTACCCACGAGACTGCCTAGCCCACAGATCGCGACTGTGATGACATCAAACACTGTTAAGAAAACACAGCAGATCTGGTTCGTCAGCAGAGGGGGGGTAGGGGGTGGCAGGGGTGCCGACGCAAAGACGCTTGTTATGAAGTTTTCTGTTGTGCTGCTGTATGACCTGTTGGAAATACCAAAAATAAAGGTTTTTAAAAAAATAAAAAATAGAACAACTTCCATCCCTATTAAAAAATCTACGGACGCCTCAACCTTCCGTATATCAATGACAAAAATACAAAATTTATCAAAGCAGCATATACAAATTACATTGTATAAATTGTTCCAGGCAGAAGTTCATACATCACATTCCATTAGAAAATAGTGCTCTCAATTATAGCTACAAAGATTTCCAGGACAGTCTCATGTTACACTTTTCAAAGAATAAAGTAAATAATATACTGCGTTTTAGGGTCTACTCCCAATTCATGATTATCTTCAGTATGTATTTAGAGACGGCCATTTTATATAGCTTGGTCAAATTTAATTTAGGGAGGCTAATATATTGGCTACTGATGACCCTAAGTGAATCTTGCTTCATAATATTTCCCCATGGAGTAGCCTTTCCAAAGAACTGCTGCCTCATATCCTTTAACTCGGCACAGTCACATAAAATTTGACATGGTTTCCACTGACTAGGCAATTTGCAAAACGCACTCCACGGTATGAGGCCGATTCTTATACCTAAATATGTAACATTTCTCGAGTTAAGATCAAATTCAACCTGAGATGGAGAAATTCTTGACGCCAGTACATGTTAGGGAATTTCTTCAAATATGGCAGGAGAGAACCCCATCTCCTGGTGTAGCCGATACCTTTCCATCGTATGCCGTTCCATAATCCACAGCCACCCATAAATTTAATTTTACCTTCTCGAAACACTGAATTAATATATCACGATTACAGTCGATAGTTCCTTACAACTCATACACCACAAGTTTAAAAATTCAGTTCTGGGGGCGCTGTTGAGCAGCCATCAAGATGGCCGCTTAGTGTTCGAGCTCCGTACCCGGCTGCAACATATCCGCCTAGATCAGCGGTGCCTCGCATCTGCGGGGGACGAGACCACTGCTAACCTGCTGCCCACCGCCTTGGCTGCACTCGGCCCGAATTTCAGGCGAATTCGGACCTCGGGGCCCGCCCGACGCCGTTGGTGGCCTGCGGGGCGCTCTGCTACGTTTGGGCCCATCCTCCTCATCTGCCGCCGGAGCGGCTCGCCCGCGGCTTGAGCGCCTCGGCCTGGGGCTTTACCATCGCCCCCCTCCCTCCCTCCGTGGACTGTACTGCTGACGGAGCTCCTGGATCCCCAGCCGCGGCTCGCCCTCCCCCTTGAGGGGCGTCGGACTGTGAACCCGCGGGGCCGCCGGAGCGTCTCCTCCTCCTGCCGGCTGCTCCTGCCTGAGAGGGACGCGCTGGTTCTCCCCCCCTGTGGACTCCTTCCTGCCGCCTCCTCTGTCGCTTCTCCTGGTCCTCCTGCGTGACTGCACTCGACCCCCTCCCGAGTCGGCGGCACATTTGTGACCACAGGCTGCCCACCACCCTGTTCCCACTGGAGGACCGTGGGCCGCATCATCTCTTTGGGGGCCCATCCCCCCCGTTGCCCGCGGGGACCTCCCTCCACGGGCCTGGACGCTCCGCTCTCGGGATTTGGCATCGCCCTCCTTCTCCTCCACGGGACCTCGGCCCGCCGCCTCCCCGGCCTGGACTGGATCTCTCCCCGCCCACCCCCTGCTCCTGGGTGGCTTCAGCGCTGCGCGCCCTGTGGGGCACAGAGGACGACGTGACACTGCGGGGCCCGCTTAGCGGCCTGGTTCTCCTGCTTGGTGAGGTGGCTGTGCCTGCTGGCTCCGGCTGACCCCCGGCGGCGGTCCCGGATACCATCCCCGCAGATTGACAGCTCCCGATCTGGTCCGCCGGGCCCCGAGGTGAGAGGGGGGTATTAACTGAATACAGGCCACTGGGCCCACTTGCTCTGCCTTGTCCCTGCTGCCTCATCTGTTGCAACTGCCCCCCAGGCTGCCGGGCCCCCCCACGACTGCGCTCCCTTGCGGGGCTGCCCTGCACTACTTTCATCTCCTCTACTCACATCCTCAGTACGCACACCCCAAGCTGTTCCTCAATACTCGCCCCCCCTCGGCCTGATCCCCCTGCTCGAGGTCGGGACCCACTGAGTGCTATCCCCTCGGTCCATACTCCCACCCTGACGCTTGGCTCAACTACTGGAAAGGGGCTTTTACCCCCTCAGCACATCGCTCTGGAGTGGGCCGTTGCCTCTTCCTCCCAGGCGGATACCGACCCGGCTCTGACTACAGGCCCTGATCCTTTCTGGAGCCCCTGCCCCCCACCGACGCCTTTCAACGAAGCGCACGCTGTTTATACCAGGGCGCCCTCTAAGATGTCCGGCAAGGCACGGGGGGCAAACAAGGCGGGGGCAATGGACAAGTTTGCCAAGGCCCTGGCCAAGCAGGACCAGCCCGGGGCCGCCCCTATGCAAGACGAATTTGAGGCATCCGCATCTCCCCCTCAGCCCGACCTTACATCAATCATGGAGTCTATGGCCAAGAACTTTGCGTCATTCCACGAAAAATTAGATGACATAAATGCCAATGTAGCATCCCTGCGTACCAAACTAGACCAGCACGGCACTAGGCTGGTTGAAGCCGAGACCAGGATTGGCGCCGCCGAGGATGGGGTGCATGTGCTCCAGGAAACGGTCTCTGACTTGGTGCGAGACATGAGGCAGGTCAAGGCGAAGTGCGATGATCTCGAGTCCAGATCCCGCAGGAATAACATTCGCATCGTGGGGGTTCCCGAGACTGCCCTTAAGGGCAGAATGGAGTCTGCAGTCGAGACCCTTTTGAGAGACCTGCTGGGGGATCCACAACTCTCCCTGTTCTTTACCATCGAGCGTGCCCATCGTTCATTGGCCCCTCGCCCCAGGCCGGGCGACTTCCCTAGACCTATAATAGCCAAGGTTCTCAGCTTCAGAGATCGTGACCACATCCTACGACTGGCCCGTGAAAAGGGAGAACTGAGACTTGAGTCCCAGGTTATCCGCATTTTCCCTGACTTCTCTGTTAATGTTCAATTGGAGCGCAGGCAATTCAATGGCGTGAAAAAGATGCTAAGGGAGAGGGGGGTGGAATATGCCATGTTGTTTCCTGCTAGGCTGAAGCTCACCCACCGTAACAAACTGTACTTTTTCACCGTCCCTGAGGAGGCGGTGAAGTTTATTGAGGCACATATTCCTGTTCCGGGCCCGGGGGGGGAGCCGGTTGACGAGGGCTGAATGCATTGGGTATACACCTGTCATTAATGGCACTGCGGCACTGATACCGCACCTGGCATTTGCAATTTCCTTGTACTCTCATCTAGCCTTCTACTGTATACTCTCCTACAGTCGTAACTCTTGGTGTAACTTCTTGAAATGCAACTGGGGGCACCGCTGTATGGTTTATTGAACATGTTACCTGTGATCAGATCCTCTCCCCGTACTCTCTGCTCACTGTAATCTATTGCGTAGTCTCCTCCCAGAACTCAATTTAGACACCGCTGCACGCCCTTTGGTGCACTCCACCGTTCAATTGTCTTGCCGGGCTCACGGCAGCAGCTACCCCCGCTGCAGTTGCAATGCCTTGTTTGACTTCTTTTGGTAAGTGGCTGTCCCCCTGTTGGGTTTGGGGACTGGTCCGGCCCCGTTGGGCTGGGCGCAAATGCCATGCGACTCAGGGTGGGTCCTTAGGCACTGCCTTGTTGGGGTTGGCAGTGAGGGAGGGGGGAGGTGTTGTTGTGGGATGTTACAAAAACAAAAATGGCAGGCTGGCGGCAGCCTTTAGCACCACACATTTGGTTGCTGTACAAGTGACCCACGCTTACCGGACAAGGTACGACACGCATTACTCGGATCCCCCCTAAACGATCAGTGAATGGCTATTAGACTAATGTCCTGGAACGTCAGAGGGCTCAGTAACTACACGAAGGCACGTAAGGTCATGGCCTATGTCCAGAGGCATGGGGTCAAAATACTTCTACTACAAGAAACCCACGCCCTTGCTCCACTCTCGTCCTCTCTCGCCCCGTCATGGGGCCCTAACAGATTCTACACATCGTTCTCCTCACAATCCAGAGGTGTCCTCACCTTGATTCACAAGTCCTTGGAGTTCTCCCTCCGCACAAGCCACATAGATACCCAGGGTAGATATGTGATCCTACACTGTTTCCTCGCCAATGTGGAGTGCCTTCTGGTCAATACATACGCCCCATGCGTCGACACACCCGATTTCTTCGATCACATCCTCGACATTCTCCTCGCCCATGTTGGGGTCCCCGTTATCTGGGGTGGGGGGACATGAATCTCATCCTTGATACCGCCCTTGACAGGTCCGGAGTGGCGCCCAGAACACTGTCCAGGGCTGCTCGATGCCTCCAAGCACACATGCTCTCTACCGCTCTCGTGGACGCCTGGAGGGCACTTCATCCAACGTCTAAGGAGTTCACGTTCTACTCCTCTGTCCACGATAGTCACTCCAGGATCGATCTCTTCCTTCTCTCTGCCTGCCTCATGGGCAAAACCCTCTCCACTCAGATCCTCCCCCGCACGTTCTCTGATCATTCCCCGATCACCCTGGACATCCACTTGCACCCAGCCCTCCCTCAGCACTCTAACTGGAGGTTTAAGGCGGACGCACTACATGATATCGTTTTTAAGGCTGACATCCTTGCAGATATCACCTTGTTTTTTGAACGCAACAAACGCCATGATACAACTGACGGGGTGAGATGGGAGGCCTTTAAGGTTTTCATTAGGGGCATGTGTATCTCCAGGGAGGCCGGGGTCCTAAAGGATATCAGAAACTCTCTGCGCCGTTCGGAGTCCAGACTGGGGGAGCTGGAGCGCGAGTATGCGGCCACCCCCTCCCCACCCACGCTAGCGCAGATTAGGGCTGAGTTGGACAACTTCGAGTCCCTTGCTCAAAGCGAGATAAGATACCTCGCTCGCCCGATTGCTGCCCGTAAGTATGGTGAAGGGGAAAGACCGGGACGCACCCTCGCCCGACTTGTTCGGACTGAGGGAGGGAGAGCCCGTATTGACAGTATTGTTGGCAATGACGGGGTGCGACATTGGGCCGACCGGCCCATCCTGGAGACCTTTGCGGACTTCTACGCAACCCTTTATGCCCAGAAATCAGAGCACAGCCCGCAGGAATTGAATGACCTCCTTGACCGCATTCCAATGTCCCTTGTGTCCCCGGCCACCAAAGAGCAACTAGACGCTCCCTTTACCCTTGATGAGATCACCACTGTTATTTCGGCCCTCCCTAAAGGAAAGGCCCCTGGTCCGGACGGCCTCACTGCCGAGTTTTATCAAGAACACATTGCTCTACTAGCTCCGCACCTCCAGGAGGTTTGGGAGGAGTCAATGCGCCTTACCATCCTTCCTCGATCCCTGCGTGAGGCTGTCATCACCGTGCTGCCTAAACCGGGGAAGCCACCAGACCAATGCGGGTCATATAGACCCCTGTCCCTTATCAATACCGATACTAAAATATACGCCAAAATTATTGCAAATAGATTCCTCCCCATCATGAAATTCCTTATCCACCCGGACCAGAGTGGATTCGTCCCGGCTCGATCCACCGCCTTAAATATTCGGCGGCTATTTAATGTCATGTCTAGAATTGACCCTCAGACCAATGCAGTGGCTGTGACTTTAGACGCCCAAAAAGCGTTCGACATGGTATCCTGGCAATACCTGTGGGCGGTTCTGGAGAAGATGGGGATCGGCCCTTACATGATCTCCTGTATCAAATTACTATATACTGACCCGGTGGCCAGAGTCTTGGTAAACTCTCACCTCTCGGCTCCTTTCTCCCTCTATAGAGGGACACGACAGGGGTGCCCTTTCTCTCCCCTTCTATTCGCGATGGCCATCGAGCCTATGGCTGATAGCGTACGGCACAATCACGCGCGCAAAGGGATTCGCTTGCAGGATTCTCCCGAAATTATCTCCCTTTACGCTGACGATGTTCTTTTATATATCAGGGACCCCTCAGTCCATCTCAACCCAATCATGCGCGAGATAATTAAAATTGGCACATTCTCGGGCTTCACTATAAATTACTCTAAATCGGAAATCTTTCCCCTTACTCCAGATACCTCCAATCCGACGTGCGAGTTCCCTCTCAGGTGGGCTCCCGAGGGCATCAAATATTTAGGGGTCCAGGTGTCCCCCTCAAAATCCTCCCTATTGACTGATAATTATGGGGCCGCCGCAAAATACGTTCATGCCAGGTTTGAGAAATGGCGTAATCTTCCCCTCTCGCTCTCTGGGAGAATGTCGCTGATTAAAATGATTATCGTCCCTAAACTACTGTACGTGTTTGCTAATGTCCCACTCTGGCCCGGGAAACAATACTTTGCTGATCTGCACTCTGAGTGCGCTCGCTTTCTCTGGCATTCTGGTGCAGTGCGCAGAAAGTGGCAACATATGACCCTCCCTTACGAGAGGGGTGGCTTCAATGCACCTGACATTGCTCAGTATTGGATAGCCGCCCAGGCCCAACATGCCACATACTGGTACCATCACCAAGAACCCCCCCCACATGTCAAACTTGAAATCCTTGCGACTCGGGGGGTTAATGTCATGTCCCTAATCCTGTTTCACACATACCGCTCGCAGGCCCCTGCTGATCCAGTGGCCTCCACCATTAGAGCGTGGCGGCTGATACTGGCGCCTGGGTCCCACCCCCTCCCATACTACAAGTGGCTTCCCATCTGGTCTTTCCCTGGTCTCACCCCCACTCAGGATCAGCTGCTCATACGCCACTGGTCGGACTTGGGATACCACTCATTTTCAGACCTCTTCCCTGACGGGAAATTCATTACCCCAGATACGTGGAAGCCAGGGCACTCCGGGTCCCCCCTTGAGATGCTGCAATATTTCCGCATTAGGGCAGCAATCCAGGACATGTGGCCTATGTACTCTGACGAACCCCCCCGAGTCCCCTGAGATCCGCTATATATCCAACTCCGCTGGAGGTAGGGGTATTGTTTCCTCCTTGTACAAGATGCTGTTGGCCCGGGCCACTGAACCCCCCCGCACTGCCCGTGACGCCTGGAGTCGGGAGTTGGGAGTAGACATCACAGATGACATCTGGTCCACTATGTGTACGCACACTCGCAAAGTCTCTTCTAATTCTAGAATTAGATGTATCCAATACAAGCTGCTTAATCGACTGTACTACACCCCTCATAGGATTGAGAAATTTGCCCGAGATCTCCCCCACCCCTGTCAGAGATGCAGATCTGGAGAGGCGGACCACGCACACATGTTCTGGTCCTGCGCAGCATTGGCTCCGTTCTGGCAAGCGGTACTTGAGACCCTCTCTGAAATCGTTGGGTTCCGCGTAGACCCTGAACCCCTGTCTCTCTTGTTTGGGCTCTGGGAGGGGAATGAAACGAAACGGATGTCTAAATTTTTGAATGTGGCGGCGAGCATGGCCAAGAAATGCATTCTACTCTGCTGGAGGCGCAGATCCCCCCCCTTCCCTGGAAATGTGGCTGAAGGCCCTCACCTGGATGCAATCCTGTGAAGAAGACTATATTAACCTGCTCCCCGCCAATGCTCGCCCTAAATATATATGGACAGAGTTCTGCAGCTACCTGAACAGGAATGTGGACTTAGAGCTCGTATCATCCCCTCCTTCCCCCACCCCGGGAGCAGATAACTCTACATGATGCAGGCTTTCACTGTAACCTATCTCTGGTTTGTCTACACCGCACCTTCTGTAGAATATATGGCTAAACGTTCACTGTTGTTATGTACTGTGTAAATATGCTGTAATGTATGTGGTGCTGGCTGTAACCCCCTGCCAATAAAGAAAGTTTTAAAAAAAAAAAAAATTCAGTTCTAAAAATAAGAAGCCCCAGTGAGGTGTTACCATTTTTTTAAAGAGAAGCAAGGCGCACCACAATAATGATGCTTTTAGAGGGATCATCCCCCAACTCAGATCAAATGACCAATGACTGCCCTCGGAACACTCTGCGGCAAACTTAGGACGTCTGTCCATAGCAAGGCCTCAAAGCCTTCCATCAAATTCCCTATACCTGGATGGCCAACCCTCCATGGAATGGCTTTGCCGAGAAAGTGCTCAGGTGTGCTCCAGCAGTGGCTGAGAGCAAAGATTGCCTACACAGATATCAATCTGCCCACGCAGCAGTATTATTGCGCACAACTGTTTGTGGGATCATGGACTGAGCCCTCATAAGAAAGGTCTTCCAACTGTTCAGGCTCAAACCTGTATACATTTCCTCCAGTCAGTGCAGGGACATTTTGGTGCAAGGTTTGTTTTGGCATATAGCAATTGTTTCCCCAGGTAGTTTGGTGGCGTTTTTGCACCTCTGTTTTTGTCAATTTCGCTCTCTCCCCATTTAAGCTAGCAAACCAACAGAAACTACAGAAACAAAGTTTGCAAATGCCTAACCAATACAATACCTGGTTAGGAAGCAATGACCACCATTACATCCAAATAAAAGATTCTGTGAGCCCAGCAAGTGTTGTAGTGTGTGGAGAGTAGGAGATAAAGTACATGATGGTTGGAGGAAAAGATAGAGAGCACATGGAAGCTGTGTGACCCCAGAGGGCAGAGGCAGTGCAGAGACTTGGGAAAGCTGAAGGGCAAAGAAAAACTGAATTGACAGAGCTAAACTGCCAAACAGAGCTGAATAGGTCCAGAGGACCAAGAAAGCTTAAATTACCAAGTAAGATAAGAAGGCCAAGGGGGCAGAGTGGAGAGGAGGAGTGGAGAGAACCAGAGGACATGAGAAGTCAGAGATCATAAATGTCAGAGTATAATAGTGAGTCGGACGTCGGAGCTTGGCACAGGGGGCTGACCCAATCAGAGAGTGAGAATACAGTATGCGGTGCTGGCTGAGAGGTGTTTGCGAAATTTGTAAGTGCATAGTGGACTGGGCACTATATTTTTGGAAGAGAGCTCGGCACCACATCCATGAGCAGTGAGCTAGGGAATCTGTCCATGAGACGGAGGTCTCTGTGTCCCCAAGACCACGTTTTAAATGTGTCAAAGTACATGCTGGCTGGGCACTATGACTGGAAATGCACGTTTAAGACAGAGGCGAGGGACTACTAGAAAGGAAAACCCTGCAACAGTTTAGTTTATCCCTTTCGACTGCTTCAACCTGATTGCACAAGATGAACACCCGTTATTTTTATTTATAGACTAGTACCTCGATCCTACAGATGTTTTTTTCCCATTATCCATTTTTACAAGATAGTTTTTGAAACATCTATCACTTGTGAGCTCTTTTGGTTCACCACCATTTAAATCTTCAACCAGATATTGTAGGACATCTGCATGTAAATGCTACTTCAGAAAAGGCCATTAAGGTGTGCACTGTCACTATGCCTTTCCCACCATGGATAAACAAAGCTTCACTTTCATGTCATTTGACTAGTTAACAATGAATTCTGCTGCCATCAATAAGCCTCATTCTACATTGCTTTATATATAGTGCAATCATTCAAAGTATTGCGGCAACAACACCTCTTATCCCGCCAATCTGTAAGCAATTCTTTCTCCATAAAGGTATGGTATTGTAAGAGAAAAGTATTGTTGTCTTGACTTTATGAAAAGTTATTTAAAACCGAAAACTCCCATTCTAAATAAAAAAAGTATTTCAAATTATTTGTGCTTATTTGTAGTCCAGTTGTGCTAGGTTTCACAGAGACTCGAGTTGTAGTTCAAGTGTAATACTGTTATGTTCACTGTTCGCCAGTCAATTGCCTTCATTTACATCCTATGTTAAGTGCTTTTTCAATGCATTACATTTCATCTTGCAAGTGCATTGGGCATAATGACAAGGCAAAAATCAAAATGGTGGCAGCCCATATGAGATCAATATGCAAGTTACCTACTACACCCATTCAGGCCTGTGCGTGTGCGATCGCGCGCACAAGCACACACACACACACACACACACACACCCCCGGCCCCCAGCACTTACCAGCATATGTGGCAGCTGACTGCTGTAAGGACTGAAGCTGGCCACGACTGCAGCCATATTTTATCGTAACAGTCTTCAGAGGTGTCTCACTGATTAATTCTAGTAGCACAAGGCTGGTGAAAAATCTGAACAAAGAAAGAGCCCCCATTAAACACAAAGGCCCCAAAGAGGGTTAATACTATCAATAGCTTAGGATTGCCAGATATATTTTCAGAAATATTAAAACAAATGTTTTTATGTAGCGCTCAATGTCTGATTCCTCATGTTTGCAAGCAATGTAGTAACAACACTCAACCTATTGACCAGGTGCATATACAAGACTAAGTCAGCCCTTTCTACATTCCAACCTAAAGCTGCCAGTTCCATACAGGGGTCGAATGGTGAGCGCATAACACATTTAGGTTTCTTCAACCAGCCAATTTTCGTTAATCATTGAAACACGCAGATATGCTTATTGTGAGACCAACCGCACATTGTGTACAAGTAATGGAGCACAATAAGAAGGAGCAAACCATCTGTATGTTATTGCCAGTGATCTTTAGACCCTCTGTGGCAAAGGATGCAAATATTCTTAGCTTTTCCTATGAAATGTAAAAGACCCTGATTTTCACGTTTGTGATGTACTCATTAACAAACAGCATACAAGTGGGTCACCCCTTTGTCAAGCGCCTGTCCCTGAAGTATTAACTTTATGACTCCGAGTTGTGTTTACAAACTTATTTTATTCATTAAGTACCCCTATGGCGATACGTGTTTCGACCTATAGCGGTCATAATCAAGACAGGACTATTAGTCCATTATTCCACATTGCATGTAAAATATTAATTTAGTTATTCACATTCAAAATAAAATTTATATACTTTTTTTTTAATTGTATAATCATTCAAAATAAACGGAACCTTTGCAATATTTATAATTACTAAAAAGCAAATCACACATATAAACTTACGTATCTCAAATAATACATTTCCGTCACTTAAAAGAATATGTATACAACTTAACACAACATTAAAAGAAAGAAAAAGGGAAGGAAGTGCAAAATCATTATTCAGCAGTTGCCCACTAACTCTCTTAATAACATTGGTTACATCACCAAATTATGATTAACATAAGAACGATAAAGGCAAAAATAAAATCATAATACAATACAGTTAGCGCCATTTCAGACAGATACAAATGGGTAGGCAATGGGGAAGATCAGAGAGGGGGGAAGAGAGATTGGAGATATGCATATACCATTAGTAATTTACCAGTTTGTACATTATATGCTATATTCATTCAAGAACACCCAGAACTATTTGAATCTGTGCCCTTCCAGTAGACTTAGACGTTTTCTTCTTCTGTTGAGAAGAGATCATCTACCGGTCCTTGCTAACAAAGGATACTATAATTTACTGACTCCAGGAGATAGATTTTGCTCGGTATGCAAAAACACCCAAATCATCGAAACAGCTTAACATTTACTGTCTGCTTGTCCCCTCATGCTAAAAGCATACCGTTTGTCCTATGGTAATCATGTTCATTATCTGGAATCCATTGAGGAACCAATGTTTTGGTATCATTGTGTGAATTCAAATAGTCTAAAAGTACACATGGCAATGTACAATATATGGCTCATGATTGAAACATTGCTCTAATATCTAAGCAACTGCCCATAGTGATTTATCTGTGTTCTTGTTCTACATTTCTATAATCACTTGTTATTTATCATCTTTTAAAACGATTGCTTCATATATTTTTTTTCTTTTTTTGGTGTTACACCATACTAATTAATCCCACTTTTATTGTCTTATTTAAAATTTTCTTCAGATAATATGTGATAATGTACGGTATTTAGTTTCAGTCTTACGTGTTTTATGTGTCTCAAATTTTCTAATCATGTTGTATACATTTTTTCTATTCTTATTTTATATAATCATGTAAAAAGTTTATATATAAACTATAACACATTATTAAATAAAGCATATACCATTAGTTCAATAAGTACTTCCTAACTGATCTACAACAAGAACTCATGGAGGAAAGCGTTGGTGCAACACAAAAAGAAGAGATGATTAGAATATACCACTGGAATTACAATGGATATGAGAGTTTATTTATTATAGTCTGTTTAATGTTTATTTTTCGTATTTAAACAGTTTTGGTGGTGCGCAGTATTTATTGCCAACATTACCGTTGTGGCGGTTGGTTGCTTGTTTATTTTCACTGTAAGGCCCATGGATGCGCAGAAGCTTGTTTAAAGTAAAGCAACCTGCAATTGCGGGAGAACGTGACTGTGCGTGATAGGATTGGGAGCACATCAGTGACGCACGTGCTCGGAAATGCTAGAGGCTGATGACTGGGGTGATTGGCATGTGCTGACTGCACTATCTATCCCAAGGACCCAACGTGGAAGGATGTAATAGGGGGAGGAACTTGTGGAAAAGTGGTTCAGTGAGGGGTGGGGGGGCAGCCTGGCAGACATTGTAGCTGTGCCTGCGGTGTGGTGAGCAGGATACTTGCATCCTGTTTACCGCGCTGCGGGTGCCGTTGTAGAGTGGTGTGTGGCGGTGGGGTCGCATCCCCAGAAGGGCCATAAGGTGCTTGAACTGCTGACTACTATGCAGCGCAGCTGGGCGACTGCGTGCTGGAACACTTCTTGATGCGGACGAATAGATTTATATACAGATTGCTGGCTTAACATGCAATTTACGACAATGTGCTGTAGGGGAAGGCTGATAGCTAGGATATCTGCATATTATAATAAGCACAACAAGAGCTCCAATGAAAGTGACATCAGCTTCTACAACCCTGATACATATCAGCATAGACCGAGAAGAGTATGCATCAGGAGAGGTATTGACAAAACCCCCTTCTGGAGAAACCTCGACTCAACAACTAGCACCTACAATTCCAATAACAAAACTTCACTATAACAACGAAACCCAGACATTAATCAGCTTGTGACATGTTCATGGAACACACGTGGTCACTCACATTTGTTCCACAAAGCACATGCAGGTTTGAATAATGCCAGCATAATATGCCTACAAGAGACCTGGCTCACTGTTCCTCCAATCTGCGAAGGATATCTTACGCAGATGAATCCCGCAATTGCAGGAAAGGCAGATAGACCATCAGCTGGTCTCATCACCTTAATTAGACACGACCTTCCCTATGAGGTCATAGAATATACAAACCTAGACAGCTGTGCACAAAACACAATACTCAAAACGAATACCACCGTGACTGGAACAAAGCTCAAATGATGTAGGGAATCCCTCTAAATATCTGAGCATTACCAACGTTTATTGGAACCCAAAGAAACATAAAGACAAGCAGATAGACACAATCCTTTCTATAATTTAGATCAACACACAGAAATACAAAGGTTTGGACCACATCTTATGTGGCGACTTTAATGTCCATATTTATGACTCGAAAGGAAAAGCGCTAAAAGACATCGACTTGAACCCCGTGCCAGAAGATGGTCGGCTGAACTAGACAACAGGAATTTCGACCGCCTCGATGCAATAAACAGACACAATGACCCCCATTCCATCCTGGTCATGTGGAAATAAACAATCCATAATAGACTATTTTTATGTCACGAAAGGAACAAGTTACTTACCTGTAACTGTTGTTCTCCAGCATGGGTCTGGCATGGATTCACATGCTTGTGAATATTCCCCGTCGTCAGGCTGGGAATCCTCAGTAAAGAAAAAAATCAGTATCAGTTTCGTTTCTGATCTGTCTTTTTTAGTAGTAACCAATCGCTGATCTCTGGGTCATACTGCCCCCAGCCAATGACTGCCCTCTCCCTAAGCCCCGCCTCTGGCAGCCATCCTCAGATTTGGTAGCACGCCAAGTGGCAGTATGACCAAGTGAAGAGCCGCAGAGGGGTAGGCGGGAGGGTTCGCATGTGAATCCATGCCAGACCCATGCTGGAGAACAACAGTTACAGGTAAGTAACTTGTTCCTTCTCCAGCATGCCGTCTGGCATGGATTCACATGCTCATGAATAAAAGAATACATAGCAGTATACACATGCACAACCACGGGAGGTGGCAAAAGGCTCAACATTAAGCAATACAACAACTCAATATTAAGCATCTCTTACCTCCTCACCAGGCTCACCTTAAGCGAACAGGTTGCGCAGGTTCCTCCCTGGAGTCGCGATCGGCGCAGTAGAATCTTGTGAAGGTCTGCGTCGACCTCCACGTAGCAGCTCTACAGATGTCCAGCAGGGGCACACCAGACAGGAACACCGTGGTAGCAGCGATCGCTCTGGTCGAATGGGCTCTCAGACGGCCGGGCAGCGGTCGGTTTGCCAACCGATGACAATGCATGATGCAGCCGGAGAGCCATCTGGAAATGGAAGTCTTCGAGAAAGCCTTCCCTTGATTCACAGACCCAAAGTTCACAAACACTTGTGACGTCTTCCGAAAACGTCATGCGGTCCACGTAGAACTTGAGCGCTCTAGCTACATCCAGCGAGTGCAAAGTCCTCTCGGCCAGCGTCGAAGGCGACGGGAAGAAAACTGATAACACCAATGGCTCGTTGAGGTGGAAGTCCGACGACACCTTGGGCATGAAGGAGGAGTGCGTCCTCAGCACTACCCTCGTGTCATGAAAAGTCAAGTATGGAGGCTTGCAAGATAGGGCCTGAATCTCTCCCACTCGTCGTGCAGAGGTGATGGCCACGAGGAACGCTGTCTTCCATGACAGGAACTTCAAAAGCGACGAATGCATAGGCTCAAATGGGGCTCCCATGAGCCTGGTCAGCACTACATTAAGCTCCCACGCCGGGGCAGGGGCCTTCACCGGCGGGAATGTTGGGAAAAGTCCCTTCATAAATTCCTTTACCAGGCGATGAGACCACAAGGACGACCGTCCTGCAGTCCTGGTATATCGGGAGATGGCAGCCAGATGTATTTTTATGGAGACATGAGCCAGTCCAGCTTTGGCCAGCCACAGTAGGTACGGCAGCACTTGAGGGCCGTAATCCGCAGAGGGTTAATCTTCTGTGCACGGCACCAGACAGAGAACCTCTTCCATTTATGTCCGTAGCACTTGAGAGTTGAGGACGCCCTGGCCTTTGCAAGAACCTCTCTGCAATCAGCCGGGATATCGTACCCTCCAAACTCTAGTGCTGCCGGAGCCAGGCTTGCAAGTTCAGCGACTGTGGGTCGTGATGGAGAATGGCGCCTCCTTCTCTGCAGAGAAGATCCGCGTCCGCCGGCAGCTTGACTGGTGGGGACGATGACAAGTCCAGAAGGTCCGGGAACCAGATCTGCCTCGGCCACGCCGGTGCGACGAGGATCATCCTGCACCTGGACTTCTTGAGCTGGTTGATGAAGCGGAGCAGCAACGGCGGGAACGCGTATAGAAACAGGCCGTCCCAAGGGAACGAGAAAGCATCGCCCATACTCCTCGGCTGTGGGAACCTGCTGGCGAACCTCTGGCACTTGGAGTTCGTCGTTGGAAGAGTCGATCCGCTTGGTCCGGGCGCAGTTCCCACTCGTGGCACGAGCGCAGCTCCCTGCTGAGTGAGGCCGCGATGGTGTTTTTTTATTCCTGCCAGGTGGAAGGGAACCAGAAACATCCCCTGGGCGACAGCCCAGTGCCACAGATCCTGGGCCTCCTTGGAGGGCTGGGGATCTGGTGCCTCCTTGCTTCCGTATATAGAACATCGAGGTGGTGATGTCGGTGAAGATCCTCACCACTTTGCCCTTGAGGGACGGAAGGAACGACTTGAGAGCCCAGAACACTGCTTGGAGCTCCAGAATGTTGATGTGGAGAGACCTCTCCTCCGGGAGCCAAAGGCCTCTTGCGTGGAGGTCTCCGGTGTGGGCCCTCCAACCCTCCAGAGAGGCGTCCGTTGTCACCGTCTCGTGAAATGCCAGGATTCGAAATTCCGTGCCTGTCGTGAGGTGACCACGGATGCTCCACCATAAGATCGCCCGACGGAACTCCTCGTCAAGAGGGATCCTGTCCTCGAAACAGCCCCTCGCTTGAAGCCAGCTGGCGTCGAGAAACTTCTGTAGCGGACGCATCCGAAGTCTGCAAAGGGGTACAAGATCGATGCATGAGGACATCATCCCGAGGAGGGACTTTATGGACCTCACCCTGGCCACGTCCGTGGCTAGCAGGCGCTGCACCTTGCCCAGGATGGTCTTGGTCCTCTCCTCTGAAGGGGAGGCTAATTTCTTCACTGTATCGAGCTTCGCTCCCAGAAACAGTGCTATCTGCGATGGAACCAGGTGGGATTTGGGGTAGTTGATGGTGAACCCCAGCTCTGTGAGCAGCCGGACGGTCCTCGCCGTGTGTTCGACGGCGAGTTCCCTTGTCCTTGCCCGGATTAGCCAGTCGTCCAGGTAGGGGTAAACGTGGATCCCCTGCAGACGCAGCCGCGCCGCCACTGGTGCCAGGCACTTGGTGAAAACCCACGGTGCCAACTTTAATCAGAACGGTAGGGCCCTGAATTGGTAGTGGCGTCCCTGAACCACGAACCTGAGGAACTTCCTGTGCCTTTTTAGAATAGGGATGTTGAAGTAAACATCCTCCAGGTCCAAAGACGATAGGAAGTCGCCTCCCTCCAGCTGTCCCAGCACGTGCTGAAGGGTGACCATCCTGAATTTCTGCACCTTGATGTACTTGTTTAAGCAACGCAGGTCGAGGATGGGGCGTCAACCGCCTGTCTTCTTCCTGACGAGGAAGTACCTTGAGTACACTCCAGAGCCCCGGAGCCCTCTGCGGGCGAGCTCGATGGCACCTTTCTTGAGCATCGCCTTTACCTCCAACAGTAGTCGAGGGACGCGATTCTCCTTCCTGGCCACGGGAGGAATGCAAGGGCACTTCTTCTGGAATTCCAGCGAGTGCCCGTTGGCCAGGTTGTCCAACACCCAACGGTTGGTGGAGATGGACTTCCACATGCTGATGAACTTGCTTGGAGGCGGCCTTGGCCTCCTTGGCGACGGTGGCGGGAACCTCCTTGCTTGCCGCGAAATCTGTAGGCCTCCTGATAAGAGGAGCGGGCCGCCTGGCGGCAAGTGGAGGAGCCACCGCTGGATCCTTTGGAGGCAACCTGTCTGCCTCCGGAGCTTTGAAAGGGCCGCCACTGTTGAAGCACCCCCAGGGCCCGGGCCGTCTCCGAGTCGGTCTTGATGGCCTGTAGGGACTCATCCACCGCCTTACCAAAAAGGTTGTTGCCGTCGAACGGCATGTCCAACACCCTGGTCTGGACGTCCTGGCGAAAGTCTGTCGCCCTGAGCCATCCTCGTCATCGGAGGCAAACTCCGTTGCCCAGTTGGCGAAATCCGGTATCGGCAATGTCCGTTGCCACCTTTATGGCGTGATCTGACGCCACCTCGTCTTCTTGCAGAATTTCTAGGGCCTCCGCCCTTTTGTCATCAGGCAGGAAGTCTAGCAGGGGAGCTATCTTGAACCAGAGCTCCCTGTCGTAGTGAGCCACGATCGCTAAGGCATTGGTCACCTTAATTGTCGTCGCCGCCGACGAGATGACTCCTCGTCCCATAGAGTCCAACTTCATGCCCTCGCTGTCCGGCGGGGAAGTGTAAGATGAAGCCGTCGCACCCGCTGCCTTCTTCTTAGCCGCTGCCGAGACGACAGAGTCCGGCGTGGGCTGGGCCCTGAGGCACAAGGGGGCGGCATCGGGGACTCAGTACTTCTTCTTGTGGAAGGGTTCTTGAGGACAGCAAGCCCCTCCTTCCAGATGTCGTTGAGTAAGGGCACCGCAAGGACCGTCTTCCTCTTGGCCTCTCGTCGTTGGTACAGAAACCCCTCCTTTTTCTGTTCTTTAGGGCAGAGCTGGAAGAGCTTGGATGCCCTGGTTATCATGGCGTGGAAAGAGCCAATTTCGTCGGCTGGAGACGCCCGCGGGGTGGGGTGGGGGGTTGTCGACGACGGGATGTCTGCTGTGTCATCGCCACCGTCATCGTCCGTCCCTGTCGCTGTATCCATCGCCGTATCCCCTCTAGGGTCCGGCGAGGGGGATGAGGGGTCCACCGGTCTCGCCGGCACGAAGGGCGGAGCGGGGTGGACTCTCCTCCGCTTGTTCGGAGGGCTTCCCGACGGGCCTGGTTCTGGATCCTCCGTCGGGGTCCGTGGTAATCTGGTCCTTATCTCGGTGCATAAGGATTGGATTGCCAACAAAATGGCCACCGAGCTATCCTGGGTCTCGGGCAATGGCTGCGAAGGACGGGATGGCCGCTCCACTGGGCCCCGTTCGTCGTCGCTATCTTTGATCATGTCAGCGGGGACCGCCCCCTGGGATCGAACCTTCTCGAACCTCTCGTTGAGGCCCTTCTCGGTTTCCACCAGTTCCTCCTCAGAGGCTGATTCTGAGTCTGTAATGGCCACCGGCCCATCGCCCCCCTCTTTTTCAGCCGGGGGCTTAACGGGGGTCTTAGCGATGGGCTGGAAAGAGGAATCCCTCCGCGGTGGCAGGGATACTCTGGGCCCGGAGGGTGTTTCCACAGGCGTAGTCTCAGCCGGCTTCGCCAGGGTCGCAGCGACCACTTCGGTAGAGGCCTTTGCCGGATGGATCAAAGCCCTCACCACCTTAGGTGCGTCCTGGGCCTTCGCCTTGGGGGGAGGGGGAGGTCAGCACCTCGCTCCCCCTTCGAGATCGACCGGGTCCGCTCCAGCAGCCTACCTGGGTTCTCGGACTTCCTCTTCCCCGAACCAGAGCGCTGGCTCGTGGTCGAACGTGCTGGGGAAGTAGCGCCCTGCTTGGCAACCGAAGAGCCCGACCTTTATGCGCTCCCGGTGCCCGCAGACTCGCGGTGCTTGGCTTTCTGTTGGGCCCCCATCGCCGGGGTGCCCTCACAGGGCTTAGAAGCCCGCTCAGACTTCTTCGACCTTCTCACCTGCTGTGCCCTTCTCCAGCCAGGCGGCGAGGCGGGAACGACGATCTTGTTTGGTCCGTTCCGAAAGGTTCTTGCAGAACGCACAGTCTTTCTCCACGTGCGTCTTGTCCTCATGAAGGCAGTAGAGACATCGCGAAAGCTCGTTCTCCTTGAAAATGTTCTGTAATCCACATCCAGGGCAGCACCTGAACAGCTTGGATCCGGGCGTTGAGCTTCCCTTGTCTTGGGGCCATGTCCGTTGAGGTAGGCCGCAGATCTTCCGGAATCCTCCAAGAAGTATAAACTCGATGAAAACTTCACCCTTCAGGGGCGTAGAAGAATTCCGAAACGGGTCCCCGTTATCGGAAGTAGAAACGGTAGAGCTTGAGGCTCAATTAAACCGAAAAAATGAGAAATCAGTGATTGGTTACTACTAAGAAAGACAGATCAGAAACGAAACTGATACTGATTTTTTCTCTACCGAGGATTCCCAGCCTAACGACGGGGAATATTCATGAGCATGTGAATCCATACCAGACCCCATGCTGAAGAAAGACCTTCAACATCCCAGGTATCAGCACACCTATAATGAATCAATTGCTGCAAAAAAAAAAAAAAGAAATGCGAAGAGAAGTTAGAAGAGCAAAACACGAAACAAGCTTAACCAAAAGAATAAAAATACATAGAGCCAAGCAAAAATTCAAAAATTGGTTAAAAAATGCGAAAATGATACAACAAGAGAATGCAGAAAATATGATGTCTATTCTCAGAAGCAACACCCGACGTTTGTGGGACCTGTTAAACTCAAATACTAACAAACAAGAAGCTATGATAGTCGATGTTACTGAGCAAGACTGGACCAGATACTTCACCGAGTTATATAAGGAAAGACCAGCAATCCAAGGAAAAACCTTCACCCCAAAGGAAAACACATGGGAAGTTGTATATGAAGTAAAAGATCTCAAAAATGCCATCCAGAACCTAAATGCATTGTGGGGCCCTGGCCCCGATGGGCTATCAAATGCAATTCTCAAAAAGGAGAATAAACCATGGGCGGAATTCTGCGGTGCAATCATCGACCTAATCAACAGCACCAAAAAGATACCCACATCTTGGTAGTTGGCAACAATAATCCCCATATACAAACAGGGCTCCACCAAAGATCCCACAAATTACCTCCCATTGCCATTGCTAGATCCGCTGGAGAAAGTATTCGCAAACCACCTTCTAACAAGATTAAATGCATGGTCAAAACAGACCTAACACCAAGCAACTTCACAAACAGGATTTGTGCGAAGAATTGGCACAAGCATAAATCTATTAATTTTGAACATACTAAAACACAAAGCGGACAAGGCGAACACCCAAGTGTACGTTGCATACGTAGACCTAAGACTCGCCTTCGATACCTTCAACAGGGACCTCCTGTGGAAAAAAATTGAGCTATGGGGATGTCCTAGCAACATACTAGCACCTATAAAACTCCTATATTCGAACACCAAGATCCAGGTGAGAATGACAGCAGACGGGATCGTAAGCAACAAAATCAGAACATGGCACGGGATCAAACAAGGTTGCCCGCTGGCTGCTGCCCGATTTAACCTGTTCCCATCGGACTATGAGGAAAGTATCAACTCCCCTAATATCAACCCCCCGAAACTTAACACCAAAGCGGTACCATGTCTGATCTATGCTGATGACCTTCTTGCAAAAACGCCACGCGGGCTTCAGATTGCACTAAAAAAAATGATCGAATACATGGATCACAACGAACTCACCATAAACATAAAAAAAACTAAAGTCATGACTTTAACATGGAAAGCCCAAGGTAAACAAACTCCCAGTGTTCTTCCTTCAAAAACACCAATTGGAACAAGTCACCACATACAAGTCCCTAGGAATTTGGATAAATCAATCAACGAGCAAAATTCCTTGGGCACTCCACTTAAAATCAAAAGTCAAATCGCTGGCCAGGCAGGGTTTAATCATCCACCGGAAATTTGGTAAGTTCTCGATCAAACCTACCTTAGCTGTTTACAAGCAAAAAGTAACAGCAATCTTGACATACGGGGGCGAATGCCTGATTAACATGGACCAATCCATATGGATCCAACTCGAAGCCATCTACTGGCGGAAAATCCTATCTCTGCCACAATCAACCCCCATCCCACAAATACGTTAGGAGCTAGGCCTCCAACCTTTGCAATCGATAATCACGTGGAAAATACTTGACACATACAGGAAACTGAATAACAAAGACAACATTGCAACACTTGATATATTTAGAGCATCGCCATCAGCACCAAACAACTCTGTACTGACAAGATGGAGAGAAGCCGTAGAGCTAATATGCTCTGAAAAAAACATATCACTCGACATGTTGTTAAAAAGGCCTCAACACGTCAAAAAGCATCTGGCTAGACTAGACTGGATTGAGACATAAACAAAGAAAGATGAATACAAGCTAAATCTTAAATGTGACGGAGAAGCAAGAGCAATAAATCAACTGCCCCATTACCTCAACCTATTTCCATATCGCCAAATACGTGACATCTTCCTAAGATTTAGGTTAAACATCCTTCTGACACGACAAATCTTAGGCATATGGAATCCAAATCCCTCGAACAGTACTAACTGCAGATTTTGCAAAGCCACTGAAGAAACCATCAAACATATAATAATGGAATGTGAAAGACTGACATACAGCAGCAAAGATATGAGTCAGCAACCATCTCACTGGACACTGAGGCACGATGGAGCTACATTTTAATGGGAAATAACTGAAAAATGGTGTCCACAATTGTCCATTTCTGGAAGGACATCACTGCTGCAAACTATACATAAGTGTTTTAAAGACTATGCTGTTTTTCTCTACAGATTCCCTTTTTTTCCTCTCTTCTTTCTTTTTTGTTTTTATTCATATTATCTTTAAATTGTACTAACATGTTGCACAAATGTAAGGTTTAAGAAATAAACCAAATGCGTTTTAAATTTAAAAAAAAATAATACTCATTGGACAAAGGAATGGGTGATTGATATATAGCTCCCAACTTTAGAGGCTGAATTGAACATAAGATGAAATGAATATGTGCGCTGAATTTATCAAGCATGTTGCCAATGCACAGTCATTGTATGCGGTTGATTTGGTTGATTCATATAGTGTATTGTAACAGGGGATTGTATGCCAGCTGTATTTCCCATGCGCCTACGGTTACACTTTGGAATTTCTACATGATTTTAGAAAACATGTGGTTCGTTCAGGGCCAGTCTTGGGCAAACTAGTCATTACCTAGAGTGGCACCATTCATGGCGTGCTGCAAGGTCCAACAGAGTAAATTATATCATATCTTTATTTGTTCTGATGTTCTGGCACCTGACTAAGAAGAAATCAGCTAGGCTGTCTGGTAGCTTTTAAGCTGCCCACGACTCTCTAACACCCCAGGAATCTTTCTCGCTAGGTTTTAGTCCATGTCTGCTTCCTCCATCATTTTTTGGATGACTGCTACTGCCTGTCAGCAGACAACCGTTACTAAGCATGAGCTGGACATGGGAGCAGACTGAGCCTTAAAAGAACTGTGATGGGCTTTAAGTCACCAAAACTGTGGCGACAACCAGACGCCTGAGTGAGTGACAGCATAGAGAGCAGCAGTGTCGCACACATGCAGCTCCTGTTTATTGCCCCATGTCCCCCGATGTCTGGATCACAGAACACCTCCTCAACTTGGGTCTTCAACACTGACCACTATTACTGACGCAACATTGGCTGTTGGTGCAAATATCCCACAACCTGGTGTTCCGCTATGCTCCTGCTGTGGGCATATCACAGTTGTGCACACTGAGACAGGAAAGGAAAGGCATTTGACATGTACTGGCTTCCTCTCATTTCCTTAGCTGATTGAGACAGTTACAAAGTAAAATCATAGTCAGTAGATAAGAGGTGCAAACAAAAGAAACACAATTTAAGAAACAAGGGAACCCTAAGCTGTGTCAGATTGGTTTTGTAAAGATGTAGAAAGAATTAGCCATTATACACTGGGCCAGGCTCATTTTTGATGCATGTTGTTAAGTTCGAGGGAAGAGGTGGGGTGGGGAGGGGGGGTCTGTTGTAAGCGCTATATCATTATTTTATAAGGTTGAAAAGGGCATGTGACTCGGAGGTTACGGTTCAGAACAGATGCGTTATTGTACATATTAGTATTCTGCACCAGCTCATTAATTCGTGGGTCGTTTAATTGAGAAGGATTTCGCCTTCTTATTCTACGTTATTGTGTGTGTTTGTCATTGTTGTGTGCAGGGAATTGCAAGTATGTGATTTGACATTAATCTTAAATATTAGCTCATGGAATTGTAGATGTGACCTTGATCAAAAGGGCAACATTTCATATAAATTGCTGCCTGTTCCAAACAGTTGGAAAAAGACACTTTAGAATGGGTGGATTAACGCTGTGACCACGGAATGTTAAGGGACTAAATTGCCCCCGTAAAACTAAAAAAAATATTGTCACAAATATGGCGAGCAAAAGTAGATATTGCTCTCTTGCAAGAGAGTCTTATGTTAGATGAGACAAAAGAAGTTTTAAATAATGGTGCATTCACTAAAAAGTTTCTAAACCGTAACACCTCAAGATCCAGGGGATTGGGAGTCTTACTCCACAAAGGATTGGGTATATCTGTAGAGAAAGTGGCCATGCATGAGCAGGGCAGGGTCATCCTTCTTGATGTGTTTTAGGATGGTAGTCTAATTACTATTGGATCTATTTATGGATCATGTTCAGAAGGACGGTCGTTCTTCGCGACTCTCTCCTCCATGTTGAGTGAGATGACTGGTGAGTGCATTGTCTTGGGGGGCGACTTCAATTGTGTTCTAGATTACAAGATGGACCGCTCTGCATCCTGTAGGCACACTGATGGGGCAAGCAAAGAATTTGGCAGGTTACTACACAGGTTTGATTCAGTAGATGTATGGAGAACCCTACACTCTGAATAGAGAATACACCTTTTAGCCTGTACATAGTTTCTGATAGTCTCATTGAAAAAACCAACACTGTGGAAATATTAGAGAGGGGAATATCAGAACACACAATGGTGACATTAGGGTTGAATATGGATAGTTCCAGGCCGACATTTACACAATGGAGACTGAAATCCTTTATATTAGAGGATGAGGAAATCTTGAAACACATGGAGACTTTTATAAAATTGTTCTTTGATGAAAATACTGGCACAGCTGACATGATGGTGGTATGGGATAGCTTCAAGGCAACTGTGCAGGTGGAACTAATTAACCTAAAATCGTGTGCAAGGAAGTCAAGTCTCCGTGAATTAAAGCCCCTAGAAAAGCCCTTGTTATGTTACAATGCAAATACCAGGTGACGAGGAATTTGGAGGACAAGATTAAAATGGACAGAGCAAAGGAGGCTCTGCAATGCGAGATGGACGTACAGGTAGAGAAAGGGATATTTTATATGAAGCAAAACTACTCGGAGGGGGGGACAAAAGAGGACGCCTCTTGGCTAATGAACTAAAATGTATGGTTGAAAGGTCATATATTCATAAGATTGAGGACGATCACGGCAGTGTAATAGTGAAAAAGATGGATGTCTGTGATTGATTTTGTAGATTCTATGAGTCCTTATACACTGAAACGTTTTCTCTGAGTCTGACCCTGGCAATTTTTGGGATAAAATTGAGCTACCGCGACTGACTGCCAATGATGCATCAATCTTAGATCGGCAAATTAGCGAGGAGGAAGTACTGCTTACCATCAATCAGTTAAATCTGAAAAATTACCTTCATGGTGATTCAGGTGCTCTTAGTCCAGGCTCTACCTCCTTCACAACTGGTTGGGAACACCTGCATCGGCAGGCGGGGCGGAAAAGCTGGCTGTAAAAGATAGTTGCCACTTTGAGTTTTGGAAGGGGAAGGGCCTACATCACGTGGACGTCTCCAACGTTCCAGACCCAGTTCCTGTTCCGCTGATGGCCGCAGAATTTAAGTATATGCGTACTGTAGGGGGTGGGCGTGGTGAAGGAGGGAGATCCTGGACTAAGAGAACCTGAATCACCATGAAGGTAATTTTCATGTCTCCGTCGTCCTGGCTCTGCCTTCTTCCCAACTGGTTAGGACCAGACTAAAAATTATTTGACTAAGCAAGGGTGGAGGAGACAGCATGTGCAGGATTCTGGCAAACAAGTTGCGGAGAACCTCGGCCGAATTATGCATCATTTCTGGAAGATGTGTCCAGAGCATAGTCCTTGCAAAAGGCAAGCGGGTGGCCCAGGTAACTGCTTTACAGGTCTACAATGGGAACATGCCTGGTAAAGGCTACAGATGCTGCCTTGACAGATGCTGTCTTGGCTCTAGTAGAATGAGCCCAAAGTCTCTGCTGTCATGTCATAAGCCTTGGAGATGCAGGAGACAACCCATCTGGCAATGGAAGCTTTTGCTGCCTTACTGCCAGGAGAAGGACCACCGTAAGTAATGAAGAGCTGGTATGCTTTTCTAAACGGTTAGGTCCTTTCAAGGTAGAATTTTAAAGTTCTTACAACATCTAGGTTATGTAATTTTTCTTCGGCTGCAGAAACGTGCGGTCTTGGAAGAAAAACGGGAAGACATATTTCCTGGTTTAAGTGAAAGTCAGAGACCAACTTGGGTAGAAAGGAAGGGACCGTGCATAGGACAACTTTGTCCTTATCAAACACTTTATATAGTTCCTTTGAGGAGGGAGCCTGGAGCTCACCAATCCTTCTAGCCGAAGTAATGGCTACTAAGAAGGCCGTTTTCCAAGTTAAGAATTCTAATTCGCATGAAGCCATATGCTCAAAGGGTTTTTGCATTAAGGCCGATAAGACCACGTTGAGATTCCACTGAGGTGGAGGTTCATGAATAGGAGGATGTAAACATAAAAGGCCCTTGAAGTGCCTTTTAATGGGTTTGTTGGAAAGAGAAAAAGACTTGTGTTCTCTATTCAGGTAAGCATTGATAGCTGATAAGTAATGTTTACACGTGTCCACTTTGACACCAGTGGAGACTAGCTAAGACATGAACGACATGACATCATCAGTAGAGGCCTTTAGAGGGTTAAGGTCTTGTTCTAAGGCCCAGTGACAGAACCGTAACCATTTGGTACGATATTGCTTCTTAGAGGAAGCTTTTCTGGAGGCCGACAGAATAGCAATGTTGTGCTCTGACAAATGTAAGAGGGAGAAGGCTAGTTTTTCAGGAACAAAGTCTCCAAGTTAAGCAATTGAGGGGAGGGGGGGTGTGGGGGGACCTTCCCCTTCTGTTGAGTCAAAATATCTCTTGATAATGGAAGATCTAATAGGGCAGTCCCCGCTAACTCCAGAAGGTCTGGAAACCAGATCTGGCGAGGTCAGAACGGGGCTATTAGAATCATTGTCAGATTGTGAGACATTTTGAATTAAAGCAATATTTTGTGAATCAATGGGAGAGATGGGTATGCATAAAGTGTTAGATTTGACCAATCCAGCTGTAGAGCATCTCCCAGGGATAGAAGACCCTGACCTTGCCTGGATGCAAATGAGGACATAGTGTGTTGTGCTGGTTGGCCAAGAGGTCTACTGATGGATGGCCTCACTTCTGAAATATCATGAGTGTTAAGAACTATTTCAGCTCCCACTCGTGCAGAGCAGACTGTAACCTGCTCAGTTTGTCTGCAAGGAAGTTCTTTTTTTCCCCTCGAGATGGGACGCCAACAAGAAAATGTGATTTTGAATGGCCCAATACCAAATTGTTTCTCCTAGGAGACACAGGGGCAGGAGAGAGGTCCCCCCTGCTTGTTGATATAAAACATTGCAGTGGTATTGTCTGTTAGAATTTTCACCACCTTTCCTTGAATTGAGGGAAGAAAAGATTTTAGCAAAAAATATGGCTCTTAGTTCCAGGACATTTATGTGGTCCCTCTTTTCATGAGAGCACCAAAGACCGTGAGCTGTTAGACTTTGACAATGGCCTCCCCAACTGTACTGTGAAGATTCTGTTATGACTATTTGGTGATGAGGAGGTTGAAAAGGAAACCATATTAACAGGTTCTCTGGGGATTTCCACCAGAGTAGAGAGTCCTGAAATGGTTTTGGAATTTAGATTTTCATTTGCTAGGAATCCGAGGGCGGATTCCACTGGAGAGCAAGATGCCACTGGATCGTTCTCATATGGAGCCTTGCAAAGGGAACCATGTGTATGCAAAAGGCCATGAGGCCCAAGAGCCTTTGAAACCGCCAAGCTGTTGGGGTCTGGTGGGTAGTGAACTGTACGATTGTTTGTTGAATGGCTTCCACCCTTTCCAGGGGTGGAAAGGCTTTGTGTAGAGTAGTATCTATAACTGCTCCTAGGAATTGGATCCTTTGCGAGGGATTAAGTTGGGATTTTGTCACATTTATGGAGAACCCCAGGTTGAACAGAGTATGGCAAGTTACTTGAAATTTCTGAAGCAATTCCTCCGCAGACTGGGCTTTGAGAAGCCAGTCATCTTGGTAGGGGTATATATGGACTGACTTTAACCGAAAGTAGGCTGCCAGTGACCCCAGAACTTTTGTGAAAACCCTGGGAGCAGAATTTAGCCCAAAGGGAAGACATGTGAACTAGTAATGAGACCGTCCTATTGTGAATCTCAAACTGACGGTGTTTGTAGATGGGGATGTGAAAATAAGCATCCTCTACATCTATAGATGCCATCCAATCATTTGGATGAAGAGAAGCCAGAATCTGAGGAATGGTTACCATGTGCAAGGTATTGAAAGACAGAAATTGGTTGAGGTCTGAAAGGTCCAGAATTGGACTGATCCCGCATGATTTCTTTGGGATCAGGAATAAACTAGAGTACAATCCCCGATCTACTTCCTCTTGAGGAGCCTACTCTATTGCTTCTAGAACAAGGACTTTTTGGATCACTTTCAGGAGCTCCGGTGCTGAGCTTTGGAGGAGAGGAAAGTCTAATAGCCGGCAGGGCAAGGCGGTAACCATGCTGAATAATATTCAGAACCCACGCCTCTTGAGTAATGAGTTTTCAAAAATGGAGAAAGTTGGAAAGCCTTCCCGCTACTGGGGATGTATGTTCCTTGATCATGGTTGGAGCGTAAGGTATGAACATCCCCAGAGGCAAGTTAAATAGACTACTTTTACTCTTCAGCAGAATTCGAAGAAGAGGGAAGGCCCAATTTAGTTGTGGGTCTTTATCTTCTCTTTTTAGAAGAGCAGTAAGATTTGGCACAAGTGGCAGAGCCACTGTATCCTTGTGTACGTGGTGTGAATGCTTTAAAATGTTGGACATATGGTTGTTTCACCGAAATTGAGCTAAGGGTTTTAGCTATTGTGACACTGGCCTTACATTACTGTAGGACCTCATCTGTAGATGGATAGAACAATGTCTCGCCATCGAATGGAAGGTCAATCACTTTCTCCTGGATATCTTGGTGAAGGGAAGAGGTTGACCAATATGCTTGCCTACGCATGCAGACTGCACTAGTGACTGCCCCTTGCAGTTGTGTCAGTGAGATCGTTGACGACTTGAAGCTGTTGGATAGCAGCTTCTTTGCCCTCTGAAATCCAGAATCAAAATTCATCTGCGGCTTCCTGAGGGAGCATGTCAGTGAAGCGTTCAGGATTCGCCCAAATAAGGATATTAAATCCTGTCAGAACTGTAGCAGTGTTAACCTGCCTAGATTGCAAGGTAGAGGTGGTATACGACTTCTTACCTTGGGTCTCCCAGGCTTTTGCGTTTTTGTCCATCACTGAAGCTGGAGATGGAGATGGAGAAGGGCCTTTATCCTTTGTGCCGGGGCAGCAGAGACTACTGCTGATCGAGCTGGAAGGTTGCCCATGAGTATGAAAGGTTTGTCCTTAGGCACCTTGTATTTGTTATATAGGGCCTTGGAGATGTGAGGATCGGAATGAGGCTTTCCATAATGAGCTAGAGCTTGTTCTAGAACAGACAATTCCATGGTTAGTGGAACTTTTTGTTTTTAAACTTTATTTAAACAAGTGACAATGTCATACAACATGGCATCAGTATACTTTCAGATACATTGAATCTTATACCTCAGTCGTGCAGTTTGTAAGCAAGTGTAGTACTAATGACATATGACCCAAAAGAAGTGCATTTATGAAAAAGTCTGTGCTATAGTCCAAACAGGCAGCTGGGTTGGGGTTGCTTTTTCCATGCATGCTCAGAAGGGGGTTCAAATGTCTTTTGGCTATGAAGTTGTTACAACGGTTTGCGTGTATCCTTCCTCGTTTTCATTGATTCTTGCCATTTCGGAGAGCCATTGTTTCAGTGTAGGAGCTTCTTTTGCTTTCCATTTAAGTACAATGCATTTCTTTTCAATGATACATCCTATATTAAATAATCTTCGGGTCTTTATTTTGGTTTTGCCAATGTCACCCAGTAGGTATTTCAATGGATGAAGTGTCGGCGCTATGGCCAGCATTTCGGATAGTAATTGTGCATTGTGTTTCCAGTAGTCAGAGATCGGGGAGCATTGCCAGAACATATGTATTGTATCAGCTTCTTCCGTATTGCATTCCGGCCCGGTTTGTGTATCTTGGGGGTTGAATCTCGTAATATGTTTGGGGGTGTAATGGAGTCTATTCAGTACTTTGTATTGAATCAGCCTCAGTCGTGCAATGAATGATACTTTCTTTATCAGGGTGCACATCCTCTGCCATCTTACCTCATCAATGTCTGATCCCTTGTCTTTCTCCCATTGCGCTCTTAGTTTGGGGCTTATCGGGGTGCTGTTTTGTATTTTAGAATAAATTCTTGCTAGAAGTCTTTAATTGCCTTTGTTCTGTATTGCCATATCCATGCACCCATTGGACTGGTTCGTTCGGGCACGATGGCCATTGTCGTACCCTAGCTCTCTTTCAATATTGTAGTATTCTTACCGGCTTGTTCCCTAATTTCCCTCCAAACTCAGCTATAGACACGAATCTGCCTTCTGGGAACAGATCTCCCAGTTTCATTGTCCTGTCCGGATCCCATGCAGTATGGATGTCTACATCCATTGTTGGGGGTAGATCCGGGGTATACCATAGTGGAATATTTCGATTGTATGGTTTTGTGATGTTAAGTCTCAGCATAATGCATCCCCAAGCATCTAGTGTGGAGCGTAGCGGGTCGAACGGGCAGGAGACAGCCTTGTGGGAGCATATTAGTGTTATATATGAGTATTGTAGGTCAGGGTTGTACCACAGTCCAGCGTAATGGGCTTGAGCGGCCAGATAGTATAGTTCAAAGTCGGGGGCTGCTAGGCCCCCATGATGATAGGGTTCGGTGAGTGATTCCCATTTCGCTCTTGCAGTGCTACCTTCCCATGCAAACCCTGTTGCCAGGCTCCGGAGCGAGATATAAGATTTCGGCCTGGCCAGATCGGGATTGTGGTGAAAGAATATAGCCGTTTAGGTGCAACAATCATTTTTAAGAAGGCAATCCGGTCCACCAGTGACAACGGGAGCTTCCCTCATAAAGTAAGTTTTTGCTCAAGTATGTTGAGATAGTTTGCATGATTGTGCTCATATAGCTCCCTGTGTGTACATGCAACCTTGACCCCCAAATATTTTACTGTGTCTCCCGCCCATTTCATGCCGTGTAAGGTCGCGTTTTAGTGGTCTTGTCGGTAAGGGGGAACAGTTCAGATGTCTTATTGTTTATTTTATAGCCGGAGTGCAGAGTGAATTGGTCAACCTCTGTAAGAATTGGTGCAAGTTTTCTTCCGGCTGTTTCAAGTATATCAAGTGTCATCGGGATACAGGATATTATATGTTGGGGTCCTTGAATGTGAATACCCCTATGGCCATGATGTTCGCGGATTCTGCTTGCAAAGGGCTCAATCGTTAATGCAAATAAAATTGGGGAGAACGGGCAACCCTGACTGGTACCCCTCGATTATTATTGTACAGTGTACAGACTTTGGCCCCAGGGTCTGTGTTGAGCAATTTAACACATTTACAAAATTCCCACCTCTAACCACATAACGTCTCGGGACCCTGAATAGAAAGTTCCAAGACACGGAGTCAAAAGCTTTTTCAGCATCAAGTATCATCGCTGCAGGGAGATCAGGGTTTATTTGAGCCATGGTACTGAATAGCCGCTTAAGATTTAGGGCAGTGGATCTACCTGGTACGAATCCTGACTGGTCTGGGTGCACCAGGTCAGGCATGTGTGGTAGTAGTCTGTTGGCCAGCACCTTGGCAAAGATTTTCACATCAGAATTTATCAAGGAGAGTGGGCGGTATGAGGCCATTTAGTTAGCAGGTTTCCCAGGTTTTGCAAGTACCGTTATTACCGCCTCTGTAAGGGAAGGGGGTAATTTCCCAGTATTGCATGTATCCTCCCATACCTTAAGAAGTTTGAGGGCAAGGATGTCTTCGAAGGTTTTGTATAGTTCTATACCGATCCCATCAGGGCCAATGGCTTTGCTTGATGCCAGCAGGGATATAGCTTCAGTGATTTCGTCTACCGTGATTGGGCTATTTAGCCTGGCCCGGGATGTGATGTTGAGTGTAGGTAGTTTAGTTTGTGCCAGGTAGCTGTCCACTTTCTCTATCATGACTTTGTTACTATTGGAGTATAGTGCTTGGTAGTACTCTCTAAACATTTAGTTTATTTCCTCATGGCTTATGGTTGTATATCCATCAGGTTTGGTTATTCCACCAATATGGTGTTTTTAGTGCTCTCCCTCGATTGATCCAGCAAGAAGCTTTCCAGGGCGGTCAGCTTCCCCGTATCGTCTTGCTTGTATTCTTTTGTATATGAATCGGGTTTCGCGGTCAGCTAGTTCACAGAACGTTTGTCTGTTGCCGTTAATGACTCCCAGCAATGACCGATTTTGTGTGCTGCCATATTCATGTTGGAGTATCCTCAGGCTATTTTCAATTTCTCCAACTCTGTTCTAGTAGATTTTAAGATACCTGTTATGGCGGCGATCATTTGTTCCTCGTAGCCATACATTGAACGTCTCCCAGACAGTTGAGAAGTCGGGTACGGATGCCTCGTTTTCTAAAAAGAATGTCTCAATGTTGATCCTCAATGTCTCAGCAAAGAAGCCATCCAATAATACGGACAGGGGCATTCCCCATGAGGGTATGGGTAGGTTAGCATTGGCTTGTGATAATTCAAACACTATATGCGAATGGTCTGACCATGTGCGTGGTAAGATTGTGGTTTTACATTTTCTGTTCGTTAATGATTCTGAGATTAGCCAGTAATCTATCTGGGAGTGAGGAACACGCACAGTAGATTAATATATATATTCTTTCTGGGTCGGGTGTTCTAACCTCCAGATGTCCACTAAACTGTGCTGCAGCATTATCGTGTTTATTGTACAAGAAGCTTTAGTCATGTTCCTATGTTTTGTGCTCGATCTGTCCATGAAGAGGTCCAGGATTGTGTTAAAACCCCTGCCCCAAATGATGGGGAAGTCATGGATTTGTGCCCAAGCAATGTTGCACTCTTGATGTAGAATGCCAGGTCTTCGGAGTTGGGACCATAAGTGTTGTTGATGATGCCAGTCAATAACACAAATCTGCCATCAGGGTCTATATGTATGAAGTCAATGTTTTTATGTATGCATGTTATGACACCCCTATCTTAAGAAGAGTAGTCAGTGTAGAATCTGTTCTTCCCCCATTTATGCACCATCTGCTTGTGTGTAGGCCCTTCCTGGAGTAGAACAATGTTAGGGGCGTAGCGATCCAGGTAGGCCCAGATCTTTCTTACTTTGATTGGGTTGTTTAGGCCCCTGACATTCCAAGAGATCAATTTCAACTGAAGAGCAACGGTGCGTAGTTAGTTACATTGCTCCTGTCTTCGAGCACTGTTACAGTTCAGTAGTATTTGAGCAGGATGTCCACTGTACGACTATTGCCACAACTTTTGTTAACTTTAATCCCTCCAACTACCAGATCAGAGGTAGTCTGGTGAACTCGAGCATTAAACATACTCATTCTCCAGTGAGCCTCCCGATCCCGCCCCCGCCCTCACCATCACCATCTACCCCAACTTGATGATGTAATCCCTGAGAGTTTATTGATAAATACTTGGGGGGGGGGGGCATGTCAAAAGCACGGCCTCCTGCCCAGCTCGATGACCCTCTGGCCGTCAAGTGCATTATCCATGCCAGTGACAGACAATACCAAGTCTATTGGTTTAGGTGTAACTGCGTTCGGTCATATTCATTATCATCCAAGTGTTCCACTTCATCGTTGCATGGTATTTTGGCCTCTGGGTGTGGCTGTGGTCGGGGCACAGGTTTATGCGACTCCACGTAGGCTGTGGCCTGCGTAGGGTCCTCAAAGAAGTGGGCTTTCCCGTTGTGCTGTATTCTAAGCTTGGCTGGGAACATTAACGAATATGGAATCCACCTGGTCCGGAGAAGGAGGCGTTTCACTGTGTCCTATGATCTCCTCTGTGTTTGTACGACAGCTGCGGAATCCGGATATATATGTATTCTGTTGGATTTGTATTGCAGTGTGACCTTCACTCTGGCCAGCCGAAGTATCGTGTCCCTGTCCCAGTAGTTTAAGAGTCTGGCTATAATTGCCCTCCAGGGGGAGTGAGGGGGGTAAGCAGGTGGGGAGGTGTGGGGGGGCGAGCAGGTGGGGAGGTCTGGGGGGGGCCAGCAGGTGGGGAGGGCTGGGGGGGGCAGGGGGCAGTGGGCCCAGGGGAGTGGGGGGGACAAGTGTGAGCCCTTTCTACCAGAAACAGTGGGGAGAACCCCGAGTGGTTGAATAGGGATTTAAGGATATTCTCCACGAAGCTTTCCATGGGGCCCTTTGTCGAAGCTTCTGGGACCCAGACCACCCTGATGTTACAGCGCCGGGATCTTGACTGCAAGTCTTCACATTTGTTCACCACTTTCTTAAGCTCTGAGTGAATAGTATTTAGTGCACAGTCATTGCATGATATGGTGTCTTAGTTTGTGCTGATGCGCCCCTCAGCCTCTGTAATACGGCCGCTTTCCTTTTCGATCTTCGCTTTCAGCGACCGTATTGTGCCAACAAGATCATCTAATTTCACATTGATAGCGAGGAATTCTTTCCTGGGGACTGTGGCCCGTGTTGCCGTTAGGCAGAATCCTGTGCAGTTCCCTTAGGGAGCACTACAGAAGATTAAGACTACAGGTGAGAGCAATAAATCCCCTTTGGTATCAGTCTGCACTCTCGTCGTGGAGGAAGGTTTGAGTTACTGCACTACCGAAAGGATCAAACCAGCCGCGGTGCTGCCCGGCGAATAAAAGGTACGCTCCTTTAAATCACAGTCTGGGTGGACTGGTGCCTGGCTATCTGGCCTCCGAGTACAGGGTACTGGCGATTCGACCAAGGCAGGTCCAGGAAGGCGATTGGCTAACTGGTTGGCCCCACCAGCTCAAGGTAAGAAGGCTCTTGCAGGTGAACAGCTCGTCTCGTCGTGTAGAGAAAAGTGGTGAGACGCTGCAGCAGGGCTTCACCTGTGGTTCAGTCCGCAGATGTCTTTGGCTTCTCTCCTCTTCAGCTTCTTAGTTCCAGTGGCAACGTCTTGCTCTTCCAGTCCTCAGGACCCTGCTTTTATGCAAAAAGATCCGCATTCATACAGCCTAGCTGTCACTCACACAGTGGAGTGGTCATCTTGGCGGGAGATCCTTCAACCCATCAGGATAGAGTGCGACATGGGTTGCGGAGGCAACCCTGTCCAGAGGTCCTACTCCCCCTCCCACACAACGGACCCACCCCAGACTCAGTGGTGCCGAAAGGAGGGCTTCTGGGCAGAAGCCAGCCAAAAGGACGAACAAAGGATCCCGACCTGGGTTAAGAGTTTAGAGAAAGACACAAGAAAGAATTTATATTAAAGTTCTGGCAAATAAAACCTACCGGAGTAAAGTTAATATAAAAAGAAACCAGCAGTATGTTAGAGGCTGTCAGAAAAAGTGGTAGCCTCGAACAATGGGAAAATCCCACAGGGAAATATTTGCGGTCGACTATTTACGGTAGTAACCACTGCCACCAGCCAGGATCTTTAGAGAGGGACTGTAAGGTACCCCCTCGAAAATGAACATAAGGGGAAAAACTATTAACCATTCCCACTACCTCCATAGTAAGATGGGTTGTACTGGTTTAGTTCATAAAAATTGACTAGTAAAGTCAATTGGGACTTTACATGCCCTGGGAGACAGTAGTCAGCCCCAGGGTATGGAGTCTATGTTTGGGCGTCGCTACGACACCCCTGTGTCACTGCACTGAGGGTGCTGTGTAACACATGTGCATAAAGATGGTTCCTATGGGGTGAGAAAATCCCAGAGACTTTAAACACAAACATAGCCTACAATACACATAACAAAAATAGCTAAGAGTGGGGAAAAGTCTCACTCTTAGCAGGTAAAAAGAAACAAACCCTTCAAATCCAGCAAAGCTGCTGGGGGACTCTATAGGTAAGGGAAATTAGCCATAGATTGAGAATTCTCCCTAACAGTTGCGCTCAGCAGGTGATTTATGCAAAAGCCAAGGGGTCTGGTGCGGCCCTACCAATGTTCATAGTCCAATATTCTGTTCGTAGCCAGGCTGGGGGCTTCAGTGGACTCCGTGATGGAGATTGTCACCCGGAGGGGTTATGTTCTCTAGGCGGAGGTCGGGACACAGCTCGAAGGGCCTAATCTGAGGTCAAGTGTGTGCCAGAGCGCATCAGCGTCTTCCAGCCATGTGCAAGTCTGTTAAATGGACATTACTGTGGGCAAGATAGTGTGGGAAGCCTTGCCTTGCGTTGTTCCATGTCCGGCACGCGTGCCCACACGGGACGCAAGCAGCCCTCAGTTGTCCTCCAGGCTGCGTCCCGTCCAGGCGCTTAACCCTATTATCGGGATGGGGAGCGCCCGCACCATGATGGAGGGTCTGTGCACTAGTGCCCCGTGGGCCAGTCGTCGGGCATTCAGCCTTGAAGCGGCAACAGCCGCATCGCTTCATGCAGCCCGGCAGAGCCCTTCCAAACCACAGCTGCTACGGCGGAGCGGCTCCACAGCCGCCTCCTCCCTGATGATGGTGTTCAAGAGGGGAGGAAGATGAACCTCCCATTGGGTCCAAGGATCAACAGGAAGGTCCTACCCCTACAGTGCTGGCGGTGTCAGGGAGCAGGACGCACGCCACACGCAGCACTGAGGCAAAAGCACCCGGCTCGCCCACAGCCTCCAGCGGGCTGTTTCGACTCTCGTTTTTGCAGCCGCCCAGCCGTCAGAGTTGAGCAGGAAGGCTGGTAGTTCTGCTCTCCACACACTGGGTGTTCAGAACATCGGAGCCCATGGCACCCAAGCTTGAGAATCGGCGGCCGGGGTCATCGTGTCCCAGAGGAGGCTGAGACACCTCCCCCACACAGAGCGTCTCCCAGTTGGCACCAATTTAGTTCTGTTCTGCAATGAGATTAACTCGAGCTGTGGTGACAGGACCTGCTCAGTTTTTGGATCGGAGTATGCCCAGTCTCTTCATACACCAATGCATACGGTTAGATACGGTCAGGATAGCATGGCAACAAATCTTTTAATCAGGATCTTCTGTCGAGGGACGGAGCTACACAATCAGGCAACTATGTTGTAGGCTGCACAACAGCGCCCCTCCCGGGAAGAGGAACTTTTAACTGCTGAGATTGCAGTTTCCCAGAAACACCAGCCGTTTCAGGCTCATCCTTTGGAAGGATTTCTAGTGCCTGTGTGGCTTTAGTCACAATGTCATGGAACACCTTAGAAGATGACTGAGTGGTGTCCTCTGAATCTGAGTCAGTGTCCTTTGAAATGTTTTGTTTTTTTGGATGGAGGAGCAGAGTCCTTGTTGTCCACTGGTATTGGGACAGGGTCGGGAATAGGGTTGATAGGCATCGATCCCTGAGGTAAAATGGGTGACATTTTGTCCTTGATGCATTGAGCCACAACGTCTACGAAGGGCTCAGAAAGCATTGTTTCCAGCACTGTTTGAGTGATGTTGTACGCCATTTGGGAAGGGCTAGGTAGAGGGTCTTCTAGTCTGATAGGAGAAGTAGAAGAGTCAGCCCCATTAGGCAGTTGGTTAGGATTGTAAATGTTCAACACCACGGGCCTAGGCACCTGAATGTTGGTTAGAACCAGCTGGGGTTCAAGTTGCGTTTGTACCAGTGTGAATTGTCCTCAGTCTGAGGAGAAAATTGAGCGAGAATGAGAGGAGCCTGAGCTCTCACAGAAGTGCTGAACAATTGTTTTGGTGGAACCATAAAAAATTATGAAGCATCAAAGTCTTACGAGTCAGAAATTAGAGTAGAATTATCCTTCTGACTCTCCGGTACCGAAACAGAGCCCGAGCCAGAAGCCACAGGAGATTTCTTTTGTTTGTGACTTTTTGGAGGATTCGGTACTGGACTAGATCTTGAATGAGTGCTTAAGCCTCTTATGAGAGGACTTATGAGATTTCCTCAGTACCGAGGAGTTGGAAAGTTCAACTGCGGTAGGGTAAAACCTTTTCTTATGGCACCGAAGTACCAGTTGTTTTGCATGCGCAAGCCAACTTGTCTTTGTCCGGTACAGTGGAATCGGAGTGGACCGAATCAACCCTGGAGGTCGTGGGCATCTTTGCATGTACCCTTGCCTTTTCGGTGTACCGAGGCAACAGAGGGTTTTCCCGGTACAATTGTTATTTTGTCCAGAGTAAATAACTCTTCCGGTACCGGGTGGATCTTCTGAAACCCTTTCACACCTGGAGGTACTAACACTTTCCCACCTGGAGGTACTAGTGCTTTCCCACTCGGAGGTACTTTCAGGTGAATAGGCCAGGGGTTTCCCCTTGAACGGTATTGTGAAGACTCCGGAAGTGAGGAGGCAGTCTTCCCTTGGGTACCGATGGCCGTTGCCGAAACTAGTACCTCACCTGAAGATACAGTCCACCTGTTACCTATGTCGTCCTCCCTCCTGTTCCAAATAAAGTCTTTGGTACCTGTCCCAGCTCGGAGAGAGAGAAGACGAGTCTGCATAGACCTCGCGTGAATTCCACAGCAAAAGATGCAGGGACTCACCGGGTGACGTATACCCAGAAAACATACGCAGGCATGGTGGAGATCAGCCGCAGAAAAATGCTTCCAGCAACGGATGCACTGCTTGAAACCTGTAGCACACGGCATGCATGGATGGAGGCACCACGAATTGAAAAAATAAAGAAACGATCACTATAGCAAAAAAGGGAAGGACAGCAAAAGGAACCCCCCGAAAAGGGGAGTCGCAGTGGAGCAACAAATTCTGACCCGCCCAGTAGGCAGAAAAACGAACTGGGAGTGGAACGTTGGTGACGTGAGGGTAAGATGTGGAACCAGCACGCAGAGGGCTGCACGCGTGACATAGGCCCTTCCAAAACTCAAGTGACAACTATCTTTACAGCCGGCTTTTCGGGCCCGCCTGCATATGCAGGCATTCACAACCAGTTGTGAAGGAGGGAGAGCCAGGACGATAGAGAAATAGGTAAATCTCCTGAAAGTGATGGATTGACGGTTGAATTCTATAGAACTTGTGGCCATTGCTTTGTGCCATTTTTAAGTAAACTGTATAACTACTTTATAACAGAGGGAACCTTATGTCAATCTAGGAAGGAGGCGATTATTACTCTGATCGCTAAACCAGGTAGGCACCAATCAAAATGCAGCAACAATAGGCCAATCTCACAGCTAAATGTAGATGTTAAGATCTTTACCAGGATATTGACAAACAGACTGGATAAATGCATTGGCAGTCTTATACTCAAATCTCAGGCAGGATTCATGCAAGAGAGGGAACAAGTTACTTACCTGTAACTGCTGTTCTCCAGCATGGGTCTTGCATGGATTCATATGCTAGTGAATATTCCAGTCAGGCTGGGAATCCTCGGTAAAGAAAAAAATCAGTTTCAGTTTCGTTTCTGAACTGTCTTTCTACTAATAACCAATCACTGGTCTCTGGGTCATACTGCCCCCAGCCAATAACTGCCCTCTACCTAAGCCCCTCCTCTGGCAGCCATCTTCAGATTTGGTAGCACGTAAAGTGACAGTAGGACCAAGATAAGAGCCGCAGAGGGGTACGCAGGAGGGTTCGCATGTGAATCCATGCTGGAGAAGAACAAGCTACTTTCTTACCTGGTAACGTTCTTTCGATGGGATGGTCCGACGACGTATTCTATATCTATGACAGGTAATGTCCACAGCTGTGCTGCTTCGGAAAATCTTCGGCGTCTGCGTCCTGAGTCGATGACGTCGATGACGTCGATGCAGCGTCCCCGAGGACCTCCGCCGACGGCCGACGTCACCCGATGTGATAAGTAGGACGCACAACGCCCATAGCCTCAGTTGTAGTTTTTTCCCCAGGAACGTGTGCCACCAGTTTTCTGCCAGTCAGACACACAAGGCCTTCGGAACGCAGGCTGCAATCGCAAAGGAAATTCTGCAGTGGGGAAGGTAGGGAGGGAGCTATATGGAATACGTCGTTGGACCATCCCATCGAAAGAACGTTACCAGGTAAGAAAGTAACTTGTTCGAGGGGATTGGGTCCTCCGACATATTCCATATCTATGACAGACTCCCAAAGGAGTACCAAGCAAGGAGGTGGGAAAAGAATTTAGAACACAAATTTAGCATGCCCAATCAAATTGCGGAATAAAGGACTGCCTTGCCAAAGGCCAGATCCTGCCCTCGGATGGAATCGAGGAAGTAGTGCCGTACAAAAGTATGTACTGAAGCCCAGGTGGCTGCATCACAGATGTGACGAATAGGAACACCCCTCTGCAGGGCAGTAGACGCAGCCACTCCCCTGGTAAAATGGGCCCGCAAGCCAGCCGGAGGGTCCTTACCTGCCAAGCGGTAACACTCGGAGATAGCTAAAATAATCCAACGCGACAAAGTCCGTTTCGTCACAGCTTGTCCCAAACGCTTTCCAGCATAACCAATGAAAAGTTGATTGTCCACTCTGACCCGGGACATGCGCAAAATATAAAAGCTCAACGCTCTCCTAGGATCAAGCCTATGGGGCCTCTCTTCTTCCTTACCAGGATGTGGAGGAGGATAGAACGCCGGAAGAACAGCCTTCTGGCTCAAATGAAATTCCGAAAACCACCTTCGGAAGAAAAGAAGGACGAACTCTAACGACAACCCTGTCCTTATGAAACACAGTGAAGGGTGCCTTAACTGAAAGTGCCTGTAACTCACTCACTCTGCGAGCGGAAGTAACCGCAACCAAAAACACAGTTTTCAGAGTTAACAGTCTCAAAGGGCAAGAATGCAAAGGCTCAAACGGAGCACCCATAAGAAACTTAAGAACAAGGTTCAAATCCCAACCGGGCACCAGAAAAGGTGACGGAGGGAACACATTAGTGAGCCCTTTCAAAAACTGAGAAATTAAAGGAATCTTAAAATAGGAACATTCTTCAGACGAGCATTAAATATGGACAGCGCTGCCAGGTAACCTTTAACGGTCCCCACTTGTAAGCCCCTGTGGGCCAAGGGAAGCAAAAAAGACAGAACCATGGGAATTTCACATTCAAAAGGATCCACATTCTTAACTCTGCACCAGTTGCAGAACTTTCTCCAACAGCACCGTCACAGAGACTTTGTTGCCGGCAGCCTGGACGAGAGCAACACCTCCATCACGTCTTCAGGGAGGTCCCAATCCTTATACCTCAACCTTTCAGAAGCCAAGCGTGAAGGTTGAGGGATCTGACCTCTGGATGGAGAACCTGAGCCCCCCCCCCTTCCCGTGAGAGCAGATTGTCTCGGTAGGGAAGACGGATTGGAGGACAGATGGACATATCCAGAAGGTCCGGGTACCACGTTCTCCTGGCCCAGTCCGGGGCAATTAGGATCATGGTTTTCCGGAATCTTCTCAACCTCCTGATCATTTGAGGAATAACAGGGACTGGTGGAAACGCGTAAAGGAGTGGAAACTCGCAGTCCACTACGAACGCGTCCCCTAGAGCTCCTCTCGGGGGAAATTCCCTTGAACAGAACAGATTGCACTTCCTGTTGGTACTGGTGGCGAACAGATCCACCTGAGGGGTTCCCCAAAGGGCGAAGATCTCTTGAAGGACTTCCTGAGCTAGCTCCCACTCGTGGGAGACTGTGCTCTGCATGCTCAGAACGTCCGCTGTCAAGTTCTTCTCTCCGGCTAGGTGAACTGCTGATAGAGAGATTCCTTCTTGAATTGGCCAAAACCAGAGCTGCATTGCCTTTCTGCACAGTGGCAGTGACCCTACGCCTCCTCTTTTGTTGAGGTAGTGCATGGCCACCGTGGTGTCTGTCATAAGGACATTTCTCCCCTGTACTGATGGCAGGAAAGCTTTCAGCGCTAGTCTGATCGCTCTCAGCTCTAATAGGTTGATGTGTAGTCTGGACTCCAATGGAGACCAACGACCGCTGATGCTCAAGTCGTTGGCATGGGCTCCCCACCCCGTGAGTGAGGCGTCTGTGACTACTGTTATATCCGGCCATGGTTGCCAAAACAGTTCTCCTTTCAAGATGTTCTCTGGATAGGCCCACCATTGAAGGTCGTGGGTTACCTTGTCCGGAATCCGGAGGAGATCTGTCATTCTTCCTGAGTATTGTGACCACTGGGTTCTTAGTGCCCACTGGAGAGATCTCATTCTCAGGCGAGCCTCTGGCACAAGGAAGATGCAGGATGCCATGAGGCCTAGCAATCTCAAAAAGTCGAAGGCTGGGAGATGGGCATTTTAAAACTTGTTTACCATCTGCAGAATATCTTGAGCCCTTACCTCTGGTGGCAAGGCTTTTCCCAGGGAAGTGTCCAGGACTGCTCCGATGAACCAGAGTCTCTGTGATGGTATCATCTGTGACTTCTTTAAATTGAGGGAGAAGCCCAGTTTGTGAAGGAAGTGGCAGACATAATCTAGCTGGATCTGAGCTTGTTCCGAAGATACAGCTCTGAATAGCCAATCGTCCAGGTAGGGGTAGACATGGATCCCTTCCCTCCTTAGACTTGCAGCCACTACCAACATTCGCTTGGTGAAGACCCTCGGGGCGGAGGTCAGCCCAAATGGCAGAACTCGAAATTGATAATGAGAGCCGCCAATTGCGAACCTCAGGTATTTCCTGTGTTTGAGATTGATTGGCACATAGAAATAAGCATCCTGCGGTGCAGAGATACCAGCCAGTCCTGGATCTGGAGGGCCTGAAGGATCTGAGAGAGAGTTACCATCTTGAACTTGTTTTTCCTGAGGAACTTTTTCAATTCTTGTAAGTCCAAGCTAGGTCTCAGTCCTCCGTCCTTCTTCGGTATGAGAAAGTAGGGGGGAGTACCAGCCCTTGTTCCTCTCCGCTACAGGTACCGTTTCTATGGCACCTTTCTCTAGCAGGTCTACAATTTCCTCCAAGAGGAGCGGATATGGAACTTTTAGAGAGCTGTGGCCCGGTGGATGACTCTGAGGGATACGTAGAAAGGGTAGGCAGTAACCTTGGGCAACTGTCTCCAATGCCCAAGCATCTGACGTAATAGCCTGCCATTCCGTCAGATGGTGAGTTAACCTGCCCCCTACAGGTGTTTTGTGTGGAAAGACCTCAGAGTGGTTTGGGGGCAGCTGATGCAGATGCCGAGGGTAAAGAGGCACCTGTTGCTGCTGCGGCCTTAGTACTTTTGACCCGTCCACCTCGGCTGGATCTCCTTTGGCCTCTTTGAGCCGGCTGTCCTCTGCCTTTCCCGAAAGCGGAATAATAGCGAAAGGACTTTCCTCTCCCAGAGGTTCCTGAGGGGCGAAAAGGATTTTGGCAGATTGCAGCTCCTAAAGAATTTGCTGCTGCTTTAGATGTTAGCAACTTTTTCAGACTGTCATCAGCCTTTTTACCGAATAAAGAAGAACCGTCAAAGGGCACATTCATGAGTCTGGCCTGTACATCCGGAGCAAAGCCAGACTTTCGTAACCACGCATGCCTGCGGATTGTAGTACCTGCCGTCATGGCCCTTGTTAGGCAGAAACCTGTGCAGTTCCCTTAGGGAACACTGCAAAAGATTTAAGACTACAGGTGTTGGCAGTAAACCCACTTGGTAGCAGTCTGTACCACCCAGGTTTACCTGGTAGCTGTGGCTGAGCAGTCAGACTTGCCTCAAGAGAGTTAGGCAGTATGCAAAGTATACACGATAGGCACTCAGATACAATAATACAAGCAAACACTGACCAGAGCTTTGGTATCAAAGTATATAATTATTTATTTAAAAACACACGGTTTGAAACACTCCAGCACTCTTGTTGTAAAATATTCTAAACACAGTTACTATTGTAATATATACACCCCTTTTTTCCTCATCAGATAAGTCACAGTAAAACACCACTTATTTTCATACAGAAGTGAGCGCTTAACTAGATGGCACTCCAATAAGGTTGTGAGAAAGGGATGGAAAAAGAGAATATGGAAAAGGTACACCACTCTAAGGTTCAGGAACACTGTTAGCAAGGCAGAAGAGCAAAAGTCACTGGTGAGCCAAAGTCCAAAGGCAGGGCCCACTCTTAGAGAGAGCAGAGCACAAATGCGCTCAAGATCACACAGTTACACTAAGCTTAGAAAGTCTTGCAGAGGGTTCAAAAAGAGTTTAGAGAGGCTTAGGAAAGTTTAGCCAGGGTGTCCCAGACTAACCCAGGTTCGAAAGCCGGGGACTAAATCTACCCCGTACAGTTGGTAGCAAGGGAAGCCAGGCGGGACACGGTACCTTAAGTGGGAAGGATCCTCCAGCGGTGGCAGTTGTTCCTGGCAGTGGGTGCAAGTTGCTTCGTCGTCCAGGGGAAGAGAAGATCTCGACTTGGAGGAAAGATGAAGGTCGTTGCACTACCAGGGAAGAAACCAGCCGCAGAGTTTTCCGGTTAAAGGTGGTACCTTTGTTTCACGGTCGTGGTAAAACGTGGTATCCCGGTTGCTGGGGTGCTTGGCACAGGCAAGGCGGCCACGAGGTACGTCGGGAAGGCGAAAAGACAGTGAAACTGGTTATCCCCACCAGTCAAAGGAAGAAGACTCTCCGGCGGGAGATCTCCTCAGTCGTTGGGAAAAGTGGTGAGGCGGTCCAGCAGGGCTCCACCGGTGGTGGTGTTGTGACAGGTCGGCTCAGCTTCTCCCTCGTGGGATTCTTAGGTCCTGTGGCGACTTCTGAAGTTCCAGTCCCCAAAGCCCTGCTTTTATGCAGCAAACCCCCATTCACTCAGCCTGTCACTCAAACATGCTAAGTGGTGAGCCGGCCGGCTCACCACTTGGGCCAATCAGGACGGAGTGCGACTTGAGTTGCCTAGGCAACTCAGTCCATGGTGCTTAAATCCCCCTCCACCCCTCCTAAGTACCCCAGACAGAGTGGCACCACTTTGGAGGGCTTCTGTGGAGAAGCCCGCCAAAAAGTGGAACAAAGGACTCGACTTGGGTTGGAGTCACAGAAGAGAACACAAACGCCATTTTAAAATCAAGTTTTGGCAAAAAAACCAACCGGAGAATTAATATTAATTAAATAAACCGGCGGTATGTTCGAGGCTACTGTAAATAATTAAATGAAGATAGTAGCCTAAAACAATGGGAAATCCCATAGGAAAATATTTGTGGTTGAATATAAAAAGTAGTATCCACTGCCATCAGCCAAAACTCGATCAGGGGGGACGGAGACGTGCCCCCTCGGCTAACAGACCCTGGGGAAATTGAATTGCCCCAGCCAGTACGTCCACAATATGATGGTTTGTACTGGTTCTGTTCAGAATTTAAGACTAGTAAAGTCAATGGTGACTTTACATGCCCTGGGAGACAGTAGTCAGTCCCAGGGTATGGAGTCTATACTTGGGGGTCACTATGACACCCCTGTGTTACTGCACTGAGGGTGCTGTGTAACACACATTACAGAAACACATGAAGCCCTATGGGGTAAAAGACCCGATAGCCGATTAAACACATCTAGATTCAAAGAAACACACTCAAATCATGTCCAAGAGTGAGGGTAAAAGAGTCGAACTCTTGCCAGGAGAAAAAAATAAACCCCAAAAATCCTGCAAAGCTGCTGGGGGACTCACTAGGTTAGGAAATTCAGCCTAAACAGAGAATTCTCCCTAACATCCCTGCTGATACTGTCAGCGGAATCAATGCGAGTTTGAAGAGATTCGCACATGGCATCTTTGCCATCTTTTATGATGTTAAGGAAGGCTTGACTTTCATCTCCTTCCGGTATGCAGTCAGCCGCTGATGAAGCACACTCCCACAGTGTGTGACTGAACCTGGTGAGCGTACAAGTGGCGTTGATGGATTTCAATGCCATACTACAAGCAGAAAATACTTTTTGCCATAGAATCATACCTTTTGTCATCCCTGTCCTGTGGAACAGTAGGATAAGCGGATCTGCTGCTTGATGAAGTTGCCGCTTGAACCGCCAGGCTCTCTGGTCTGGAGTCGGGTGTTTTGATAAATATTCAGGGTCAGCCGCAGCTACCCTATACTTGGCTGACAATTTATTGACTGCAGGGATAACCTCAGGAGTTTCCCAATTTGATGAAATTTTCCTTTGTAAAGCTGTTTGGAAAGGGACTACAGGATCCTCCTGTGGACCTTTATCTAGTATGTCTGCAAGGTTATCCTGTTGAAAAACAGGTGAAGGCGCAGACCAACCCATGAATTCAATAATTCTTGCCATTAGGGTTCTATAGGGGGTTTCGGCATGTTCCCCTGGGTCTGGTTTAGCAAATTCCACTTCTGGTGAAGTGTCCAACCCACTTGCCTCATGTAAGGATTCCTGTAGGTCTTTCAACCTTCTTTCCTCAGAGGTAAGATCCTCTGAAACAGGTGGTGTGGTCCTCTGCAGCCCGAAGGGTCTTTCTTGATCAGAATCCTCCCCTTCTTCATAGATGGAGCCAAACTTGTCATTATTGGTCGAGAAAAAGTCGATGGCGTCGACGCTGATGTGAAAGGCTTCGAAAGTGCCGAGAAAGGCATCAAGAAAACTGGAAGACGCCTAGAGGAACTCGAGAGGATCGGGATCCTGCTCGAGGATGTCGACCACGTGCTGGAGGCGCTGGGTATAACCGTTGGCTGTGAAGTAGTCGTGTTTTTTTCTTTTATCAGCGTCGATTCGATCGACCAATGCGTCGAAGAACCCTTTGATAACGGCGTCGATGGCGAAGGGACTTTCGACAACGGTGTCGAAGATGGTGCCTTTCTACCCGATGGCCCGTGGTGCTCTCGGGTGGACTCTTTCGCCGGGTGCAACGACTCGCAGCGTTTCGATTTTCCAGGGTATCACCCTCAGCTGTCTTCGAGGGGGTAGAGGCTGCTTTCTTGAAGACGCTTAGCATCTTTTTCCTGAATTCCTCCAACTCAGCCTGAGAGCTGTGTTTTGTGGGGCAGGAGACCCTTTCTGGGGAAACAGAAGATGACGAGGAAGTGGATCTTCGACGTCTCTTTTTTTGAGTGTCTAGATCTCGACGAGTGGTGGGAGCTACTTCGAGACCTAGAATGGGAATGCTTTCGACGGCGAGGAGACAAATGCCTCGACGGAAGAAACTTTCGAGGCGGTTTTAACTGACTTACCTCTCTCGAGCTTCCCCTTGCGCTCCTTCAAGGCTTTCGCCGTCATAGACATGCAGTCCTCACATTCCGAACAATGGTGCTCGACTCCCAAGCACCACAAACAGATCCTGTGAGGATCCGTTAGCAACATTTTCTTTCCGCAGTCTCGACATTTTTTGAAGCTGGACCGCGGAATCGTCGGTTCGAATGAGGAAGCCATCGAGTACGAGTTGGTTTTAACGAGGAAATATAAGAGGTTTATCTGACTGAACTGAGCAACGATATTCCGAGGCCCCACGAAGCGCAGAAAAATGGAACTGAGCAACGGACGCCGTGTGTGGCTATTTATGGGCATGGTGATGTAGGCGCCGATACGGTGGCTGTCGAGGGACACCAACTCGGCGGACGTCGACGCGCAGCACCCTCTACCGAGAGAACATTTCCGAGGCCAGCAAGCTGGAGACGAATTATCTAAGATAAGGAATACGTCGGAGGACACAATCCCTTCGAAATGGAGGTTTACAGGAGAGGGCCTGGATCTCTCCCACTCGTCGTGCGGAGATGATGGCCACCAGAAACGCTGTCTTCTACGATAGGAACTTCAACAGTACCGAATGCAGCGTCTCGAATGGCGGACCCATGAGCCTGGTCAGCACCACGTTGAGCTCCGACGCTGGGCCGGAGCCTTCACCGGCGGGAACGAGCGGAACTGTCCTTTCATGAACTCCATCACCAGGCGATGAGACCACAGCGACGACCGCCCCAGAGTTCTGCCAGATGGATTTTGATGGAGGCATGAGCCAGCCCCGCCTTGGCCAGTGACCGCAAGTACGGCAGCACTTAAGGGGCCGTGATCCGCAGACGGTGTATCTTCTGTGCACGGCACCAGACAGAGAACCTCTTCCATTTATGTCCATAGCACGCAAGAGTCGAGGGCTCCCAGGCCTTTGCAAGCACCCCCCCTTGCAGTCCGTCGGGATATCATACCCTCCGACCTCTAGTGCTGCAGGAGCCAGGCTTGCAGGTTCATCGATCCTGGGTCGTGATGTAGGAGGGCGCATCCTTCCCTGGCGAGAAGATCCGCGTCCGTCGGCAGTTTGACTGGGGGAGGTGGGAGGGGGGCGCTGACATGTCCCGAAGGTCCGGGAACAAAATCTGCCTCGGCCACGCCGGTTCAACGAGGATCATTCTACACCAGGACCGTCTGAATTGACTGATGAGTCACAGCAGCAGCGGCAACGGTGGGAATGCATACAGGAACAGGCCGTCCCATGGGAATGAGAATGCATCGCCCATGCTCCCCGACTGGGGAAACCTGCTGGCGAACCTCCGGCAGTTGGTGTTCATCGCTGTCACGAATAGGTCGATCTGGAGCTTGCCCCATCGTCGGAATAGGAGATCCACTTGATCCTGCCAAAGCTCCCACTGCGCTTCCTTTGATAGGGCTGGGGATCTGGTGCCCCCCTGCTTCCGGATGTAGAACATTGTGGTGGTGTTGTCGGTGAAGATCCTCATCACTTTGCCCTTGAGGGAGGGAAGGAAAGACTTGAAGGCCCAGAACACGGCCCAGAGCTCCAGGACGTTGATGTGCAGGGACCTCTTCTCTGGGAGCCAAAGGCCTCTTGCGTGGAGATCTCTGGTGTGCGCTACCCATCCCTCTAGGGAGGCGTCCATCGTCACAGTTTCCTGATGCGCTGGGGTCTGTAAGTCCATGCCCGCCGCAAGGTGCTCGTGGTTACCCCACCACCAGATCGCTTGACGGAAAGTCTCCTTGAGGGAGATCCTGTCTTCGAAGCTGCCCGCTGCTTGCATTCAACGGGCGTCTAGGTACTCCTGCAGTGGCCGCATCCGCAACCTGCACAGACGCATGAGGCAGATGCACAATGACATCATGCCGAGCAGGGACTTGATGGACCTCACCCTGGCCACTTCCATGGTCAACAGCCGTTGTACCTTACCCAGGATGGCCTTCGTCCTCTCTTCCGAGGGTGAAGCCAACTGTGCCACTGTGTCGAGTCTGGCTCACAGGAACAGGGCGTCCCGCAATGGTACCAAGTGGGACTTTGTGAAGTTGATCGAGAATCCCAGATCCTTGAGCAGGCGGACGGTCTTCGCTGTGTGATCGACAGCAAGTTCTCTTGACTTTGCTTGAAAGAGCCAATCGTCCAGGTAGGGGTATACGTGGATCCCCTGCAGGCGCAGCCGTGCTGCCACCGGTTCTAGGCACTTGGTGAAGACCCTTGGCGCTGACTTAAACCCGAAGGGCAGGGCCTTGAACTGGTAGTGCCACCCTTGGATCACGAATCGTAGGAACTTTCGATGCCCCTTGTGTATGGTGATGTGGAAGTAGGCATCCTCCAAGTCCAGCAACGACAGAAGTCGCCCTCCTCCAGTTGTCCCAGCACATGCTGAAGTGACCATCTGGAACATGATCTATTTGTTGAGGAGCCGAAGGTCTAGGATAGGCCGCCAGCAGCCGGTCTTCTTTCGGACGAGGAAGAACCGCAAGTATACTGCAGAGCCCTGGAGCCTCTTCTGGATGAGTTCTATCGCGCTCTTTTTTAGCATTGTTCGTACCTCCAGAAGTAAGGGTGGCACATGGTTTTCCTTCCTAGCCACAGGTGGTAAACGGGGACACTTTCTTTGGAACGCCAAAGTGTGCCCGTGGGCCAGGGCATCTAGCACCCAACGGTCGGTGGAGATGGACTCCCACATGCTGACGAAATTCGCCAGCCGGCCTCCCACCGGGGTGCTCAGGTGGGGGCCCCTGACGTCACGGCCGGTTCAATTTTGTTTCGCCAAGACCTTGCCACCTTGGCCTCCTTGGCGACGGTGTCCTCAGGTCTTGTTGCAGCCTCTGTAGGCTTGCTGCGACGAGGAGCGGGCCGCCTGGCGGTACGAGGAGAAACTGCCGCCGAATCCTTTGGAGGCACCTTGAGACTTGCCTTCGGAGGTCCAGAAGGACGGACGTCGTTGATGGAGAGAACCCAATGCCCGGGCTGTCTCGGTATCCGCCTTGATGGTCTGCAGTGATTCGGCCACTGCCTTGCCCAACAGGTTGTTCCCATTGAAGGGCATGTCCAGTACCCTGGTGTGCACGTCCTGACGGAAATCGGTGGCCCTTAGCCAACCGCGCTAGCGAAGGCAAACGCTTTTGCCCATAAACCACTGCTCCCTGTCGTAGCGCACCACAATCGCGAGTGTGTTGGCCGCCTTGATAGTCGTCGCTGCCGACGAGATGACCCGTCGTTCTATGGCGTCCAGCTTCTTCCCCTCGCTGTCAGTTGGGGAAGTGGAAGTTGATGCCGTCGCCCCTGCCGATTTCTTCTTGGCCGCCGCGACCACCACCGAATCCGGGGACGGATGTGCCCTGAGGCACATAGGAGCGGAGTCTTGCACCCGGTACTTCTTCTCGTACCGGTCCCTCTTCGAAGGGGCCGTGGATGGGTTCTTCAGCAGGGACAGTTCTTCGTCCCAGATGTCGTCCAGTAACGGGACAGAGAGGACTGTCTTCCTCTTGGCCTTGGGGCATAGCTGGAAAAGCTCTGATGCCCTGGCGATCATGGCTTGAAAAGGGCCCATTTCATCGGGATGGGAGGCCCGGCCAGGGGGTGATGGGAGATCCATCCCGTCGTCACCACTGTTGTCATCCGTCCCCGACTCAGTTCCCATCTCATCCCTTGGTGGAGGGGATGGAGGTGAAGGATGGAAGGGAGGGGGAGGGAGGATGGATTCGCCTCAGATTGTTCGGTAGGCTCCCCGATGGTCCAGGCGCCGCTGGATCGTCCGCTGGTGGTAAGGTCAACCTTGTCCTTATCTCCGTACACAGGATGTGCAAAGCCATCAAGATTGCTCCTGAATTGTCCTGTGGTGTGGATATCGGTTGCGACGGGAGCGATGGTTGGGGCGCGGGGTCCTCCGTTTCCTCAACGGCCCGCGGCTCCTCGTTGGCTCCACCATTGCTCTCTGTGTCCGCTGCCTCAGGATCCCTCCCGTAGGCCTCGAACTTCTTGTCCAGGATAGCTTTGACACCAGCCAGCTCATCCTCAGAGGTGGTATCTGTGTCTGTTAGGGCTACCGTGCCCCTGCCCACTCTTTCTCGTCCCGGGGTTTCACAGGGGTCTTCTCGATAGGCTGGAAAGAGGATTCCCTTCGGGGTGGCAGGGAAACTCTAGGCCCGGAAGTAGTCTCCACTGGGGTAGCCTCCACAGGCTTCGCCAGGGCCGCCACGACTCCTTCAATCGAGGGCTTCGCCGGGTGAATCAGGGCCTTCACGACCTTGGGCGCATCTGAGGCCTTCACCTTAGGGGGAGGGTCACCGCCTCGCCCCCCCTTGGCTTTCTCCGTCGGTATCGACTGGGGCTTCTCCTGAAGCTTACCTGGGTTTTCCGACTTCCTTTTCACTGAGCCAGAGCGTTGGCTCGTGGATGATGGCGACGGTGGCATTGTGCCCTGCCTGGCAGCCAAGGAGCCCGAACCAATGGCACTCCCGGTACCCGCGGACTCACGCTGCTTTGCCTTTTGTTGGGCCCCCGTCGCCAGAGCACCCTCAAAGGTCTTAGAAGACCGCTCGGACTTCTTCTCACCTGCTGCTGGCCTCTTCACCTCCAGCCAGTCACCAAGACGTTTACGACGGTCCTTCAAGGTCCGGTCGGTCATGTTCTTGCAGAACGCAGTGTCCTCCTCCACGTGCGACTTGTCGGCGTGTAGGCAGTAGAGGCACCGAGAGTGCTCGTCCTCCTTAAAGACTTTCTGCAGTCCACATCCTGGGCAGTTCCTGAACAGTTTGGATCCAGTAGGCGTCGCATCTCCTTTGTCCTGGGCCATGTCCGACAGGGTAGGCCTCAAAGGTCTTCCGGAATCCTCCAACATGTGTAATTCAATCTGCCCTTGAGGGGCGTAGAAAATTCCAAAACGGGTCCTCATTGATGGGAATAAGAATCGGTGGAGCTTGAGGCTCGAATTGACCGAAAAAATAAAAGTAAACTCTTCGAAAAACGCAATACGCAGTAAAAGCTCGAGAGTTATAGCACGAGGACTCCCAACAATTGAACGTGCGGTAAAGATCTGAAGATGGCTGCCAGAGGAGGGGCTTAGGTAGAGGACAGTCATTGGCTGGGGGTAGTATGACCCAGGGACCAGTGATTGGTTATTAGTAGAAAGACAGTTCAGAAACAAAACAAACTGATTTTTTCTTTAGCAAGGATTCCCAGCCTGACGACGGGGAATATTCATGAGCATGTGAATCCATGCCAGACGCCATGCTGGAGAAACATGGTCACCACAATGTTAGGACTATTTTAGACATTTTGGGGCTTCCAAAAACCGAGGTGGAAACATTGTTGTTGATCTTCAAGGATGCTGAAAAAGCATTTGATTGAGTAAAATGGAAATTTCTTAATTTTACATTTAACAGGATGGTGTTCGAGACCAACTTTCTGAAAGCAATTTCTACTTGACATTCTGTCAGTGCACAGGTTCTGATAAACTGGGAACTCTCTGCACCTTTTCAATTATCAAGGGGCACTAGGCAGGGAGCCCACTTTCGCCATTTCTTTTCTACTTAAAGCTGGAGCCTCTGGTGGCTTATATCAGACAAGAACAGATTCGACGGGGCTTAATGGTGGGGGATGGTGAAATTAAGGTTCTCTGATAAACGGACGACATGACTGATTCTGACAAACCCGAAGGAATTGGGAGAAATATTTGAGGAAGTTAGTCTGTTGTCAGGTCATAAGATTAACTCGGAAAAATCATGGAATTATTTGGTTGGACTACGCTGGCCACGTGGAGACTTGACCTTGTAGAAATGCCAATGGGCGGATACGAGTATGAAATACTTGGGAATCTATTTGTATTGAGAAATAAAGATAGTTGAAGACAACGTGGCTAAACTGATACATACTTGAAAGGGACGTGCGCAAATGGGACCGCGTGACCCTTAACCTCTGGGCGAAGGTGGACGCAATTAAGATGGTGCTGCCTAAAGTTGTATATATCACCCAGACACTTACCCTGAAATTTCCTAGACCAGCAATCAAACCCATTGAGACAAAGTGTTAGACTTTTTTATAGGGTAAGAGACAGAGAATCCCAAGATACATCTTGGAGTGCTCAGTTAGTTAGCGGGTTGGGGGCAAATATCGAAGGGGGCTTTCTCTTGGAAAAAACTGCGTTCTACATCACTGAGAGGACAGATTCCACACCACTCTGGCTATCTGTTGAAAGGGAAAGATTTCACCTGTTCTAAAGGAGGAGTATTCAATGGCAAAGATGCCTATTTTGGCAACAAAGTTACCTACTACGGAGGAGAGTAGAGAGGCACTGGTCTCGTGGTTGATTGGTTGTGGTGAGATTTTACTGATTCACTATAGTGCCTCATTATGGAACAACCCGGGGCTACAAGTAGAGAATAAGGTTCTGTCTTGGTGAAGCTGGGTGAAGAAAGGGATCTTGAGAATTGCGGATGGTTTGAAGGACGGGCAGAAGGATCCCTTTGACAGATTAAGAACGTTTTTTGGCCTGGGACAGAGGGAGTTCAGGAGGTTTGTTAAGTTGAGAGAGCTGCTGTCGGAGGCAGGGCATGTTAAATGAACCAATCAAAGTAAGACCTGTGGCATGTAGCATGTTTGATTCACCTCCACATATGATAACAAGATCCATGAAAATGATGCCTTTAGATGATTCATATATAGACTTCTGGGGAGAAATTCTTGACAGAATAGAAGCAATCCTGGGTATGACATTTCATAGGTCAGCATATGGAGTGATTTTACTTGCAGGTTCAGTAAGATGTGATGTAGCTAAATGCCACGGGACCTGGACTGATAAAATGCTAGTGGTGGCTGCAAAGCAGATTCTAAGAGTTTGGAAAACTAGGAAAATACTGTTTGTAGATAGTTGGTTGTTGGATCTTCAGACATTGTCAAGCTATGAGAAGTTCATGATGGGAAAGCAGAAATTTGAGTGATTACTTGTAAATGTGGGCACCATTTAATGAGATGTATGGCTGAAATGGAAGCTAGCTTATAAATGAGGTGAACAAGTTATTTACCAACTGGTAACTTTCTTTCGACTGGAAGTTCCTCCAATGTATTCCACATCTTTGACATGTAATGTCCACAGCTGTGCTACTTCGGATATTTCTCAGCAGAGGGCGTCATGCGTCGATGGCGCTGGGTCGATGTCCCTCGAAGGCCTCCGTCCAGGGCAACATCACTGAATGTTATAAATAGGACGCACGGCGCCCGTAGCCTCAGTTTATATTTTTTCCTCCATCACGTGTGACTTGCTCGTACACAATGCCTGCTTGACTGCACATAGCCATGAAGGAATGCAAGCTGCAATAGCATAGGAAATTCTCCAGAGGGGCAGGCCGGGAGGGCGATGTGGAATACGTTGGAGGAACATCCATTCGAAAGAATGTTACCAGTTAGTAACTTGTTATTCGAATGGATTGTGTCCTCCAACATATTCCACATCTTTGACAGACTCTTAAAGTAGTACCAGAAAATGGAGGAGGGAGAAGAATTTAGAATACCCAATCAGATGGCAGAATAAAGAACCGCTTTACCAAAGGCAATATCTTGACCATGCAGCGTATCCAGGGAGTAATGTTTGACAAAGGTATGGATAGAAGAACTCCTGCCTAGGGACAGCAGTGGGTCTGGAGTCCCCAACAGGCTTCACCGACTTGGATTTAGTCTTCCTTGTAGGATCCACAGTACCAGGGACCTCCATCGGCAAATTCCGGCCCAATGGCCGCAAAGGCAACAACGGCTTTGGCATCGACAACGGTGCCGACGGTACCGAGGGCTGGAGTGAAGGCAAAGCACCGACCTCCGTATCCGACGGACATAGCGCTGCCTGAGTCGACGCTGACCTCGATCACTTACCAGACTTTTGCGGTTTCGCCGGTGAGGAAGACGAGACCTGGACCTAGCATGTCTCTGGCGATCAACCTGAACCTTTATCGCGCCGATGAGCCAGACCCGAAGGCACACGAGCATCGAACCAAGGCCGTCCCTTGCCGGCTTCTTCTGAAGGCGCGGACGGAACTGTGCCCTGGGATTGAACAATCGCCAGCATTTGCTCCCTGAAGGCCTCCCATTCCTCAGGAGTCGAGGATTTAGCGGGACAAACCACTTTCCTCACGGCGCCATCATCCGACGGGGAAGGTGACCGGTGACGCTGCTTCCGAGAGTGCCGAGACGAGGACGAGTGGCAGTACCGACTCCGGGATCGAGATCCCCGGGACTCCTGCCGACGAGAAGAGTTATCCTTGAATCGTCAGTGGACATCCCTTTTGAAGCTTTTCAGCACTTACTGGGTTTAGCACCCTGACCTACCTGTAACTTCCCCCTTATGCTCCCGCAAGGCCTTAGTAGTCAGCGACTGGCATTTCGAACAGTTGTCGGTCTCATGACTCTCGCCCAGACACCACAAACAAATGCCGGTGGGTCCGTAATCGATATCTTAGACTTAAAGTCCTGCCAAGTCTTAAAGCCAGACTGCAGAGTCGGAGGGGTAGATGAAGAAGACATCTTCACGAAGAATATACAAGGTGTGCAGAGTTCTCGAAGCAAACACGTTTGCAGAAAAAACAGAACTGAGGCTAAGGGTGCTGTGCGCCCTATTTATAACATCCGGTGACGTTGCTTTCGTTGACTGAGGCCTTTGAGGCACATCGACCCGACACCATAGACGCAGGACGCCCTCTGTCGAGAAATTTCTGAAGTATGTCAAAGATGTGCAATATACGTTGGAGGGGACAATCCCATTCGAAATAAAAACTAGGCAATCAAAGTCCTAATGAGATCACTTATGGGGGCGTTTGTTCTGTTGTTGTGTATTAGTTTGTCATGTGGTGTGGTTGATGTTTGTATTTTATGCTCTTTGTTCTATTTAATAACAAGGTATGGGCTTGGCAGTTCATGATGTCCGTGTATCGAACAATTTTTGCAAAATGGACAGGGCAAGCTCTCGTTACCCCTTTAATGTGATTATCACTTTCTGTTCAATGTTGTACTGTGCAAAAGATAAAGATTACGGCAATAGGTTGATGCATTGTCTATCTCCCGTGCTCTCATTATATGTTATTGTTAAGGAAGTGCACACCATTGTCTTTGTAAAACCCCTCATCCATACCTATAAAAAGTCACTCCATTCAATTATCTCACCATTCCTTCCTTATCTTGTGTTTAAGGGACAGTGCCAACACCCTCTTATATTATTCCTTACGCTACAGAGTTACGCACATTGCACACCACAAGTGAGCGCACCTCAATTATTGTAGCTCCTTATATTATATTATATATGGGATACAATCCCTGCCGAACCTGCAAATGTCACAAAGTTTTCACTGAATTCATAATGTGTTTCAAAGTTCATTTTTGCGCTTAGAGTTGACATGTTCCCTTCTCTCAAACTTAATAGTTGGGCTTGCTATTCGTCTAGTCATTGATCGTCAGATGGGCTCAGGTTCGGTCTGTGACTTGTCAGGCGAGCATGCAACTGGCTCTGCCCAGACCATCAGTTTTTCAAAGTTTCAGGAGTGCTACAATGTATCTGGTTTGTCATACGAGTCAGCATGGCCACCTTGGGTGGTTTACTGACTCAGGTTGGCAACTGTGGTCGCAGGAAATCTGATCTCTAGTACTGGCTCCCAAAGTTGACCACAGCCTACGGCCCTATGCAGATAGCAAACATTTTCCTCTGTGCACCAGTTCACTCACCTGCCAAATTTGGAATGGTTAGAAATAGGCTAAAGGCAAGTAAAAATAGTACAAATAGATTAAAAAAAACAATAGTGACAGTGTTGCACCTTAAAGCAAAGGCTGCTTCATGTGCTCCATTAAGGAGTAAAACTGGTGGATGAATATACTGCATTTTAATGTTATGTATGCAGGTTGCTTCCAGTCGGCATCTTCATTACAAATCACATATGTATACATCCAAGTGTTGACTGGTCAGTATGAGAATCCTTGGCGAAGTGGTGCAACTTCAGGCATGTGACAGTTAAGTAGGGGCCTGTTGAGAGATGCACTTATTTTTCCTTGTAGAATCCAACAAGCCTTTACTTATTGGGAGAAGGTGTGGTCTAGAGACTAAGGTAGTGATGCTGGTCTAAAGTGAGTGTAGCTCCAATCTGTCCTCAACACACTAAACCAGAGTACATCACTGTACTTCCTTGCATCAGAGTACCTTTTTATCTGCTACAATTGGGAGCCTCCAGAAGCAGCTTAAGTGCCAGTATAATATGAAAGTCAGAAATGAGCAAAATGTATGTTCATTGTGCCGCTGCACATTTATAAGCGGCACTTTGGTGAGGCACGGCTCACTAGGACGGTGCAAAACAATTAAAAGATTGCCTCCCCAGCTTGAGCGGATCCGAGGATGAGAGAGAATTGGAAAATAAAGTTAATCTCCAAGGAGAGGCAAGCCAATCACTGTGATGGGTTCAATGGATATTGCACAGCGCCAAAGGCCCCAGAGTTCACTGGAGCGTAATGCTTCTGTCACCTTTGTCATTGGGCACCATTTCCTCACCTTGAATTGTTAAGAGAACACAGTCACCTACAAGGCTGATGAGTTCACCAGAAGCGTGGCAACACCCTGCCCACCGCAATGCCACACTCGCACAAGATTACCTCTTGATGGGTTACATGTAGCAAACTAAGTAAATTGCCCTAGAAAATCTAATTAACATTTAGTTTTCGTTACACAAGTTTAGACTTGCTAAACATTGGGAAAAAAGCTCACCAAAGGTGCACAACACCAGACAATATCTTGAAGTCCTTACCGTTTATGGATCGCCATTTGTCTATGCTGTCTCTCATTTTTTGCTATGATTTTTCCCTTGACGGAGCGGGCAAGGAACCCTTCCTCAATCCCCACCAGCTCAGCCACTCGCTTCATTGAAGTGGGCAGCTTTTCCCACTGGCAAAAAAACTGGTACCAGTCAATAGTGATCCATTCTTCATAGACAGGTGTCACCTGTGGACATAAGCATATAAACTGTCAGAAAACTGGAATGTCTTACAAATTAGAGAAATTAGTGGCGACAAGTCATAAAAAGAGAAACTATGTCATGTTTGCATCTCAATATGAACCTCAAGAGTTACTAGATCGATACTTCTGCTTTGCTGGTCCCTGGGCATGCTCGCATCACCAACCTATGCAAATGGTTAACTACTAAGGGCTCACCTTTAGAGAACCTTATAGTGAAGGCATAAAGGGTAATGAATGTGCACGTTCAGTGAGGCGTTTGCCAAATAAGCAAAGATTGGTCAAGAAATGAGTTGTCTGTGGCTACATCAGGTTTCAAAGAAACCAGTCTGGAGAAAACCCTCAGAAGAGGTTTTTACAAGAGGCAAAATGTCTATAGCCTATATGGCTTTCATGGAAGTTAATTGTGGATCAGAATTTGACTCAGTGTGTCAGTGGCTGTACCTGGCTCACCAACGTCTGTTCTTGGCTCACCTTTTGAGTCGACCTTCTCTGGGGTATTTCAGCTTCGAGTTGGTCTCTGGTCCCTGGTGTTGAAAAGATAGTGTCTTGTCCCTATGGGAGGCCAGCAGGGAGACTGAATGCAATCAGACAACGGGCGGGCCCACCCCAGGAGGCAGCCCAGTCCAAGTGTGTGAAAAGCTCAGCTGGTAGTATGAAGTGCATTTAAGGAGACCAATGGTTCCAAGAAGTAATCCGAGAACTGGAATCCATGCAAAAACGGGCAAAAAAGGCATGCCAAGGCGAGCGAGATGGGAAGAAGAGCAAACAAAAGCAACAGGAAGACAAACAAGAATGGAAAAACTGCATACCTGCAATGCTCAAAGCATTGCTACGCAAACGCATGGTCCCGACAAGGCTGAAGAAGATTCTGGTGTAAACACAGAGCATGCATGATAATGCAGCCAGCCTGGAATATTAGACCGCTACCTAAAGTTATGTTTCCCGAACGCATACCGAGACCCTAGAGGCCCTAAGTAGCGTGAAAACATGAATGCATACCTCCAGACCAGGTGAGAGGAACCGGGCTAGCCCAACGCAGACAATGGAACTTGCTACACACTGGGGTGTTGCTATGGCTGGCAGGTTCCCAAGTCTGGTTACACAATGGGTACCCCGTTTCCCACAACGGTATTGGGAATCACTGAGACACTTCAAACTATGGTTCTTCTCCTTTCATAGCAGAAGGAGGCAGTCCAAGCCCTTTGCAATGGAAATGATCCGATAAGTACCCACGAAGAAGCAAAGAGTGGAATACCGGGTGTATCCAATGCCAGGAGACTGGTTGCTAGAGACGGAAGGCTCCTGGGTTGATCTTACGAAGAATCATAAAAGGGTCAACATAGCGGGATGCCAGTTTGCACAGAACAAAATGACGTGGGAGGAGTTTTGATGCAAGCCACACCTTCCTGAAAGGTCAGTTCTGATGCCCTACAATGGTCTTGATATCATTACATAGCCTTTTGAGCCATTCGAAGATGCTCAGAGATTTTCTTATGTCCTTCTTGTATCTCAGAGACCATCAGATCTACGTTGGGCACCAGTGTGTAGGGAGCAGGGAAATCCAGAAACAAGCGAGGATGGAACCCAATTCGAAGCAAGGTTATTGTGGCAGCATGCAGTGCATTGTTATAGGCCCATTCTGCAATGGGCAAAATCTGATCCCAGTTATAAGGGACTCTGGTGGTAAAACAGCGCAAATACTGCCCCAACACCTGATTCACCCTTTTTGTGGCTCCATTAGTCTGAAGTTGATATCCCGAGGAAAGATTCCTTTTCAATCTGGAGAATGTTGCAGAGGTGCTTCCAGAATCTAGACACATACTGGGGTCCACGGTCCGGGGCAATGAATGCTGGCAGGCCATGAAGACAAAAAACTCCAAGTATGCTGCCATTTCTGTGGCTGAGGGACTCTTGACCAAGGCATCAATGTGTGCAGTCTCAGTACAGCAGTCTACAGTAACCATTATAGCAGTTAGGCACTGAGAGGAAATTAATTCAACAATGAAATCTGTAGATATAGCCTACCATGGTCTCGCTGGTACGGGAAGAGGTACATTTGACCCCATAATGGGTTGTGTGCAATACTTATTCTGAGCACACGTCAGACAGGTTTTGACATATTTGGAAAAATCCATCTGCCATTTCAGCACACAAAAGTATCTAAAAAAGAAGTTAAAATCGTAGTCTCACATCAGCGACCAGCTGCAGGTTAATCATGGCAGAGACGTAGTGCCTGCTCTCGTAGTGGTATTGTGTGTATGGACGGTCTTGTACCTCTAAAGGCATATGCTTGGTGGCTTTGGAGGTCCCTCAAAACATCAGAGGAGTTATCGTTACAGTTACAGATATTGTTGGTGGCTTCAAGTACTTCATTAAAAAAAAGCTGAATGAGAATAGGAATCTCCTACCGGCCAATAAGAGCTCCCGAGTTTCCAGAGTGAAGAGCGCAGTCTTGATCATGTCTAGACAGGGCATCAGCAACGAGATTCTTGGTGTAAAAAAGTCATAGTGGGCAAAGTATGCCCATCTGGCTGCCTAATGTTTCTACATTTAATTTTTTTTATTTATCTTTATTCCGATTTTATACATTACTTTACACAAAAACTAACACAAGGTGCTCCCTTACTCTGTAGTGAGAAATTAAAGGATGCAAAAAATACAGCTTTGGGAACTGAAGGGCACCTCTGGGGGACCTCCTAGTGGATGTGGGGAGGGCGGGGGGTATTAACTAGTTCGTACTGAGACCCGGCGCGGGAGACCTGTCCAAGTCTCCTCTTCGATGTCATGGGGAGCCCCCAAGGGACAACAAACCCTGTATAACTAAGAACGGCACAGTAGTAAACATGTAGGGGCCACAGTAGGATCTCTGCCTATGGAGCTCACTTTAGTACCAATATATCTCAGGTCTTACTCTTACTGTTCCCCATATTGGCCTTTTTGGGGATTGATTTAAGCAAATACTCTGCGTTGTCTGCATCCCAGAAGACATACTCCTTGTCCTTCCACGACACCCATAACATTGCTGGATAAAGGAGGCCCGCTTTGACCCCTTAGCCAGGAAGGATTTCTTCAGGATATGCAGCTTTGCCCTTTTTTTGCAGTTACAGGTGCTAAATCCGGGAGGAGCAACAGTCTGTTTTCCTGATAGGTCGAGGCCTCTTTTTTTATGGCTGCGGCCAGAATCCTTTCTCTATCCATGGCATCTGACATTTTCACAATGAGTGTTGGGCCTTTGCCCCTACCTCTGACCCATTGGAGGCCCTGTGAAACACTTGTCCACATACACCAGGTTTTCCTCCATATCCAGGGCAAGGGCTTCCGGCAGCCATTCCGTTATGAAGGTGGCAGGATCATCTCCTTCCACACCCATGGGGAACCCCAAGATTCTCAGCTGTGTCACCCTGGAGTGTGTTCTCCATGGCTCTACCTCCTCGTCGTACTGCCTCCACCCGTGAGGTTAGTCGCTGCACTGCTGGAGCACACCGATTATATTGCTGATTCAGTTCTGATGCCTTCTACTCAAGGACAGACATCCTTGACTCCAGCTGGGCCACTTCCTCAGTAAGTTTGTCAACTTACCCTCCAAGCGCGAGACAGATTTTTCAATGAGACCCAGCGCAGCGAGAACAGGGTCACAGGATGGAGAAGACAGCCGAGAGGATTCGCCACTCGCCAACCTCTGCTTATGCACTAACACTTTCCGGTTTAAAAAAAAAAAAAGTCTGATACCACTTTCTCTTTTTTCTTGCCCTTCCCGACGCCATGATTCTGCAGGTGTCAGTGTGCTGCCAGAGATGCGGTCTTCCCTCAATCTGCTCCTCTGTGCACGGTTAATAACGTGCCTCTTTCAGTTCCTGCACCCTACAGGCATCTCTCCATTGACACTATCCAATCTGGCAGTGCTGTTGTGAACGACGGACAAAACGCTAGGACAGCCTCCCCACCTGGATTGCATGGTGGTGGTCTTTGTAAGCCTGCAGGCACGTCTCCTGGGCATAGGCTGAGTAGTGTGGGTTCACTTTGTTTCTCTTACCAGATCCCTGCCTAAGTAATAAATTACAGACAACTTATGTGTATGGAAAAGTTGTAGGCCGTAGGCATTTTATTTTCTTACAGAAAATACAACACAACAAAAATAATTACGCAGCCATATGCTTTCGGGCACATTGTGTCCAGTTCCGAAGCTGCCCAAGGCTCCTCCTGAGTCCTTGTTATCCCCGAGCCTTCGTTCCTGGGAACATGCCGCCTACGACGTGTCTTGGACCGTGTACCGAAAGGGTACTCAGCGTTCTTACTTCTGCCCGCTCCTACTTTTATGGACCGTGTACCGAGAGAGTACTCGGCGTACTGGCTCCTGCCTGCACCACCTCTTCTTCCGTTTTTTCTTGTAGGGTGGGTTGGGTGGCAAACGTTTTTCCTTCCCCTTCTCCAGGTACCAAGAGCCTACCCGAGAGAGGTGAGCTCTTACCTGATTTGTGCCGCCTCTCCTTTTCCAGGCTTACTTATACCCCCCCTGCCTTTTGTTCCTTCCTGGGGGCGGCCGGGTTACCCCCCTGACTCCTTGCTGTTACAATTCACACTTTCCCAGGTGCTGTTTCCTGTCCTTCCTGGGCTTTTGTTTCTTGTGGCGCCATTCGGACGCCGCTCCCTACGCTTTCGCGCCGTTTTCCCCCACCCCGCGCCTAAACTCCCAGACCCTCTATCGTACCGCATTTCATGCAGCCCGGGGCCTGGGTCATAGGCTGAGTAGTGTGGGTTCACTTTGCTTCTCTTACCAGATCCCTACCTAAGTAATAAATTACAGACAACTTATGTGTATGGAAAAGTTGTAGGCCGTAGGCATTTTATTTTCTTACAGAAAATACAACACAACAAAAATAATTACACAGCCATATGCTTTTGGGCACATTGTGTCCAGTTCCGAAGCTGCCCAAGGCTCCTCCTGAGTCCTTGTTATCCCTGAGCCTTCGTTCCTGGGAACATGCCGCCTACGACGTGTCTTGGACCGTGTACCGAAAGGGTACTCGGCGTTCTTACTTCTGCCCGCTCCTACTTTTATGGACCGTGTACCGAGAGAGTACTCGGCGTACTGGCTCCTGCCTGCACCACCTCTTCTTCCGTTTTTTCTTGTAGGGTGGGTTGGGTGGCAAAACGTTTTTCCTTCCCCTTCTCCAGGTACCAAGAGCCTACCCGAGAGAGGTGAGCTCTTACCTGATTTGTGCCGCCTCTCCTTTTCCAGGCTTACTTATACCCCCCCTGCCTTTTGTTCCTTCCTGGGGGCGGCCGGGTTACCCCCCTGACTCCTTGCTGTTACAATTCACACTTTCCCAGGTGCTGTTTCCTGTCCTTCCTGGGCTTTTGTTTCTTGTGGCGCCATTCGGACGCCGCTCCCTACGCTTTCGCGCCATTTTCCCCCACCCCGCGCCTAAACTCCCAGACCCTCTATCGTACCGCATTTCATGCAGCCCGGGGCCTGGGTCATAGGCTGAGTAGTGTGGGTTCACTTTGCTTCTCTTACCAGATCCCTACCTAAGTAATACATTACAGACAACTTATGTGTATGGAAAAGTTGTAGGCCGTAGGCATTTTATTTTCTTACAGAAAATACAACACAACAAAAATAATTACACAGCCATATGCTTTTGGCCACATTGCGTCCAGTTCCGAAGCTGTCCAAGGCTCCTCCTGAGTCCTGGTTATCCCTGAACCTTCGTTCCTGGGCACATGCCGCCACACCTCAGTGGGTGTTCCTTACGCCCGCTCAGGTCCCCCCCAAAAGCACCCTACCTACAACCCCGTTCCTGGAGTGCCCTAAAAATGTTGTCGGAAAAAAACCCCATCCCTTCCTTTGATAGGTGCACCCCATCCTGGTGAAACATGTCCGGATTGTTCCGGTGTAAGCCGTGTCTTATGAAATGCAGCCCTGTGCTCTTGAGGTACTTTTCTACTGATTTATTTAGTTTCTTTCTGGCTATCTCAATTGCGTGCCTCTTCTGTGCCCCATGCCAGACCCTTCTTGGTATTATCTCTGACATACAAATCTCAGTTTTCCACCAGCTGCGGGCTATGCTATGCAGTGACTCGCAGATGTTCCTTTGTAATTTACCCCTGTTTGTGCTCACCAGGTCGTTCCCCCCCTAGATGTATAACCAGGTAATCGGGGGGGTTCCCTGAAACCTATCAGGTCCGATAGCCTGTAGTGGATGTCCTCCCAGTGCATCCCCGGGAGGCCCCACCAGGACATAATTGTGTTCCTGAAATATAGTCCTTGCTTCACCTCTTCCAGCCACCTGCCTGCCCGAATCACGAAAGAGTGCCCCACTATCCATGCCGATTTGTATGGTCCGGCCTCTGTAGAAACGGGGGAGATAAGTGTCATATCAGTTCCTCCCTTATGTATTTCTTAAAACATTGCGACTTCCATCCCCCAATTCGTCTCACCCCCTTTGCTCCCAGGCCCCCCGCAGAGGTTGCTGCCCCTATCCTAAAAGTGTGTCCCAAATTCGGCTGGATCCCATCCCACTTTCGCCACCGCCTGTTTTAATACTGCCTGAAACTGGTACCTGCTGAGCGCGCTGCCGTCCCTATGGATCAATAACTGTCCGTCAACCTCTGGTCGCAGCGCCAGGAATTCTTGGGTCATGCATCTGGGACAGTGGTCCTTTTCTCTGATTCAATTGAGATCTATTGCTCTCCCCCTTCCCCATTTGGTCTGTCTTAGATTTCCTTAGCATTATCGACATCTCCTTGATACCCATACTAACGTCTTTTCTTGCCAGGCCGTCTCCCGCCACTGTATTCCTGGCCACCAGTTCCCCTATTCTGAATGCTCCATAGTATGCTAGCGCAAATGCTGCACTGAACAGCGCGGTTTCGTACGTGCTGCTACACGCGTCTTGTAGCACTTTTAGCAGAATTATCAATTTCCCAAAATTTACCGGCCTTCTGCTATCTGGTTTTTTTCCCCTCTAATTTTGCCCATCCCCTCATAGCATATTTTATCTTAGCAATGTCAGTCGGGTCCGGTATGCCCGCCACTTTTGTGGTATATGCCACTGCCACCAGATGCGCTGCTGCCCAGCTTTTCTTTTTCCCTTTGGCAAAGGTCCCTTAAAGAAATTCACAAATTTTTTCCGTTGAAATGTTTTCCACCTGTTTCCATCAACACATCTTTTACATGCTTTTCGTACTGCTTAACCGTTTTGTATGTCAGGGCATTTCTGGTCAGCGTGTCGATGACCCTTTCTTTTCTCCGTTCTTCTCCCACTTCTTTTGAGTCGACCTTGAGGCCAACCGTGCTTTCCTTTCTAGTGCCTCCAACGGGACCAATGCCTTCCGTGGCGTGGGCGTCCTTTCCTTGTCGGCGTCCGGTCTCAGCTCCCTGAATTTCTCCCACTGAAAGCGAGAGATTGCATCAGCCACCACATTTTCTTCCCCAGCGATATGCCTCGCCTTTATGCATGTATTCATTTTTAGGCTTTCCAGTGTGATTGCTCTCATTAATTCTAATACTATTATGCATGACGCACTTCCTTTGTTTAACACGTGCACCACCGCCATGTTATCTGACCATACTGCCAACTCCTTGTTCCCTAGCTCTTCCCTCCATGCGCATAACGCGACCCATATCGGGAAGAGCTCCAGCTGCGTTATGCTCTTTGTCCATTCCGCCACTTGCCATGATTTTGGACACTTGCCTGCACACCATTTTTTCCCCAGTATTGCGCCAAAACCAAAGCCACCGGCTGCATCAGTGAACACCCTTTTACCTTCATCGTTCACCAGTGAGCGCCATATTACCGCCCTCTTGAAGTTTTTCATAAATTCTGCCCATACTTCCAGATCTCTCTTGATTCCTCCCCCTAGCCTGAACCTGTGGTGCCCTTTTGTAGCACCTCTCGTTTTCAGCTCGATACTTCTCTGGAACACCTTCCCCTGAGGTATGACTCTTCCTGCGAAGTTCAGTTTACCTGCCAGGGCTTGCAATTCTCTCACTGTTGCTTTGTTTCTTCCTTGTAGTTCCTTTATTGTTTTCACCAGCTCCGTCACCTTGTCCTCCGGGATCCGACAGCTCCCCTTGTTTGAGTCAATTTCTATACCTAGGAATTGGATAACCTGCGTTGGCCCCATCGTTTTCTCCTCCGCCAGAGGAAAACCCCACTCGCTCGTTATTTCTACGAATTCGTCCAGGGTTGCCCTGCATATATCCGCACCTTTGGGGCCGACGAATAAGAAATCGTCCAGGTAATGCACCATCATGGACTCCCTCCTCTCCTGTGTTACTGTCCCTTGTAAGAATTAACTCACCCTCTCGAAATATGCGCATGAGATGGCTTACCCCATCGGAAGGCATTTGTCGATGAAGTATTCCCCCTCCCAATGAATGCATAACCATCTTTGTGATCTGCTGTTGACTGGCAACAGGCGAAATGCCGATTTAATGTTGGCTTTCGCCATATATGCCCCTTCCCCTGCCTTTCTGACCAGTTCAACCGCCTCCTCGAAGTCTGAATATGATACTGTCGCCTCGCTCTGAGTGATGCCGTCTTTCACCGAGGCACCCGGGGGGTAGGACAGGTGGTGTATCAACCTGTATTCCCCTTCTTTTTTCGGCACCAGTCCTAGTTGTGAACATAAAAATTCTTCGAATGGAAGGGCCGTGAACGGGCCCTCTACTCTCCCTAGTTCTACTTCCTTCCTGATCTTACTGGTCACTATCTCCCTGTTTTCGCTTGCTGATTTTAGATTCCTAGGAATGTCACATGCTCCCTGCCCAGTAAACAGGATGTTGAAACCCTCTCTAGCCTTGCCTGATCTGTTCTGCCGCTTCTTGGTCAGGGTATTTCCGGAGCCACCTTTCCATCCTCTCGATTTCTACCGGTGTGGTCCCCTTCCTGACCCAGTTTTTATTTTCGCGTCTCATCTCTTCTGCCGCTTGGCGCCGCGGCCCTTGCGCACTTGGAGCTGCTGTGGTCACCCTTGCATCTCTCGCACTTGTGGCTGAATTTGCACTTCCATCCCCAGCTACATGGTACCCCCTTTTCAAAGCTCCTGCATTGACCTGGTTCTGCTCGTGCCGTCCCTGTGCTCCCACCCTGTGTTGTCGGGGGCAGGCTGCTCTGCCATCCTCTGACCCGTAATTTCTGCTCCGAAAACTCTGGTCTCTATTCCTGTCATAGCTGGATTCATACCTTCTGCCACTCGATCTATAATCCGTTTTGTAATCATTCTGCCAGTACTGCCTTCTCTCCTGTCCCCCTGTGCTCCGCTCCTTGGAATCCCATTTCTCTTTTAACATGTTAAAAATGTAGAGGTTAAAGTTTTCTTCGTCCCAGCCCATATCCGGAAAGCAGTCCATCTCCTTTCTGAACTCATGGTCATACTCCAGCCATGCATCCCCTCCAAGTGCTGCGTGGACCTTCAGCACCCTCTGTTGATATGCCACTAATGCTGCCCCGTCTTCCCGGAATTTTTGTAATATGATTGTAGACATTATGGTGAAGGCCGACATCCAATTGTCAAAGTTCCTTACTACTGGCCCCTTTTTTAGTAAGCTTTTTTCATCCTCTTTCATGTCCTCCAGGGCCACATTCATCCCCCTCTTTTGACAATCTAACAATGTAAATATATCGATCAATTCCTTCCTCCAGATTTTTTCCTTTACTTTGTCATTTATGTACCAAGCCATCGCTTTCATTGACCTGCCCTGTGCGTCTTTACCCATGGCTGGCCTGCCATATTTTGTCATGAGTGGCCCCTCATTTTCCGCCGCTGCCACCGGTGGTGTGGCCCCTGCCCCTATGTTTGGCCCTACCGGTACACCTTGTGGTGTCGGTAAAATTGGTGCTCCTTGCCGCACCGGGACTACTGGTGCCCCTTGTGGTGCCGGGACCAGGGCTTCCCTGGGCTCACCTGGTGCCCCCTGTGGCGCTGGGACCGGGGCCTCTCTGGGTTCTGCCCCTGCCCCCCCTACCCTACTCTGCCTTTCTTTGCTCACCACTCCTCTTCATTTAACCCAAGCCTTTAGGTGTTCCCTTTCTTCGTCATCACTGCTTGATTCGTCTGATGAACTCCCCTGCCACTCTTCCCTGCTTTTCTTCCCCCGTCTGCTCTTCTTGTCATTGGTTCTGGGTGACTTACCCGAAACCGTGACGCAATTTTTAAACATTTTTACTATTTTATTCCCCACATTATTATTCACAGTACCTTTCTTTTTATCTTTTTTCTTTCTCTTGGTCGGTGCCTCCATCCGTTCCTCTGATCTCTTCGACTCCGCTCTTCCCCTTTTCTGTCCTTGCGGCACCTCGTCTTCTCCTTCGCTGCTGCTGTGCTCTATGAACAGCAGAGGTGATGTTGCCTTTGCTCTTTCCTCTTTCTGCATTACTTCTAGCACCCATTGTGCTCCATACTCCTCCTCCGCCTTTCTTGCCTATTCTGAAAATTCTCGGGCCCTCTTCGCTCTTCCTTCCGCCATCCTTCTCGTCTGAATTCTGCCGGTCGTGCTTCTGTTTGACCACTGCGAAAGTATCCTTCATTCGTTCCCCACTGATCTTTCTGGTTTGCTCCTGCTCTGGCACTGTTAACGATAGTATGAACTTCTAGAGAGGTAGAAAATGCGTGAGCCCGCAAGAGCAAACGTTTTTCCTTCCCCTTCTCCAGGTACCAAGAGCCTACCCGAGAGAGGTGAGCTCTTACCTGGTTTGTGCCGCCTCTCCTTTTCCAGGCTTACTTATACCCCCCCGGCCTTTTGTTCCTTCCTGGGGGCGGCTGGGTCACCCCCCTGACCCCTTGCTGTTACAATTTGCACCTTCCCAGGTGCTGATTCCTGCCCTTCCTGGGCTTTTGTTTCTTGTGGCGCCATTCGGACACCCCTCCCTACGCTTTCGCGCCGTTTTCCCCCACCCCGCGCCTCAACTCCCAGACCCTCTATCGTACCGCATTTCATGCGGCCCGGGGCCTGGGTCAGCAGTTGCTGAGTGCGCCCTAGACACTGATGGCAACACCACTTCGTTCGCCCTGCCTCACAGCTAGGGAAGAGTTGCTGCACGGACAGGGCTGCTCCTATCACCACAGCGTCCTCTCACAGGTTTTGTCCACAAGGGTTGCCAGCTCGAGGCCACAGCAGGCCATTCCCCCGCTCCAGTCTGGAGAAGCCAATGCCTGGCAGCCATAGTTTCGGCACTTTCGTTTTCCGTGCTCCGGTGCTCCAGAAGAGTGCAACCAGCTAAGGCGACGGCCATGCCACACCCCCTACATTCACATTTTTAAAGGGGTTACAAGGTACTTGTGGTTGGTATGAAATTTCACAGGATACGTGGTTTCGCTTAACAGATGCCTCGATTCGTGGCAATCGGATTTCAAGGCCAATGGTTATTTTTCCCCAATACCGAGTACCTCCTCTCGCCATGGTTCAGAGATTGTAAATATGCTACAGGGTGTTCCACGTAATCGTTTTGTTGTTGCATCAATACCACTCCGTATGGTTGTTTCCGAAGCATCGGCTTCCAACACAAAGGGTTTGGTTGTGTCGGGTTGACATAACACAGGGGGGCCCGCGTGAATCCTTTCTTTAGGTGACAAACTGTAAGCTTTTGTCGCCCAGATTTTCCCTTTGGAGTAGGTGAGTTATGTGTTGCACTTGAGCTGGGAAGTTCTGAATGAATTTCCTGTACAAATTCGCCAGTCCCAAAAACTGTTGTACTTGTTTTACAGAAGAAGGGATTCACCATTGTAGTACAGCCTTGAACTTGTGTGGGTCCATTTCAATTCGACTAGCAGAAACGATCCCAAGTAGTGCACGGAGAAGAGGTTAAACTGGCGCTTCTCTGCTTTGGCTTTTAGGCGAATGTTTCAATACTTCCTTGACATGCAGAATATGATCAGCTGGACACTTCGAAAAGACAAGAATATCGTCCAGTTAACAATTACACAATTACTGAGGCGAAGAGCAGGTCAGATAACAGCTTGTCCAACCACTGGCATAATGGCGGGGCATTGGCCAACACAAAGGGCATTACCCCATATTCGTACAGGCCAAAGGGGGTTAGATTGGCGGTCTTTGATTTATCCCATGCCCTAATCCTCACCAGATGATAGGCTCCTTAAACATTCAATTCAGAAATGATGGTAGCTCCACGGACAGCCACGAGGATATCAGATCAGGGCTAGAGGGTACATATCCTTTGGAGGGATCTTGCAAAGTCATCCAAGTCCCAACAGGGTCTCAGTTTGCTGGTGTTTTTATTAGGGATAAAAACAAGGGTGCCCTCCCTCTGCCGGGCCGCGGAAGGTATAAAGCGGGCATTCGTATGATGTTTGTCCAAATACGCTATCAGTGCCTGTTTTTCTGGTTCAAACAGTGTATATATACATGCGGCCAAAGGGTAACGTCGTTCCAGACATAAGGTCAATCGCACAGTCTTCCTCTCTATGGGGTAGCAATTCAGCTTCAAATGGTTCCAAAAACACAACTGTAAAATAAGATTTCCGGGCTACAAAAGGTACCAAAACTACTGTTGGGCTGTCTTCAGGAGACTGATCAAGGCTTTTCACTCTAGGACTAGGAACAAGGCAGTTTCTTACACAGTGTTCAGAACCCAAAGACAATGTACCCACCTCCGAGTTTATGTACGGGTTATGCCTTTTCATCCACGGTATACCCAGATTGGCCAGGAAATTAATTAACCGTCTTGATGAGATCAAAACACAATGTCTCAACATGTGGTCCTACCGCTACGGTCAAATCAGAGATTTGTCCTATAAAAGGACCAGAGTTTAACAGCTGTCCATCCACCCATTCCACAGACTGGGCAACTGGCTTGGGTGCTATGGGTACAAGATGTTGAGCAGTCCAGGGTGTCCACCATCAACCCAGCAGCTACGCAATCAATCAATGCAGGTATCTCATAGGTAGATTCCCCAGAAATGTTGGCTTGAATGTTCAGTACCAGGAGTGATGTTTCTTTTTCTTTATCAACTGGTTGAAGAGCGGGACTCTGGTCAGTCTCCCCGTATCAAGGTCCCATTTAGGAATGAGAGAGAGTGTTTCCCTGTCTGCGTCCTGAGGCTACCGGCATTCTTTCATGAGATGTTTACAACTACCACAATGCATGCAAAAGCCAAGACTGCCTTCAGCTTCGCTCTTCTTCGGTAAGGGGGCCTTTGGCGATTCCAACTTGTATGGGCTCTGGATAATCCTGCTCTGGAGTAGCGGTTGGATAGACCAATTCAGGGGTAAACCTAGAGGCATATTGTTTCTTGCGTTCAGACTTCATTTCTTGTAGTCGGTAATCCAGCTATAGGACCATGTTAACTAGATCTTGGAAGAACGCTGGACGTGCCACATGAGACAGTTTGTCCTTTATCTCATCTGATAAGCCTTTCCGAAACAATGTGAACCTGGTCTCTTTTTGGCCATCCAGTCTCGTCAGACAACTGGTAGAACTTTGTTACATAGATCAAGGGGTCCATGGAGCCTTGAGATAAGTCTAGGAGCATTCCTTGGGTGGTGTAAGCCTTCTCAGGTCTCTCAAACATTGCTCATATAGCGTTAACAAAGGTAGAGTAATTATTCAAGGGTGGATTACCAGCTGTCACAAAGGGGTTGAGGGGTTTACCCAAACCAATGAGTTTCCTGTCATTCTGGTAATCATGTATCCCACTTTAGCGCGGTCTGATAGCAATTGATGGGGTTGCACCGGAAACTGTATCATACAGTGGTCCAAGAATTCTTTCAACTTTTATGGAGACCCATAAAACATCAATCCAGCAGGATGATTACCAGGAAGATCCTGCGGTACATTTTCTCTGGCAGTAATGGCCTGTCAAAAGGAAGTGTTCTCCAGACGAAGTTCCTGTACTTTGGAAGGTAACCTTTGTAATGCCCCCGTCAAGGTCTGCATCTGGTCCACAGTAGGTCCAAAACGGGATTGGCATCTTGTCTTTCTGGGGTCTTTCTGCTCCGGGCCCGTCTCTGGTCTTCAAGAGGTAGGGTCTGTCCCTATTGGGAGCCAGCCTAAAGACTGAATGCACATCAGACACCAGACAGGCCCACCCCACGACAGCCCAGTACGGCTAGGGGAAACCCTCTGGGGCTTTTGGAGTCCAGGAGCTGAGCTGGTAGTACGAAATGCAGTTAAGGAGACTGACAGTTCCAGGAAGTAATCCGAGAACTAGAACCCAGGCAGAAATGGGGCAAGGAGTGCCTAGACGATCAAGCAGGAAGGTAAGAAGAGGGAACAGAAACAAGAGGAAGACAAGTGGATAAGAATGGGGAAACCGCATACCTGCAATTCTAGAAGCGTTGCGATGCGAGCGGCCCAGTCCCGACAAGGCTGAAGAAGCTTCCTGGTGTAACGTGGAGCGTACTTGATGACTGGAACACTAGGCCGCTACTTAATGTTATGTTTCCGGAACGCATACAAAGCCCCTAGAAGCCCTATAAGCATAGAGCAGAAAGAGGACTGTGCCCTTATCCATTCTTTGTAGGGATCAGGTAAAGTAGCAGATCTCGTTAATCTGTGTTAGATGAACTGGATCCAGATAAGATTTGCCTGCCATCTGTGGATTTTGCAAACTCCCATGAAAGATTACCACAGGAATTGTCTGTGAAACGTGATTATAACAGTATTCATCGCCCACCCCAAACATTCACCAGTGTTCAGTGAAAGCACTTGCACTACAAGTTGTAAAATAGTTTGTAAAGGTGATGATGCCCTGTCCAACAAGGGGGAGTAAGGAGGGGGCCAACACTGCCCTATAGAAGCCAGCAGAGATATACAGTGTGTGCAGTGTTTGGAGTAGTCAAGCAGCACATTTTGGAGAGGCAAATAGAAAGCTGAAGATCCAGGAGAACTAGGTGCGAAGAGAGCTGAAGGTGGAGGTAGAGGTACTGAGAGAGTTGATGGTGCAGGTGTAGGGGATAGTACAGAGTAAGTTAGAGGAGAACAACAACAATGCGGTAAATTAGTGTACTGAAGAGGTTGGAGAAGCACAATGTAGGGAGGAGCATACTGAAGTGGTTGGTGGAGAATGCAGAGACTTATTCTGGAGACAAGAATAAGTCAGAGGAGTTGAAAATCAGGAAGGAGGCAAGGAAATAGGCTGGAGATAGAGAGAGAAACAGTTGGACCACCGGAAGGGAGTAAGGAAAGAAAAGAACTTGCAAGGGAGACTGACTCTTAGATTGAAGGAAGGAGTAGTTGGAAGACGGGAGGAGGTGGAAGTGAGTCAGAGGGGCAGTAAGACGATATGTCAGTCTATCAGTTGTCTGGGACACGTGGGAGGAGGAACAAGCGTTTGGCAGAACAGCAAAGTCATCAGCTGACAGATGAACAAATGACTTACCTCTCAGTAATGTTCTTTCTGATGGATGTTCCTTCCCATGGATTCCTCATCTATGATATCCATATCCCAGTACCAGCTACTCTTCGGAAACCTTTACACCGCCAGGTGGCGCAGCACTTCTCTGTGCCAGACTGGATGATGGGGACAGTATATATAAAGGCACTGCGCCCCATTACCTCAGTACCACCCTTTTTCCTTAGCAGTCTGACCCGGAGGGACCGCAGAAAAATGTGTACTAGCTACCCCAAGAGTGGTAGGTAGGGAGGGTGCGGGACAAGGAATCTGTGGGAGGAACATCCATCAGAAATAACATTACAGAGAGGCAAGTACTTTTCTTCTTATAGACTTCTTTCTTGCACAGATTCCTCATCTGTGATAGACTCCCAAAGCAGCACAACGACCTAGTGGAGGATGGATAGCAAGGACACCAACTAAACCAGAAAACTCTGAAGGACCGCCTTGCCGAAATGTTCATCCTGACCAGACATAGAATCCAAGCAGTAATGCTTAGCAAATGTGTGCAAGGAAGCCCAAGTGGCTTCATAGCAAATACCCAGACCAAGCACTCCCAATTGCAGAGCCGAGGTGGCAACCAAACCTCCGGTGGAGTGAGCCCTGGGACTCTCATGGACCTTCTTGACGGCCATATTGTTGCATTCAGAGATGCAGAGAATGATACAATGAGACAGGGTCTACTTCGTAACAGCCTTCCCTGCTCGGGTACCTGCGTAACCAATGAAAATCTAGTCATCAGTCCTGTTCTCCCAAGTCCAAGAAACGTAGAATTTGAGGGCCTGGACCAGATCTAACCGATGGAACCGTGCCTATGCCTTGGAAGGGGGAGGAAGAGGAAAGAAAAGGGTTACATGGATTTTTTACGAGAGATGGAAATCAGAGACCACCTTCGGAAGGAAGGAGGGCCTAACTCTCAACGTCGCCTTCTGCCTGGAGAAAACCAAATAGGAAGGATTAACAGAGAGCCTGGAGCTCACTCACTCATCATGCAGATGTGAAGGCCACCAGCGATCAAGATTATTGTGGCCCCGAACAGACGCAGTCTCCTGAGAACCAGTGGAATGACAGGCATCAGTGAGAAGGCATAGAGCAGGTCGAAGTCCCATTTGACCGTCAAAGGCAGGAAAGGGACGAAAACCCATGACCGAGGCGAGGGCTGTGCGGATGGCTGTTATACTGCTAGCCCCAAAGACTTAGCAGTCGCCTTGTGCGACTGGACCTTCTGAAGTGAGTAGTCCGCTTTAGCTCCAAAAAGGTTATGGCCATAGGCAGCAAAGTCAGATGTTGCGCCTGACCAATGTACTAGTGGCCATGGCGCTTCCAACACAGTCTGCTGTGTCCAGACACGACTGCAGCATCCGACGTGCCGCCTCATTGCAAACTGCGGGAAGGAATATCTCTCCCCCACCCTCTCCTTCACCCACACCCCCTTATCCCCCTCTCCTCCGCACTCTCTTCCCCCTTTTCCTCCCCCCCTATACACCTCCACTTTCCCCAATCCCCCCCTCATCTAAAGGCCGAAAGAAATCCTTGCCATGGCGCAAATGGCATTCACGCCCCACAGTGCAAGACTGCTCAATGCAAACGCCTTCTTACCACATGCATCAAACCTCTTACTGTCCCTGTCCGGTGGAAGGCATGGGAAAGTAGAAGTCTTCAGTCTAGCCGTCGCAGCCCGCTCTCAGGCGAAGCATGGGAGGGAAGAAAAGCCAGATCTGATGGAGCGGCACAGTGTTTCCTTGCAGGAGCCTGGTTCACTGCCAGAACAGAGACAGGTTTCTTCAACACCTCCAATAACAGGCCTCCACTGTCACATTGAAGGGGGCATCATCCCGAATATCACAAAGGTCATACTGAACTTTGGACCTGGACGGAGTAGAGTACTGGCCGCTTTACCCATCTAGCACTGGAAGGTGGCGCAAGGCTTTCCTGGGGTGGGAGCTGACAAAAATTCCATCTCCGGGGTGGTGTCGGGGCCACTGATCCCTTGCAGGACTTCTGCCAGGCCTAGCACGTCCTCACCTTCCCTGTAGAATTCTTCAGAGAAATCCCTCATCTCCCTAGAACCCATAGGTTCACTCCTCATCGTAGATGTCATACATCCTTGACATGAAGACATCCCCAAGGAGTGGATCATATTCCAGCAGTGCTGGCTGACGCGGACAACGTCGAGGACGACGCCAGCACCGAGGCATTCGCTCCCGCAGGCGGGGCCTGTATGCGCCAAGACACCGCCATCTCCATCTAGTCCAGGCCCAACCCTTTAGGCGTGCTCCCCAGCGGCTACCCTGCCTGTCACAGCAGATGCAGTAGGACCCTACAGCGCTGGCATCTGCACCACAGGCACGGAGGCCAGAGCCGCTGGGGCTTTAGCGAAGATGTCCAACATTTTCAGGCAAATATCTCATTTCTCCGGCATGGAGAAAATGTGCCTGTGCCGAACGGTGAGGGGACTTCCTGGAGCGGTGGCTCTTCTTTAAAGATGAATGTCGGTGCAAGGGCTCACACAGGGAGTGGGGCCTTTTCCAATGCTGCTTCTTATTGTCCTTTTCCTAGCGTGGAGCCACTTGCTCCGCAGAGCGTCATTCCACGCTGTGCAATCTCAACCAAAAACCATGCAGCCTCCCCTTTTGCCTTGTGGATGAAAGCGAAGATCTTCGCTGGCCTCTCCCGAAAGGCCTTCGGGTGCATAGACTGGCATGACGAACAATCCTGGGTATCATGCTCCTCGCCCAAGCAATATTAGCAAATCTGGTGCAAATCGGAGACAGATATTTGCTGGCAGCAGTCTGCACACGGCTTGAAGCCTGAGGTCTTGGACGGAGTAGACATGGCATATTGTGAACAAAGTAGGTAAGCTTGATGAACTTGTTTTTGATCAGTGATCAGAGTGCGCAGACAAAAGGAACTATGGTCACAGGGCAAGGCAGCGCTATAAATACTGGCCCAATGTCATATCCGGCGTAGGGCATGTAGAAGCATCGGACAGAGCAGACATGGAGCCATGGGGCGACGCCAGGCAGCGGCAGAAGTTTCCAAAGAACAGCGGTGCTGGGATATGGATATCAGATTCGGAATCTGTGGAAGGAGAGAATCCATTAGAAACTCGGAACTCCCAATGTCTATTTTTGTTATATTTGCAGCAGTCATTGTGCCGCCACGGCCATAGGTGGCCAACAACAGTAGCATCACTATCAGAGACTGTTTTCAGTCTGCCCTATTAAGAGAACCCATGAACAGGCAGTAATTTTACCTGCAGAGTTAGCCACTGCAATCCATTTGTGGAATATGTACGTTTGTATCTGCGGTTGATAGAATTGGTATTGTGTATCGCATCACATGCTGCACAGCAGGTACCCAGGACTGATGGGGAAAATGCTGGTGACCATGCTGATGCAGCCATTGCACCCCCCTGCATGCTCACTCTGGTGTGGCACACCAGAGTGAGCATGCAGGGGGGTGCAATGGCTGCATCATCCGCAAAAAACTGCTAGGCGACAACTCTTTCTGATGCACACTTTGCGATGAGTCACTTAACAGGAGCACTACATGAAACCATTTTGAGCACCAAATAACCACCTAATACCTAATTGTGTCACAAACTATTTACAACATTACATAGATTCGTCCCTCCTCAACACCCACAGCCCCGGGTCAATGTTTTCCCACGTGCACTGCACCACCAAAGTTGTTTTTCATTTAGAATCTGCAATGTATTGGCACAGGCGCAACATGTGCCTTGTGGACACTCTCAGAACAGCATCCCTCACTGCCCGAAGGTGGTAGAGCTGCTGTTCAACTAGCATCCAAAGTATCAGCGCTGATATCATTAATTAGGCATGATGCCAACATCCAGAGGAAGAGGCCTCTGCTCAATCTATGGGGGTTGGTCCCCAAAATGGCCAGAGTCCCCTGTTTTCATGGTACCTGTGTGCCCCTCTAGTAAAATGGTAGGTGGGAGCATATGGTCAACATCATGTGAGGTAGGACAATGTATGGCACCAGCCGAGCAGGGGTTGAAGGAGGAGGAAGGGTGCATCTGTGGGTATCTGCCCAGACAGACGCCTTGCTTGTCTTTTGTCAGGCACTCTGGTTACATTATTACTAGGGGCGATGGGACGTCATTTATAGAAGTGGAGGCAGCACCTGGTTTTGGAGCACATGCAGGCCCATCAGTGGCAGCCGGGATGCCAACATAGGTAGTGCTAATGTTCCATGGGGCAGTGGTGCCCCTCACTGACATCAGTTCCATCGACTTCAATGGGATCCCACTCAACAACAATACACACCACTTTGGTTATGCTGAATTCTATGGGGTCATTTCGGAAGAAACAGTAAAACATACTGAAGGCATCTTGGGGAGACAGAACACTGGGAGTCTTAAACAGTTTAGAACCAATTATGCTGATTCATTTGTGTAGTCAACACGGTCTGCTATGGGTCCTGCCCGAAACTCCTTGCTACTAATCTCTGCCAGGTCAACCATGTCCAGGATTGATGCCACCTTCTTCTAGCAGTGCTGAAGCTGTATTGGCCCTACAGTATCGTCTCCAGTGGCATTGGAGGCACAGAGGTTCTGGGATACCAGGGTGCAGACATGGCCATTGAGTAACTACACGGATTTTGAACATTGTAGGTGTTTGGTGTGCACCCAGCATAGCATCCTAGATTTTGTAGTTTGAGGACTGATGGTTTCTCTTCGGTGAACTATAAAGGCAGTCCACCTAATTTAGCAAAAGCATCTGTCAGGAGAGTGACCTCCACCAAAGAACATTTGATTTTGTGTCTACAGCCCATCAATACCCTTAACATTGTTGATGTCTGCTAACAGATTTCCTGAAGGTTTCTGGGATGGACAGCAGACAGAATGGTGAAATGGGAAATGGCCTGCATCCTATGGGGGCATTAGGAGCCCCAACACTGCCAACATCATAATGAGGCCCTGAATGACTAAATGCTTGGAATTTAAATCCAAAATTTCCAGAATCGATTATGAAAATGGTCACAAAAGAGACATTGCAGGGAAGACTCACATTAGATGCCTGCAGCTACAAAAACGCACAAGAGAAGTGAGACTGAAGCACAGTATACCCTAAACAGCAGCAGTCACTGAAGTACACCCCAAGTAGCCCACATGGAAACCTAGCTGAGATAGCAAACCGACATACTAGCAAACAAATTCTGTATGGTGGAAAGTTCTTCACCAGTGAGAAGAGGAGATCAGTCAGAGAAACCGTGTTCCATCTAAGGGTGTGTGCGGCTGAGAGTGTGCTGGAAAGAGGGTGCACTCCAGAAAACCTACAGAGGTTCAGAAAAGGGAGGATGTATGTACATTAGCAGGTGCAAGCGGGAGCATTCTTGACTCGACAATGCTCATCCTGAGAGAGAGAAATGCCCAGAGTGCAGAATATGCACACTAACAAATAGTGACGGACAGGAAACACCCTGAATGAACATGTGGCTGGCAATATGGGGTCTACTCACAACACTGTAACTTGGAAAATAAGAGCAGTATGGAGGAGTAAAACTGAAGTGTTTTCTGCCCTTGGTCCTGGTGACCGATAATGAACAGTTTTATGAACTTTGAATATGGAGGAGAGGTTGGACATCCCAGGGACACCTTACCGTTGGGGAAGGTCTGGGCAGAGACTCCAGGCATGGAGCACAGGGATCCATAGGAGAAGTGCCGAAGGCAAGACCTGAATGTAGACAAGCTGGCATTCCTAACAAAGGCAGCAGGATGGAACATAACATATATCTAAAATCAAGCAAAAATGTTAAAAAACAAGAGTTTAAGCAGCTGTTAGCTGTTGAATCACCCAGTCAGTTCAGCACAAAGATTGATGGGTGAAACTGGGTGCTGCATGATGAGCAGTCTAGTGGTGGGAGGGAATCACATTCATCTCAGCTTCTGATTTATACATTTGCTTTTAATTTGCACAGTGCTCCACTCTTGTTCCTACATGACTGGATAGGTCAACAGAATGGAGAATGCAGGACAGGACATGGAAGGATGTCCAACTTTCTTTCCCCAGATGGATACATGGGAGGTCTAACAATTCTCATATGCTGCGAGTAATGGGTAACTAGGAAGAGGAGAGGTCAGGGATATTTCCCCACAAGTAGCTAACAGTTAAATAAGTAAATCAATGAGCTTTGGCACACAAATGGTTAGGTCAGATGTCAGGGACATAAGTGTGTAGATCACTGTTGCGTTAAAACATTCTGCAGTATTCCCTTCAAAAAGACTAATTCAAGGCCTGAGCGAAGGATTAGGAGCACTCAATTAAATCCACAGATACATGAGGTGTTAGATAAACATTGTGCTCATGCTCAAAATTGAGCTCATGTGTCTGTGCTACGATGGCCTCTGCTCTAGGACCAGGAGGTTTGAGAGTCTACTATAATAGACACCTGCAGGCTCACCAGCAGTGCCAGGAAGCTTTTCCCCCCTAGGGATCATCAGTACACTGCTCTTCACTGGATTCCATCTCAAAGTGCATCAGGTGACAGTGTGACTGGTTTTTTAAGTCCTTCTTTGCCCCGTCATTCCCATGTGGCCTCTGTTTTATGGGTGCTGGGGCAGTTGGGAGAACCTGGGAAAGTCCACTGATCCAAGGAGGGACGTGGGGGCAAGACAAAAGAAGGGCTTGTGGAGATAGAAGGTTTTCGTCAACAATTACTTTTTCTTTTATGGGTGCATATCATAAATACCTGGCTATACAGTCAGCAACACCAATATTTAGCAACGCATTTGTGCAGCACAGCCTCAGATCCAAATTGATGCTGCCCAGGTACTGGAGAGTAAATTAAGATGCCACTCAGATCCTGCAGGGGGCAGGTTACCACCCCAGAGGCAAACCACTTCCATGAAGCACAGAATGTATGAAGCTATGGGCGTGTCCCCCGGAGAGTTCCAGTTTTGTTTGTCTCATCACCTGGCGCTCAGGTGCAGATTTGGCAGCACGTTTCTTATAACCAGAGCAAACTGTGCTGGACATGGTGATATAATGGTAAGCAAAGATTTCAAAGTGACTTTGCAGCAGTCTAAACATGATAAACGATGGGAATATGGTGCCAAGGACTCTGGTCTAATTTTAGAAAATTCATCAACTTAAAGTGATGTAGCATCTGTCCATTACCGATTGCAAAAAGCCCCGCTCACAGACATGATCACCACAACGGACCTCAAGGGTGCAGGAGTCACACGGTTTGTGACTGTTGTTAAGTTCCTAAAGACATTGCTAGGATTCTCAACTGCTGGAAGCAATAGTTCAGCGAGTTCATTGGGAAGTTGACACTTTTATTATCAAAAGCATGGCAACTGCAATATTTATACTTCATGAAGTACACTGAGCATTAGCAAGTAAAGCAACAATACATTCCAGTAGGGAATCCTGTGCACAGAAGAGCCTGCCATACATTGGCACAACAGTAAACTTCATTGATGGAGTGTTGCAGTGTGCAGTGTGGTCCCACATTCAATACTTGGAGCCCTGGAAGCAACTATAAGAAAAGACAAACAGTGGCAACCAAAGTTAACCCTTAAAAATATAAACCCCAGGATGAACAACAACATTTTCAGGACAAAGAACAAAGGTTAAAGACTAGGAAGCATAGGTCTAAAACAATGACCGTCGAGGATGGACACTAGTACCAATCTTTTATTACTAACCTGGCAGAAGAGTGTCCATCACAAAATACCACTCAACACTGGGAAATGAAACTTTAGGCCGGGAATGAGGTGAGGGGTGGAGAGAATTGATGGTTACAGCAATTGTACAAAGAGCGAGCTATGGGTTAGAATTGAAGTGTGCAAGCACCTCTTGCTGTGAAGTTTTGAGGATGTCACATATGTATAATGAATTCTTTACTAAGAGGATTAATACAGTAATTCACAAATGCTCTGCAAAACCAAGATGCAGTGCATTGATGGTCTGTTCTACCAGGATCAGGAACAGGAGATTACTCTGGCGCATGAGTGAGGTTCTTGGTAGCCTCTGAACAGGGTTATAAAAAGCACTGTGGGTCAGGTTTGGGATGCAGCAGCAATCTTTACCTGGAGACACTTAAGGCTGCAATGTGAGGGACAGTACAGTATAAGCCAAGCTGTGGAATCAATGCCAGCTACTCATCTTGGAAAGTAGCAATGTCAGAGATTGATGAAAGCAGCAGTACACTGAAATCAGAGGGGCTTATGAATGAAATAGAAGTCAAATGCAGATCAGAACTATAAACACAAGGGTCAAGTTGGCAAGATTGCCACCTGTCTGGGCCGGCCCTGCTGTCAATAATGTTGGCCTAATGTTGTGTCTCTGGAAAATAAAAAGGGGGTGGTTGGGTAGTGGAATAGACAGAAAGGCAGGTGTGAAAACCTATCCGTTAATGAGTATATGGTTAAAAGTATTAGTTACCTGTGCAACGGTACCAGTACTCTGGATGGTGGGGGAAATGGCAAAGAGGGGCAGTGGTATTTGCTGGGGAAGGTTGGCAGTTAAGATGTCTCCAGGGTTAAGGAAGCAGCAATGTATGCAGTGGGGGAGATAGCAAAAGGATAGGCAAGGGGTCTGTTAAGTATGCTAGACTGTGGGCAATGTGATGGGGAGCGAGTGTGGTGTAACGTGAGATTTTAGAAGAGAAGGAACAAGAAAATTCCAGGACTCAAGGACTAACTTGTGTGCAGGTATGGAGACCTTCTTGAGTTCTCCGAATTTCAGGTGGTTCTCTCCCATGCAGACACATGTGCAGGGTGTTCCAAGGCAGGCGGGAGAACGAAGACCCTCCTTGTCTTTCCCTGTTGAAGATAGGAAATAAGACTAGACAAGTGATACTGAATTTTAAGGTCCTAGAGTGTGTAATCCTACCATTTTCTTCTGAAGGATGCTAGGCCCTTGCCATGTTAACCACCATGAGCAATGCAGAACATTTTGAAATGTTCTTGACCAGGAGCGAATCGAGTGCAAACAGCGCTGGGACCATGTGTTCAAATCTTTTCATCCTGATGAGTAGTCTGCCCACTACGGTTTGAAATCATTTTAATTGTATCCATGAGCTATGCCGGGAGACCAAGATAGATGTTCTTTGCTTAGTTCAGTCTTGTTAGCACTAGTACCATCATGCCCATGGGTACTATGAGTGAACAATAAATAAGGTATGATGCATCGCAAGGTGCAACGCCAGAAAAAACAGATTCAGCAATGGCTCGCACTGGCAGTTTGAGCATAAGCATGGGTTCCATTTGGGCTGAGATTTAGTCAATTTGCTGTCATCCATGTCGTGTGTCCATGTGTCCACATGTGCAAGACGTGTTGTCTTAAGTCTGGCGAGTTAGATGAGGTGTTCTTTTTAATTTTGTAAATAATGTGTTTTTCCCTGTGCAGTTGTAGCAGGGAAGGCAGAACGACTTATAGGGTTCATTAGGGGTGTCATGTAGATGTTTAACAGAAGAGGCGACAGTGTGGCTCCTTTGGGCACTCCGCAGGTCATAGATCGTGGCTGGGATCAGAAGGTTATGGAGGTGCTTTTGGTTCTACATGTGAGGAAGGTGGTGATCAAGCATAAAAGGGCTCCTTATATTCCAATGTGCCCCAGTCTCTTAAGAAGAATCTCGTGGCTAATGGTGTCAAAGGCTGCTGAGATAGCCAGTAGGATGCTTGCGCTCTCAGAATTTTCGTCCATGCTGTTCTTTAGAGAGTCCCAAATTGAGAAAAGCGCAGATTCTGTGCCCCTTGTCAGTATAATGCTATGGTGTGCATCATGAAGGATGCTTACCTCAATGAAATTTGTAAGTTGACCCTAGATGTATGTTCCAGTACTTTTACTGATGAAAGCAGTGTTTGAGATGAGGCCGTCAAGAACACAAGGGCAGATTATAAAATATCTGGGATTTGTGGTAGGCTGAGCAATGATACATGTGACCCATGTTGGGATGGTTCATGCGAAGTGGTCTTTATTGAAGTAGATTGTGGCTGATCAGCCAACAGACTGAGGCAAAGCGCTACAAACGATGACTACTCTAAAATAACATCTGTGTAGGGTAGATCAGCAGAAAGTCAGGTTTCCATGAGTTGCTTGGCACCTAAGGTGATTTTTGTCCAAGTGATATAGTTTGTAGCCTATTCTTGCAAGTACTCGTCTCTCCCCGAGACACGCTGCTCTACACAAAGTGAAAGTCTTTCAAAAGGATGGCCAAATGAAAATTGCAAAACAGAATGTAGGTGATTTTATGGGGGTTGCAAATTTCAGATTCCTGTACTTCCAGGCTTGGCTCTCGCTCCTTGGCCATGCCTACATCACAGGCTGGACAAGAAAAGTGCTTCTCCAAAAGAGGTTGCGGTCACTTAAGTTTTAGTATGGGGCGAGTACAGGCGAGCAACCCTCTGTGTGCCTGCCCCCACCCTCACTTCTGCATCACCAACTGATACCTCCCAGCTCCCCCAGTTGTTCTCACATGGAGGCTGTCGAACAGCATATGATTTTAGAGGATGGCTGTGAGGGCATTGTGAAAGAGAGCAATGATTAGGAGTACCAGGATCATGATAAAGGTCATTTTTAAGTACTTCGATGCCCTGCTCTCCCTCTGCTGGTTGGGAGATGCAACAACTTTGCACACCCCCACCGTTGGAGGAGGCAGCATATGCCCATTTTAAACAAAAGGTTTGTGGCCAGAGGAAGCATCTTTCCTTGAAGAAGAATCAAAAGAATAGTGCTTAACAAAAGCATGAAGAGTGGCCTAGGTGGCTGTGCTGTAGATGTCTGCGATGCGTCTCCAGAAGGCCACAAATGCTGCTTTAGCTCTGATGGACTAAGCGTAAAGTCGTTCAGGTAGCTGAGGGCCAGGTGGCATGTAAGCTTACAAGCTATCTGGCCACAAGAGAGATCCATCTAGTAATGGTAGCTTTAGCTGCTTTGTTTTTCAGTGAGAAACAACTTTATGTAAGAAAAGATGGTCGGATTTCCTGAATGTTTTAGTTTGTCCCTGAGAAAAATTTAAGGTTCATGCCACAGTGAGATTATACAGTGAGATTATGCAGCCTTCTCTGCTGAGGAAGTGTGACGTCTGAGATGGAAGACCGGAAAAACAATTTCCTGATTCAAAAGAAAGAAAGAATATTGGGAATGAAGGACAGAACTGCTCAAAGAAGTTACTTATCCTTAAGGAATATGATATAAGGGTCCTCTGAAAAGAGCTTGAAGCTGGCTTATCTTTCTTGCAGAAGTAATGATAACTTAGACGCAAGCCTTCCACATAAGACTGTCCACGCCGCAAGCCTCCAAAAGCTCGAAAGGTTAATGCATAATAGCTGCCAAAACCATTTTAAGGTCCCACTCTGGAAAAGGGTCTCTGAATGGTGGTTTGTGACGAAGACCATTAAAGTGTCTTGTGAAACCTTCATTCTTTAATGTAAAAAAAGTCTCATGTGAAGTGTTCTTGCAAGTAGAAATTTAGTGTTTGCAGGATTCCACCTGAAAGCTTGCGCTTGTTAAGACAAAGGAGAAAAACATTATGTAAGGCTGTAAGAGAATTCACTTATTAGATATTTATCCGTTTTTGCATTTATTGCAGCGCACAAAATCCTTGGGTATCTAGGCGCTAGTTGCATTGATAAATGGCAGAGTGCAAGGGTTTCAGATATAGAATGGGAGATGGGGGCAGAGGTCTAATCTGGAGGGTTGCCCCTTGGGATGGACAGTAGGCTTCAGGGTTTATTTGGCTCAGGAGGGGCATCGAGTCTGAAGCAGGTGCTGTATTAGGTGAACAGCCAAGTCTTTAGATTTTTGCGCAAGGTCCAGTAGGCAGGTTCCTTTCGGGGGACAGGTGGCAGATTTTGTTCCATAGTTTGGCAGACATGACCGGGAAGCTCTGGCCCCCACCAAAAAGCGCCAGAAGTTGGGCATCTTTTGGAGGTTACAGTTCACAGGTTTGAGTGGTCAGGAGGGGAAGTATTTTTCGCCGCAGCGCGAGAGGTAGGCAGGCATCTGTGGACTATGGATAGTTTAGAATTTGATGCTCTCTCGGATAAGAAGCCAGTGTGCGTCTCTCCTGGCTTCTGAAATGTGGTCATATTTGGAGAGACCTGTGGCCACTCTGAGGGCATTATTCTGAATAGTTTGTAGTTTCTTCAAGTTGCGGTCGGAGGTGCCGGTGAAAAGGGCATTACAACAGTCAAGTTTGGCTCCTGTGATGGCTCTTGCGATAGAGAGGCGGTTGGGGATGGAGAGGAGGGTTTGCTAGCGTGGAGGAGTTTGGCGATTTAGGCCGCTGATGAGGTGATAGAGTTCACCTGACGAGAGGTCAAGGGTTGAATCCAGGTATACGCCTAGGGTTTTGGCTGCAGATGAGGTGGGGATCCGGCTCCAATCAATGGTAAACTCCTTGTAGGCTAGGTCTATGTTGCATAGCATGGAGTGGGAGCCGATGAGGATTTCAGTTTTATCATCACTGAGGCATAGTAAGCAGTTTTGCATGACTTCATACACAGCGTTGATGGTAGAAGAGCCCTGTGTGTGGGATCCAGAGAGGGGGATGAGGAGCTGTGTCTCATCAGCGTAGTTCGTGTATGAAATGCTGAGGAGGTCAAGGTGGTCGAAGGAGTGGGGGAGTTTGTGTAAATGTTGTAAAGGGTGGGGGAGAGGCAGGAGACTTGGGGTAGTGCACAAGTGACAAGAGTGGGTGAGGCAGTAAAGTCATCAATGAATACCCGCAAAGATCTGTTGGCTAGGAAAGATTTCATATAGTCGGTAACAGATGTGGAGAAGTTGGCTGTAGAGGAGAGTTGGAAGCAGAGTCAAATGCTGCGCAGGGGTCCAGCAACATCGGTCTAGTAGGGCGGTTTCAATTCCGTCCCTTGGGTGGAAGCCTGACTGGAGACATCCAAGATGTTGCTCTCCTCGAGGTAATGTTGGACCTGGATTTCGGCTACGTGATCCAGGGTCTTGAGGTAGCGTACCGTTGTGATGGGGATATAGTTTGCGGGTATGGTGGTGTCTAGGGAGGGCATCTTAAGCAGCGGAAGGACCCAGGCTTCCTTCAAGCAGGTTGGCACCGATTTGGAGGCAAAGGAAGCATTAATGATGCCTGAGATGATTGGAGTAAGTGACTCAGCGCAGTCTTTGACAATCGGGGCTGGGAAGGTGCCACTTTTGCAGCAAGATGGTTTGAGACTTTTGATGATCTTAGTGATCTTAGTGATTTCGTGGTCCGAGACCGGGTGTAAGTTGAAAGGGGTTCAAGTGGGGCTTGGTAAAGCAATGGGGACAGTGGGTGGTGGTCGATAGCATGGCTTGTTGTTTGGAGAGTATTTTTACTTTGAGAGAGTTGATTTTGACAGTGAGAGGGTCTTGGATTTTGTTGCACCAGACACTGTCCACTTTCGCAGTGGGGATTTCCCTTCCATGGTCTTTGGCGAGGGAGGTGAAAAGGACTTTGGCAGAGGGTTTTTTGCTCCATGCCAGCTATGGGGCACACTTTTTAGCTCGAGATTCGAGGAGCCTATGTGTAAAGCAGGCGTTTTTTTTTGTGTGCAGGTTTGGCTTTCCTTTGTTTGAGCGGGGCACACATGTCGACTGCTTGGGCAATGGTTTTGTTGTAGAAGTCAAGAAGTGCTGATGGGTCTGTCACTGTGGTTAGGGGGTGGGCGAGGCCAGTAACGGGACGTGGTTGTCGTCCTTGAGATTTTTTTGTGCATTGGGCCAGGCTGTCTGGTTTTGAAGGGTGAACCGGCCTGAGGCATTTATAGGGGGGGATGTCGGTTCGTAAATGGGGATGTCTAAGGCAATGATGTGGTGGTAAGACCATGGGCAAGGAGAATGGGTTGATGATGATGCAATGGAGGTCACTGATCCAGTCAAGGGTGAAACCTTGATCGTGGGATCGTTGCGTAAAGCCAGCTTGGTTAAGTGTGGTGGCTACGCTGGTGGCAAGGGTGTCTGAGGGATCGTTGAGGCCTTGGTTGAGGTCCCCAAGAATTAGGATTTCAGCATTAGGCTTAATGGAGGTGTTGATGCTTTGTATATGATATGGCATTCATAATGCACCTATATACAAGTGTTTCAAGGCACGACGAGGCAAGGGAGGGGAAACAGAGGGAGGACAACGATCTTACTAGGCCTAGTGACATTGAGATTGTGCAAGTGCAGGAGAGAAGGGAGGGGGAAAAGTGCAGGGGGAGGGGGAAATGTAGGAGATAGTCCTCAAAGGCGTTGATGGGCCTGGGGGAGGTAGATGAGAAGGAGGGTGAATGAGTTGGTGGGGTATGTGGAGAGCTTGGCGAGTAGGGATTCGCAATTGGGGATGGTGTTGGTAGCTCTGACGGCGAGGGCGTTTTTGAAAATGAGTGCAACGTTACCTCCAATTAGGGATGGTGTTGGTGTTCGTAGCTCTGACGGCGAGGGCGTTTTTGAAAATGAGTGCAACGTTACCTCCTTTGTAGGGGGATCCGTCGCCTCTTAGGATGGCATCGCTGGAGGAATGGCGATGGATAGGGCTGGACCAGCAACAGGGTGTAGCCAAGTTTCTGTTATGGCAAGTAGGTCAAGGTTGTTGGAGGTTATGAGTTCATGGATTTCAGGTGCGTGAGCCGGGACTGATCTAGCATTGATTAAGGTGCAGATGATGGGCTGGTCTGGCGGGTGAGCACAACTGCGTTGGACGGTGTGGCTGATGAGCGTATTGTGGGAAGAGCGGGATGAGCTGGGTGCCCAGTCTGAGGAACCTGTTGCTAGCGATGTCAGGGCTGGAGGTGTCAGTTTGATTGGGGCATTGTTGGGGGTCGATGTAGCGTGCGTTGGGGGAGCGTCATGGCGAGGGCGGAAGGGTTGGGTGGGGTGGCATTCTGGGGCGTCAATGCGCAGCGCACAACACTGTGCCCTTGGCCTGCGCAGGCTTTGCTGCAGAGGGTTCAACAGGCAGGTTTTAAAGCAAAGCGTAGTCTGACGTCGAAGCAATGTGCAGGACGTAGGGGGGGTGGATCGAGCAGCGCGCTCTGTGGACCTGCGCTGCACAACACTGCGTCCTTGGACAGCGCAGGCTTTTGTTTTCATGTTCTTAGGTAGTGCACAATGGCAAAATCAGAGCCACTTGCTATTAGTTAACCTTGTGATAAAGTTTTTCCGTGCTGTGCAAATAAGCTGCTTTCTCAGGAACCAGCCGCTCAAGTTAAGCCAAGGAAGGCAATGGTGAAGCACTGCTACCCTACAAGGTCTCAAGACTTTGCGAGAAACTGAAATACACTACAATAGGAGGTGGTTTGTGGATCACATCTGCCAAGGCCAATAAGGCGCTACAAAATCAGGGTGAAATTGTGTGCCTTCATGGAAGTGCAGTGGCTAGACGAGGAAGCGGTAAGGGGGCAATGCAAAAAGACTTACCCAACCAATCTGGACTGAAAGTCTCCCATGTAATGGAGCGCCATCCCCTGCCGAGATGCATAGGCCAGACAGATGGTTGTTCTGTGTCGTTAACAAATCCACCATTATGACTACAAGTATCTGCAAGATTGGGGCAGGGGGGCGGGGGGAATAACAGACCTTTTCTCCCATTCGTGTGGTTCATGAAAGTCTGTTCAGGGGATATGCTTTCGAGTTCTTCTCAATGTCTATATGGGATTGCGGAGGCACCACTCCCAAATTTGACAGGCTTGGAGACAAGAGAGGAACATTATGTTACCCCTGCATGTTCAAATGAAACATTGCTGTTCTGTTGTTGGTGAGCACCTGAACCACTTTTACTTGGATGAGAGGAAGGAATGACTTCAGACTCCGCCAAATGAGAGTCTGGTGATTCCGACAATGTCCTCCCCATTTGGAGAGGGAAGAGTCTGCCATGATCAAGATCTGAGGTGAAGGAGCCAGGAAAGGAGCCCCTGAGATTTTCCTCTGGAGTCCACCAAACAAGAGAACTCTTAACTTCTTTTGTGAGGAAAATCTTGATAAACGGAGGATGTGACAGCTGTATCCAGTTGTATAGAAGGTGCATCTGTAAATGTCTCATCCTGCGCCTGGCTAGGGATACAATCAGTATGCACGAAGCCAAAAGGCCTAGAAGCCTCCTGAACCACCGGGCAGGATGTCAGTTCTGATGAAGTGATGGATTGTCTGTTTCAAGACCAAAGTCCAGTCCGACTGAGGAAACGATATTCCCAGAGAGGTCTAGGATTGCTCACACAAATTGGATCATTAGACGGAAGGTAGCATGAGTTTTCACATTGGTAGAAAATCCCAGATTGTGAAGGGTGCTGCACACAAGCAAGAGGTTGCACAAGCTTTCCTGCAAACCAAAGGGTAGACCCTGATTAATTGATCGTCCAGACAGGGCTATATGTGGATGTTCTGAAGCCGAAGGTGAGCCACCACAACCAACATCTTTGTGAAAACTCTGGGACCTGCATTCAGGTTGAATGGAAGGCACCTGTATTGATAGTGCTGGCCATCCAGAGTAAGCCTTTGGAATTGGCAGTGGTGTCCCTCCCTTCTAATTTGGACATGAAAGTAGGCATCCTGAAGATCCAACTATGTTAACTAGTTCCCCAAGATCTCAGATTCATCATATGGAAGTTTTCCAAAGGCAAGAACTCTGAGAGTTCCAAGAGGTCTAGAATGGGCCAGATGCATCCCATTCACTTTAATACTGTGAAATAGCAAGAAGCAAAGCCAATGCCCCTTTCAATCTCTTGAGGACCCCCTGTGGCACTGAGACAGTGAAGATTTTGAATCTCCTGCGCAAGCTCTGAACACAAGCTCTGAAACCTTGGTGGAGACCACAGAGGAGGAGGAATATTCAGAGACACACCTTATGTGATTAAACAGAGGACGCAAATAAGTATCATGTGTAAAGCTTGCTAGGTTTTGCAAAAGGAGGAGAGAGTTTCTCCCACCGTGGATGCATGATGTCTGGCTTGAAATGGAGAAGAATGCACCCCCGCTTCGGAGTGAAGCCGACTTTGGAGCAAAGCCCTAGATTTTAGAAGAGGCCACTGCTTATTTTGACTTAGAACGATATCTGTCCTTGGCAAAGCTGCCTGTAGATGAGGATGTGGAAGGATTGTTAAGACTCACCAACAACATCAGCATTACTGGCGATGTTGGCCGGTGTGGGGACTGCATCGCTGACAACTTGGGGACTTGCCACTTCGAAGAAGGCGCCACAGTCTAATCACCCTGTCCAGGATGATTAGTTTTGGTATATCACATCTGTCATCCAGAAGGGACACCGGATCCTCGCAACTGATTAGCGTATGTTTTTGCTTGGTCTATGCTCTGTTTCCTTGCTGTTTCCCGAGCCCTGTGTGTTTCCTCAGTTATCATTCCTCCTGTCCTGCCTTCCCGCTCAGACTCATTTGCTGTGCATTAATTACCTTCTTTCTTCTCAAGGTCCTCTTGGATCCTTTATACATTCTTTGTCTCGCTGCCTTGCATCCTCAATTCCTGTGCACCTTTGGCTGCTCCTCCAGTGCCTCTTCATTCGCTTCTTAGCCGGTTCCACCCATATTGTTTCATTGTTCCGTGGTCCTGCTCCGGTCTTCCACGAACACCATCTACGATGCAGGTTCCCTCCACTTGGTGTTGCTGGATAGGACTAGTTCCTCTCTTTGGAAGTGACCGGGTTGACAGTTTATCTGCAGACACAGTGGCTGCCTCAGAGGAGTGACCTAAATTCACCAAAAAGGACTCCAGAAGCTTCCAGTAAGACCTCCCCTTGACACTTGTAGCTGGTCAGTTGCCTTGAAGGCATTAAACACTGCAGAAGTTTGAAACCCCGATTTATAGGATGTAGAAATACACCAATTTTACATGTTTAAAAGGGTCTCTTCCCTGGACAAAAAACATAGGCACTAATTACATGCTTGCTGGTCTGTAAATAAGGTGCAGGCAATAACGTATACCGGCACCTTTACGGACAGGCAAACTATAATTCTGCCGGTAGGGGCACTGAACTAGCGGCAGGCCAGGCCTACCGGTAGATCAGGCCCCTAGTGGCAGATTAATGTCTGAATCACTGGCACCGTTTCTAACAGTGCCGCTGTTTCGGTCAACCCCATCTCATGGAGTCCTATTGTACTCCATGGAACGGGGAGTTACTGGCGTCTCCGCCACCCGTAATAGCCCAGTAATAACGGGATAACAGGTGGCAGAGATGGTACGGTAGTTTCCTGGTATGCGCCGGAATTACCGGCGGGAAACTCTTAATGCACCCCATAGTCTTCCTATTGAACAGAAGATCCATCATCTTATCCTGGATGTCAGACTTAAGGGCGGTAGTCTTTAGGTAACTATGTCTATGCATGCACACTGCAGAATTAACTGCTCTAGATTAAGTATCAGTGAAGACTTGATTAACCTGTAACTTTTGTGAGGCTGTTTCTTCCTCTCAGCAAAGCAAAAGAAGAAATCTTCCCGAGTTTCAGTAGGAAGCAAGTCACCAATGTTTTCTAGAGCCACCCAGTTGTGAATGTAATACCCAGTGTGAACAGAGGCAGCTTTTATTTGTCTTTGTGCTAGCGTAGAATTGGTACCTTGCACAACCAGCTCCATTACAGAGGTTTCCATTGCTAGGAGTGGTTTATCTGGACTGGAGGATGACTGCCTTAATAAGAGGACTGAAACATCAGGTTTGTCAGGAGGTAGGCAATCCAAAGCGTGCATAGCTACCAACTGGAACCATCTCCAAGAATGGACAGGAATTCAACCCCTTGTCTGTAAGCATGGAAGATTAAACTTCCAAAACCTGGTCAAACATAACAGATTGCATGACAGCATTTGTAATAGACTCGACCAAATCCAACAAAGGGACAGAGGGGTACGGATGTTAAACTTCATCCAGCGAGGTTATAGGTGGGGTACAGATGTGTCCACTAAGAACAGAATCTTAGCCATCGCTAAAGGAGGTGCTCAAATGTTGTGTGTATCATACCACTGTTAAGGCCAAAAGTGCTTGTTATGAAAATGGGTATGTCGCTGATTGCCTTAATAACTCCCTGGCTTTGAAAGACGATTCAAGGGTATTTATTTCAAAAGTGTGAGTGTGTGTGTGTGTGTTACCCTACCCTAACCAAGGATTCCCTAGCTCCACGTTTGCAAACTAGAGAGAGAATACCTACTATCTCATGCGAACTGTTAGGGAGGCCTAAAGGCAAAATAATTCTCGTCAGGCTCCCTCCAGGAATTGTCCAGTGTGCCCTGCTGAGACACTTCCCCAGGATTCTCAACAGGAACTGATGGTTCAAGAATGCCAACCTTGCATACCTGGTTCTCTCTTTCCTCTGTCGCTCCCATTCTCTCCTTTCCCTTGATCTTACTACTCCATTTGTTTTATTTTCCCTCTCCAGTCTTATTTCACTCCCTCCAGTCATCTGCCTCCTTCATACTATACCTTATGGACACCTCTGTGCCCTAACCTTAGCAGACTCACTGCTCCTATCTCTTACAACCACCTCCCCCTCTTGCTTCACCCCATCCTCACCACTACTCCCACTACTGCCTTGCTCTCTCTGTGCACCTTACTAACACACACGCTATCACTCCAATTTCCAATCCTATGCTTTCTCTACCCCTCCATCGTCACTCTTCTTACATTGCCCCCCTTACAGACACTACACACAACTGGTAACACACACTCACAACCAATACCACCACCTTCAGTCTCTCTATACTCCAACAGCCTCTGCCACCACCTGGTACACCCTTCTGATGGTGCTGGTCTATTGGTCTGCCTCCACACCTCCTGAACTCACCCTTGCAACTCACACTCAGTCTCTCATTCAGTCCACTTGTACAGTGCTCTCTTCCTAGTTCAGACTCCCCCCACCCTTTTACATCAGCGACAGCCACCTGTTAGCCAATCTAAAGCTGTTTCTTTCCACAGGAGACAGGTAAAAACCTGCCCTCTACAGTTTGTTTGCTGGGTAGCAACTGGGTGCTCAGGCTGCTAGTTTTTCCAGTGGCCTTCTTCGTATACTGGTGAGTGTGTCCGCAATTGAGTTTGGATAGTATTTCGGTGCTCCCCTACAGTTTCTCCTCTCAATGCTCGTTTTGTGTTGCCTCACCATTCGTCTGTGGTCTGTCAGAGGTTGCTAGGTTGGGTTTCTCATTTATGTTTGGCAAGTAAAATCCCAGTCCATGCATTTTATTTCTCGATTCCATTCACATGGTTGCAGTGTGGATATTCTTATTTGTACTGAGGTACATTCTCAGAGAGCCTGTCCTGAAAGAGACAAAGGACAACTCTGGCCATACAAAATACTGGGAGGCATCACGTGACGAAGAGTGGTACCCACATTAGAATCCAAGGCAAGTGAGGGTATTTTGGGATTTTATGAACTGCCCTGCGCCCTCCCAACTCCAAGCATCTGGGCCAGGTCTTGCTTTGGCTTCAGCCTGATAAACCATCTGCCACCCCCCGGCCCGACGGGATTATGAACCCGTCACAGTACTGAAGATTGAGCAGCTGAGGGCAGATCCTCCTCTGGAGAAAAGTGAAGTACAAGGGGACAAATGCAGAAAAACTGTTGAGACGGCACCATGAAATAATTATAAGGGTCAAAAGAGTAAGCCTAAGTATCAGAAACATGAATCTTTTCTAATGGCAAACACTGGCCTTCACATTTCTTAGAGTGTCAGTGTTTGTGTTGATACTTCGTGTGTTTTAAAGAAGTTTACATCAGTACAGAGCATAAAAAGAGGTCTATGGTCCTTCCTCTTAGGGTGGAGTGTGATCCAAGTGAGTAGGGATTTGGACGATTTCTGGTTTGAAGGAACCAAAGAAGCAGACTTTGGCAACCTCAGAGCTGGCTTAAGACTCAAGCTCCGGCTCCAACTTCTTAGATTACTTGCGGTCCTTAAAGTGTCCTTTTTTCGGGACAGTGGGAGCATCCCTTTCTGGTACCTTCTGAACCTGCTCTGAAATGAAAAGGTCATCTGGTACTAAAGGACAAGCGTTGCGACTTGGAGCTTTCTCACAGCAAGGAACTCACAAATGCGAACGCCCAGAGTAAACTCTTGAATGGGGAGAGGTCCTTTGGGATCCGAGGTTGCAACCTCAACACCTGTATCGATATGTGCTGTAGAACTGTAGAACGCTCCTTGTCCAGAATCCCACTTAAAGCTAAGATGCAAAGTCTTCCCTTACTCCACGAAGTCCAGTTACATGTGGTCCCAGACTCTTCTTAAGCATGGAGACAGAGTACTCAGTAATCTAGAATCTAGGGTTGATACTGACAGAACTGACAGGTAGGAACAAGTTACTTACCTGTAACTGTTGTTCTCCAGCGTGGGTCTGGCATGGATTCACATGCTCACGAAAAAAATCAGTATCAGTTTCGTTTCTGATCTGTCTTTCTTAGTAGTAACCAATCATTGGTCTCTGGGTCATACTGCTCCCAGCCAATAACTGCCCTCTCCCTAAGCCCTGCCTCTGGCAGCCATCCTCAGATTTGGTAGCACGTAAAGTGGCAGTATGACCAAGTGAAGAGCCGCAGAGGGGTAGGCGGGAGGGTTCGCATGTGAATCCATGCCAGACCCACGCTGGAGAACAACAGTTACAGGTAAGTAACTTGTTCCTTCTCCAGCATGGGGTCTGGCATGGATTCACATGCTCATGAATAAGAGAATACATAGCAGTACACACATGCACAACCACGGAGGTGGCAACAAGCTCAACATTAAGCAATACAACAACTCAACATTAAGCATCTCTTACCTCCTGACCAGGCTCACCTTGGGCGAACAGGTTGCGCAGCACTGCTTGGCCGACCCTGGACTCCTCCCTGGAGTCCCGATCGACGCAGTAGAATCTTGTGAAGGTGTGCGTCGACCTCCACTTCGCAGCCCTGCAGATGTCCAGCAGGGGCACACCAGACAGGAACGCTGTGGTAGCAGCGATCGCCCTGGTCGAATTGGCTCTCGGACGGCCGGGCAGCGGTCGGTTTGCCAACCGGTGACAGTGCATGATGCAGCCGGAGAGCCATCTGGAAATGGAAGTCTTCGAGAGAGCCTTCCCTTGATTCACAGTCCCAAAGTTCACAAACAGCTGTGACATCTTACGAAAACTCTTCGTGCGGTCCACGTAGAACTTCAGTGCTCTAGCTACATCCAGCGAGTGCAAAGTCCTCTCGGCCGGCGACGAAGGCAACGGGAAGAAAACTGGTAACACCAACGGCTCGTTGAGGTGGAAGTCCGACGACACCTTGGGCATAAAGGAGGGGTGCGCCCTCAGCACCACCCTCGGGTCATGAAAAGTCAAGTATGGAGGCTTGCAAGATAGGGCCTGGATCTCTCCCACTCGTCGTGCGGAGGTGATGGCCACGAGGAAAGCGGTCTTCCATGACATGAACTTCAAAGGCGCCGAATGCATAGGCTCGAATGAGGCCCCCATGAGCCTGGTCAGCACCACATTAAGCTCCCACACCGGGGCAGGAGCCTTCACCGGCGGGAATGATCGGAATAGTCCCTACATGAATTCGTTCACCAGGCGATGAGACCACAAGGACGCCCGTCCCGTGGTCCTGGTATATCGGGAGATTGCAGCCCGATGTATTTTGATGGAGGCGTGAGCCACTCCAGCTTTGGCCAGCGACAGTAGGTACGGCAGTACTTGAGGGGCCGTAATCCGCAGAGGGTTAATCTTCTGTGCACGGCACCAGACAGAGAACCTCTTCCATTTATGTCCGTAGCACTTGAGAGTTGAGGACGCCCTGGCCTTTGCAAGAACCTCTCTGCAGTCGGCCGGGATGTCGTACCCTCCAAACTCTAGTGCTGCAGGAGCCAGGCCTGCAAGTTCAGCGACTCCGGGTTGTGGTGAAGAATGGCACCTCCTTCTCTGGAGAGAAGGTCTGCGTCCGTCGGCAGCTTGACTGGTGTGGACGTTGACAAGTCCAGAAGGTCCGGGAACCAGATCTGTCTCGGCCACGCCGGTGCGACGAGGATCATCCTGCGCCGGGACCTCTTGAGCTGGTTGATGAGCCGGAGCAACAACGGCAGCGGAGGGAACGCATAAAGAAATAGGCCGTCCCAGGGGAACGAGAAAGCATTGCCCATGCTCCTCGGCTGGGGGAACCTGCTGGCGAACCTCCGGCACTTGGAATTCGTCGATTTGGGGTTCGCCCCATCGTCGTAAGAGTCAATCCACTTGATCCTGGCGTAGTTCCCATTCGTGGCACGAGCGCAGCTCCCTGTTGAGTGAGTCGGCGATCGTGTTTTTTATTCCTGCCAGATGAAGAGCCACCAGAAACATCCGTTGGGCGACGACCCAATGCCACAGATCCTGGGCTTCCTTGGATAGGGCCGGGGATCTGGTTCTGCCCTGCTTCCGGATGTAGAACATTGTGGTGGTGTTGTCAGTGAAGATCCTCACCACTTTGCCCATGAGGGACGGAAGAAAGGACCTGAGGGCCCAGAACACTGCGCGGAGCTCCAAGATGTTGATGTGGAGTGACTTCTCCTCCGGGAGCCAAAGGCCTCTCGCGTGAAGATCTCCGGAGTGCGCTCCCCAACCTTCCAGGGAGGCGTCCGTCATCACCGTCACCTGGTGAGCTGGGGTCTGAAAGTCCGTGCCTGCCAACAGATGAGAGCGGGTACCCCACCACCGGATCGCCTGACGGAACGTCTCGTTGAGGGATCCTGTCCTCGAAGCTGCCCGTCGACTGGATCCAGCGGGCGTCGAGGAACTCTTGTAAGGGTCGCATCCGAAGCCTGCAAAGGCGCACCAGATAAATGCAGGAGGACATCATCCCGAGGAGGGACTTGATAGATCTTACCCTGGCCATGTCCGTGGCCAGCAGACGCTGCACCTTGCCGAGATTGGACCTGGTCCTTTCCTCCGACGGCGAGGCCAGCCGCGCCACTGTGTCGAGCTTGGCTCCCAGAAACAGGGCGACTTGCGACGGAACCAGGTGGGATTTTGGAAAGTTGATGGAGAATCCCAGGTCCGTGAGCAGCTGGACGGTCTTCGCAGTGTGCTTCACGGCGAGCTCCCTTGTCCTTGCCTGGATGAGCCAGTCGTCCAGGTAGGCGTAGACGTGAATCCCCTGTAGGCGCAGCCGCGCCACCATCGGTTCGAGGCACTTGGTGAACACTCTGGGTGCCGACTTCAATCCGAACGGGAGGGCCTTGAACTGGTAGTGCCGCCCTTGGACCACGAACCTGAGGAACTTTCGGTGTCTTTTTAGAATGGGGATGTGGAAGTACGCATCCTCCAAGTCCAACGACGACAGGAAATCGCCCTCCTCCAGCTGTCCCAGCAAGTGCTGGAGGGTGAGCATCCGGAACTTCTGTGCCTTGATGTACTTGTTCAGTCGCCGCAGGTCCAGGATGGGGCGCCTTCCTCCCGTCTTCTTTTTTGCGAGGAAGTACCTTGAGTAAACTCCGGAGCCCTGAAGCCTCTTTGGGACGAGCTCGATGGCACCCTTCTTGAGCATCGCCCTTACTTCCAACAGTAGTTGAGGGACGTGATTTTCCTTCCTGGCCACGGGTGGAACGCAAGGGCACTTCTTCTGAAACTCGAGGGCGTGACCTTGGGCCAGGGCATCCAGCACCCAACGGTCGGTGGAGATGGACTCCCACACGCTGACGAACCTCACCAGCCGGCCTCCCACCGGGGTGCTTCAGCGGGGGCCCGACCCCACGGTCGGTTCAATCTTGTTTGGAGGCCGTCTTGCCTCCTTGACCTCCCTGTCGACGAGGACGGGCACCACCTGACTTGCCGCGTCCCCTGTAGGCTTCCTGAGATGAAGATCTTGCCACTTGGCGGTACGTGGAGGAGCCACTGCCGGATCCCTTGGAGGCACCTTGTCTGCCTCCGGAGCTCCGAAAGGACGGCCGTCGTCGTTGGAGCACTCCCAGTGCCCGGGCAGTCTCTGTGTCTGTCTTGGCCTGAAGGGACTCATCAACCGCCTTCCCAAACAGGTTGTTCCCGTCGAAGGGCATGTCTAAAACTTTGGTTTGTACGTCCTGGCGGAAATCCTTGGCCTTGTGCCATCCTCGTCTCAAGCAAACGCCGTTGACCAACTGACAGAAACCGGTGTCGGCGATGTCCGTTGCCACCGTGATGGCGTGGTCCAAAGCAATCTCACCTTCCTGTAGGATTTCAAGGGCCTCAGCCCTTTTGGCGTCCGGAAGGAAGTCCAACAGAGGGGCGATTTTGAACCACAACTCTCTGTCGTAGCGGGCTACGATAGCCAGGGCGTTGGCCGCCTTGATAGTCATCGCTGCGGATGAGATGATCCGTCATCCCATCGTGTCCAGCTTCCTGCCCTCGCCGTCCGGCAGGGAAGTTGATGTCGAGGCCGATGCCCCCCCGAGCTTTCTTCTTTGCCGCCGCCGAGACGACCGAATCCGGGGTAGGTTGTGCCCAAAGGCACAAGGGGGCAGCGTCGGGGACCCGGTACTTCTTCTCGTACCGGTCCCTCTTTGCCGGCGCCGTGGCAGGGTTCTTGAGGAGGGCGAGCCCCTCATCCCAGATGTCATCAAGAAGCGGTACGGCGAGGACCGTCTTCCTTTTAGCCTTGCGCCGTTGATAAAGGAACCCTTCTTTCTTCTTCTCTTCTGGGCAGAGCTGGAAAAGCTTGGATGCCCTGGAAATCATGGCATGAAAGGATCCAATCTCGTCGGGCGGGGACGCCCGAGCAGGGGCGACGGGAGACACGTCCCGTTGTCGCCATCTGTACCTGTCGTAGCCGTGTCCGTGCCTGTATCATGCCCGACGAAACTTCTGGAATCCTCCAAAAGCGTAACTCGACGAAATCTTCACCCTTGAGGGGTGTAGAAACTCTGAAATGGATCCCCGTTGATCGGAAGTAGAAACGGTGGAGCTTGAGGCTCTATTTAACTGAAAAAATGAGAAATCTCCTGAAAAAAGCGCGAAAACGCAGCAAAAGCTCGGGAGCTACAGCACGAGGACTCCCAACACTTGAACGTGCGGTAAAAATCTGAGGATGGCTGCCAGAGGCGGGGCTTAGGGAGAGGGCAGTCATTGGCTGGGGGCAGTATGACCCAGAGACCAGTGATTGGTTACTACTAAGAAAGACAGATCAGAAACGAAACTGATACTGATTTTTTTCTATACCGAGGATTCCCAACCTGACGAGGGGGAATATTCACGTGCATGTGAATCCATGCCAGACCCCATGCTGGAGAACTTATTTTACTGAAAATCCTAAGACTGCATACGCAAGCCTTGTGAGGGTCAGCTGCCAATAGGTGATTACCAACCCTAAGCACCACCTAAAACCTGTAGTCAACGGCATGCGCGGAGGAGGCGGAAATGTAAGAAAAAATATTGCAAACTGGAAAATAAAACCTTTAGGAGGGGAGACCGCAAAAGAAGAAAAATAATCCACATTCGAAAAAAGGAAGGTGCACAGACCAACTCTTGCCACATCCACTCTAGGGTGAAAAAACAGAATGGGAAGTATAGGTTGTAACCCATGGGTGGGGGTCCGGCCAAGTGCAAGGAGGGATGCTTGCGCCCGAATGCCCCATTCAAAAAGTGACCGCCTCCTCTTTTGGAAAAGCTTTTTTCATGTCGGGCCTGTGGTGCAGCCATATCCAAGCAGTGGTGAAAGATGGGGACCAGGACGCGAAAGTGCCAACAAGTCCTTCACCTCTATGCTACCTTATTCTTTTATTATTATTATTATTATTATTAAGTGCTTTTGGTTACATTTAAAACCATTTTACACTGTTACATTATCGACCATTACAAACATACCATCTACAGAACGTCGTAGTTTATCATACACAACACTGCATAAATAGTTCAAACAAGGAAGGAGAAATGCCATAAAATGTCATTTAAAACTTACAAACTAGACCGGGTGTATCTTGTCAGTAAGCTCACTACACTAGCAAAACAGTCACAATCGAACAGCTCACGGGCCGGCATCAATTTCTTGGCCGCCCTCTGTTGTCAGAGCTTCAGCGCCAACAATTGTGGCCCAGAATTGGTCATAAGTATAAGAGTGAACTTCGCTACAGGCCTCGTTGAACTCTGAAGTCAGAGCCCCACACTGGGTCAAAATGTGGTGTATGGTCTCCAGTTGCTTGCCACAATCGACATAATCTTTCAGCTCTGGGTATGCCCGCCCCTGCTCTCATGTTTTCAAATATGGTCAGGGTTTGTAGGCGAATTACCCAAAAAAATATAAGCGCTGGAAGGCGCAGCTTAATGAAGTAAGATTTTGGAAGGCCAAATGTAAATGCCTGGAGGGCATAGGCCTTGAACTTACGGAGGCCAGCCAAATGACTGAGGAACATACCCGCATTAAGTCGGATGAGTTTCACCTCGATCCTTCGCACATAAAAATCGAGCCACATATCTGAAACCCTGTCCAAGCCCATCACCACCAAGCATTTCTTAGCCATCCTATCCAGATCCCTATGCCATACACTTTTTGAGAAACTCTTGGAGTGTGTCACCGCCTGTCCCAGTAATGAGGCTGCCTCCAGATTGCCATGATACATTTTAGCCCAGAAATGAATAGCTGCCGACTTCCAAAGCGCTAATAAGGAAGGAAGCCCCAACTCCAACCGGATCGCCTCCACCAGGACACTCCCTGGGACTCGGAGTAAAGAGCACAGGATTTTTGCAACAAGCCTGGGTAGCCACCCTACTGCTCTTAAGGGGAAAACCTCAAGGCGTAGAGGATACTCGGGATGACCGAGACCCTACAAGCCATAATCTGCACCTCAAGTGAGCCACCTCCTTGAGAATCGATGATTCTTTTGAGGGGCAGCCATTTAAACCATGCATTGTGTGCTATCCCCAAGCCCAATTCCTGCAGTGATTGGCACGGTCTCATGGGTACTCCCAAGTATCTGTACTCTATTACTTGCTCCAACTTTACTACACCCAACCTCCAAACAAAGCAAGGTGTGCCATATGCTCCCTTCCCACAAATCATTTTTATTTTAGCAGCATTGGGTACAAGACCATGCTCAGTGGCAAAAACGTGCAAGGCATTGAGGGATTGCTGCAGTCAGAGTGGTGTACGATCTAAGATCACTGTCGTCTGCATTTAGCAAACATGGGATATTTATCTTTCCATATCGGGAGGGGTGGGGGTGAATCCCTCTTAAAATAGCAGGAAGCTCAAATGTAAACAGATTATAAAATTTCAAACCCTGCATCGTATTGAAGGGGCTTGACAAAAACCCCTACTGGGACAATCCAACCCTAATCTTCACGTCACTATAAAGTGTCTTAATCAAGTAAAATAGTGATAGATCTATGCCCCATGCTTCCAGATTTCCCCAAAGTTTTGCTCCAATTACACTATCGAATGCTGCTGAATAGTCAAAGCATACATATAACAGCACTCCAGGGTAGCGCTAGGTGTCTGAAATAGGTGTTAACAGGGTCCATATCGAATGGATAGACCAGCAACCTTTCCTGAAACCGATCTGCTGGCAGCTCAGCAGGCCCTTCGCCCTACCCAAAGAGGTGCGATGCTCCAGTAATAGACTGGCAAAAAGCTTAGTGCTGCAGTCCAGCTTTGCTAATGGCCTAAAATTGGATGGATTGTTGCAAGGACCCTTTTCATGGACTGGGATAAGGATAGAAGTTTTCCATGAAGGGGGAATGGCCCCGGAATCACATACCTGACTAAATATCGTGGAGAGGAATAACACTCACCATTCTGGGTCTTCCTTTACTATCAAATGACATAACCCATCTGGGCACGTAGCCCTAGAGTCCTTGGATTTCATGATAAAGTATACTAAGTCCGACTCCCTGGGATGCCTACTTACCAGGGTGTCTGCCATATATTTCCTTGTCTCCCCCACTGTCAGTTGACCTTCCCCACCACACAACTTTATGTGTAGGGCCCACTGCTCCTCAAATTCCCACCACTTCCCTAGTACCCACACCAGCCCCATGTCTCCAGATAAGGTGCCAGAATTGTTTATAGTCATGGGTCTTTATCAAGCAGTTTATACATTCCCAGCCTGCATTTGACTTTAGAGCCTCTGTGTCCTTTGATCCAGTGTTTGTACTTTGCCCTTGCAGCTGAAATGATTTGAGCTTTCTCACTCACATTGAGGTGGAAGCTTCTCGTTGCCCTACGTATTATTCTATTTAGGTCCCTTTTAAAAATGTCCCAGTCAAAGACCTTCCCTGGTCTACCCCTTTTGTTATGATTGAAGATATGCCTGAAATCAGCAGTGCAGAACAGAGATATTAGTTCCCCCAAATCACCCTTACAATTGGTCAGGATTTCGCAATTATCAAGGCCAGAACGGCCCAATGCCCAGTCAAATCTCTCTAAGCTGTCTACCGACTACCGCAACCTGTTGCCTTGGCTATTAACTGTGGTGTTATAGGTTAATCAGGTCACAGGAGGGCGAGGCCCGGCCTCTCATGTCAAAGAGCAACACATGGTCGCTCACCGTGAAGGGCTTCAATGAGAGTTTAGTGGCGTGAGAAGATAGGTTCAGGTTTCTAAAGATGACGTCTTTATAGCTACTGTATAGGCCATTAGACCATGTATATTGATGACCAGCCTCTGTGGTGCCCAGGGGCGATAGCTCAAACTCGGCCAGGGCAGCCCTCCATGGCCCCAACCCCCAGAGCCTCACCTCCCTACTTCTCATCCACTGGTGTGCTCATCCTGTAGTCAGCATTAAAATCCTGTCAGTATTATTAGACACCTGGGGCACTTTGAGCGCAATTTACGGAAGCTTTCGACCATCACATTGATCGAGGCAGCTGATATTTCACCCCTGGGGGATCTTATACTGTGGCTATCAGGGTCTCCTGGCCAGATATTTTTTACTTGGACAGCCAGGAAGTTTTCATGCTTTCTATGGAGGGTATACTCGCAAGAATCAAAACTGCCCTTCACTCCTATAAAGAGCTCTCCTTTAGGACGGCCCCTCTCAGGGAGCATTGTCAGCCAAAAAAAAGAGTGAATGGCCATCTAATTCGAAAGGCGAGCATAGCCAGAGCTCTTGTAGGCAAAAACGTTCCAAAACTTTTAGATCTGTCCAGGAGGCGGGGTTGTTCAAAAAAGAGTTATGTCCCCTTGTGTTCCAAGACAACAATCCAAAACTATGTGACCTCTGTGCAATAGAACATCAGTGGCTAAACCCACCCACCTCGAGCCATATCTCCCGTTGTCTGAAAGGGGAGGGGGGGGGCACAAGGAGCTACCCAAGTAGGTTGGCCCTTGTGGGACAGGAAGGCACTGTGTGTTAAAATGATGGTGATGGTTTTGCTTTGAGGGGTGGAATACCCCGATTTCAATTGCAAAGTGAAGGAGAGCTTGGCTATTTTTGCAGATCCGCTCTACCACAAGCGGGGCAATAACATTTATCAGGGACCAATTGTCCAGCCTGCCCAGAGCAGTCAATTCCAGTTTGAGGAAGTCTCTAGATGAAATTGTACACGGATCCGGTATCAGATGCAAAGGCTCCAAGAGCCACGTACGGTTCAAGAATGGGCTGTTGGGCATTGTGTTTAATTCCACGAATTTAATGTGCACAAGGTCTTTAAATACGGCCACATCCATCACATTAGCTTTCTTGGAAGTAGTATTAGGTCTAAGCATGGGCACGAGGCCTGCTTGGGTAGCTGATGCAGTGAAGGCAAGTCCACGCCCTGCCTTCTCATCTCATCTCATCCGGGTGTGTACCAGGTAACAGGAACAGCACAGGGGACTTCCGATGTAAGGAGCTGATTAGCAGGCACCGAATTTGTTTGTTGGGGAGGGCGGGAGGAAGCCATTTTCGTGGACATAGTTGTACACACAGGCCCCAACTTAGAATTTTTCACCAACTCCTGTGGGGGCTGGGACAGCCAACCCATCCAGGGACCATGTAGCGTCACTCTCCTCAGTTTTCCGTTGCCCATATCCTTTGAAACAGTGCTACCCCTCTCGTACATATGACTGAACTCTTCCCCCCCGTACACCCCCACCCCAGCCCCCTGGGGGAACTTATTCTTGCCAAAGTTGGCTTGTGGATTTTGAAGCTGCAATGACCTCCTCTTACATCGTTTAAATTGGCGCTTGGGGGGAGGGGAGGAAATAGGGGAATGATTGAGTTCATCGCATATTGCTTCTAGAGCCCCACTTTCTGAGTGTGCCACAACATACCCTGTGTCATGTGGTGGCTCACTCCCACACACTGATGACATGGCCCTTAGGGTAGGGGGACCCAGATCCAAGGTTTGTTGAGTGGATTCTAATTCCAAGCTTGGGGCAGAGGTCATTTTAGTGGGTTGTTGCCGGACACCCAGAGCTCTGACCATCCCCTTTTTTGATGGCTCCACTGATCCAAAGGAGCCAGGGGTGATTGTCAGTTTGGACAAAGCCTCCAACACTCTCAGCTGGCCCTCTTTTAAGAGTGGTTGCTCCTTTGCCATGCTGGCGCACAGCTGAAGTAGCACCTCGACCTTGGCTTCCAGGGTTTCGAAGGTAGGAAGGTAGGATTTGCATGCAGATTTTGCCTGTATACATCTGCAGATCGTGGGCCATTCAGGGTCATTGTTCCCCTCTTCATCTTCACTTTCCCCTGAAGAGCAATCCATGATCGTTATAAATTGTTCTAAACCCGGAATGCAGAAGAGGCTCGTGGACAGCACATTGTCATAGGCAAAATCTGCAGGTGCCATTGAAATCCTTTGTATGCCCTTGCATAATTTTTACAGAGAGCCATTATTTCCCAGCAAAGAATTACAATCAATAGATTCATCCTCTCTATTGTCCATTGTTTCATCCGGAGGAGCACATCAGTGGGGGCACCGCTGCTGATCCAAAGAAGGCCTTTATTTTGGATTGCACCTGGTCCACCTTGGATAATTCTGTTTTTGTCACTTTTGTGTTACAGGGAACAGCTCTCAGGAGGCTCTTGCTATTTAAGGGTTTATGAGCTCGTTTGGGACGGGCAATTGTGTCACTGCAGAGGGTCACACAGTGCGCTTTGTTGGGTCTCATTTGCTCATGTTGAAAGACCGACACTCGGTGTACAGTAGTAGCAACAAAAGATTTTGAGAGCCAGAGCCTCTATGATGAAGAGTGAACGTTGTATGCTTACCCCCCAACTCAATACAGGGAGAGAGGAGAAGACTGTCTCAGCACTGAAGCAGTCACCAGAAAAAGAGGCAAGCTCATGGGGGGGCGTACACAGTCCGGACTAGTCCTTCACCATTTGGGTGGACCAATCAAGAAAGCACTAGCAGTGAATATCACTGTCTGTGGACTGGGTGTTAGTAAAAAGGTGTGAACAGACGTGCGTTAGGTAATCACCCTTAGACTTAGAACAGGCTGACCCCTAGGCTTCGGAGCCACCTCCACTGTGAACCTGAAAGGTAAAACAAATAGGAGGAGATGAGACCTTCAAAACTCCTATCCACATAAGGGCAGCGGGGTGTTGGAGGAGGGGAATTCGGAGGGCCAGTTCACACCTGTTCACACAGAAGACTGTTTAGCTAGCGCAAGGTTATCTGCACGCGACTGGTCGCAGAAGGCTAACTCAGCTGCAGACCCGACATATCTCGCAGAGAAGTTAATCTGCCGGCTCCATCCGCTTAACACCGCCAAACACTTTCGCGTCATTTTCGCTCCAGGAAGCAATTTTAAAGTCAATGTGAAGCCGAAGCGAGAATCCTGGGTAATCCAGTTAAAGGGACAGCACAAAATGGTCTGCCAGCACCTCCAAACACTTTCAATTGCAATTGTGCTGCCTTATTCTAACAACTTGTTAGAATAGGGTAATAATCTTACAGAACCCTTCAATTGGGCACACACGCGGTGCCGGACCACTGTCTCACAGCTTTGCTCCTTTGTACTACAAATCCCAGAATGCACATTTGAGGCTTAGCTCCCATTCCGCCAGCTACAGGCACTTTTGGGATTTATACAAAGGTCTTGATAATACATGCTATCCCGCCTTAGCTTCCCTCGAGTCGCAGGGTCTTCCATTTTTACCCACAGTGATGAGCCTTTAGCGGGTCCTCAATAGGGATTCACTTGAGGTCAGGCTCCCAGTACTCAACCTTGCCCCTCAACTACCTGGGTTTCTGGAACTCACCTAGGGAGTAAGTACTGATTTAAACACTACCAGAAAAGTGTAGCTGGAGTTTTGGTTCCCTGTGCCACGGCTCCCCTGCCACACTGTAGCACACTTTGTACTCACAGGCCTCAGTTTCTTGGCAATCCGTCCCCCCCACCCCCTTCTGGATTCCCAAGGTTCTCCCAGCTACTAACTTCTCCTTCTGGTCTTCACTGTTCCTTCAGCCTCCCCAGCTCGCTCAGAGTGTGCCTGTGTGGCTGACCTTTTATACTCTTGAAAGAGTTGATTGAGTCTGGTGCGAGTAGTTGTCGCTCCCTTCCTGACTATGCCTGACCTCATTAGCGGGACAACATGGAGACTGCCCTTAGGAATCTATTACCCATTGATTCCTATGGGCAACCTTTGTGACTCCCATCTGCCTCTTCTTCGTCGCAGTAGTAGGACTTCTAGAATAGAAGCAGGGATTGTGGGAGTTGTAGGTTTTCCTGGAGATCATGGAAAAACTATGTAGGTTTTTGTCAGGATGAAGAGAGTAAATGTTTTGTGATGGGTAAATAGATTTTCTATTGGGTTTTAATTTCCCTGGTCATTTCTCCTTTTTCTTTCGGAAAGGTACGGAGGTATAATGCGACTCGTGACAATATCCCATGACAACTGAGGGGAAGTCAGGTAGGGGTGTATCAGAACAGGAAGAATACCAGGTCTCTCCCGAAGGCGCGTTTCCCATAGGCCCAGAGAACCCCTTGCCGAGGCGATCCTCCCTCGCCCGCCCGCCCCCAGGGTTGGAATCCAAGAGCGATGGCCCTACTCTGTCCACTTGAACAAAGGATTCCCGGGAATAGCCTGGGTGAAACACCTCAGGTTTCTCACAGAAGTTAGTTGCAATTGTGCAGGGCATAGCCTGAAAAAAGTGAGGGATGGAGCATTACTTGATCTCAGGATGCTGAGTGATGAGAAAACAGTGTCCGTTTAGCTCGAAAAACAAGCAATCTTGGCTAGTGGGAAGGCTATCCCCACAGCTGCATCCAATACACAACAAAGTTGCTGGACTAGGACCTTCAATTTTTCATGGAGAGACAAAGATCTAAGAATTTTCCTGATGAAGGAAGTGTAAAGCATCCTGGAGGCAAAAAGGCTTCCTGGAACCAATCATACAGGTTTAGGTAGAAGTGCATACACTGGTATCTCAGTTCATTAGCCAGGACAATTTGTGGTGTATTCAGTTCTGGCTGTGAACCACCAGAGCCACGAAATATAGAGTTAACATTACAGTGACCTATGGTATTCCCACAAATCACTTTTACCCTCAGATTTTTGATATCGCTAGTCTCAATTGAGATCCAGGGATGTTCTCTGGGGGGAATAGTGTGATGCTGGAAATGCATCAGGGGGACAGGGCCTCTGAATCCTTGCCCTTTACTGCCTTTTATCGTGTGTTCTGTCATGTTTTCTGCCCATGAGTCCATTTGGGACTCCTGGCAGTGCAGCTCTCTCTTTTGGTTTGGTGAACAGACCCATGGGATACCCTTATGGCACCCATGGGTAGGGGTACAACCCTGTGCCCCTAGTGTATGTTTTTGGGCACCTGTGGGTGGCCCACAGAGCAGGGTATGGGCTGGTGGCAGCTCCATGCTGAATTTGACAGGTGCTCTGGGTGTCCTCCATTTTGGGGTACCCAGGCCCTGCCATTGGAATCAGTTGATTCCTGATAGGAAACAAGATGGCACCTGTGGCCTCTTGCTTTCTATTGCCTGTTATCTTGTTTTTCCCAAAGTCCTGGGAAGCCCTGACTCTGTCCCTTCCCCCTGACTGGCTGTTGGGTGGAAGTTCCATATATGGTGTTGTTGTGAAGGCCCAGCTAGACTGACTGGAGCCTTCCCAGTGACTGTATGTTATGGGTACCTCCTGTGGGTGGGACCTGGGTGAATGGAGTGTGTGACCAATATACACTCCTTGTTGTGGTTGTCTGGTTTCTGGCATGAGAGACAAAGACTGAGACAGCCCTGCCCGAAACTGGCCTGAATGCAGTGTGTAGTGTTGAATGGCTGGGTACTTGTCCCAATCCACATTCCTTGTTGTGAGTGTCTGAAAGGGAGGAGTGTGGCCTGAATGCACTGTGTGCCTGATTGGCTGACTGACTGCATGAATGCCCTTCTGTGTGATTGGCTGCTGTGTGTGTGCCAGCAGTGTGGATGAGAGACAGAATAGTATATCTGGGGACCTCTCACCACTGGAAATTGTTCAGAAGCATTCAGAAGCTGAGTCTCCACTCAAGAGTAACTGGATTTGCTGATCCTCGACGTCCAGCTGGAAGAAGAAGACTTGCTGTGGCATTTGCTTCGACGGAACTGAAGGTTGTCGAAATCGTCGAGGACTGACCCGAGAGAGGACCTGGTAAGGCGCCCTCTTCCCGTGCTCCGAGGGATCATCGAGCACCGCTACATCTTCGCCGAAGCGCCCTGGAAGTCAGACCCTCGAAAGGCTGCCGACCCGAGACGGGACCGCCTAGGAGATCGAAGTGAAGCACCGGACATCGACGCCGTCGAAGTCCATTGCCGTCGACCAGGGTTCGCAGGTTTGTGTAACCGCTGGAGGCCCGTCGAAGTTGTGTTGCCCAGCCGTGGGAACCACTGGACGCCGTGCCGCCGACGACCGGAGCCGTCCGCTCCTTTGCCTAAGAACATTCAATCGAAGGACTCCCTCGACCGCATCGTCGACCGCTTATCCTGCCGGAGAAAGTCGAGGACGACCAACGCGCCGAGGAGAAACCTGCCGGTGGGTTTCCCGCCACCTCACGACCCCAAAGACTCGAGCGACTCGACGCCCTTGCTGGGCTCCCGTCTCTACAATCTTTGCGGTCCAGAACTATTGTCATCGAGGTGCCCCGCACACCTCCGCCTTGCAGGACGCCGACGCCCCGACGCCGACGAGCACCGCTCGGACGAAGCTGCCGCCTCTTCGACATCGTTCTACCTCGTTTGTCGACGGACGTTCGACGCCCCGTGCCTCCCGCTTGAAAGGGAAGGCATTCAAGAAGGGCCGTCGATTCCCCGTCGCCGAACCCCGAGGTCTTCGACGTTTCTCGACGCCTCTCGACGATCCGTGACTCCTGCTTTAAAGGGGGTCATTCAAGAAGGATCTGTCGACGCCTCTTCGAAGAACTCGACTCCACCAGGTACATTGGGGGGGTAAAAACATTGTAGGAGAGAATAAGACTGTTGAACAATATATGGACTGGGCTCGGGATATATCTCTTTATTTTACAGGTTGCCCAGGTGGGGGGATCTCCACACAGAACTGTGTCCAGTAGCAAGGGCCAGTCTTCTGCCTATTGTTTCAACCCTCTGGTATCTCTCCTCTCTCTATTGCTGGTTTCCTTCTTATTGATCCGCGTGCCATTGCTACAGTATTGTGAATGCACTGTTATGAGGTCTAATATTAGTGGTACCACTTTAGAATTGTAGATATTTATCATTATTGGTTTTCCTGAGCACAAAGTGCGTTATTGTGATAAGTGTACATAAACCTTGAATATTAATTATATAAAGACTGTGTTTTCAGTAATACAGTGTGTGGACATTCCTTTGTGGGGGCTTGGGGATACACTGTACTTAAGAACCAGCCTGCATCACCTCCTGAGAAGCTAGGCCTTGATTGCTCGTCCATTGCTACCACAATTGAGAATCTTGGCTGGGGTCCTCTGTGCCTCTCCTCTACCATATAGAGAGCGGAAGTACAGACCCCCCACCGGTCTTGACAAGCTGGTGGCAGCGGTGGGATGCTTATGGTTTTAAGACTCAGTGTATAACCGTGCCACTTACAAAATATCCGCACTTTATTAGATTAAGGTTTGGGTGTGTACCAAATAACTGCATTACAGGCAATGGAGCCCATTGCAAATGGTAAATTGACTCGGATGAGCTTAGAGGCTCTCCAGAGTGCTTGTGAAGCCAGGGAGTTAGACTTTGTGGATAAGTCTAGGGCTGAGCTGATAGCTGCCCTGGTGGACTACCAGACTGATGGTGAAACCCTTGATGAAGGGGGGGATGCCACCAGTGAGGACTCTGCCCCTGGGGTTGTCGCTGAATCTGTTTCTGGGAATGCCACCATTCCTGCTGCCTCTGTTCCAAACCCCAGCAATTCCATGGAACTTGAGTTATTAAGGATGAAATTGGCCTTTGAATATCGCAAGTTGGAAATAGAAGCTGAGCTTAAGAAAGAGGAGCTGGCACAGCAAGTGGAACTCAAGAATAGGGATCTTGCGCTCAAAGACAAGGACACTGAATGTCAGAGAATCCAGCTAGAGAGAGCTAGAGTGGAGACTTCAGCTAGACCAATTGAGAGTGGCAGGTCCCCAGCCACCAAGTTTATGAAAGATTTGGTTGGTGTGTTTGTGGAGGGTTCAGATATCCTCCAATGGATTGAAGCGTTTGAAATGGCTTGTGCAATTCATGATGTAGATAAAAGAGATTGGGCTAAGTGTTTGTTAAGCAGAGTGCCTCAAACTGGATATGACTGTATTCTGAAGCTGAGTGTGGAAGAAAGGGGTCAGTATGAGTGTATGAAGTCTGCTTTGATTGCCAAGTTTGGCAAGACACCTACCCAATACCTTAAAAGGTTCAGGGATTTTAAGAAAAGAGAGAATGTGTCTTGGGTTGACTGGGTGAGTACTGCGCACATGAACATGATGGGGTGGATTGACGGTTACAAGGTGAAAACTTTTGTTGAGTTGTCCCACCTCTTGTTTTTTGAGCATTTTTCTGAAGCCTGTTCACCAGAGCTGCGTCAGTATGTGGCTGACCAGAACATTTTGGACCCCTTTAAGCTGGCTAGGTTGGCTGACAAGTGGGTCTCCCACCGGGTGTCCCCTAAGGACTCCAGTGGGAAGGACAAGGACAAAGAAAAGGGGACCTCTCAGAAAGCTGAGGAGTCCCAAAAGCAATCACAGTCGGGTAAACCAAAACCTTCCTCTCCTAAGACCCAAAAATCTAGTGGGGATAAGTCCTCTGTGGGTGGGAATAAGAGTAGTGGTCCACCTGCTGCAAAGCAGGTTCCCAGTGGTTCCAGTACCGTACCCCGCACTCCTGGCACTTGTTGGGATTGTGGGGCTCTGGATCACAAAAGGGGTGACCCCAAGTGTAAAGGTAAGGCACTTGGAGTACAGGCTGTCAGCCTGACCTACCCTTACCCCGTGGCTGAGGTGGAGGCCACTGTCCTCCCCTCCTCTACAGGAATCACATTTGGTGCTCCGGTAGAGATTTCCTTAGTGTCCCTTGGGGCCTGGGACCAGTACGCAGAAGTACTGGCAACTATCCCGCAGAACACCCGTAGGTTTTTGAGAAGTGTCCTCTTGAATGGCCAGCCTTCTACTGGTTTGAGAGACACTGGGGCAAGCATGACAGTGGTGGACAGGACCCTGCTCAAGCCAGAGGACTATGTAGGTGCTCCTCTGAGAACCACCAGGTTAGCTGGTGGGCCTCCCAAATTATCGCCTGTAGCCTTAGTCACACTCATGATTGGAGACAAGACAGCGAAGCTTCCTGTCCTGGTTCAGGACAATGTCCCTGCTAACATTTTGTTAGGGAATGATCTAGTAGAGTTGGGGTTGATCTCGGATGGTCTTCCCATGACTGCTGCTGCAGTCACTAGGTCACAGGTGACACCGGGTCTGGCTGTGGGTCAGATACCCGAGCCAAAGGCGAGGCCTAAGGCAAGAAGGCGGAAGACCACGAAGGCCACCTCTGTGGAGGGAGCACCTTCTCTTCCTGCTGCACCCATTGGGATCCATGCCCCGGACGGGCTGGGCCCAGTGGAAAACCCAAACTCAACTCCTTTGGGAGAAGAGACAGAAGACTCTCCTGTGGGAGAGGTTCTCAACCCGGAGGATCATCCCGACCTTCAATGCTTGTTAGCTGAAGGGGGACCCTCCCGGGCAGACTTCTGTAAGGGACAGAGAGAGTGCCACTCTCTCGAGGGCCTGAGGAAACAGGCCCTGTCCCAGGCACAAGGTGAAGTGCCTAGGACATTCAAGATTTATTGGGAGGGTGAGCTCCTTGTTAGTGAGCCCACTAAGCCTGAACCTGGTGCCCGCAAGAGGTTGGTGGTACCCCAGGTTTACAGGCCCTTCCTACTGCAGTTGGCGCATGAGGTGCCCTTGGCTGGTCATCTTGGGACCAAGAAGACTAAGCAGAGGCTCTCTGCCCATTTCTACTGGCCACGGATGGGGGTAGAGGTGGAGTCCCACTGCAGGACCTGCCCAACTTGTCAGTTGTCTGGCAAGACTGGAGGCAGGGTCATTGCCCCACTGCAGCCATTACCAGTGGTTGGCACACCATTTGAGAGGGTGGGCATCGACATCGTCGGTCCCCTTGACCCTCCCACTTCAGGTGGACATCGGTTCATCCTGGTCTTGGTAGATCATGCCACCAGGTACCCTGAGGCAATACCCCTTCGGACTGTTACTGCCAAGGTGGTTGCCAGGGCTCTCCTGGGCATTTTCACCCGTGTTGGATTCCCCAAGGAGGTTGTCTCTGACCGAGGATCCAACTTCATGTCTAGTTACATGAAAACCATGTGGAAAGAGTGCGGGGTAACCTACAAGTTCTCCACCTCTTACCACCCCCAGACCAATGGTCTGGTTGAGAGATTTAACAAAACTCTCAAGGGCATGCTAGGTGCTTTGGAAGAGCCCCTAAGGAGGAAATGGGATCTCCTCCTGCCATGCCTGCTGTTTGCTTACAGAGAGGTACCTCAAGAGGGTGTTGGTTTCAGCCCCTTTGAGTTACTCTTTGGACATCCCGTGAGGGGGCCCCTCGCCTTGATCAGAGAAGGCTTGGAAGCCACCCCTCCCGGTCCCGCCAAGCAAGTGGGGGACTATGTGTTAGGCCTCCGGCGGAGGATGACACAGATGATGGGTCAGGCAACAGCAAATCTCAAGGCCAGCCAGGAATTGAATAAGTACTGGCATGACCTTAAAGCTTCGCAAGTGGATTGGACTCCGGGACAGGAAATCCTTGTGATAGAGCCTACCAAGCCTAGAGCTTTGGCAGACAAGTGGACTGGACCCTTCAGGATCATCTCCAAGATGGGCGAAGTCAATTATCTGGTTGACATGGGAGCCTCTGGGGTAGCCCCCCAGGTATTCCATGTCAACAGGCTCAAGCCTTTCCACAGGCGAGCAGAGGTCTCATGTCTCTTGCTAGCTTCAGGGCAAGAAGAGGATGAGAGTGAGCCCCTTCCTGATTTGCTGCATAGCAACCCTCAGGACGGCTCAGTGGAGGGAGTAAATCTCTCTCCAGATTTGACAACAGAGCAGCAGAGGGCCTGCAGGGCTTTGCTCCAGCAGTATGCCTCTCTGTTTTCACTGACACCGGGCCTTACACCGTGGTGTAAGCACGAAATTGACACTGGTGACAGTGTGCCTGTCAAAAGCAGGTGCTATCGTATGTCAGATACCGTCAAGAGCCACATCCAGGCTGAGGTCGCCAAGATGTTGGATCTGGGTGTTATTGAACCCTCAACCAGTCCCTGGTCCAGTCCAGTGGTCCTTGTCCCCAAGGCAAGTTCCCAGGCGGGTACCAAAGATTGGAGGTTCTGTGTGGACTACCGAGGAGTCAATGCCGTCACCAAAACTGACGCGCACCCATTGCCCAGGGCTGATGAGCTCGTGGACACCATAGGTGCTGCCAAGTTTGTGAGCACCTTTGACCTTACCTCAGGCTATTGGCAAATAGCTCTGACGGACCATGCCAAGGAAAAGACGGCTTTCTCAACACCTGAGGGACTCTACCAGTTTAGGGTCATGCCTTTTGGGTTGAAGAATGCCCCTGCCACCTTCCAGAGATTGGTCAACCATGCGCTCAGTGGGCTGGAAGCCTTTTGTGTGGCTTACTTAGACGACATTGCCGTCTACAGTTCCACCTGGGAAGAGCATTTGACACATCTGGATAAGGTGTTGCAGGCCTTGAAAAGGGCTAACCTCACTATCAAGGCCACCAAGTGCCAGATAGCTCAGGGGAAAGTTACCTATCTTGGTCATGAGGTAGGAGGGGGTCAAATCCAACCTCTCTCCAGTAAAGTACAGGATGTACAGAACTGGGAGACTCCCACTACTCAAACCCAGGTGAGAGCCTTTTTGGGCCCCACTGGGTACTATCGCAATTTCATGGCAGACTATGGAACCATAGCTGCACCCCTGACAGCTCTAACTTCACCCAAACAGCCTAGGAAGGTTAATTGGACCGAAGACTGTCAGAGGGCCTTTGATGGCTTGAAAGAAAGTCTGTGTAGGGCACCTGTGTTGTGTGCGCCTGACTACAGCCGACCCTTTATCGTCCAGACGGATGCCTGCGACACCGGAATTGGAGCTGTCTTGTCCCAGTTAGATGACAAAGGGAGAGAACATCCTATCATATTCATCAGTAGACAACTCAAGGGTAGAGAACTTAGGTGGGCTACTGTTGAAAAGGAGTGTTTTAGCATAGTTTGGAGCCTTAGGCGTTTTAGGCCCTACCTTACGGGGTCTACCTTCAAGGTCCAAACAGATCATAAGCCCCTGAAGTGGCTTATGCAGATGAAGGGTGAGAATCCGAAATTGCTCAGGTGGTCCATTAGCCTGCAAGGGCTAGACTTCACCATAGAGCACAGACCAGGGAAGAGTCACGATAATGCAGATGGCCTTTCCAGAAGGTATGTTGACCGTCTGGATGAGGGTGTCTATCCCGTGGGAGATTAGACACCCTCCACCTCAGTCTGGGGGGGGCGACTGTGATGCTGGAAATGCATCAGGGGGACAGGGCCTCTGAATCCTTGCCCTTTACTGCCTTTTATCGTGTGTTCTGTCATGTTTTCTGCCCATGAGTCCATTTGGGACTCCTGGCAGTGCAGCTCTCTCTTTTGGTTTGGTGAACAGACCCATGGGATACCCTTATGGCACCCATGGGTAGGGGTACAACCCTGTGCCCCTAGTGTATGTTTTTGGGCACCTGTGGGTGGCCCACAGAGCAGGGTATGGGCTGGTGGCAGCTCCATGCTGAATTTGACAGGTGCTCTGGGTGTCCTCCATTTTGGGGTACCCAGGCCCTGCCATTGGAATCAGTTGATTCCTGATAGGAAACAAGATGGCACCTGTGGCCTCTTGCTTTCTATTGCCTGTTATCTTGTTTTTCCCAAAGTCCTGGGAAGCCCTGACTCTGTCCCTTCCCCCTGACTGGCTGTTGGGTGGAAGTTCCATATATGGTGTTGTTGTGAAGGCCCAGCTAGACTGACTGGAGCCTTCCCAGTGACTGTATGTTATGGGTACCTCCTGTGGGTGGGACCTGGGTGAATGGAGTGTGTGACCAATATACACTCCTTGTTGTGGTTGTCTGGTTTCTGGCATGAGAGACAAAGACTGAGACAGCCCTGCCCGAAACTGGCCTGAATGCAGTGTGTAGTGTTGAATGGCTGGGTACTTGTCCCAATCCACATTCCTTGTTGTGAGTGTCTGAAAGGGAGGAGTGTGGCCTGAATGCACTGTGTGCCTGATTGGCTGACTGACTGCATGAATGCCCTTCTGTGTGATTGGCTGCTGTGTGTGTGCCAGCAGTGTGGATGAGAGACAGAATAGTATATCTGGGGACCTCTCACCACTGGAAATTGTTCAGAAGCATTCAGAAGCTGAGTCTCCACTCAAGAGTAACTGGATTTGCTGATCCTCGACGTCCAGCTGGAAGAAGACTTGCTGTGGCATTTGCTTCGACGGAACTGAAGGTTGTCGAAATCGTCGAGGACTGACCCGAGAGAGGACCTGGTAAGGCGCCCTCTTCCCGTGCTCCGAGGGATCATCGAGCACCGCTACATCTTCGCCGAAGCGCCCTGGAAGTCAGACCCTCGAAAGGCTGCCGACCCGAGACGGGACCGCCTAGGAGATCGAAGTGAAGCACCAGACATCGACGCCGTCGAAGTCCATTGCCGTCGACCAGGGTTCGCAGGTTTGTGTAACCGCTGGAGGCCCGTCGAAGTTGTGTTGCCCAGCCGTGGGAACCACTGGACGCCGTGCCGCCGACGACCGGAGCCGTCCGCTCCTTTGCCTAAGAACATTCAATCGAAGGACTCCCTCGACCGCATCGTCGACCGCTTATCCTGCCGGAGAAAGTCGAGGACGACCAACGTGCCGAGGAGAAACCTGCCGGTGGGTTTCCCGCCACCTCACGACCCCAAAGACTCTAGCGACTCGACGCCCTTGCTGGGCTCCCGTCTCTACAATCTTTGCGGTCCAGAACTATTGTCATCGAGGTGCCCCGCACACCTCCGCCTTGCAGGACGCCGACGCCCCGACGCCGACGAGCACCGCTCGGACGAAGCTGCCGCCTCTTCGACATCGTTCTACCTCGTTTGTCGACGGACGTTCGACGCCCCGTGCCTCCCGCTTGAAAGGGAAGGCATTCAAGAAGGGCCGTCGATTCCCCGTCGCCGAACCCCGAGGTCTTCGACGTTTCTCGACGCCTCTCGACGATCCGTGACTCCTGCTTTAAAGGGGGTCATTCAAGAAGGATCTGTCGACGCCTCTTCGAAGAACTCGACTCCACCAGGTACATTGGGGGGGTAAAAACATTGTAGGAGAGAATAAGACTGTTGAACAATATATGGACTGGGCTCGGGATATATCTCTTTATTTTACAGGTTGCCCAGGTGGGGGGATCTCCACACAGAACTGTGTCCAGTAGCAAGGGCCAGTCTTCTGCCTATTGTTTCAACCCTCTGGTATCTCTCCTCTCTCTATTGCTGGTTTCCTTCTTATTGATCCGCGTGCCATTGCTACAGTATTGTGAATGCACTGTTATGAGGTCTAATATTAGTGGTACCACTTTAGAATTGTAGATATTTATCATTATTGGTTTTCCTGAGCACAAAGTGCGTTATTGTGATAAGTGTACATAAACCTTGAATATTAATTATATAAAGACTGTGTTTTCAGTAATACAGTGTGTGGACATTCCTTTGTGGGGGCTTGGGGATACACTGTACTTAAGAACCAGCCTGCATCACCTCCTGAGAAGCTAGGCCTTGATTGCTCGTCCATTGCTACCACAATTGAGAATCTTGGCTGGGGTCCTCTGTGCCTCTCCTCTACCATATAGAGAGCGGAAGTACAGACCCCCCACCGGTCTTGACAAATAGTAAGAATGATAGCTAGGGAGACTGAAATGCTGCAGCATCATTAATAAAACAGTCATTGTGTGGTCATCTTCCATGCCTTGGGGAACGAAGAGTGTTATTGTGCGTAACCCAACGTGGTGGTGTGGGCTCCATGTTGATGGACAATAATCAATGTGTGTTCTTTTGCTTTAGGAGGTAGGAACATTATTGTGTTGGAGAAGTTCTGGTACTTTAGTCCCTAACCACTGGCTGATTGGGCCTGCGCTGTGAGATGATTGGTGACGCCATTCTAGCCATGAAAAATTCAGGCCCTGTTTTTCCCAGAGGTTGTATACGTATTCGAGACCGTGGATTACAACTTTACTGTTGCTGCTATTGCCTTACACAGTATAAATCTTGCCCGGCAAATAGAGCATTCCCATCTAAAGCATGGTACACCATCCTCCACCACCCCTCCCCCAAGAGCACTGGGTTGAGATACGCTGATCCCAGCCACCATCTGGCAAACTAAACTTCGAAGGAAGCACCTAGTGGCATCTGGCCATTTTCTTCTGAATCCAAGTTGAAGCCAGACTGCACTGCACTACAGTTGCCACGGCAGAGGTTGTGAGAGAACTTCTTGCTATAAGTGGAGAGGAAGTCAATGGATCAGATCTTTACGCTTCACAAAGAAAATACATGTGTATTTAAAGAAGTGAAAAAAACAGAAACATTCACATCAGTAGGCATCCAAACTAGTGATCACCATTTAGCTTCTACTATCCTGTCACTGCCTCTTCAGGCACATTTCATTCACTGAGAGAGACTGAATAAAACAGACTGATAGACAGGAAAGCAAAGGGGCCTGGTAGGGCCGGGGTGCCGATAGTCAGGAAAGAGAGGGGGCGCGTTAGGGCCGTGTTCAGTGAGTTGGAGAGGGCATTGCGGGTTTGGGAGTTTTTATGGCAGTGTAGGAGATTCAATGTATTTTTATATTCACTAAGTGCACCCCTTCATTCCACTTCTGAGGAAGAGACCCTGTGTGCCTTTGGAAAACATGTATAGTTTGCCAGTCAAGCAATCTCCTTAAAAAATGTAAACAGAAATATAGCTCAGAACCAATGGGAACACTGAAGTAAAGACAAGCAATGCATGAATCCTACACAAATCAAAGGCACCATTGTAGAAAGTGGCAGATTTTCCGTTACGGGCTGCCCACTAACTCGAAGACGCAGAAGGGCTAGGATGGTCCCAAGAATGGTTTCGTTATCAAAGCAAAAGGAATTAGAATGAGAAAAAATAGAATAAAGGAGACATGGTATATTCTCTACAACATTTGGGTCCCACAACATTTGGCTCTTAGCTTACAGAAATTATCAGGCCAATGGCACTTGGCATCTTAGCTAAAGTGTTAGTAATTGACAGACATTCAGTTTACATCTAAAGTGGAGGCTACTGCGATCATAACTTGTAGAGATCGAGCACACCCATTCAAATTGCTTTTCCTCAACTTTAGTTGCCATATCAAGAGAATATCATAACACTTAATCAGGAATTCCACATTTGTGAGCCCTCTCTCGGATCCAGTTTCTAAGGTTGACAAACCTAGAAGGAGACTACTAGCAGCTCAAAGTTCATAACCCTAATAGAGTGGGAGGCAGTATAATCATGAATAGACACACCTACCCAAAGAGGTGAAATGGAACACTATACTTGTGAGAAAACCATGAAGATCCCTTTCAGATAACAGGAAGTGGTATTGTTAGACCAAGCTTCCTCCGAGGGCACCAGACAAAGAGAGCCAATAGGAGAATGATTACTTGGTTTACTTCGAAGGCCAGGACCATCAAACCTCTGGAAAAGTAGCATCACAGGCTAGCCATGCATATTGTCACAGATAAAATACATTTTTATGCTTTTCAAAATAATTTATATACTACTCTGTCTCGTGTATCACTGAACCCGACCCAAACAGTCTCACTTTGCACGTCATATGCTTACTCGTACTGTTCACCCTAGAACTTTGAGCCATTGTGTTGATTGACAATTGCCTGTCCAAACTACGCCTTCATCTATATTACAATTCTTGTTTGCACTGCTTGCCCATTTTAACCTGCCTATCTGTATCCATCTGTACTCTGCATAAACGGTAGTAGAGAACAAGTATTTGTGCTCACCTTGAACATACCACCTAACGTGCCTGATCTTAATTTATACCCGTTTACGCAGCTGTTAGAGGATCTGGCTCTATGCCTGCCAATTCTGCACACGTACGATTGTAGGGCCACACAGAAAGGGTCAGAACTCTGTGCTTATCCGTCGCGGCCCCCTGGCGCGCTGCCCTCCTGAGACACAGTACCGCAGAAGTACTGTATAGAACAACAATTCACGAGATTCAGTAAGTGTGTTAGCACTTCAATTTTCACTACTGACGTGAAACTGTCTGAAACACACCACAAGAGATCCTATGCCACCTTGCTCAAGACCCGATCTGAGGACCCACTGCAGTGACCTCATCCTTAGGCAGATTTCTGACACCAGAAAAATGCAAGATGGCACTAGGACCAGCAACCTCAAAGTCGAATACTGGAAGATAGTGGTCGTTTAAATTTTTTTTTAAAAAAAAAAAGGGCATTTGTTAAGCAGTTATACAGCAGAATGTTTCAAAGAGCCACAAGCTAAACAGGAAGGGGCCGGGGAGAGCAAAAACATTGGCAAAACAGTAAATATACAGTAGTGGTCCTACTGGGCCTCGTGGTATTCGGGCGTGCAAGTGCACTGGAGAGATGTGCAGGAGGTAGGGATGGGTGTGGGGAGGAGGGTAGAAACAGACATATGCTGGTGGGGGCGGGGGGACAGAGAGGGAATTGCCAAGGGGAGCCAAGGCGGAGCCCCCCCGACTAAGTGCTAGTGCTGGCGACTCCTTTGTGAAATCTTGTTGCGATCTGCAAGATAGCCTTCCCCCAGGATTGTGTAGTAGTCTTGCTCTGGTTCCCGGAGAGATTGCTAACTCGGGAGACAACCTAGGGGCCTTTTAAAAAATGGGCGACATTACCATTTGGCTCCTGTGAAGCACCCGTGCATCTGAAGTAATGCAGAGCCATTCTTCTAGATGCTGGGTCAACCTGCCTCCCACTGAGGTTGTGTGAGCAAAGGGCTCAAGAGGTTTTGGGGCTGGGGCAGAGGTCGGTGAGGCAGTGGCTGCCTGTGCAGTCTTTCCTCCGTGGCCTTTAGGGGCATGTGAGAATCTCCCTTGTCCCCTTTGAGTAGCCTGGCATTCTACTCTTTGTCCAAAAGATGAACTGAAGAGAAAATAATGACCTACCCAAGCCTGCGTAGGTGGATGTTGATGCTATTGTGAATATCTGCTCTCAAATATTTTGAAGCCACATTAGGTTTGACCCATTAAAAAGGCATGTCCAGATGTCTTGACTGGACATTGGGAGCAAATCCAGACTTGTGCAGGCATGCAAACCTCGGCCAGTGCAGTCTGATACATCAAGCCCTGACTGGAGTGATTGATATGCTACCTCCTTGCCATCAGTAATGATGTTATTAAAACCATCACTCATCTCTCCTTTAGGTATGTTATCTGCTGCTTGGGAATGTACATTCCAGGGAGTGTATGTTTATGTTGCTAAGGCATAAGATTCAATAATGGCCTTGAGTGCCACGCTCCTAACGGAGAACAGCATTTTTGCCAACGCATCGTATTTTATGGCATCGAGTTCAGCACCACAAAACTTTCCCAGAAGTGTGCCTGGAGAGAGAGTCACGGTCAATGGATGATGGTCTGTATTTTCGCAGCAGGAGTGGTGTTGGGTTTCTGCCAGTTCTCCAAGACAGTTTGAGAGTTGAATGCAAAGGCAGTTTGGGTTCCTCTGGCCTTTATTAAGGAAATCAGAGAGATAGCTGAACTTTGTCCTCTGCAGGATCCCGCCAGCCTGAATATACAGTAACCTTGCTCATAACTGTTCTGTTTGCTACATTTGGATGAGCAGTTATGTAAGGAGTGTCAGGTGTGTCCAATTCCACCTCAGGATAAGTGTCTAAGCCACTGGCTTCTTTAAGGCAAGTAGCCAAGTCTGCTAAACAAGATTGATCAGAAGTCAACTCCTCTGAGACATTAGGTGTGCCAATACATTTGTATCGAAAGGGTACAGTGTCATCGTCTTCATCCTCCTAAAAAATGGATCGAAAGGATTTCCAAAAAGAAGTGACTGAAGCTTTTGGATTTGGTGCTGTCCCAGAAGTTGTTAATGTAGGCATCCCAAAGGCTTTTTGACTCTTTTGGGCACACAAGTCAAAGCCTTTGACAATTCCCTGCCGGCCTTAATGGGCGCAGTGCATTCGATAGACTTTTTCGGCTCTTTTTAAAGGGACCAGGAGGGGCAACGTTTGAAAAAACGTCCATCTTTGACAGAACTTATCCCATTCAGCCGTCGAGGTAGTCTTACTGGAAAAACCGACCTGTCTCTTGTCTGGTGAGGAGACAGACAGCAAGGAACGATGGAGTTTCTTTGATTTGTTTCGTGAAGACACCAAATGACAGGGATCGCTCCTAGACATCACCAGCTTAGAACGCGTCTAGGGTTTATTAGGCCTTTCAGGTGATTTGTCCCCTGTAGAACATCTGCCTTCAGAAGATTTCCTCTGTAAAGGGGTAGAGGACAGAGATTTGGAAACCAACCAAGGGGCGAGTTTTGATCTTCTCTTTTTTAAGCCCTTTCTGGTCATCGACTGGCAGATGCTGCACTCAAGGACTTTGTCCTCCTTACCGAGGCAACAGAGACATTCTGTGCCGATCTGTGATCGACATCTTCGAGTCACAGTTTGCACATCTCTGAAAACCAGTCATCAGAGTAGATATTTTTAAGAATGAAAAAAAGTATTGCACAGATGGAATTGCTGAGGCGAGCCGAACCATTACGAGAGCACACTGTGCATGTGGAAAAACGTAAGGCAAGCGGCGCAGTGCGTGCTATTTATACCATCATCAACGTTGCGTCCGGACACGGGAATGGAAACCGTTGAGGCACATAGACTCGATACTGCACAGCGCCCTCCGAGACTGCAAGCCGCATATCAGTATATCAAAGATGAGGAATCCATGGGAGGACACAATCCATTAGAAATAACGATAATGGTGGTGCTTTCTGACCAACAGGTCATAATGTGTTCTTAAAGGCATCCGTTGTTAGAAATCAGACGCTATAACGGTGAAATGAGGATTATGCTCTCAGACTTGTTCAAGGGCTAACAAACTAGGGGAAGGGACACAGTGTGGATAGGAAAGACTAGACATACGGCAGCTATTGCAAAAATAGTTCACCCTGCAAAATTCAAAGTAGTTTATAAGGGGAAGTCTTCAGAATTTGTAGATGTGGGGGGGAGCAAGGCTATTTTTGAAGGAGCTGAATCAGGGGTCAGTTAATGGTTCTGAAGCGCTCACATAGATTGAAGATTTCCTAAGCAAATCTGTGCCATTTATTTACAGTTTTGATTTCTGCTGATGCATTATATTACTGGGGCATCAGACTCTTGACTACTTCCATAAAGAATTCCTCTGATATCACAAAGGTGGGTACCAGCCTACAGGTGCCCTTTCTCCAGTTTTACCTCCTGAAAAGGGGCGTTCAAGAAATATGAAGTGGTGTTCAATCAAGCTAGATTAGGGATTAACAATTTTATAGTAAGGTTATATTGGTGACGGTTAGCATATTATACACCAAGAAGAAACAGTCCAAATCAGTCACAAGGGCCTAGCTTGTAAGTAGAAGAGGGCCAGTATCCAGGCATGCAAGTATCACTGGTGGAGCCTTCGCACCTGCATTTATGCCGGTGTCAGGATTCCCCAAAGGTCCTTATGGTTAAAATGGAAAAGACACCATCCCAGATACCTGCAACATAAACCAAAATGGAGGGCTTTTGTTCCGTTTTTTCTAAGCTGAAGCACCGGTCTAGCGTTTTTCAAAATGGCGACCGACACGTACTTGATCCGATATTAGGATCTTTTAGCAACAGGTAGGTGCGTTGCTACTTGGCTCACCCGTGTGCTATTCGCTTCGATCAGCTTTGCTAGGTATTCTTCAAACTAACCTTTTCTCCAGACTCGTTCCACTCTATCCTTATCCCCATTATATCTTACTTTTCTCTCCTCTCCGGCGGACCTTCCGCCTGACATCCTCCCTTCCTGCCAATTCAACTCAGCGATTCTGCGTTCTTCCAACTCTCCCGTAGAACCCAAATTGCATTCTACACTTCCGCGCTCCTTCAGAGTACGGAGCCTTTCCTTGGGAGTTCCAACTTCCTCACGGAATGCTGTGCAAGAAGGGGTCCGTCAAAACCTCAGCGCTTGCAGGAGTCCTGGACAACAGGTTTTCTACCCCTGAGGGTTTCCTGTGGGTGTCGCCCCCGGGTTACTGAGAGACCAATTATTTGGTCTCTCAGTGGTCTAAGGGAGGCAAACCAATTACCTCTATTTGCAGCAACTTCCGGACAAACACCTCAAGGCATACCAGATTCCTATCTTACAGCAACCACAGGAAAGAACTGCTTTAAGGAAACATGAGTACCTATCCCGAGGATTGTCTATCTATAACAGCTGACCTTCAGAGTTAAGCACCGCTGCTCAGCGAATCAACTTGTTATTTGAGTCCTGCAAAGTGTTGGTCTGGACCAATAATGAATCTGAAAACCTGTGTCATCTTTTAAATGTGTTGATACATCTGAAGTGTTCTTTCCAATGATGGGCAACCAGCAGTGTTGAGAGATGTGTAAATGCAGATAGAATGTTTTTGTGTAAAGTTGGAACTGAAATATAGGTTTTATGCTCACAATAAAAAAAAATGTGTTATTTTGAAATGACCAGCAACAATTATGAACTGCTACTGTAAAGGCACAAATGTAGTATATTACCCCCACTACCACTCACGTGCATCTTGGTGTGAGGGGTACGAGCCAATTGGGAAGCTCAAAACGCAGGTTGCATTCACTGGTATAAGCCTGTGCTCCAAGCAGCATATGTGTAGCTCAGCTGGTGCCCCCAATTGCCTGATCCCTTTATGGGACAAATAAAAAATAAAAAATAAAAAAAAACTTATATGGAGCGTCCTGCTACACTAGTATATTTCTGGCCATCAACAACAAAGGAAACAGACTTTAAAAGAGCAACTGCTCCCGTAACCGGTGCGTAGGATGTGGTGTTTTTTTCTCAAATCATAGCCCCACTTATCAGTAAAGCGGGTGCTAATGGCCGATATGACCATGACAACAGGCTGGTAACGGCACCACTGCCAACGTTAAGGGTCCCACACTTCACTCGAACCCTTGAATTGAGCAGCAGGACATTACCCGTAGTATCGCCCCGCTGTCTCTAGTCAAATCGCCTTATTATATTTACTCTGAAGTGCAAACGTCAATATCTGATAGATGATCCCCTTAATAGCAGTATATAAAATGCACACATTTAAATAACCATGTCCCCTTCTGTAAGAGTTTGTTTTCAGCAAGGTGGCACAATAAGGACATCAGCAATATAGTACAGTTTAGCTGCTACACACAAATATTTCAAATAAGCAAAAATGACCAGAAATATACAGTTTTGCCCCTCCATATTTCCTATTTCTTGCTGCGAATGTTCAAATCGGTTGCACTATATATGCTGGGAAGTTTCACCGAGTAGATCACAGAAGTATATCTTGTGCATGATCTGCACTCAATAAAACCATCTTTGACATTAAATGGCTTCACAATAAGGCAGGGAGAGGCTTTTGCACAAAAGAAAATTGGAAACAGAAAACTATTCTCCTTACTACGTACAGAACTGCAGCATTGCTCCAGTCCACTCATGTCAGTAAAAATAAATGGAATGTGGCTGTGCGGGTAATGAGGTAGAGCACTTACAACTGTCTATAGTATACGTAGATCCATAGAGCTATTAATGCACCAAGGACATGGTGGCATTATTAGCACACAAAATGTATTGCAGATAAATGCAGTAATACTTCACAAGTTAATTTCTGCACAATTAATAAATCAACAGGAACAGACCATGAATAAGAATAGCTTGACCAAAACACAATTTAAACAATTTTCATAACGTTTAAAAAAAATGAAATACCATAACATTAGGTGAAAATTAACGAAAAATGTGAAAAGTTATTGAGAGCAGGTTTCCACAATTTCTAAAATAATGATAAAAAGAGTTAAGTAAATGAATCTAGTTAAAACGTATTAGAAATAATGTACAATTCAATTAATTACCATTTACAGCAGTAGTCTGCCTCTCAGTCAGCCTAGTTCAATCGAACAAACATGAAAAGGAAGAGGTGCCAGATAAAAGTGTGTTTTGTTTGTAAAGGTATGAGTGCAATTTAAGGGAGGTTCGCAAAAGATGACAAAAAAGTGATTGGAGGATGGGAGGGTAGCAGAGGATGCTGGAGGGATGGCAGACAGGTAGGACAACTTGGCACACAAACACTGGAGGGAAGGATTCAGTGGACAAGCACAGGAATTCCTCCCATTTCCATTTTTATTTGAGAGAAACCACATTTTTTCATACCCATGTGCTGTTTTAATTTTGGAATTTTCATTTAGAAACGTAAAGAAGGTTAAATGTTTTCTCGTCTACTTATTCGCAACAGTAAACTTGATGCACCACATATAGCATTGTGTTCGAGAAGGTGCTCACCAGATAGAGGATGTGAAGATCGTTCTCCAGCACAAATCCCTTCATGGCTCTCTGAAGGTCAGCAAAGATACCTAGAGCCTCGGAGGGCGAGAGCGAGGATGACAGGGTGGCAGAGCCAAGCTGAGTTGCATGATAGACTTCCACTGTGAAGGACAAAGACAATTATAATGAGCAGAGAAGGACTTTTATCAGAAATAACATGATGGTTCCAAGCAAGTGCAAAATCTTCAATTCACTTCTACTACTAAGTGATGGAAACTGCTGCCAACGAGTATTAGGACTATAAACCACTTTTAAAGATGTTAACCAGCTTTAATTTGCAAAAAGTTAACGTCCTTTGAAACTTTAATGTTTATGCATGGGAAGTTTAAAAGGATCAGATCGTAGTACTTATTTTTATTTATTTAATATGCATTTAGCCAAATTGACTTTACATATGTTTCATCACATCAACAGTATAACACAATATAAAAACAAATATAAACAGGTTGATCTCATTTGTAAAACTCATTACCATAAAAACATTCAATTTCTCCTTTGTTTTCTAATAAAAAAACAAATAGAAACTCAGTAAAAAGCATCCTCAGAGAGTTGGTTAAGAATATTCAAACAGTATTCATAAAATTCATCATAGGATACATATTAAAATCATCACCCTGTAGTCATTTCTGCCATATTTCACTTATGCTTCTTAACTCACATGTATGATCATATGCTTTTATGTATTTTAATCTTATTCCATTTAGGCATTCACATGTACAGACGAGGTGTTGTGCAGAATCAATATTATTTGTGCCACATAGTCGACACCATCTCCTTCTCATGGTATACCATAACTAGTCCCCATCACTTTTGAGAAGCAGATATGTTAAATTGAAAAACTAGGTATCGTCTAAATGTTCTAGCTTCAGGGTATGTGTCAAGTATCTGGGGCTCCCCAAATTATTTTCAGTAAGTTGCAAGAACATCCCACAATTGCTATTCGAGGCTAACAATATCACATCTCTCTTGCCCGTATTCTTGGATGACATTTTTCAACAGATGTTTACGTCTCGCTGTTGAGTAGGATAACCAGCTGGTTATGTGCTCTCTCGCCCATTTTTGATATGCCAGATTGTGTACAATACTTTGTTATTTTCAATGACATTCATTGTTTTCATAAGATCAACCATCAACGTGTCATTTTCGAAAATACATAGCTTGGAGAATAACATGGCAGAACGATATTCCATCACATCACCAATCCTTATTTGTTTGCATTTCAACAGAATATATTCACTGGGAAGACTTTTAGGCATGCAAAATAGGATTTTTTATATTTTCCCTTGAAATCTATTAATTTCACTTTTTAATGTTATCCCCCAGATCTCTGCACCATGCAGAGGAGAGAGAAGATACTATCTTTGCGTCAAAGTAACAATATGGTTTTAATAGAAATCACAGCTTGTTTTCCTATGAAATGACTTAACGTCATTGAAATATTCAGACATTTGGTTTTTATTTCCATCCATTGCAGCTGCCAGGATAGGTTCCAGTCTATAATTACACCCAAGTATCTGTAACTTTCCACGACTTTGATCTTTTGGCCATTGATTGTTCATTTCCTATTGGTTCACACTGTGCAGTTCGTTCTACCTGAGAATACCATCACCCTTGTCTTGCTCAGGTTTATTCTCAGACCATTATTGGTGGCAAAAGATTTGAGCGCCAATAATTTGCCTTGAAGGCCACCTGGTGTGTAGGCTAATAATAGGAGATCGTCCGCATAGCCCAGCCATCCTACTTTGAAAGTGCCAATCTTAAGATCATTAGATAGCACGTAGTTAAATGCATCAACCAGGTCTGCGAGCTATAAGTTAAACAGGGTTGCAGCTAAGTTGCAACCCTGTTTAACCCACCATATGTTTGAATTAAGTCGGACCATTTACCTTCACCATCCAGTCTCACTTTTACTGATGTGCTACAGTAACCTCATAATTGACAGCAACCCAGGAGGGATATTCCAACTCTTCAACTCATTCCAGAGTTCATTTCTAAGGATTGTGTCGAAAGCAGCATATAAGTCTATAAAGACCCCATAGACTGGTAGATGTCGCTGTGCCCATCAGTATTCTATGGCTGATGTCACTATTATATTATGTAGAGTGGATGATTTGGCTCTAAACCCTGATTGATTTGGTGGGAGGACGTGACTCAATCCATTGGATTAATTCATATGGAGTATCTTGGCGAATACTTTAGCTGAAATATCCAGCATCGCTAACAATCTATAATTTACTGGATCTTTAACACCACCTTTCTTATAAACGGGTAACATGGATCCCTCCTGCCGTGTTTTGGGTATCTTATTATTTTTTCCAATCCACCCATATAATAAGTGTAGCATGTGATCCCATTTATCTGGAGATTGTTTTAACAATGCATTAAACGTGCAATCAAGAAACATTGCATGCGACAATGATGAAGATAATATCAATTCTTTAATCTCAACTAGTGATCGGGTGCATTTCCATTCATTTGTCTCATTTTCAAATTCTTCATCAACAGGAATTTGGACCCCAGTGTTTTACCAATGTGTGCTGCCCATTCAAGCTCCCCCACACTATTAACCAGACGTGAATTCTTTCTAGATTGATTAACTATTGGCCATATATCTTTAGTTTTGTTTATTCTCAATAAATGGGCTAATGGATGTCATATTTCATTTGCTTTCTCCATTTTATACCACCGAAGCCAATTCCTGTAGTTCAATTTAGAAGTTTTAAATTTTCCCATCTATGTCATCCTGCTCGGTTTTTGAAATTGCTCTTATGGTCTTCCGTAATTTATTGCATTATGAATATCATTATCACATTTAGGTTTCTTTTGATGCTTCTGATTCCATCTTTCACAGGTAGAAATGTATTTACGTTTATGTGCAAGACCCTGGTTTATTGCAGCAGTTACTATTTCGAAGTCGTCCAACATCATTTCTACTCTGATATCCAATCCTTCTTGGTGTGCGTAGATGAACGCTAAATGTACATTTTCAGCTATTTGGTTACATTTATTTAATTTAATGGGATTTCATTTTATACAGTTTCCTGCATTATTTAATTTAATATTACCAACCATGTTGTATTAATTTTTTTCTGACACACCATTAGTTTTCATAAGGTATAGGGGTAGATGATCGCTTTCTTCCCGATTACCTACTGTCATGTCACAGATTATTTTGTCTGCTAATTTGTTAGTTACGATATAATCAATAGTTGACAAGCTTATTCTACCAATTCTTGTTGGTTTTCTTCTTTGGTCACACAGACTATTGTCATTCTGAACTTTTAAATTAAAGGTTTGAATCAGCTCATCCCACCCCTTTCCATATCCATTCGCAGTTGTGGGGATATATGGTTCTGATTTATAGTAAAATTCCTGATAGTTTGGGGTTTCTGCCAGAACAACATTAAAGTCTCCTAATAGATTGATCGGGTATTTATTGGTTGCATCTTGTAGAATTTTCTCCACCGTACGAATATTAATCTTATTAAAAGGTGCCATTGGAAGGGTTATATGTGTTAATTATTAAAATTGGTACAGTTGTAAGATTCTGACATTGGATGACTACTGCTAGAACCATGTATGTGGACCATGTGGTGTCTTTTACAGTCCATGGATGGCGTACTGACATTATAAACCCACCTTTTGATCATCCCAAAGGACCTTTTGTTGCATATCCTTGGATAGTATACCGCCTATCACACATTCATCACACATCCACGTTTCCTGTAATGCCACTACCAAGAATAGGTGCATATTTGCTCATATTCCCCCATCTGCTACATAATGAGAGTTTCCTCTTGTGTTCCAAGACATAACCACATTAGTGTCATCGGCACTGATTGTTAAAGTGTGCTTTAAAAGAAAAAGAACCATTGCCAGTAGCCCTCTTGTGATTCCAGTGATGACTCTACTAGAGTCTTTCTGGATGATTTTTCCCTACTTCGACCACTGTTGGTTTCTAATACATTATTATTATTTATCTTTCCTGGTGCTTCCATACCCCTCTCTTCAAATATTCTGGAGGGTTTTAAAGTACTACATACCTCATCCTGTTTAGATGTCTCCTGACAAGGGTATCGCAGTTTACCAAATTCCATACCATATTGAAGTATATCAGCTAAAATCACTTCATTTGTACACCATATATTGGTGGTCACACTATCTGCGCCCACCAGTTGATCAACTATCTATAGATCTTAGTTGTGATCATTCTTATTGGTATTATTTGCTGACATAAATCAAGTATACATTTTCTATTTAATATTATTGTATTATTCTTTTTTCCCTTTGATTTTAGTTGCACAGCCCTAATCCTATTTTTTGGGACTTCCTTCTGTTTCGTTACATTTTGCAAAGGAACCTTTGGTCGGATGTTTCTCTCTCTTTCATGATCTGTATTGTGTATAGATATTTCATCATTTTCTAGTAGTTCAACAAAAATATTTTGTATGACCACAAGTATATTATCAGAAATAGCGGTATGTTCCATGGCTTTTTTCCTATGTTTTATAGCAAGTTTCTTTTCTTTTTGGCTCCTTAACCGTGAATCGACCTTATCTGGCCCCGTTATTTCTTCCAGGTAATCATGCATATCTTATTTTCTTTCATGTTTTTTACCTCTGGGATTTTCTATTGCCACAGGGGAGACGTATGCATCAGTGCCATATTTAATTCCTCTACCCTTACGTTTGCTACAGGTATGGCAATGCCCTTAATGCCTTTACAATGCTTTCTCAATCTCTTGGGTCTTGTGTATCATCACAACATGTTCTCCAATATAGTTTGGCTCTTTAAAGATGGAGATAGATTTTTCGCTGATGTTCTTAATCCTGGTTCCACTACTGGTTGAATCATCCCTATCTGCATCTAGTTCTGTTTTTCAGCCATTATGCACCCATTAGGAACTGTTCTAGTGGGTCTGTTGTCATACATCACTGCTCGAAAGCATCTTTTTTCTTTGTTATTCCACTGGGTTTTTTTTATTTAGTATATTCTGATACCTACTTCTTTTTCGTTTGCTGAATTACCATGTGTCAATTGTAAATTGGGTTCTGTAGTTTTGTATTCATTATTTATCTCCTTAGATGGTGCCAATATAGCAGCATACAACACTCCTCTAGTTCCTGGTAAAACTCTTATCTACATCTTGCTGCGTATTCGTACTAATATCTTTGCAGCTTTGCACATCTTTCTTAATAATTTTATATAATAGCATTGTGTGCATTTCCAGTTTACAGTCTACACCATCACATTGGGCAACCAGAGTAGTTAAGGAGGGTTGTGCTGGCTCACTTATACAAAATGTAAAGGGGATGAAAATTCATCTTTACTACTTGGGAACAGTAGTTCACCCAAATACATGAGAGAAATTAACAGGGGAGCCCAAAGAAGCAACCCAGCCAAAACGTTATACGAAACTAACTCCAACCAAACACGAACGAGACACATAAAAATGTCACCTATAAAAAGAGTAAAAGACTAGGTGACATGAAAAACATTCCCACTCACCTAGGGACAAGGTAAAATAATTACCAATTCCAAGCAAAAAGATCTGGGGTTGACAGGTCAGGAACATATAATTACGAAAATCGTACCTATCAAGTAGACACAATCAGCATGGTATCAGCCCTGGACATCTCCCATCTGGAATCTGGCAATGCCAGCACGCTTCATTACAGGACTACAAAAGGTTGACCTAATTACCGCTATCCTCAAGGAGCAGCAATGGCTACCAATTGAACCATGCATCATGATCAGGATACTTACAAAGCAGTCACAACAGCCACTATCTAGCCCCGACAATCACCATCTCCAGATGCCAGTGCACCACCAAAAGCCACAACCGCGCCAGCCTGGAAACAAAAAACTGAAAGGGGGTTAAAAACATTTTTAAAAAGAGGCAGGACCTTTCCTGCTACACACCCGTCGCTGGAACAAGCTATCAACAAAGATAAGACTGGCCTTCTCCATCATACACCTTGGGACGGACTTAAAGACCTTCTCGCCAATCGATCACTGCACTCAACATTAATGTTCTCATCTGGATCTCCCCCATCCCCTGCCTACAGCCCTTATCTACCACAGCAACTTTACTTTTAATCTTCTGGGTGCAACACCTACATACAGAATCCCATTGCTTTCTCAATTTATAAATCCCATAGATACATGACAAACCAAATGACTATATTAAAGATTTAACTAACATACTATTAAGATGTTGGATTTGCAAATATCACTTAATTACATGTGGTAGGTCAGAGATAGGAGACTGACCAAATGACATGTTAAGATGGTCTCTTTATTCAGAAGTAAATAAGGCTTCCTCTAAACCCTATGTCAATGGGGTGTACCTGTTCTAAGCAAACAAGTAGGTGCTCATCAGAACGTCATACAAATATAAATGTCCTGGGTGAAAATCTATCTAGCCCAACATCCATCCTACCACTATACTAGGAAAAATAACATACATTTAGAGGTTAAGAGGGGTGGTTTCCCCTCTTGAAGTATATTGGGGTTTGCTGGTTTTCTGACCACCAATCAGGAGTTCCCAATGTCTCTTTTGGCTTAGTACCACTTTTTAAAGTTAAAAACAAAAGAGTAATGTTTATCAGTTCCATCAGTTATGCAACCATATAGGGTGTTTGAATTACTGGCCCAGCCGGGCTCTGTGGATTGCCCAGCCTTCCTACTATCCTCATCTGTCCCCCACATGGGGAATATGTCATCCCAACCCACCAGGGACTTGTGTCTCTCACAAACCTTCATGTGTCTGCTTTCCACACCTTCCTGGGGAAGGAGGAAATCTCAGCCCCACGTGGATTTGTGGCCCCATGGTCCTTCGTGTGTCAAGTGCTTCACTCCCTGGTGGGGTATTTGTATTCTCAGCCTCTCATGCCCTTATGACTCACACAGCCCTACTTGTACCAAGTGTTTCGCCCCCAGGTGGGGTGTTTGGATTCTCAGACCCTCGTTGGCTTATAGCTCTTTCTTTCATGTATCAAGTGTTGCAATCCCAGGTTGAGTGTATATCGACAGCCCCTCGTAGGTGTATGATTTTCGCAGTCCCACGATATCAAGTGCTTTGGCCCTGGGTGGGATATTTGGATTCTTAGCCTCTTCAGGGGTTTACAGCACCTCTTAAGCCAGTGGTGTCATCCCCTCATGGGATATTGTACTCTTTAGACTGACTGGGGCTCTGTTGTGGCCTCACCGGCCTCCACCCACACCAGTATGGGTCAGCGTACCTTATCTGTAGCGGCAGGGCTCCTCTGGGACCTCAGTCTATCAACCTAATGGGGTTCTATGATACTGTCATGGTTTCGGTCTACGCAGCGGTCCTCTTCTCGGTTGTTCCTCCTGGTCTGGAGCGACTCGCCAACCTGCTGTTCCTCGATGGGCTCTTTGCTTTGGCAGGGCCGGGGTTTCCGTGTTCCTCTACCTCCCAGCTTCTGGGCTTCGTGGTGAGCATCCTCTGCTGCATGCCCACCACGCTGTTGGTGGAGCTCCTCCTCTTGTGAGGGAGGGACCCCGTCTGCAACGCAGTCACATAGGCCGGTGTTTCTTGCTCTGCGGCTGCCTCTCCTTACTGCAGCCCATGCTTGTTTAGAATCGGCTGCAAGCCAAAGGGGTCAGAAACTAAGCCATCCAGTCTTAAAGGGGCATGTACATTATTACTTTGTTCTACACCTACGTAGCCAATGAATACTTCGGATTTAGAGGAAAAGGGAGGTGTAGTGAAACGTTTATTTGGTGATTCGTTATCCCCAAATTGGGGGCGGGGGACGGACTCGGCCCCAGTGGTAAGCCGCTTGCCCTGTCCCCCTAGGGAGGGTTTTGAGTAGTAAGCTGACCACCTAGTCATCCCAAAGGGGGTGGCTCCCCATTGGGGAGACAGGACGAATTTCCTGGATTTGTCACATAAAATATTACACATTTAATCCATATATTTCAGAACATACAACCTTAAATCAAACAATTATAAATTATGTTTTCACAAAAGTATCCTTTAAAGATACTGTGACGAAATGCCGGATTCTGTCACTTCTCCTCAGTGGGGAGCCTTTTCCTGCAAGACTAGGGAGGTGAGCCCGCGCTATAATACCCTCCCTGGGGGCAGAGGCAAGCGGGTACCTCACCAGGAGACTCTCCCTCCTGAGGACAAGGACTCCCATTCTAATGCGGAACTCCCTAAACATCATATCACTAACCCACCTTCAATAACATCCTGTGAGGAAAGAAATGAAGAACAAATTAGAATCCGTTATTGTCACCCAAATACACCATTGACACCTGTGAAGTAAAACCTATATGGTACTGAGATGAAGAAAACCCCAGGACGAATACAGAGCATGAGTCAAACGAAAAAGAAGCACTTTGACAGTACGCTGGGGAAGTCCCATGGCAGAGTCATATATGAGAGAGAGAAAGAGAGAGAGAGAGAGAAAGAGAGAGAGAAAGAGAAAGAAAGAGCAAGAGAGCAAGCGAGAGACCGTCAGTTACATATCAGCTGGCAGAGATATGCCGATGGAAACGTGGACGGGCAGCGTCCGATGCTAGAGAGAAGCACAGCGTGTAGTGTTGGAAAAGAGAAGAGACAAGAAACTGAGGTGAACACAAGGCGCATGAGCAGGAGACAAGTGGTGGCGTGACTGCAAGCAAGTCATGGTGGACCTGGAGTTCTGACCAACGCCAAAACCACTCCATTTAGGTATCGTGGAGCGAACCGATTGAAGAACAGAGACTGTCCGTGACACTACTGAAGAAACAAGACACCACCCTGACAAGCAGAGGAGAGGGTCCCAGCCCGTTAGGAAGCCTGTTGACACGATCCCTGAATAATTTAGGTAACGGGGAAATGGGGAGATCCGGGAGGGAGACTGAAGATCATTACTGGAACACTCATGCTTGTCCTAGTTGAGATAAATGAAGTGAGTGAGATTAATTACTCGAATGCGTATATTCGTCCCAGTCGAAACAGTGTTAAGAGTGAATGAAGGACAGGAGAATCAATATTGGAGCCCCCTATCTCGTCCCAGTCAAGATAAAGAGTTAACATTAAATGAAAGGAAGACCTTAAGTTTAAATAAAGAGAAAGGAATAAACTTCTCCCACGAAAGGAGAGGGTCAGAAATAACTAGAAAAAAACAAGACAATAAGAAGGAAAGAAACAATTGAGTGAAAGACAGTTGAAACCTTAAAGAACCCAATATCCGAACTGTGCAATTTGATAAAAGTAGTTACCAAGCGCTACCTACGGATACTTTATTGAACTGGACTTGGTGAGAAACCACCTCACAAGAGAAGGGAGTCATTCTCCCGTACTTTTGTTGTTTCAATAGTTGCAGGGTTAGGATAGGTTGGTTTGAACAGAGGACTGATCTTGATTTACACTGACGGATGACTGACAAGCACCTTATTTAGCTTTGTTAGCTAGGGAACACCCCTTAGTACAGGGAAAGATGGGAGTTTTCACCTTTAAGTTAATAAACCACAGCAGTGAGATGTAAAAATCAGAGTCTGCGTTCTTCTTCTGACATACCACAATACCTGGCCTTACATCTTTTCATAGACAAAAAGGCTGGTTAAATGAAAGTAACTGAATAGAAAGGTATGTGCTCTATTCAACAAGTATACATTGCGCCTTTTCTGAGTTAATTATTGGATATCCATACATTGTTCCCTATGGTCATATGTTCAGCTTGCATCTCAGGGTTGCTGAGCAGATATCAAACCTTTTCATTGTGCAATGTTCTAGCTTCCTTGTTCAGATTCCAGATTGTATTCTGACGTTTGAGAGAGGAGGAAGGAGACAGGAGGGAGAGCTGGCATCAAGGTTTGGTGCTGGCGTTATCCCTGCATATTTAGAAATTAATAAAGATGAATAAATACCTTGAGCTGGCTTTGTTTGTCAGAGGTGAATCCATAATACTGATGACATGCAAAAACTAATGTGTGAAAGAAAATGGCAGCCCTGACCAGACATTTTGTGGCGCAGGTACAATGAAGAAAGGGTAGAGGAGCAGTGTTCAGTGTAGGCGGCTGGAGAGTGGGCACCACCAGTGTTTGGGGAGAAGAGGGCTCCTCTACCCAACACTATGCAGGAGGAATAGTGTCATCAAGCAGCCAATGGAAGGAACCATCACATACGCTGGGCAAGTACATGTTATAGGTACTGTGAATGCCAAGTGTGGTTACACCACCGAAGCAAAGCAAACGTTGCATGGCAATCGCCCAAAAACAGAGAAGTCACAAACGTGGTTAGCAGAGCAGCAGGCATAGGAGGAATTTCAACTGTGCCAGTCACCAGTAATACAAATAAGAGGGTGACATTGATAAAGGGCATAACACTACTATCTGACTTGAGCATCAGCCCTGTTGGCCACTGAATAATTAAGATTTGATCAAATCCCGAGTAATGACCCTGCAGGAACACCAGATGTTCATTATGACTTGCCCATAGCAGAACCTTGGCAAGTGGATAATCCTGTGACTGAGGCTAAAACTAACAAACTGGCCTTGCAAGAAAATGGCAAATATTCCAGACCGTAAAGCAAAAGAAAAGAGGCGATGGCTGGAAGGTTTAGAATTGGCTTAGCAGTTTGGGCTGATCTGCCACTATTGCAGTGGAACCAAGTCCGATTTGCATATGGTCTTTCCCCTTCTATAATGGCTTTGCAGGCTGAAGAACTATGGTCTGAAGAGTTGCCCAGAGCAATGCCAGAGGTTAGGGTTAATTCCAAACCTTCCAGCCATCACCTCTCGTTTTGCACAATATTCCAGGGGCTCCAATTTTCCTGCCCTCACAAAGAGAACCACACTTCAGATAGAAAGACTGAAAGGAAGAACTTTTGAAATACTTATGAGTGTGTATGGCCCCAAATAATCAATTGATTTAAAAGATGCCCATTTATTTCACTGTTTTGGTCAAAGAACTGACTCGATTTAATTCGGTCCCGGAACCCAACATGAATGAGAATGAAAATATCAACTCATTTGTCTGAAATTGGACAGACACTTTCAAGAAACAAGCTATTAGCCAGATACTATTTTGCAACACATGAGCAAAAGAAAATAATTGCGTAGCGTCTGGTCTGGCCACCAAGTGCGACTTTGGTCACTGTCAAGAGAAGCATTTGAGGGACCAGCTTATCAAATGTGCCAGGGAAAAACATCTATCCTTGGAGAAGGTCATTCAAATTACTAAGATGATTAGGGCCGGGAGCATAGTTCAGGGACAACGAGTTTGTTTGGAAGCAAGACAACACAGAAGGGTGGGAAGAAGAGAGTAGGGAGAAGTGGGTAGAGGGGTGCTAGAGGAGGAGATAATGATAATTCGGAGCTAGAGAGGAGGGACCTGTCTGTACATGGCCTGGGGTAGTAGTGCAGAGTTGCAGGTAGTTTTTGCATTGTAACTCCTACTCCTACCTTTCTTCCTCCCAACTATCAGACTCCCTCTAAAATCTCCTACCACCTTACACTACACACGCACAAACCACAGCAACCCACCAACAGGAGGCCAACACAGGCCTAGCCATTAGCACTTCACACTAACTGAGCCACGACAAAGCCCCCTCTTTAGCCCAGTAACGCACTCCCACATCAGCGGCTAACCAGATCCAAAGGCGCTGTAGTCTATCAGATCTTGGGCTCTTCCCTGTGGATGGCATACTCTCTTCCACCAACCCCACAGAAAGCAGACTGGCATTCAGGAACCGGGCACTTCCGACTTGCAACCATCAACACCCTTTTCACTTACAGAGCCAAGCACAGTAAGGCCACCAATAGTTATATAAGAGCACTAATTAAATTACCCTAACCGGTATGCCATCCAAGCTGTTGACCTCTTAAAAAAGAATTATAAAAACAAAACGTGCATGTGCTTGGTTGGTTGCTTCTTCAAAGTTTCTATTTTATGAATCAATGACTTTTTAATTGGGTCAGCTGAAATTACTTAAGACTTATCAAATCCAAATCATCCAAAGTATCTTTATTATTGTAAATTGTGTCCCCCTGTCTCTGAGTCTTCAATGTTAAAATCTGCTGTCTTCTCAATAAGAACATTTAGTAAGCTAGCTTTAGTAACAATAGGTTTTGACTTATCAAGGGCAGAGGGGCAGCTTATTTCCACTTCTGTATTCGCTACAGACTTATCTGGTCCCTGGGCATATTTTATATTTATTTATAAGGTATCTAGGCGCTAGTTACATTATGAAAGCGGAAACGGTGTCCAGGTAACGGTAAGAAGGAAAAGCAGGATGCATAGGTTAATGAGGTTCAAAAGTGATGCAGTCACATGGCTCAGAGGAGCTTAGGTGAAGAGCCAGGTTTTCAAATTTCTCCTAAAGGTCCAATAGGAGGGTTCCAGTCTCAGGATCCTGGGGAGATTGTTCCAAAGCTTGGCGGTGACAACAGGGAAGCTAGATGCGCCTGCAGTTTGGCAAGTGATTGAGGATCTTAGCGGTCGAACGTGGGTGTATTTTTCAACGCGCTGGGAAAGGTATGCTGGTGCCGTTTTGGAGAGGCACTTGTGAAGGATGAAGAGGATCTTGAAGTTGATTAGCTCTCGGATCGGTAGACAGTGGGCGTCTTTTTTGGCTTCTGATACATGGGCATGTTTGGTAAGGTCGAGGGCAAACCGGAGGGCATTATTTTGGATAGTCTGTCGTTTTTTCAGGTTGCGTTCCATAGTACCAGCAAAGAGGGCGTTACAATAGTCCAATTTGGGGCCGGTGATGGCTCTGGTAATTCTGAGGCGATTGGATACTGTAGGGAACTCATGGTGGCAACAGTAAAGAAAGACAAATGATCAAAGATCAAGGGTGTTTATTAAACTGCAAAGGTAGGTTGGAAAAACACCTAATCTAAATCTAAGATGGGAGCAAGCTTAGACCATCAAATAAAAACAAGGCAGTCCTAGTAGTGTTGTGTCAAATAAAAGGGTCTATACTAAGAAAAACCTATTGCTAATCCTTAAACTAAATTCAAAAGAAGTGTGGGATTATGTCCAAGAAAGTCAGGATGCAGTATTTGAGGACTCCCTTCCCCACGTTTTCAGCACGGGACAAGGTGGGACATTGGCGCACAGCACGGTTAAGCCTCTTTTCCACACAAAAAAAAAAAATCACTGGCCTCCGTAGACCTGATGTATCAAAATAATAAACAGTTCCTTTTTCACATATACCCGATGCCTGTTCCACCCATGGGTCGCCCTCTTATGGTCTCGGACCCTTCTTAATTGTTAGCCTCCCTCCACTGGGTTCACTAGGCTTTCAACACAAGCTTCTTTTTGTTCTTCACAAATCTTAAGATATTTTTAAACAGTTCACTGTGGACATCCCTCGCCCTGGTTCACTATTGTCAACACACTATTTCGGGACTTTTAGACTTCACCCCCTTTTTTCGTCATCCCTCTTTCAGGTTCAATCTTGCCAAGCTTGTCAATCATGCCTTTCTCGTTCAATTCTTATGGTGCAGGATTCACTTCCCTTAACTTACCAATCATCTGTCGGTCAAAGACTCTCGACTGTACAGAGGTTTTTACAAGACCCCTGTATGACCACTTGATCTCCCCCCCCCACTCCCCCCTTCTAGCCTTTCCCAAGGACTTCTGCTTATCGTAGTTTCAGCAATCGGGTAATCGGCCAGAGTTTCCTGAGTGAGCAGCCATGTGGTGCCGGTCTCATCTGTTGCTGGTTTTCCCCCTTTTCTCATCAATAGTTCTTTTAAGCTTTCACAGTTCAATTAGCCATTTGCTCCTTTTCATTCAACACAGTTCGGTTTCTTATCGATTCTCCCCTCGACTCACTGGCTGTGATGAACCGCTTGGCTTTCTTTTTTTGGAGTCAAGCGTCTCTCCCCGGCTTGGTTATCAGCAGAGGCGGGTCTTGTGCACCGTTGACATCTGCTGCAACACACGCTGGCTATTGTTCGCGGTCTTACAATTCTTTCTGCAGAGGTTTCACAGGCCTATGTCGGAAAGGGCAAAGTTGCTTCTCTCCTTGTCACCCTCTCGGTATGCGCCATCTTTCTCCTCCTCTTGAACTGCTGTGTTGCGTATGCTTCCTGGACATGCGGTCTGCCTTGCTCATAGTGTGCTCTCTGCTCCACCTTCTATCCCTGTTGTGAAGGGAAAGGGCCGTCAGGTGTGTGCGGTTTGGGTCAATTGCCTGACTTTGCCTTACCCTGGTGTTAGGACATGCGAGGTAAATGGCTCGAGTGTTAATTCTTCGTCCTTGGTAATATGCGAAAGTGTTCGTGTCCGAAAAGGGGGTGGGGGGGTAAAGTGCTTGTGTATCCGACGGGAAAGGATGGGGAAAAGTTGTCATGAGAAGGGGGATACCATGTCTCACCCGTCAGCGTCCTAATTCTACTGCCAGAGGACCCCTCATCCAGGTGATCCTCCCTCACTGGTCCACCCCCAGGAACTGGATCCAATAGCAATGGCCCCGTTCTGGCCACCTGGATGACAGACCACCTGGTACTAGACAGGGAGACACCTTCAGGTTTCTCTCAGTACGGAGAGGAAAGGCTTATTGGCAGTGAATAGTTTGGCTGTGTATTATATAATATACTAATGTTATAAATAAGCTGTTTTATTTGCAGATTAAATATCTGTCTGCTGCAGTGAGAACTAAAGCGAATACTGGAAAAAGTGGCATTTCTTTTTTTCTAAGGTGTAATGTGATGGGAACATGGACTTGACCCAGTGAGGAAGAACAGCAGGTGCAGGGACCTCCTTCCGACCTGGGGCAGGAGATCTACCAGCGTCTTTTACAGAGCCAGCCCTGCCCCAGAGGTGGGGTGAAGGAGATGAGAGAGCCCCAGGTATGCCCCTACGCGCCACCCCTATTTGCCAGGATTGCTACCGCTGGGACCAGTTTCCATCACCCAATGCATTACAGCTTTAATGCCTCTCAGAGTTTTTTCTTTTGTTACAGAACTTCAAGAACCGACATACCTTGAGAACTCTGAAGACTGTAGCGGAACGCAGAGAGGAACCAACGACCCGAGCACAAACTCAAACACCTGTATTCAATGAAACATGCGCTTTACCGACCCAGCAGTGCTCACTGCAGCGATGGAGCCTACAGCCCTGAATGAACACCAGACCACATTGTGGCTAAATGCAAATTTCAATCCTGCGTGGGTAAAGGGGTGTGGCCAACAGAAGCTTGAAAAAACTTGCAATGTAAAAAAACTCCCATTGGGAAAGAGCAATGTAAAAAAACTCCCATTGGGAAAGAGCAGACACAAATTGGCTCTTAGTGTCAGGTGTAACAGTGGACTAATAGAAGGCAGGTGGTGGAAGAAACAGGAAGAGTGGAGAATAAAAGGGCAGTGAATGGAAGATAGGATTAAAGTTGTTCAGGTGAGGTCAGATGGAGTGGAGATGGACCGAGAAACCAGGTGGAGGACGGATGGTGGAACGGAGTGCAGAGTATCTTGTGGTGGTGCATGAGATTGCTTTAGGCAAGTCCTTGATAGTGAGAGGGAGTACAAGCTGGTGAAGGTGAAGCAGTGAATTTGTGAGCGCCTGTGCAGAAGTGTATTAGGGTACTGAGAGTGAGAGGACAGAAAGAGGGTCAGAGAGGAGAGACATGGAATGCAGGATAAGAGTGAGCAAAGTAGGATAAGGGGAGAATGTGCGACAAGTGGAAGGGTGGGGAAGTTTTAGAGAAATAGGAAGGCAAAGGGGTAAGACCAGGATAGAACAAGGAGAGTGGAATAACAGGAAACAATAGGGACAGGAGAGAAAGGGATTAAGCATGGAAAGACAAAGGAGAATGGCATCTTATCAGAACAATCAGAACCCTCATCATTGCTATCAAACCTTGGGAAAGAAACCTTTATAGTTGGGGGAACTCTGAAATCCCTGAAGGAGTTCGGAAGGTAAGGCTATGGCCTTCAGGCCCTCACTGCAGCTAGACGGAATAGACAGGTGTTGCTGATCTCTAGTCTTAAGCCAACTTGGGGTTGAAGGGAAGTCTGGGATAGGGTGGAAGGAGCTCGTGGGAGGTCAAGAAAGGCATGCCCATTGGTGTGCTGTGGCAAGTCAGACCAGGTGGCATTGTAAGTAAAAAATGTATTTATGAAGACACCCAAAACCTATACTGTCCCCAGGTTTCTAGACCTGATTTGTAAAGAAATGAAAGGAGTTTCAAAGAGTGCCTGTCAGGATGTTCTACAAAGTAAATAAAGTCTGTCCAGAAAACCTTGTCTCCTTGGCACAGTTCAACTCAGAAGAACAAATGTCTCTTCAAGTTTCCCCTCTTTAGGGTTGCATGTCAGTCTTCGATTAGTCTCTTTCTCCTTGGTTTGGTCAAGCACTTTCCCAGTCTCTGGTTTTGTTCCATCATTGGGAATCGCCTGGTTCCCAGGTCCACACCAGGTATTCTTCTCGGCTTTCCCACCAAGGTCCTCTGCAATACTCTCTCTACAGTGAAAGTTCTCCAGGATTGTATCCCTCCGAGAGGCTTCGCTCTCACACCCCACCTTGGGATTGGGTGTCCCTAAGCTAACTTTGGGGCCTGGTTTCCATCACCACATCTTTCCCTCATTCTGCCTTGGGGTGACAGTCCGGGAGGGGAATCCATGCCCCCTCGTTAACCACGGAAGCCGAATGGAGTACAATCGTCGCACCTTGGTTGGCATGGGTCCCTGATTTCTTGTTAACAGGTCACCACAAGGCAGCCAATCGGAGGGGAAGAGAGTTAGGGAGACGTTGTTGATGGGGGGTGGAGGTGGGGAGTAGGAATAGGAAAACAAGACAAAGGATTAGGGATACGAGATTGGATAGGTAAGGGGAAGTCAGGGTAACAAACTCTGGGTTGTGTGCACAGTAACAATCTATACACTCTTGATTATGTGCACTTAGGATTCAGCACCATGAGCCCTGCTTGACGTGCAGCCTAGTATTCCTGTCCAGTTTCATGCAATGATAAACACACACCTGCTAATCTACATATAGCGCCTGCCGTGTTCTGATAAACACTCATATCCTGGTTTAGCAACATGTAAAGCAGTTCTCAATTGATACAACATAAGCACATGGATGAAATAACACATCCGACACAACATTTAGCTTAGAGAGCTGAATACTGACTAGCACAAATTGCAGCAACAATACAATGATGGCACACAGCAGTTGTGGATCAATTTCCACTCCAGTGTTCAAAGTTCTTAACCTAACAGCACCTAGCAGTAGAGTGCTGCCCCATGACACAAACATATTACCAGAATGGTATGCAAGGGGTCAGAAATGTGAGGCGGACAACTTTATAAAAGTTTTTCAAAAGATGCCATTTTATTAACTCAAAAGGTTGGATACACGCCTCACTATCCCTATCCTGGCGAGACTTTCCCTGCCTAAAATAAACTAAGGAAAACACTTACAAAAGGTCTCTGCACCTCACACCTATACATACTCAACAAGGTAATGCCTGGCAGTTCAAAGACAACTGAAATCTAACAGTTAAGTTCACAATATAATGGCAATCTCTCCTTGTACTTTGGGTGAATTTCCCTTCCACAGACACACCAGATTCTGCTCCACAGTTCCAAAGGAAATAAGGAAATCCTGTTTAGTAACAACAGGTCAAACACAGTTCTTTTGGGCTCCAACTTGACAACAGAGTTCCAACACTATGAATGTGTTGGGACAAAAAAAGTTCTTTGTCTTCCACTTGTAATAATAAGACTTAAAACAATCTTCTTTGCATAAACAACGAATATGTTCATAGCTCATCAGTATTAACAAATTGTCTGTCGGGATGCTTCTGCAACAACATTTTAGTTCTGCACCACTTTTAAACAGTTCTTGCTTCAGCCACGAAAGTTTGTCAAGCTAGTGTGCTAATATATCATTAGCTTCCTGCTTCTTTAACAACCACTATCTTCCACAATTAACATTTGTCAGGATGATCTGTTATTAGCACTTCGCATCAACTTAAACCTGGTTTACTTCCATGCCAGGCCTGCTAATTCAATCACACATGGTGTAGTCCCATGCCAGGCCTACTGCTTCCAAGTTCACTGTTTGTAAAATACTGTTCGGGCAGGGGAGTATAGCCATACAAGTGCCTATGTGGTTAAGATCAGATCAGAACAACTTCGTAGTGCTTCTTACTTAACATTAAGCTTTAAGCAATTCAGGGAAGGCAAGATTTACATTGGTGCCCTTTTGTGAATTCCAAAACCTCACAGTTAGGCTCCTCTCCTTCTGAACAACATCTACCAGAAGGGCAGCTTTCTTGCCACTTGTTTACCAACTTCTTTAATAACCAAATACTGACAATCATATGCTTTTATTCTGCTTCTTCCTTGACTCTGGTAATGCGAGTTTATACCAGCTTTTGTTACGGACTTCTTCACACAAAGACAATAAACTTTACAACCTTTGGGACTTTCATTTGCCCCCCCTTTTGAATTTGGCAATCTTTGTTGGTTTTAAATGGCCGGGGTTTCACTTTCGTTTGGCCTGTGCTATGGTTGTTTGCATTAAGTTCTAAAAGAATTGCCCCATCTTGTTGCAGGGTTTAAAATAAACTCAAATTCTTAAAGTCACAGTCATCTGATCCGATATCGTAATGTTTTGTTTTCTGCCAGTTTGGTATTCAAAATTGCCTTCAATCTTAGGGTAACTCATTTTCAATTGATCTTCCAGTAGGAGAACACCTGCATCGAGCACGCAAGTGGTCACGGAGCGCTCCAGTGTTACAATCACCTGTTGAACTCACTGGGTAAGGCTTGCGCATCTTTCCCTCGCTGCTCACAGGTCCTTCTCTTCGGCTCCTCACGATCTGGCAACCTGTGGTTTCAGTTTTCCTCCGCCCGGGTGACTTGCACACAGAGCCTCCTTCGCACCAGAGTCTCTCTGATGCCCGCCTGCCACCAGAGATGGCCTTGTGGGAAAGGAAAGCGTTCCCAAATTTGGCTTCCTGCTGCACAGGGCTCTAGGAGGGCAAGTTTCTCTCTCACGCTTCCCGCTGTGCAAAGTCTGCAATTAAGGATTCTGGAGGCAAAGACCCTCACAGGACCGGCTACTGCTTGCTGCTCGACAGTGGTCCTTGTGTCTTCTTCCTCCTCCAGTATCTGATTCTGCAACAAGGTGGAGAGTTCCCAACTCCTCCTCCTACGACGACTACTGCTCTACCACTTCTCGATAATGGCCTGCACCTGAGAGGGCCTTTGAAGCCTTACAGTCTTCTTCAGGTGTGGGTCATTCTCATTAACAAGCTGCAGCCAGCAGTTTTGTTCCTTTTCAGCCCTCTTCTTCGTCCCAGTACTTCAGGAATTATGGGACTTTAAGTTCCTAAAGCAAACATTTGTTTTTATAGCTTGATCTTTGATCTCAAGCTCATTTCTGTTCCCACTAATATTCTCTACAGGAATATCAAAAGGATCAACCACAAGACTTTTATAGAGAAATAAAGGTGTTTATATTTTAAGGTGTTATTTACAGACTCCTTTTCACTGTACCTTTGAGAGTTTGGAGAGCTTCCAGCTTCCATGGTTTTAGAAGGGGTTTCATTTCTCCCAATGCCTAAGGGTTCATGAAGGTTTTCACCCCCATAAAGATGTTCAACTTGAGGAGCAGAATGATTGCTCTAACAACAAGCCATTACCTACTTTGGCACCAAGGATAGGTCTTCCCCAGAGGAAGACAAATACTGAGTCTCACCCGACAGTCTTTGTATTCCCGTGGGCCCTTTCTCCTGCCAGGTGATTCTACCACAGAATACCACCCCCCAAGGTCAGGATCAGAAAGCATCTGCGTTTCCCTGGCCACCTGGGAGGAGACTTTAGGTAAGGTGTCTGAGGACTGTGCAGGATTCATCATAGGTACCCAAGTGTGTTTTGTCAGAGGCTCTGTTGAATCACAGAGCGGTTCAAATGTACTGAAAACCCTGGCAGTTACTTTACAGAGCGTTATAGAACATAATCGACCAGTGGCGCAGTAAAATCACAGAATATACATCAGCTTATATTAAGTCCGGGAGAACCTCACAAGGTCTCCCCCGGCATGCTGGAGGGTGGAGTGAATGGGCCTGGCATATTGGCGAGCAATAAAGAAGGGCTTGTATGTCAGCAAGCAATGAGGAAGTGCTCGCGTATTGCAATCTTCCTGACCGGAGGAACAAGTGAGCTGGAATCCCCACTGCTCCGTGACTTCAGCACAGGCAGGGGTGGAGCTTTTCAAGATCCGGCAACACGTACGTAAAGCATGCAGCCACTGGGAATCATAGGACTTGTGGTCCCACTGCGGTCCGGGGCCCCAGAGAGGTACACCCCCTGGGCCTATTAGCCCTCTTCTGGTGGATCCAGCCGCAGAGGCCGCCCGAGTACCCCAACAACCCCACAAATCCAGAAATGGGGTTTTGCTTCTCTGTCCTAGACTTGTGGTCTCAAGTCGGTCTCTTACCCCGATTTGGGATTTAGTTTCTCTTAACCCGTCTTGGGATATTGAGCCTACACGCCCACCTTTTGGTTTCGTTGCCTTTTTCCCCAAACTGGGGCGTCTCAGTTCTTTCCCCACACCGGGGATTTTCAGTTCTTTCCCCCGCCCCCAATTCCGGGGCCTCTTAGTCCTTTCCCCCACACTGAGGCTTCCCTAGGTCTATCTCGCCACTCTGATGTCTCTAGTCTCTCATGCCGCCTTGGGGTCTGGCTGGGCATTTATACTCTCCTCAGCGTTCCCGGGAGCGACCGCATACTTTCCGTCTCCGTGCAGTGCTCCTCCAGGCTGGCCTTCCAGTGGGTCGACGCAGATTCTCTCTTTGGGCTCCTTCCTGGTGTTCCGCGTCTTATGCTCTGCGTCTGGTGGGGCTTCAGTGTCGGTTCCTCATTACGCTGTTTGCTCACTGCTTCGGCATTTGCCACTGCTTGGAGTACTCATGAGCAGGGCTTCTCCGGTCAGCATCTCAGGAGGGTTGCAGAGTGTTCTGCAGGCTTGACCACTGTTGGACCTGTCAATCTGTGTGAGCTCTGGTTTCTCCGTGCCTCATCACGCAGGAGAAGGTCTCTCCTCCTCTGCGGGCTACACTTCCTCTCTAGGTCCAATGCTGATTGTGTACATCTTCGACTCAACGAGGGAATGTGTTTATCTCCCATTCTTTGCGAGTTGAGGACGGTCCCTGAAAAAGGTCAGAAACCATAGCATTCATTAGTTTAGGAAGTTGTACGTTATTGTACAAGTTAACCCATATTACCAGAAAATCTATCAGTTTCCTGAGGCGAGGCAGGATAGCACATATCCTTGTTAAGGGATTGCCTGTCTTCTAAAGGGGGGGGGGATGGGTCACTCAGCTGAATCCCGATTGTCCTGTCCCCTAGGGTTCGTTAAGCTTAGCAGGCTTACATCCTTGATCCTAAAGAGGGTGGCTCCCCCTTGAGGAGAGGGGACAGATTACCTGCATTTGTCACTGTGCCCGCCAGTGAACCACATCATTGCAATAGGAAACCGTTTGAGTTGTATTAAATAAAGACCCTTGAACCATTAAGTTAAAATCTGGGAGTTTGTGAAGCAATTTGTGACATGTCGTGTCATTAGCGGATTGTTTGAACATGATATAGAGGTCACCCTCTGCTCAGGAAGATGCTAGAGGTAGTTTGATGTTTAGACGGCCCGATTACCCGCCATGGCTGCCCCAAGGACCGCTGGCTGTGACTTATACAGAGACAAAGATTGTGCTCCCGCCAAGAAGGCAGGCACTGGTCAAGATGGGTCTCTATGAGAAGGTGGCTGAGGACATATTTGGAAGAATTGCCCCTGCAGTCTGGATTAGTATGTAAACATTCATTAGATGTAGGAGCCAGAGTTATCCACATAGAGTATCGAAGGGAGGTTAAGGTCACTCTCCAATCTGGGGAACGTCCATTTATCTAACCCAACCAACTCCTTGCCTAGCTGTTATGTGAAATAATACAGGTCTAGAGATGGAGTAAGTTGATCGAGAAGACACAGGGCAGATAACTAAAACCCAGCAAGAGAACAAAAGTCCACAAGGGGTGCAGAGTCCCCCATCAGAGGAATTTGCTGAAGCCCAGGCATGGAACCCTTCTTGAAGCAAGCAAGAAAAACACTAGTGTACGAAGAAGAGAGACAGACACTTAAGTCCCTGCATTTCATAGAGAGAAAGGGGCTCCAGTATATAGTAGATGCCAATCCAAGGGGGAGGAGTGCAGGGGGAAACATTTATCAATTATTGGCTCCAAGAGCGTTCGAGAGAGATGTAATGAAATTGGTGGCATTTAAAACGTACTGCTGGACATATTGGGATGGAGAAGACCAAGAGGAATGTGCTCCGTGATTTTACTGGTTGGGGAGGGAGGTCTACACTCACTTAAAACATTTCTATGCAGCCTGACCCATATGCCAGAAAAATCTTGAGACTATATTCCGAGAGCCCGACTGCAGCTCCTACTAATTATCGAACTCCCTTTAGACAGCAGGAAACCGTCGGAGTTGTACCATGTCAACACATTGAAAGAATGGAAGGAAATCTGTAACCCTCTCTTGCTGCCATTGTTTGATAATGCCACGGAAACCCCTTTCCAATGACAATACAAGGGGTGAAAATCCCTTCAGGCCTACCAAGGGAATCTCACAAGGATCTGGTGAAACCTCGTGAGACTTATTGTTAAGACATACCCAATTGTATCCTACCCAAAACCTGGAAGAGTACATGGTTTCTTCCATAAAATAGAACCTCCACCCAGAGGGTCATCCAATTAAAGCCCTATAGACTACCAAAGGCATTGAAAGATTGTCCCGGGGGAACTGAAGAAAATGCTTGTTGGATCTCAGTCATCGAGAGATCCTACAGCGATTGGCTATTCACGATAGTACTGGTGCCAAACCTGACCCGACACAGCATTTCTGTATCGATTTCAGGAGGCTGAATGAAATAGCACAGTTTGACGCCTAGTCAATGCCTTGTATTGAGATGGCGGAAACCCTGGGGTTTGGGGGTCAGATTCATATCTGCTTTGGACTTCACCAAGCGTTACTGGCAAGCCTCTTTATACCCAAAGGCTAAAAAGAAGATAGCCTTTTCTACCCCAGAAGGTCTTACATTTTGCAGTGCTCCCCTTCAGCTTCATGGGGCCTCAGTGATTTTGTAAAAGTTGATAGATCGGGTCTTGGAGCCATGCCAGCACTTTGCAGGAGCATATCTGGATGACAGTCATCCATAACGAGATCTGGCAGGACCACCTTCAACACCTCAACCACATCTGTGAACGCCTAAGTAAGGCGGGACTTAAAGCAAACCCCTCGAAATGCCACCTTCTCCTAATCTCTGTAAAATGCCTTCTTCCAAGCAGTGACATCACAACAAGGTAGAAGCCGTAAAAGGCATCCCCCCTGCCCAAGTACAAAAAAGGATATCCGAGATTTCCTTAGGTTGCTGGGTTACTATGGATTTAATTCCCAACTTCTTTAGCCTTGCCTCACCCCCAACAAACAATCTCACAAAGACCTACCCCAATCCTGTCTGTTGAGAGGAAGGGACTTAGGGTGCTTTGACAAATTTAAACCTTGGCTCTATCAAAGCCCTGTGGTCGACAGGTCTGATTTTAACAAGGAGTTTCTCCTGCAAACTGACCCTTCCCTCACTGGCTTAAGGGCGGTCCTAACACAAATTTAAGATGGAAAAAAGATCTTGCCATACATTAGAAAGTTATTTCCCAGGGAGGAGAATTATCATTTTGTATACTTGGAATGTCTGGCAGTGAAGTGGGCGGACCACAGCCTAAGATATTAACTTACGAGCCCGAAATGTACGATTAACAGATGGCCTTAACATCCAAACTCGAAAAGGTGGTTTAAAGGGTTACAAATACACACTGCTTTCATTTGACAGTAATGTTTAGTTGGTTCCTCAGTGTCACACTCTTCTGACACTGTACCACCATGCTCTTTGTTGCACTTTTCTGTAGTCCTCTGGCTCTTGCGAACACAGGCTTCCTCTGGACCCCTTTTAGCTATGGGCCAATACTTGGATTCTCATTTCAAACCCTTCTTGGTATTCTCTTGACTTTTGCCAATACTTAGAGTTTCATACAATACATTCCATGGTATCTGCTTCATGCACCACTTTGCTTTCACTGCACACACAAGAGCTCAACTTGCTTTTTACTCTGTGCATTATTCAGTTTGTTCAGCTTTCAAAAAAGAATTTGTTACAGATTCCTGCAGCACCCCGGTATGAGTGTGTCTCGGGTCTCCACTCACCGGTCACACACAACAGCTCTCTTCTGCTTGCTTCCTTCGCAACGGGCCTCACAACGCTACTCATTCAGCTTTCCGGCTTCCCCCTGCTTTGTCTTTCCCTCGTGGCAGCCACAGAGAGCACTGCTTGCTCTCCTGGTTTACCACGGTGGCCGGGGTTCGTAAGATTGCCACAGCTCCTGCTGCACAGACCTGCAAGGAGGGTAGCAGGACCTCCAGACCATCTTTTAGTCGACCTCAGCGGCTCTCTTTACTAATCGGTGTGGCTCCTGGCATCCAAGTCTGCTTCTCTCCAGCCCGCCTTTCGATCGTCCATGTGGCAAGCTTTATATCTGTTAGATTTATTAAATGACCCCCGAGGTGTGGGTCATTATGTCTAATTGCCCGACTGGTGAAACCCATTAGGTAGACCATGCCTGGTTGTCCCACCTGTATGCCGCCATAGCCTTCTTCGTCCCAGTACCAGAGTGATGCTTGGAACTGTCAGATTTAATAAAATAAGAACATATAACTGTTGTCTCTCATATGTGTTTGATCAATCAAATGAGAATGTGTCTTCCTAGTTGTCTTCCTAGTTGGTCGCTTCCTCATCTCGGTATTGAGGTGGTGTTTCTGGGGGACAGTTTGAAGGGAAGATTAGGCAAAGGGTTGACAGTAGCTGACAAAGGCCTGAGGGATAGAGGGTTGATTCTGAAAAGGGAACGGAGGACACCATGACTCACCTAATGACATCCTCTCCCCACTTCCCATGTTCCCTCGACCCAGGTGATCGTCCCTTGCATATCCACCACCAGGGTTGGATCCAAATGCAACCGCATTTCTCTGGCCACCTGAGAGGAGGATTCAGGCGGAAAAGCAGCGAGGACGCCCTCAGGTTCCTCACAATACCCACCCTCCCGTCCCTCCTCATGAAATCTCCACATGCTGGACAACATTCAAGACTCGCTCTACAGAGGACCGGATAGAAACCCTGACCGCCCTGAAAGGCACATCGTATACAGACTACATATTTCCAGCATCCATCCTCAAGACCCTACCTGCAGAAGAGAAGCTCTCCTTCCCTTTCTGGAGATCATCAACAGCTCCCTAACTTAAGGCACCATCACATCAACCCTAAAGACAGGACAAATCCCCCCCTCTACTAAAGGAACTCACTCTAGATTCCTGACATTGGGTAACTATAGCCCCATCACCCATCTTCTCTTCTTAGGTAGGATCATCAAGAAAGCGGTAGCCACACAACTGCAGCAACACATCGAAACCAACAATCTCCTCCAAACCTACCAATCTGGGTTCAGACCCAGATACAGCACTGTTAGGTAAGATTTTCACAGAACTGGTAGATCTTCCTGACCTGGGCCAAGTCCCAGAACGTTTTGCTTTTCTAGTGGGAGATTTTTCCTTAATACCTCAGTGAGTGGGAACCTTTTTCCACACTTACATAATCTTTTTACTCTTTTTATGGGTGTCATTTTATTGACTCTTCATAGTGTCTTTCTTAAAGTTATCCTCTTTAACAACTTTTGGGCAATAATTTCCTGCTGTTACTGGGTTGCCCTAGGGGCTTCCCCTTTTAACTTCATTTTGCTACACTTGAGAGAACCACAGTTCCCAAGGTTAGAAATGATCTTTGGATCCCTTTTACATTTTATTCTGTGAAGCCAGCACACCCCACCTTATGTGGAGTGCTTGGGAGATACAATGTATCCCCTTGTACACAAAAACTAACAATTCTGTTACAGGGACAGGTTTACCTTCAATCAGTGGTGGCAGGGATACCTTGTATTAATTTGGTGCACCTTTACCACAGGCTGTGTTCACAGCTGCAGTAAAGGCACCTAAGGGTGCTCATTTTACCAAAATGCCCCCCCGTTTTCTTTTTTCACCATTTTAGTGTTTCTTGTCCTTTCTTGTTCTTTCCCCTGACATCCAGTGCGGGAAATTCCTTTGTGTGATTTTTATCTTCGGCTGGAGTCCCCTGGACTCCCCGCCCAAGCCTGAGAGAACAGGAAGCGAGGGAGGAGTTAAAAACTCCACAGCTGTTTGTCTTCCTCCTTGCCTGAATGGGGACAAATCCTAGTGGGGGTCTGGCTGTCCTTATTGGACAACCAGATCGCCCCTTGTTGTAAAATGCAGGGAGAGAATGCAGAAGTTGTGCTGTAGTTCCTGTTAAATACTGCAAACCTGGAAGCTGAAGAGTAGTCGACCACTGGAACTGAAATCATAGAGGATGATGAAGGTAAATCGGCATAGATAAAATTCAGCTACCGGAGAGCCTGCTGTGTAACCTGACCCTGCTGCAGCCCTTCCTTCCAATCTACCTGGGGACTCCGAAAACGATGACTATGACCCAGAGCCAGGTGAGACTGTAAGGATATTTGGCGTGTTACAGTACACAGTACAGCAATACTGCACAAGTAGCACAATTTTTTTGCAGCACCACCACCACAAGGGTGCGGTGCATTGCTATATGGGTTAGCAGATTAACAAGGAAAGACAGACTATTCAGTAAAAAACGATTTTAACATATAAGATGCAAATCTATTTTTACAGTTAAAAGCACACGTGTTCCTTTAAAAATGCACACTATTTTTCACCTGAAATGCCTATATTGCTAGAGACACATTTGAAAATTAACAGCTAACATATTAACCATTAACCTGACTAATAAAACCTTATTTTAATATAACCCACTAATAAAATGTGTTCTCTACTGCAGAATTAGGCATACTCTGAAAACCATTTAAATGAGTGTGCAGATTTTTTCTCTTCTCTTCTCTGCCTGATTCTCCGTGTTGTTGTGCACAGTAACTGCAGGAAGGAGGAAGTCAGATTTGCAACAATTGCAAATGTATAAGCGAAGCTATTGTTGAAGAGTAGGAGGATGAGAGATGATGGATTTCATTGGGACACGTCATAAAGAGGGCTGAGAGGAAAGTTTTAGTGGGCAGTATCAGGGAAAAAGACAGGCAGACATCTTTCTGCACTACTGGGGAGAAGACCTGGCTGTGGGGTCCTGACTGAATGCAGATTCCTGTGTCCTGCTGCAGTCGACATTGGGGAGAGCTGAAAGAAAAACCTTTCCACTGGCTGAGGCAGTCCTATCTGAAAAAGCTGAGAATTCCAGGCAATGACCCCGGCTTGAGAAGGCAAGCGTTCCTTTTTGCTGGAGTTAATCCAAGAGAGCCACATTCACAAAGAGAAGCCTCTGAACAGATAAGGTAATTACATAACTGGGGGAGCTGTGTGTGTGCACGAAAATATGCAGTCAGTGTAGAAAAAATGAAAGTCCCGTGCGTGTCTTAATCAAGTGCTAATGTTGCAATTTGAGTTCTGTTCTCCGCCACTCTATTTGCAGTGGGTCATAGAAAATGCTTTGATTGTGCCATTTTATTGCTGTAAAGAATGAGATCGTGTTAAATACAACTTTTATAATACAGAAAAATATTTGAAAACAGACGGATGGTGTACTTACTGTTTATCATTACAGTGCTGTTGATGTGGGGAGATTTTTAAACAGTGCAATGGTCATTTTAAGACAGATGTGTGCATGTCAGAATCAGTATGAATAATTGTGAGTGACTGTAGTATAACTTGTTGGAGGTACATGAGCCAACGGGAAGAGAGACTCTCTGAACATAGCTCCCTACCGTATATAAGGTAGTGGAAATTACCACAAGACTACCACATATAGCTCTCTGTCGTAAATAAGTCAGTGAGTTTGCCCATGGTGGCGCACCAACACTATCACTGGAAAATGTGGTATCCCTAGAATGCAGGTCTGAGGTCTCTCTAGTGATCACACGAAAAATCTAAGCGAAGATAAGGGATTCTGGACATTGGGGCCACAAATAAAACAAGGGAATTATGCTCACCAAAATACCACCAACCACGTATACCAAATATGCAGGTCTGGGTGCTGAAATAATGCATGTCCATTGTATTATTGTTGCACATGGCCAAATCTGAATACAAAGAGTGATTATTGCTAAGTTATTTTTCGGCGGTAATAAAATACCGTCAGGCCCCAAATCTCCACAAAATACCCTACATATTTATGGTGCGTTGGCCGGGAAAGTGATCACAGAGTACCTACTGGGCGTGGCAAGCGTGTCTCACACTGCCATTTGCACATTAAAGGGAACCCATTTTATAATAGCAGTGTGCCACTAAAAACGAATTTCAGAATGTCACAAAGGGAAACCACATTCTCAGATCTAGTGCAATATTTAGAGGCAAAGTTATTTGCACATGGGAATTGGTCTTCGAATACCACGTTAGAATGGAGTAACCGCATTCAGGGTGAGGTGCAGAAAGAAAAACTAGACAATATTTTTGCAGAAGGCAGCATAATTCAGGTCTGCCTTACAAGATTATTGAATGCAGCCGATAAAAATGCAGAGAAAGACTGTTTAATACGGCTATGCGGCAAAATATGGTTTATTTTAAACAAGTCCCTGCGAATGCAAGAGAATGATACTCAGCTAATTAACAGGTTAAAGACTGAATTAGATGGGGCAAGTAAAAATCAGGAAATGTTGAGAGCAGAATTGGATGTATGCCAAAAAGACATGCAATTAAAATGCAGAGACTTTGATACTCAGTTATCCAAAAGCAAGAAACAATTTGAAGATAGTGAGCAAGAATTGACACACTTAAAAGCCTTAGTGGATCACATTAGGCAGGATAAAGATGAGGTTGTTTCAGAAATGCAGATTTTACAAAAAGAACATTGCGAAAAAGAAGGTGATCTCCAGAGTGTAGAACAAGAAATGATTAAAATGATTCAAGAAAGAGACAAGAGAAATAAAGAGTTCAATGAATGCCAAATGCAAATGTGCGATATGCAGGAGGCGATTAATAAAATGAGTGATGAAAATAATTATTTGCATGATGAAGCCAACAGACTCCTTAAAAAGTGTAAGGACTTAGAACAGCAAATGTGCATTCCCAGGTCCCAAGAGAGGCGGCAGGGTACCACATTCAATGGAGTGGAGGTGAATTCTAGCTCTGCCCAAAGAGCTAGTGCCCCAGTGACTGGGCCGGTGACTGAACTTGGTTGCAGCGCCCTTGGGGGATTTGATACTCCCATTGGGGGCAGCCACCAATCTCATACACCTGAAAACAGGATTGAATCACAAAATAGTGCAATTCCATGCATTGCAACAAGTAGCCCCATAAAAATAATGAAATCCATTAAAGCCCTGATCAAACCATTTAAAAAGGGAGGTGAATGCTGCATTGAGGATCACTTAGAAGCGGTGCATGACATTTTTAAAGCACTCCAGATACCTAAGGAACAGTACAGACAATATTTTCATTTAACTTTAGATGCCCCGACGGCCAGCATCATAAGGGGATTAAATGAACAGCAAAATATGACATGGCTGGAGTTTGAAAAAGAAATTAGGCGTCATTTTTCTCCTTTTCAGTCATTGCAGGAGGCAAAGAAAGTCGCGTACACTATTACTGCTGGACCTAATACATCACCTCGCCAATTTTTACAAGACTTAAAAAGAGCATTCTCTCGCTTTGATGTATCTTTTGACTCAAATTCCAATGAGTTTAAAACCGCATACTTCTATGGGCTACAGAAAGACATCATATCCCAATTGGTCCGTGAATTTGACCGTGACAAGTCCCTTGAATGGATTGTACATCAAAGCACCAAGCTATATGAGGTACTCTATTGTCAGGGTAGAGAAAGTGATAAAATGAAAGATACTAGGCCTAAATCTAAAGAACCCTCAGCCACAGTAATGGAAATCAGGTCAGCCAAAATGTCCCTTGAGTCTGCTCAAAGCCAAGGTAAAAATAATGTGACACCTGAACAAAGGGGTAATCAACAAAGATCGCCATTTCCTGTACCAATGTTCCAATCACATGATCCTAGTAATAGAGAGAGCTACATCAGCCCTAGATATTTAGGAGATAGACCCCGGGTAAGATACCGGTCTGATATGGCAGGTATGAACAATAACCAGAGACAAAATCAAGATCAAACAAATGATGGTCCCTACCAGTCATTGGGGACACAGAGCAGATTTGATCCCAGCACCATGATATATGGTAATCAGGATAGGCCCCGATATGTGGATCGATTTACTGATAATGGAAATCAACATAGGGGCCAGTACCCACAATCTGAGAGACAGGACATGAGGCAAAACGTGAACTACAGTCCACGCCAGTACAATGATTCCCCACCAGGGGACTATAATCAAAGGATGGGTGCAACCCGCTCCCCTCCACAAATGAATCAAGAGTTCAGAAACCATCCCAACCGGTATCAATCACCTGAGAGGTATCAGAATAGATCCAATCAGGGGGAAAACAACCAATATCGACCTAGGCCACAGAAAGAGGATCCTAGAGAGGTGGAAAGGTTCCAATGCCTTGAGGCCCAAGTGAAAATGTTAGCTGAGCAAATAGGAAAGCTCTATACAGCGCAAAAACAACCTTCCAAAGAGGGGGCTGATGGCCATAGCAATGACCGGGGGGCTTCCGAAAAGTGACTAAGTACTCATGATAACTGCAGTGCCAAAATGACAGATTGCTCTGATATAACTTTGCATAACGACTCTGAGATGACTAATGGATTAAAAATGAAAGTACCAGTAAATGAAATTGTGATAGAAAGTGCAAATACTTCTAAAAAAGAGGTACGGTTTAACTTAGAGCTAAATAAAACAGTAAAGATTTGCACAAATGAAAAAGAAACATTAGGAATTCCAAAAGAACAAAGGAACAGATTTAAGAAAAATGACTCATGCATGGGGAATACCAGTGAACAGGGAGTAAGTGGGGATGCCATAGCTCCTTCCCTGGGCAAGCAAAACAATGACCAAACACAGACAGAAAAAGGAAATACTCACAAGGAGGGTACAAGTCAATCACCTGAAAAATTCTTTGAGCCACATATTTTTGAAGAGGCTGAAAGGGCTGGTATTACACTAAATGATCACAAATGCACAGAATTAAAAAATGACAAATTGCTGAATGATGTTGTTACACATGTTCAGTTGGAAGGTTGTAATGTGGTCTCTGATGTTACCCAGATGGATGGGCGAACGGTGGCCACACTCCAAAAAACCTCTGAACATGGAGAAATGAATAAAATATCTCGCACAGAAATGGGTAAAAAGGAGGGAAAAATGTCTTTTCATTTACCAATGTGCTTAGCCAAAAGTGAAAAAGACCTGAGAAAGGTGAGCCCTGAAATCAGTAAGAATTCACATTTCTTATGTGTATTAGAGGAAGTTGAGGACAGATATTATGCACCCATCACTGTAGAAGAAAAATGCCACACCTTTGCTATGATTGACACTGGCGCACAGGCTACAATTATGTCCAAGGAGCTGGTAAAGAGTATCAATGAAGGGAGGCCTCCACAGAGTCAGATCACAGTGAAGGCAAATCAAGGCCCAGTGCATAACTTTAATGGGGAGGAGGTGCCCATCATAGGTGTAACTGAGGTTGACATAAAAATAGGAAAGCACAGAATGAAACAAGAGGTATTGATCACATCTATTTGTGAAATTCCATTTCTGATGGGGACAGATTGCCTGAAAAGATTGTCTCCTCTCATAGATGGGGTGAATGGAGTGCTGTGGTCATTAACCAAAAAACCATTGAGGCCTAAGAAATTAAAATCACAAAACAGCAATATAAAAGAATGTCACACCGTTGCCAAAACAAATGATGCTGTGGAGGTATATCTCCAGAATAGCTGCATACCTAGTGTCACTGTTATATTAATGTGTCAAGACAAAGATCAGAGCGACAATGAAAAACTACCTGTACAAATATACTTGGACCCAAGGAAAGATTGGCAGACTGCTATAGATGAGCACACATTACGTTTTTACTTAAAAGAGAATACATGCAAACAGAATATTGTTCCTAAAACAGATTCAGAAAAACACATTACCACTCTGGCAGAGATACACATGGAAGATGAGCAACCATGGGTTCACGTTGGTATAAATGATTATCTTAAAACAATAAAAGCCACTTTAGCGCTTGAACATGAAAGGAGTTTCATTAATGAGAAATTGTTGCAAAAAATTATGGAGAGGGAAGAAATCCCGAAATTTAGGATTAAAAACCAATATGTTTCTGGGTTGGACAGTCCAGACTTTGAAAACCGAATTACAGGCAGATGCATGCTTAAAATTAGCATTGGGCAGAAAACAATTTACCATAATGTATGGATAGTGAGTGGAGCACAAAATGAATTTTACATGGGCAATGACATCATGCACAGAATGTGTATGGTGTTAGATTTCCTTAATCAAAAAATATGGTCACGCCTAGGTGGGCCGGCGCCTGAATTTGAAGACAAAAGAAGGGCTTATCATTGTGCACAACTAGTTCCTTATGCAGTCGAATTACAGATGAGGAAAAATACTATTGTTCCTGCATTTACAAAACAGTTTGCAATAACACTGAAATGCAAAAATGGACAGCAGATGAAAGGCTCTGATGCATTTGTATGCCTGAATGAATCCATAAAACAGCAAGGCCTGGATTATGAATACATTCCATTGGTAGATATTGGTGAAGGATCTGTAAAAATCATGGTAAATAATAAAGGTTGTCAGGACATTCATTTAGAGGAAAACTCCCCATTAGGAATGGCCATACAAAAATCACATTATACGGCAGATTTAAATAACATGGTAATTGGGAATATTCCTGAAAAATATGTAGATGCCAAGGGCGAGTTGCCAGAACACCTGGACTCTCAGCCCAAAGGAATATTTAAAATTCATTCGGTGTATCCTTATGATTCAAATGAGACAGTGTGCTGCCATCAAGAGGATTGCATAATATTTAATTTAAATGAAAATGAAACAGGAAATCAGCCCATTGAAGTGGAAGCTGATCTGCCAAAATATTTGAAAGTGGCAGCTCTACAAAAAGACACAGCCACACAGTTAGAGGAAAGCGCTGAGATTCCTTTACCAGAAGAGTTTCCAGAATTTTCCAGAATGGTAGAAGAGCAGATCTCCTTAGCGGATGCATGTGACAGCGATGAGGATCGACGCAATCTGAGGGAAATATTTATGGAGTTTAAGGATGTATTTGCAAAAGATGCTTATGATTGTGGTTTAACTGATTTACATGTGGCCACACTACCAGAAGGTTGTAGCAGAAATCCAGTGTTTGTACGCCAGTATAGACTACCGCTGGCATGTTTAGAATCATTGGCAGAGATTATTAAAAATTTGGAATCACGGGGAATAATTAGGCCCATTCATAGCACATCCAATACGCCTATTTTAGGTGTGTTAAAGCCAAATGGTCAATGGCGGTTGTGTGCAGACTTAAGAGAGTTAAATAAAAGAGTACCAGTATCTAGATGGCCACTACCATTCATTGATCAGGGCCTAGCTCAGATACATGGTTCAAATGTATTTACCACGTTAGATCTCACATCTGGATATTGGTGTGTGCCATTGGCAGAGGAGATACAACACCTATTTTCCTTCACATTTGACAGGACTCAATATGCCTGGCTTAGAGCTCCGTTCGGGTACATCAATAGTGGGAGTGAATTTGGCATATTTTTGAGAAAGGCCATGCCAGATGCAGCGGAAAGAGGAACAATAGTTTATGTGGATGATGTCTTGATAAAAAATGAAAACCTTAAAAGCCATTTTGATGAAATAAGACATGTGCTTGGCCAATTGCAGAAAGCAGGCGCCAAAGTATCTTTGCAAAAAGCACAATGGTGCAAGAAAAAAGTGAACTTTCTAGGGCATGAAGTGACTGAACATGGGCTAAATCCACAAAGGAAGAAAATAGAGGCCATACAAAGATTAAAAGATCCTAAAAATGTGAAAGGAGTAAAAAGTTTATTAGGGATGACAGGCTATAACAGAAAGTTCATTGAGAATTATGCAGAAATCACTCAACCATTGACTAAACTGCTTAAACTAAATACTCCCTGGAGATGGGAAAGAGAGCAGTCTGATGCAGTGGCTAGATTGAAGGAATGTCTTGTAAAGGCACCATGTTTAGCATACCCCATAAAGGACAGGGATTTCTTTATAGAAATAGGCTTTTCTGAAAATTGTATGTCAGCAGTGTTATCACAAAAACACGATTTGAATCACAAAACCATTGCATATGCAAGTAAGGCATTTTCCCAAGTTGAAATGAAATTTAATGAATGCGAAAAGGCCCTATTAACCACTGTGTGGGCGCTACAACATTTCCGCCCCATTGTTCAGGGAGAAAAGGTGATTATTGAAACAAATCATCAACCTTTGCAATTTTTAGAGAGTAAAAGAATTAGATCAGGCAATCTAGCGCAATCCAGAATCACTTCATGGACGCTGGCATTACAAGGTTTTCCCGTAGAAGTAAGATATGGACAAAATAAAAAGAGCCCAATTGCTCAAGGGTTAGCTGACTTACATGACTGTGCAGCTGAACAAATAACAAATGAAATGGATGTGGAAGCTAGTTTACAGGGATTTGAACAATCACCACACAAAGCTTTTGATGAAAAAACATGCAAGGATTTGCCAACTGTATATGTGGATGGTTGTGCTTTTCACATTGAAAATGACAGTAATAAACAATTAGTGGCAGGAATAGGAAATGTCTGGTTGAAATGTGAAGGCGTTCCTAGTATAGGGATGAGGATTGGAGATAGGAGCAGTCAGGTGGCGGAATTGGCAGCCATCTATAAAGCAATTGCTACTGCAGTTGATAAAAAGTTCAGTGAAATTGTCCTGGTGACTGATTCTGACTATGCACGGAATAGCTTTGTGGAGTATTTGCCTGGTTGGAAAGCAAGAGGCATGGTTACATACAACAAAAAGCCACTTAAACATGGAAAAATGATACAAGCCATAGACAAATTGGTGTCAGAAAATAATTTAACAATATACTGGAGAAAAATTCGTGGGCATTTAAAAACACCAGGAGAGGATAAGGAGGGAAATGATAAGGCAGACCATCTGGCTAAGATTGGGGCTGTGATGGGAGAATTGCTACCTATTGATTATTTAATGGGTGAAATACAAATTGATGCAGTCACACGTTCTAAAGCACCAAAGGAGGTAGATCAACCGGTGGTGCAGTGGAGCCATGACACGCCAGACCAAGATTTGATTGAGGCACAAAAGAATGATCAAATTTTGGGAATCTATTATAATCATTTGATAGATCCTGAACAAAATCCTTTAACAGAAAATGATTGTATGGGAAAAGAAGAGTTGAGGGTGTTATTAAAGAACAAAACACGAATTAGATTACAGGATGGACTCATGATTAGAGAGTCCATAACAGGGCAAATACAGTGGGTAGTACCCCTTTCATTCAGAGGACTAATGCTACACCATGCACACGATGCCATAACTGCAGGCCATAGAGGTTCACAAAAGACATTAGAAATACTAAAAGATTATGCTTACTGGCCACATATGTCCCAAGATGTGGAATTATATACTAGAGGATGTCTAGTATGCGCCCAATTTAAACCTGCTTCACCAATGCATAGAGCACCATTGATGAAAAGAGGCCTAACTCTCCCATGGTCAGATTTGCAAATAGACTATGTAGGTCCTTTAAAAAGGTCGAGCAGGGGACACCGCTATATTTTGAGTGTGGTATGTTTGATGTCAAAGTGGATTGAGTGCATTCCCGCACCAGATTGTAGTGCGCAAACAGCAGCCACATTGCTGGTGAACCATGTGTTCTCAAGGTTTGGGTTGCCACAAAGAATTGAGTCAGACAGAGGAAGTCATTTCACAAGTACTCTAATGAGTAAGGTATGGCAAATACTAGGTGTGAAAAGGAAACTACATATCGCATATCGGGCGGCGTCTTCAGGTACAGTTGAAAGAAGCAATAGGTCTGTTGTGGATATTTTAAAGAAATTTGTGGCAGAAGCAGGTTCCAGCTGGGATTTGTGTTTACCATTGGTTTTGATGGCAATCAGGTCGACTCCTGCCAAAGCAACAGGTGTTAGCCCCCATGAGGTCTTAACAGGTAGGAAAATGGTGTTACCACAACACCTACTATACAGAACACATGAGCAAACTCTAGTGAGTGCATCCACAGTTCATGAATATATTGATGAACTGAGGAGGCATTTGCAACATGCATTTGCTTTTGTGCAGAGAAATCTGGAAAGAGCTGCTGACAGTGCTAAGTCATATTATGACAAAAAGACATCAGTAAAGGAATACAATGTAGGGGATCAGGTGTACAAGTTTCATTTTGGAAAAAGTAAACAGAAAAATTCTAAATTTCTGGCAGCCTGGCAGGGGCCATTTCGAATTATAGATAAAGTCTCTCCTGTAGTGTATAAAATTTTGAAAAATGAAGGCGAAACAGCAATAGAGCAGTTTGTCCATGTAAATCAAATCAAACCATGCCATCCCAGACATGAGATCAGGCAGCTTGAGCATGTGGAAACGGATAGAGTGCCTTGAGAAAATAAATGGGTGTAATCAGGAGGCAGTGACAAAGAAGTTAAAAAAAAGTTGATTGTTATGATGGCACATAAACACTGTAATATATGTAAAAATATATAATATAATATAAATAAATAAATAAATAAATGCACATATAACGGAAGCTCGTGGTTGGTGTGCAGAGAGAAAGTGTATTAAATATTGAATGCTGTTTTATATGTGTTTGTTTTCTCTTAACTTGTGTTTAATTTCAGAAAAAAGAAAAAAAAAACGAAGTATTTTTACCAAGCATGTTTTATTTTTGGCAAAAGGATGAAGTTAGTATTGTGCTATGTACTTAATCTGTTTATTTTCTATTTTGATTTAGACAATTAACATTATTTGGTCGGAGGTTCCGGGATCAGAGGCCACGGGAGACGATGGAGTCCTGGAGTCCCCTGGATGAAGACCAAAAGATGCCTGCCTCCAGGTGGAGGTGAAGACAAAATAACCGGAATGCCAAAAGAGATGACTACTGTGGATTCAAGATTGCCAAGATGAAAGAGTACTCGAATGAACTGAATAACGTCGCTGGTCGGGACATACCAAAAGAGACAAAGCAAAAGTTCCGGCATATGAAGTTCCACGTATTTATTATTTTAATTATTTATTTTAACTTGTTATATTACTTATTTGTTTTAGTTAGTTGTTTTATTTCATTGTTTTTTAATTGACTTGGAAAATTTAAACTTAAAGTAATGCCACTTCCACTGAGAAGGCAAATGTGGAACATTTTATGAACTGATGGACTCAGATGAAATGTTGATTGCAAATTTTCATTGATGCACATGAATATTCATTTTGTTGGATTGCTATATTGTAAAAAAAAATAGAACAAGTTGTTTTTAGGAATTGGCTTGGATTATAGCCAAGTTCTAAAAACAAAAGGAGGGTAGATGTAAGGATATTTGGCGTGTTACAGTACACAGTACAGCAATACTGCACAAGTAGCACAATTTTTTTGCAGCACCACCACCACAAGGGTGCGGTGCATTGCTATATGGGTTAGCAGATTAACAAGGAAAGACAGACTATTCAGTAAAAAACGATTTTAACATATAAGATGCAAATCTATTTTTACAGTTAAAAGCACACGTGTTCCTTTAAAAATGCACACTATTTTTCACCTGAAATGCCTATATTGCTAGAGACACATTTGAAAATTAACAGCTAACATATTAACCATTAACCTGACTAATAAAACCTTATTTTAATATAACCCACTAATAAAATGTGTTCTCTACTGCAGAATTAGGCATACTCTGAAAACCATTTAAATGAGTGTGCAGATTTTTTCTCTTCTCTTCTCTGCCTGATTCTCCGTGTTGTTGTGCACAGTAACTGCAGGAAGGAGGAAGTCAGATTTGCAACAATTGCAAATGTATAAGCGAAGCTATTGTTGAAGAGTAGGAGGATGAGAGATGATGGATTTCATTGGGACACGTCATAAAGAGGGCTGAGAGGAAAGTTTTAGTGGGCAGTATCAGGGAAAAAGACAGGCAGACATCTTTCTGCACTACTGGGGAGAAGACCTGGCTGTGGGGTCCTGACTGAATGCAGATTCCTGTGTCCTGCTGCAGTCGACATTGGGGAGAGCTGAAAGAAAAACCTTTCCACTGGCTGAGGCAGTCCTATCTGAAAAAGCTGAGAATTCCAGGCAATGACCCCGGCTTGAGAAGGCAAGCGTTCCTTTTTGCTGGAGTTAATCCAAGAGAGCCACATTCACAAAGAGAAGCCTCTGAACAGATAAGGTAATTACATAACTGGGGGAGCTGTGTGTGTGCACGAAAATATGCAGTCAGTGTAGAAAAAATGAAAGTCCCGTGCGTGTCTTAATCAAGTGCTAATGTTGCAATTTGAGTTCTGTTCTCCGCCACTCTATTTGCAGTGGGTCATAGAAAATGCTTTGATTGTGCCATTTTATTGCTGTAAAGAATGAGATCGTGTTAAATACAACTTTTATAATACAGAAAAATATTTGAAAACAGACGGATGGTGTACTTACTGTTTATCATTACAGTGCTGTTGATGTGGGGAGATTTTTAAACAGTGCAATGGTCATTTTAAGACAGATGTGTGCATGTCAGAATCAGTATGAATAATTGTGAGTGACTGTAGTATAACTTGTTGGAGGTACATGAGCCAACGGGAAGAGAGACTCTCTGAACATAGCTCCCTACCGTATATAAGGTAGTGGAAATTACCACAAGACTACCACATATAGCTCTCTGTCGTAAATAAGTCAGTGAGTTTGCCCATGGTGGCGCACCAACACTATCACTGGAAAATGTGGTATCCCTAGAATGCAGGTCTGAGGTCTCTAGTGATCACACGAAAAATCTAAGCGAAGATAAGGGATTCTGGACATTGGGGCCACAAATAAAACAAGGGAATTATGCTCACCAAAATACCACCAACCACGTATACCAAATATGCAGGTCTGGGTGCTGAAATAATGCATGTCCATTGTATTATTGTTGCACATGGCCAAATCTGAATACAAAGAGTGATTATTGCCAAGTTATTTTTCGGCGGTAATAAAATACCGTCAGGCCCCAAATCTCCACAAAATACCCTACAAGACCCACTAGATTCAAGAAGACCTGCATGCTGAGCCAACCCACACGTTGCTGCGACCTTGCGTTGCTGCAATAGCCTGGGACCTCGAGTCTTTGTGCAATGCACGGTCTTCCGAATTCCGAATCTCGCTGAAACTTCATGGGCATCCTGTTGGATCTCCAGAGACACGAATCGAGTCTGAAAAGTCCTCTCACCAGAGTGCTGGACCTTTAAAACAAAGAATTTAACTGCGTTTTTCGGTCTTCTTCTGTGCTCCTTGAATAGGCGCCATATCCGGAGAAGCGCATTCAGCCACGCGGAAAACCTTGCCTAGAGCCTTCTCCATTGATCCCTGCTGCAAAGTTCTTTCCAACGTCCTGTTTTCAGTCACCACGACAAGGAATCTACTGACTGGGGCTTTTGCTGCAGATCCTGTAGTCATCCTGCTGCAAAATCTGCTTCAATGCTGATGTAACTGTTTGCTTGTATATGTACTTACCTCAAGTCTGTTAGGGTTTCTGTGTAGCTGTGGGGTGTTTTCTGTGATGGGAGGCCTCTCATACAGTGCACCCAGTGTCACTGCTAGAATCCTGCTAGGGTGTCTTTTGCAAAGCCCCTGGACCCTCTTCTAATTCTTAAGTAAAGTACTCACCCGTTTGCCCAGTCTTCCTAAGAAACTCTGACTTTTGCTAAAGAACCTATTCTGATACTGTCTATTGGTCACTAGTAACCCCCCCCCCCTTCTGCACTGAGAACACTCATGCTCCAAGAACCAAGGAAAGACTTTGAAAGGATTGGCCCTTTTGTCTAGAAGAGAAAATAAGTGTTTAAAAGTGACTTACTTGTATTAAAAGTGACTTGGTAACTAACTCTAAGAGTGAACAGTTACAAAAGTTCCTACTTACCACCGATGTGTGATGCACTATTCTTAAAAGTACGGTGAACATCTTTTCCTCCTTAGACAATGTTCTGCCATTCTAATACAAAGTAGATGTGAAGGTATATTACTCACCTGTGATTAGGTTGTGCCTCTTCCCAAAACTAATGGGTTGGTTTCACCAGATTATTCCTGTAAAATAATTGAATGTGTGTCCTCCAACTGTTGGTATCACCAGATTAGTCCCGTTAGGATAATTGTAGGAGTGTCCCCCAACTGGGTTTTGCTTCCCCTGACTTGCTGCTAGCCTGTCCAGAATAAGTCTGCATTAGGTTGTTGCCTACTTAGAATAACTTGGAGTCATTCAGTAAAGTGTAACATTAGGTTTTGCTTTCCCTGTGCTGCTATAGCCAGACTCACAGAGTCTCTTTAGTTCCAACTGTCCCATATAAGTCATACATAAGTTCCTTGTATAGCTGGGAAAGGTGTAACCTGGACTCCACTGTGAGGTTAAAAAAAGTGTATGGATTTTACTTACCTTGAGTTAGCTGTGTGCCATCCAAAAATAAGTTACACGAGTTACTGCTTATCTCCATCTGTGTTTCACTGATCTCAAAAGCACCTGTAATTGAATATTACATCCTTAGGTTTTACTCACCTAGCATAACTGTTATCACAAAAGTAGTTAAAGGTTTTTACTGTGTCTGGAATGAGTGTTCTACTATTCTCAAAAAGTATATTGTCCAGTTGGCTGATTATGTGATTTCTTACTGAGAGTCACTGTACAACCGGTAGGGTTTACTGCCCTTGCATTGCTTAATGTAATTGTGAAAGTAACCATTGGATTTTACTCCCCAAGAATAGGTGTGATCTATATTGAATGTGTATAAAAAGGTTTTGACTTCCCTAGAACTACTGTTAGGTGTTCCAAATAAGGTTTGTACTTTGGTCTGTGCACCTTCAAGTATATTGTTGTGTTTTGATAATTGTGATTACATATACTGTGTGCTAGTACTTATTTGAACCTAGATTTATCTGGGCCTACCTGTATTTAAATAAGTCATTTAGTTTTACATACATAGTGTTTGTGTTTCTTTGGACCATTTTTATTACAATTTAATTTGTACGGATTATACAGTCCTCCATCACTCCTAAGATGCTCTGTCTATGCTACCATGGAGTCAGGTGGTACAGCCTTATACTAAGAGCAGAGTCTTGTACTGCCTCAGTTGAACGGTTTTACTAAGCCCTTAGTTGGACTTCAGAAAAACTGTGCCAACAAGCACAGAGACAGCAACCGTACAGGTGGTCAACAATGCCCTCAACATCCTTGAGGACGGCCACCCTTGCCTCCTGGTTCTACTCGTCCTCAGTGTCCTAAACACGGCCGCATGCCTCACCAAGGGTCTTCACAAATACAACCACATCACCCCAGTCCTCATCGACCTTCACTGGCTTCCACTGTATGCACAAATCACCTAGTCATGCTGCATCATCTATAAAGCCCTCAAGTCGCCCAGCTACCTCGCAGAGAAACGAGACATCTCTGGCATACCTCAAAACAAGCCTTCTCTGCCTACGCCCCAAGACTATGGAGCCTCCTCCCCGTCAGCATTAGACTCGTCCCCACGCTCTGACAATTCAGACAAGAACTCTTGACCCAGCTCTCAAAAAGGAGCATCTCCTCCTCGACACCTAGTCCATCTCGTCGCCTCCGTGCCACCCGACTCGCTAGACGCCATCCACCGCTCTCCTCCCTTGCATCAGGTAAAGCTGTACCTCTCCTCTGTGCCCCTCTGTATCCTAACCCCCGCTGTATATCTGTTCTGTTAACGCTGAAAAGCGCTCTGTTATACATCTGTACTGCTGTATACCCCTGTAAGTGCCGTTGCTTCTCAAACCTAGGTTTCCGCTCGATAAATACTAAAATAATAATATAATAATCACTGTCTCACATCCCCCCTACGCTTTCCCTGCAGCTATCTTAACTCTACTTTCACACATACCCATCTCACACTGCACTACATACAACTTGTACAGCTTTCCCTTATAATCAAAACCTCACCTGCACTCCGCTCCAACTCTGCCACCAACTCATTAGCACTCGGCTCTACCTTCTGTCCTCCGCCTCGTCTCTATGTCCACCGGCAGACCTCCTGACCTTACCCCTGCAGCCCACACATACTACATTCCGACTCTTTTTAGAGTGCTTAAGATGGCCTGGGAAGTCCCAAATAACACAGAGGTTCTGGAGCCAGAGAAAACCAGACTCAATAACGGAAATAGACAAAGTGAAAGGCAAAACCTCAGCTTTATTATCAAAGTAGGGACAGTATACAAGCATAACAATCTTGGCGCTCTTCACATGCTTATCAAAAACAGTTTATATATTCAATATTCGTCATAACTAGCATCCTACTGTAATCTTAGTTACCAAAACCTACGGCGTACAGGGCTTGGTTAATAGTGATGACTACATATACATTCTATAGGAGTAGGAGTTACATTTCTGACTGGGCAACGCTGTCTGATGGTTCCTCCTGAGACCACCTCTAAATTGATATAGGTAAAAAGAAATCATCTCTACAATGAGCTATTGGCTGGTATAATACGTAATTGATGGTCTAACATCAGGGGTTTTGATTGGCTGGCTTTCTACCGACCAACCTTGTACAACTGACAGGTCGTTAAGACATGAGCCAGACAGGAGTAGGGGGAGAGAGGTCCACTGACTGCTTTTCCTTCAATTAACAAAGATACCATCCCTCATTTCTAGGTCATGAGCCAGAGAGATCTCTTTGTATTTGACCTTGTGTGGCGTCTCGAGTCTGGGGATACGTGTAAGGATTAAGGCAAGTGTCTTATCTGTGCTCGTTGCTAATGAATAGACAGTGTTCTTCAATTATGGGTCACATGTGATGGGATCACGTTGGAATTATTTCACCCTGCATTTATTAGGATTTTAGCTAATATTGGTGGGTGTTATGGTTTCTTTTACCACTGGGGACACTTCATGGAGTCTTTTGGCTTATTTTCCTGCAACTAGCTTACAAAGGCTGGTTGTACTCTTAATTAGCATGAGAATACATGGCTTTTGTCTTGGGAATCGTTTTCACGTACTTTCATGCCGTTCCTATCCACCCTGATTCATGGTTACCTTGGCTTGAACGGCTAGCTACTGTCCGAGCTCTGCACATATCTGTTTGTTATTTTAGCATTCTGAGTACTCGTGAAGCCTTGAGGCCTTTCGTTTACTTAGAAACGTTGTGTGGCTTCCTTTTTAGAAAAGATGGCTGCCCATCACTGTTGTGTTTCTATGTTAGTGAGTTATATCCATGTGTCATTCATGTTGCATTCAGCCTATACATTGCTTATGTGAGTATTCTTCATGTTTTATGGATGCTATGTTAATATTACACATGTGTTACCTAGTGTTTGCATTCTTCATGTTGACTTGAGATTGGGGCGGTATGGTTCTCTTAGTGAGTAAGGTTTCACACCAGAGCAGTATTAAACTGGTGGAGGGGCCGTCACGATCCATGCCACTGACCCCATCAGGTATAACAGCCCCCTGGCAGCAGTGGGGCTAAAGCCCTTCACACTGGCCCCAATGTTAAAACTCCATCAGAAACATACATGGAGTCAGTCTTGGCGCCTTTGGCGCCAGGCTCATTATCAGGCACAAAGCAATACCAGTTTTGGATCTTGATCCAACATGGAGGCCTATTACACGGCTCAGTTCTTTAGAACCCAGCCATGCGGTCTAGTGTTTTGGGTGTGGCTGGGCCTGGAACTACTTGGTCTGGAACTACTTTACCTGGGCTATTGAAACCACACCCAAACAGCAGAACATGCTTCGCGTTATTCTGCACTCCTGCAGCATAACGCTGACCGTGTCCAGCTCCTGCTCATCTGCTTCTCCGACGGCCCAATCCTGAAGCCCTAGATCCGGATTCCATTAATAACCTGGAAGAACAACAACAGAATTAGGGAGTAAGAACACTTACTTGTGAAGTAACCGGCCTTGAATCCATCCTGCGTTTCGCTTACCTCGCCCATCTCCGGAGTTCGCCACAACCTGCAAAGGTAAAGAAACAAGGACAGCATTAATAACAATTCTTACCTGGGCAAGCAGCAAGTCCTGGCAGCACCCTGCACTTCTCTTACCTCGCCCATCTCTGGGTTTCACTGCAACCTGCAAGGGAGAAGGAACAAGGTCAGCATTAACAAAGCACTTACCTGGGCAAGCAGCGCTTCGATCGCTCATCACTCCAGACCATCACCGCAGCCTGTACAAAGAAGAGAAGAGAACACAGGTTAGCAATTCCATTTGGGTAGGGCTTCTGTGTCTCTCCTGCTGCCCTGCATTCATTTTCTGTTGCCCCTCCACAAGCCTAGGATCCATAGGTCGGTAGTTGTCTGTCAAATTTCTTTTGTGCCAATAAAATCGCAGTCCAAGACCATTTAGTTCTTGATTCCATTCATCTGTGAAGAGGGGAGCCCAGATCCTACCCCCGCTCCCCCTCCCACCAGATACATGGGCCAGAAGAACCGGAGGAACCACGATCGCTTGTACCATTTCGGGCCGATTCCCTGTGCGCCCATAATAGACAAATACATCAAAAGGTATCCACTCAGCCAACCCAATAGCCCAGGAGCAGTACAAACATTACCCAGATTGACTGAAGAGTCTCTGGATGCTGTTAAGGAAACTTTCATTGACAGCCTCGACTAAAGCGCCCAGAAGACGTGCTCAATGTCATTAGAGATAACATGACATAGCAGCGTTGGACATGAAGCACATGTGCTATCCGCACAAATGGACACAATCACACACTCAAATACACGAACACAAGCTTACAGTTCTATAGTTAGAGGACAGATACATCTATATACTGTCCTTGCTTTTATTATTTTGCCATTAGCTTGACCGCAGCAACGCAGAAACAGCAAGAAGAGGTCCTATGAAAAAGCTTGCAGATGCTTCTATGCAAATAACCCCATGGAACTGTGGGAGCACCTAAAGGACCGGACAGATTCACAAACAACTAACCTGTGGCTACTATAGAATAGCACAAACAAGTTAGAAGGCATTCCATGGCTTAGGAAAATCACGGTAGGCCACAACCGCCTGAGTAAGGGATGAGCTGAATTCAGCACGAACAAGAGCGCAACTGTGTGGGACAGGGCCGGATGCCACGGCCACCAAGATACGAGTGACATTCCATTCCCTGAACTGCAGTTACACCAGCACAGTAGATGTGGATAATACTTCAGTAATTCTTCATAAAAATTGGACTAATTCAGAGCTGCTCGGAGCATGTGACCCAGCTGCGCTGATAATTAATCGAAACCAGCAGCTGGGAAAGAGTAACAGTCTCACGCCGCCAGACAGAAGCTGCAACAAAGTCGTTACAGAAGAAGCCAAGTATTTCATGATGAGAACAAGCACGCTCAGTCGTTGGTGGTACACACATTTTACAATGCAGCCAAATAGTTCTTATTACCTTGAAAAGGTACACCTCGAGCTGAGAGCCATTTTGGATCCCAGGCCTGGATAATGTCAGATCTAGCCAATCACAGTTCAGGACCCAATGGGCAAGAACCAATGACCAGACCCTCATACTGCAACATTGTAGAGTATTAGATAGTCGGGGAAGGGCCGGGCCAGGCCAGGTCAGGTCAGACACCTGTCATGGGAGAGCCAGAAAGCTAACAGATTATAGGGTCCGCTATAGGTGGACTACTACTCAATGCCCAATCCACTTGTCCAATAGGTTTTCTGTAGAGGGGCCCAGGTTGTGATGTCAGTGTGATGCAATCATGCTAGATAACGAGCCTGCGAGCCAGAGATCGCTGAGAAGTGCCTGGATTAATTCTTCTGTGTACCGTTCCCTGTTGGTTTTGGCTGTAATAAACCACAGTTTGAACTTACTCTCTGCCTGGGCCTGCGTTCCTTTTGGGAAGGGAAAGATTTGGGCCTTCCATGAGTTTGGGGTCCGCGAACAACTAGTAGCCCCTCGCCTACCTGGGAGTTTCATCTCAACAAGGTGGTAGAAGGAGTATGGTTGCCTGCACCAGCCTGGCACCAAGTCGACCCATTCACTGCTGAAACTGAGAAGCTGTGGGACACTCATGAGTATTTTGAGAAGAACAAGCAACACTTACCTGTTGAAAAGGCCATCGGGAGACGTTTGAAAATCATCCCGCCTGTAATCAGCGAGTTTCTAAGTAGACCAAGACAGGAAGGCGAGCACTTTGATGAGGGAGCCAGCAGCCGAGCAGAGCCAGTGCAGCACGGAACGAAAATATTGGCCTAGACTAACAGCAATTGTGGGAGCAAGGGAGGGTATTGAACGTTGTGGGATATCGCAGTGGGTATTGTTAAACACTTGTGAATTGTCTAGCAGTGTGTCAGTATTTGTTAGTGCAGTAATTCTGAGTAGGGACTGGAGCGGAGGTAGAAGTACCCTTTTCTGTGTTTAGGTCAAACTCGGACTTAGAGGGCTTGGATGACGAGAATTTATAAATAAAAGGTATTCCTGTGAATTGGGCGGTTTAGCTCGGGTCATAGATGGCATTCCCGTGAGGGTTAGCTGGAGCTATGATTGCGGAAGGTGAATCAACTGGGTAAGTCTCCTGGAGAGAGGCGTTTCACACGTTAGGCGATGCAACGTGTGCAGTTTGATCACAAGAGAATAGAGGTATACTCTGCTCTGGAGAGGCAGGAAGACAGCTGTGGGGTTGGAGTAACGGGTCATTGTTGTGTGTGCACAATCATCCATCTATCTTTGTTGTGGTTTTAGCTTGGTGATGTCACCCTTAGGGTTTTGCATATAGGACACAGAGTTCTGACGGCGAGGAGCTAGTGTTGACAACTTGGGATTGTGAACCAGTGGCAGTGCGCAGAAGGAGCATGCACAGGATTGTAATGGTGTCACAGAAGGGGCAGCGACCGTGAAGGAGGGGCTGTGTGCGGACCACGCCAGATAAGATGCAGAGCCAAAGAGGCTCGTAGAACTCTAACTCATGTTACAACATTCTAACTTTTACTCCCTGAACAGTGGATCATCAAAACCCTCAATTCGAGTTCAGGTAAATGAAGGGTTTAAAATGTATCTGGCAAATAGTGGGATAGTAACCCCCCCTTCAGCATTCATTTGTGTAAGACATTGCCACCTTAAAAAGAAAAGATTGTTAAGTACAGTATAGAGTGGTCCAAAAACAATGAAGGGAAATTAAAGCCATGGTCGCCTTGCAGCAGTTTCTCCAGGGACGTGAAGCAATCGCTACTGACGCACATACAGAGTACCTAATAAGGGGAAGAATTTGACTAAACGCATGGGCACATTCAAGTTTTGGCATATGTTCCAGGAGAGAGAGTGGAGGGTTGGGGGGTTAGAAATCCCTCTGCACCTCTCCCTGCCTCTACGAATGTAGTATCTGATGACAACGACGAGGAACAGGAGATGTACCCAATAAGAGAACTGAGAGCAGCACTGGGGTATTCAAATCAGACTTACAAACCACCACCATACACTAGAGAGGATAAGCCGAGGAGCACTGGACAGCTGCTCAGCGATGCAGGAGCAAGCTGCGAGTCCCAGCAGCGAACAAAAGCAGAATTAGAGGGCAGAGGCACCGACAAATGGATAGCGGCACAGGTACTCTTGAAACTCAAAGGGAAGACAACGGGAGAGGCAGAAGGGGCGACTAAGGAAATCGAGGACCTGGAGAGGGACCGCGAAATAAATGACTGGGCAGACATAATGGAGAAGGAGGAGGATAGGAGGGACAAGGCGAGGGAAGCAAGGTTAGACCATGGAGACAGAGGAAGAGAGGAGAAGACCAGGATCGCAGAAGGGAGGAGGAGAAGGAACTCATGGAAAAGGCACGCAAGGAGAGAATAGAAAAAGATCTCAGGCAAAGGAAGAGAGCGGAGAGGGAGATGAGAGAGAAGGGATATAGAAATGGAGAGGCGGAGGGAGATAGCAGAACAAGAAAAACCTAAGTTGGCAGAGAGGGAATAGAGGAAGTTGCAGTTGGATATGCTGGCGAAATAACAGGCGAGCGAGGAGCAGGAGGAGGGAGTAATAATGGTGGTAAAAACGCAGGTAACCTTAGACTGGGAGAGAAATAAATGTGAGGAAGAGAAACGAGCAGAGCAAGACAGCACAAATTAACGGGGCAAGAGCACAGCAGCGAACAGTGGAACAGGTATAGGGGCCTGCGCATGAGGTAGCACATACAATTTAGTAGACGTCAATCTTAGCATGATCCCCAATACGGATTTGACATAGAGAGGACTACATTTTGCAGATGACTTTTGTACTAACATGGACAGGGGCTCTGACAATGATAGTGAAAGGGGGGAGCGGAGCAGACACCACTCCGTGGGGACAGACAGAATATCATAGGGAAGTAGATCTCACGGACAGGGAGAAGGAGGGGCTGAGGCAGAAGAGTGATCCCAGTGAATGAACAACAGGTGCACCGCACATAACACCTATGTTAACAGACTTGGGGATCTCCCAGGGCGAAGGAGGGAGGAACAGCAATAGCTTGCTCAGGAGGGCGACTATCCAGAGCTTATGACAAAAACAAACAAGTTCCTCTACTAGAACTGGTGGATACATGCAGACATTGAGGATGAGAGAGGGCCCATTCAAATCAGGCAGTATCGAAGGACGCCAGAAGAAAGGGTAGTGTACTCACAGATGCCACTGCTAGAGAGGGGAGGGACGAGGCCTCAGTATGTGCCTTGGAAACTCACAGACAAGGAAAAAGTGAAGTGCAAATTGCCCTCATTGAGTGTGGGGGCTGGGAAATGGATCTATGAGATGATGACATATGGAAGAGGGTGGGGTTCCCATGGGTGACTAAACAGAACGCAGCACACGATGGGTCGCCATTTGCGAACTGCAGAGCCAGAGTTTGGCAAGCATTATGAACACAGTACCCAGACAAGTCAGACATCGGGGCAATAAAGTCACACAATGCTTAAGGATGAGGACCGTGTTTGATACATTCAGAAGATTCAAGAGCTTTGGCGTATAAATACAACTCACAATAATGCACCATTGGAGACTGTCAGGAGAAGGTGAAGCAAAAGGCAGATGAAAGAAAGGCGGATGAGGCCAAACTAGTACAACAAAAGTTATCAAAATATGCAATGGAAGGGGCGGTCATAACCAGCCACACCCCACAGGCACCAGCACCTCAGCCGCAGTATCAACAACGACGGCAATATGCAAAGCCCATGGGAGGAGGATACATGGGGTGGGGGTTTCAAGGGAGGGGAGGATTACAAAGAGGGTGTGGCTTCGGACCACAGTGTTAGGCAGAAACCTGTGCAGTTCCCTTAGGGAACACTGCAAAAGATTTAGGACTACAGGTGTTGGCAGTAAACCCACTTGGTAGCAGTCTGTACCACCCAGATTTACCTGGTAGCTGGGGCTGAGCAGTCAGACTTCCCTCAAGAAGAGTTAGGCAGTATGCAAAGTATACACAATAGGCACTCAGACACACCAATACAAGCAAACACTGACCAGAGCTTTGGTATCAAAGTATATAATTATTTATTTAAAAACACACTGTTTGAAACACTCCAGCACTCTTGTTGTAAAATATTCTAAACACAGTTACTATTGTAATATATACACCCCTTTTTCCTTATCCGATAAGTCACAGTAAAACACCACTTATTTTCATACAGAGGTGAGCGCTTTACTAGATGGCACTCCAATAAGATTGTGAGAAAGGGGGGGAAAAAGACAGAATATGGAAAGGTACACCACTCTAAGATTCAGGAACACTGTTAGCAAGACAGAAGAGCAAAAGTCACTGGTGAGCCAAAGTCCAAAGGCTGGGCCCACTCAGAGAGAGCAGAGCACAAATGCGCCCAACATCACACAGTTACACTAGGCTTAGAAAGTCTTGCAGAGGGTTAAAAAAAAAAAAAAGAGTTTAGAGAGGCTTAGTAAAGTTTAGCCAGGGTGTCCCAGGCTAACCCAGGTTCGAAAGCCAGGGGCTAAATCTACCCCATACAGTCGGTAGCAAGGGAAGCCAGGCGGGACGCGGTACCCTAAGTGGGAAGGATCCTCCAGCGGTGGCAGTTGTTCCTGGTAGTGGGTGCAAGTTGCGTCGTCGTCCAGGGGAAGAGAAGATACCCACTTGGAGGAAAGATGAAGGTCGTTGCACTACCAGGGAAGAAACCAGCCGTGGAGTTTTCCGGTTAAAGGTGGTACCTTGGTTTTGCGGTCGTAGTAAAACGTGGCATCCCGGTTGCCGGGGTGCTTGGCACGGGCAAGGCGGCCACGAGGTACATCGGGAAGGCGAAAAGACGGTGAAACTGGTTATCCCCACCAGTCAAAGGAAGAAGACTCTCCGGCGGGAGATCTCCTCTGTCGTTGGGAAAAGTGGTGAGGCAGTCCAGCAGGGCTCCACCGGTGGTGGTGTCGTGGCAGGTCGGCTCAGCTTCTCCCTCATCGGATTCTTAGGTCCTGTGGCGACCTCTGAAGTTCCAGTCCCCAAAGCCCTGCTTTTATGCAGCAAACCCCCATTCACTCAGCCTAGCTGTCACTCAAACATGCTAAGTGGTGAGCCGGCCGGCTCACCACTTGGGCCAATCAGGACGGAGTGCGACTTGAGTTGCCTAGGCAACTCAGTCCAGGGTGCCTAAATCTCCCTCCACCCCTCCTGAGTACCCCAGACAGAGTGGCACCACTTTGGAGGGCTTCTGTGGAGAAGCCCGCCAAAAAGTGGAACAAAGGGCTCAACTTGGGTTGGAGTCACAGAAGAGAACACAAACGCCATTTTAGAATCAAGTTTTGGCAAAAAATACCAACCGGAGAATTAATATTAATTAAATAAACCGGCGGTATGTTCGAGGCTACCGTAAATAATTAAATAAAGATAGTAGCCTAAAACAATGGGAAATCCCATAGGAAAATATTCGCGGTTGAATATAAAAAGTAGTATCCACTGCCACCAGCCAAAACTCGATCAGGGGGGACGGAGACGTGCCCCCTCGACTAACAGACCCTGGGGCAATTGAATTGCCCCAGCCAGTACGTCCACAATATGATGGTTTGTACTGGTTCTGTTCAGACTTTAAGACTAGTAAAGTCAATGGTGACTTTACATGCCCTGGGAGACAGTAGTCAGTCCCAGGGTATGGAGTCTATACTGGGGGGTCACTATGACACCCCTGTGTCACTGCACTGTGGGTGCTGTGTAACACACATCACACAAACACATGAAGCCCTATGGAGTAAACGACGCCATAGCCCATTAAACACATCTAGATTCAAAGAAACACACTCAAATCATGCCCAAGAGTGAGGGTAAAAGAGTCTCACTCTTGGCAGGAGAAAAAAATAAACCCCAAAAATCCAGCAAAGCTGCTGGGGGACTCACTAGGTTAGGAAATTCAGCCTAAACAGAGAATTCTCCCTAACACACAGGCACATCACAATCAAGGGGGTTTTCCAGGGGGATTTCGGGGATATGGGACACAGAACACAGGGGACTTTTCGGCGGGTTTTCAAGGACAGGGGAGAGCCAACACAGTGTTGGACCTGTGGGCAGCTAGGACATATTTAAAGAATCTGCCGATTTGGAGAAGCACGGCAGAATTGGGGGGTGAGCAGGTGGGGATCAGGGGCATCCGCAGCATCAATGGGAATAGGGAGATCACTATGCTCAGGGCCAGCAGCATCAAGGGCAGAAACAAGGCTCACATCAACAGATGCCACAAGCACAACCAAAAGCACCAACACCACCAAAGGTACAGACACAAGCACCACAAATGTCAGCGCCATTACCAAAGTACTTACAAGCATCGCAAATCGGAGGGAGCACATAACAGTTAGCACAAATACAGGAACGTAACACAACAGAGCCCATGGACACAATGGCGACAGTACCAGTTAGAAGACTGGGAGGGGTTACCATGGTGGGAAACAACCCCGTCACAGGGTACAGACTCATTATACCCCCAATAGGACAGCCCACAGACAAACTTGATGTGTCCCATCCTGTCGATCACACCCAATCCTGCGGAGGAACCACGCATAGGGGTGGCGATAGGTGACAAAACTTTTTCCTTTCTTGTTGACACTGGGGCGACTAGGTCATGCATCAGGGAAGGAACATTTAAGTTGTCAGGCGATGCCATGAACACTCAAGGATTCTCTGGTGCTCGAGAAGTGGTTCCTTTTACTGATAACATCTCATCTATAGGAGATCACAACTTATCACTACCTTTACTTTATTCTCAACAGACACCTGTAAACAATTTGGGACGTGACATCATGATCAGCCTAAACATGACCATTTCCTTCACAAAGACATAATATGCTCAACACCAGGCATACGCATTTCAATGTTAGACAGATTGTCCAGGCATATTGTGGGAGCCCAGTGCAGAGGGTGGTGCCAGTAGACCCCGAGAAGTTCCAATACAGGACAGCCTTTACATGGATGCCAGGCATCGCAGGGAAGGTGCGGCGAGTACCAATCGAGTACCCGTTCAGACCAGAAACCCCATTGGATGAGCTAGAAGGAACGATAGTGTCCATTAAGATTGAGGCAGTGTTGGCAAGAGTACTGGATTGCAGTACATGACACGGATGACACTAGGAGGGCATGGAGAGCTATAATTGCAGTTGTAGAAAGATGCAGGCTGACAACAGTGACAGATGAGGAACTCTTTGTGGAAGAGAGACTGGAAGTGGAAATGATGTTCGAAATGAGTGACACATTCTGGTTATAGATTAATTACAGGGAGCTACCACAGAGAATGGCGAAGGCACTGGATGCACTGCGCTCCTTCTTAGAGGAAGACATGGGCATGGTACCAGACAGCTTATGGACCACAAGTCCTTATGACGTAGGGTGCATAAAAAGCATAGGAGGAGTAAAGATCAAATTGAAACCAGGAGCAATTTTGCCCAGAGTGAAACAGTATACACTGACTAAGGAGGCAGATGAGGGAATTTATGAGACATTCAATTCCCTCATTGAGAGGCGCATTCTGGTACCATCTGAGTCTCCATGCAACACAGCAGTGTACCCTGTTCACAAGGCCGATGGGGGGACATGGTGTTTCTTTCTGGATTTAAGGCCTCTGAACCACATTGTAGAAGCAGAGTATCCCATAGCAGCTAATCCTGTGACAATCATGTGTGGCATTCCAGCAGAAGACACATGCTTCACAGTTATCAACTTAAAGAACGCATTCTTCTTTGTACCCTTACACCCAGATTCACAAGACTTGACCAGCTTTATGTACCGAAACCAGAAGTGGAAACACTTGTTTGCCACAAGGGTGCTGCAAGTCACCATCTATCTTTAACAGAGTGATCCAGATGGATCTGAGCAACATACAGACAGAGCGCACGGTCTTGCAGTACGTTGATGACATTTTGATCTGCAGTGTGACAGAAGACTAATGCAGGAGGGACTCAGTACATATGTTGATAGTGCTAGCTGACAAGGGGTACAAGGTGGACAAGGCCAAATTGCAGTATTGCCAGAAGGAGGTGCTCTACATCGGACAGATGATATCTAAATATGGCAGGCACAATGCCCCAAAGAGAGCAGAAAGGATATTTGCCACACCACAGCCCAAAACACTGAGGGAAATTCAACGATTCTTGGGGTAATGAAATTATTGCAGGGCGTGGATCTTTGACTACAGGACCTACACCAGGCCACTCCTGACTGCGCTAAAAGAGGCTCAATGGGGAACAAAGACATTGACATGAACCACAGAGATGACGGACACTTTTGAGGACTTGAAGTTGGCCATAAGTAGCACTCCAATGTTAGGGACGCCAGACTATAAAAAAGGAATTTTTCCTGTTTTCCCATACGGACGGTGTAGTGATGAAGGTGGTGCTGACTCCGAAAATAAGCATGGACCATAAACCAATTGCTTACTACAGTGGGCAGCTCGACCAAGTGATGAGAGGACATTACCCGTGCAAACAATCCTTGGCAGCTGCAGCCTTCGCAGTAGAAAAGTCATCAGCAGTGAGAATGCGATGTACCACCACACTTTAGGTGTAGCACGCCCTGTTTGCGGTACTGTATAAACCAAAGAGCACACTAAACACAAAGAGCATCAGGATATGAGGTCCTACTATCAAATGTGGCAGTGTAGATAGTAACATGCAAGACAGTAAATCCAGCAACATTCTTGGCAGACATCCTTCACAGCCAGGGGACTGGGCTCATGATTGCACAAAGAACATAGAGCAGTTCACTGAGACACGCAAGGTAGAAGAAGATGCACATGAGGGGGGAGAAGTGCTTTACATTGATGGTTCATCGACTATTGACCAAACTGATGGGATCAGAAGGACTGGAACTGCCTGATCATTGTGCCTGCCTCCTCTTGGTCCGGCGTGCCCTGCATGGCGCGATTAGCGTGAAACCCACTTGGGTACATTTATAATTGCTTTGTGTGCTTTATGCTGCCTCCATGCTTTGAGGCCCTCAAAGATGGCCGTCGTTTTTCTTGCACTGCCTGCATTCTGTTGTCCTGTTGTGGGCCAGCCCCTGCCCCCCTCTCATTGGCTGCCATGGCCCCTTTAGCCATTGGCTGAAGCCGGGAGGCGGAAGCCGGCCACCCACCTAAGGCCCACAACTAAGGCCCTGTCTGCCCCTGTGCCCCCCCGTGAGTGTCTGTGTGCCCCTATGCCCCCCGTGAGTGTTTTTTTCCCCCCCCCTGCCTTGCTCCCCCCTTTTTTTGTTCTGTGTACCCCCTTACCTGCCTTCTACCCCTTTCCCCCTCCATTATTCCCTCCTCTTCTACTATCTTCCTACTCCCCTTCCTACTTATTTCTCCCTCCTCTCAACCTTCTCCCTCCTCTCAACCTTCCCCCTCCTAGCACTTACTCCTATCATCTGTTCCCTTGACTTGATAGCAGCTTGTCTGTCTCCCCTCCTCCCCCCTTGTTCTTCTCCCTCATCCCCCCACCCCTGCTTTTTAAATTTGTCACTGAAAAATGTGCTCAGTAGCGTGCCTTGTTCATCTCCTTCTCCCTACACATATCCCCCGTCCCTCCCCCCCAACCCCTCCTCTTGTATACCTCCAACACTACATCAGTGGTCGTCAGACATAGTAATGTTACTGCTTGCTTTGTTCTTCATTTACATTTCCTCTTGCCTTACTTGTTCTATGCACTTGCACTATCAGAAATGTCGACAGGCCTATTACGATAGTTATTTTTCACATTCTGTATTGTTTCAAGGACTTTAACTGAATGTAACTTTATTTTCCTATGTTCCCTCCCTCCCAGAAGCGCTTTGAAACACATTGTTTATTTATATAGCACCTATACACAATCAATAGTGAGAATGAAAGAGGACTGGACAAGTGAGGTGGTTGCGAGTGCACGGTTACCATCTCATTACTCCGCACAAGCAGCAGAACTAGTGGCTCGCATTCTGGCGCTAGAACACAGCGTAGACAAAAGGGTGACGGTATATTCGGACAGCACGTACGTCACAACAGTGCATTCAGGATTGGTGCGGTGGCTCAGGAGGGGGTACAGAAGAGCAGACGGGACCCCAGTACAGCACGCGCTCTTGCTAGGCAAACTGATCGAAGTAATTACATATCCGAGGGAACTATCACTAGTGAAATGCCAAGCTCACACAAGGGGAGAAGATGCTATCTCAAAGGGAAACGAAGGAGCAGAATATGAGGCAAAATGCGCAGCATATTTTGGGGAACTGTAGGAGACCCAAAGTCTCATGAGGGGTAAGGAATATGGTAATAAGGGATGGCTACAACCGTCAACCAGAAACTCAGATTATGGAATTGCAGGGAGCTGCACCACCAGAGTAGAGGGAGCTCTGGGTGAAGAGGGGATGCTCCATGTCCCCAACAGATGCTTTATGGCGACAGATCAACACAGGGAAAGTAGTCATGCCAGTAGCCTTATTGAAAACCGCACTGGCACAGATGCATTATCCAACATGCACAGAGAAGGAAGTCATTGCCGCACGTATTGGAGAAACGTGGTTTTGCCCAAATTTGAATGAACATGTGATCAATTTTATTAGCAACTGCTTGACTTGTCAGTAGTTTACAGCAGGGCATACCTTGAAAGTTGTGAGAGGAGCCATACCAAGATATGAAGGCCCATTGCTGCATCTCTATGTGGATTACGTGGACATGATCCAAGTGTGTCAAGGATACTGCTACATGATACTAGTTGTCTGCCCATTTTCAAAGTGGAGAGAGGCCGGACCCTGTTCACATGCCGACGCCCTCAGGGCAGCAACATTTCTAGTCCGAGAACTGTTCCCAAGATGGAGTATGTTTGAGGTCCTGCGGTCTGACCATGGCCCTCACTTCGCCAATTAACTGTTCCACCACATTACTACCCTGCTAGGCATCAAACAATAATTAGCCTGTGCATACCACACACAAGCAAATGGGATGTGTGAACACCTCAACGGCCTCCTGAAGGAGTGCATTGCCAGAACTCAGCAGCACACCAACTGGCTTCACTGCTTACCATTTGCACTTTGCGCAACAAGCCAGGGTCCGACCACCATTTAACGCCCCACGAGGTGGTGACAGGACAACAAATGCATCTTCTCCTGGCTCCTCCCACTAGAGCACTGAAGGATTGTGAGAAGAGTGCAGAGATATTGGGTCAAGAAATGTTCAAATACATACATACATTCCCTGGTTTCTAGTGCCTTTCTAATCTCTCGCCAGATCCAGAGGACCCAGGGAAGGCCTGACGACAACGAGCCACCAGAATCCGATGACACACAGCAAAGAACTAGTGCAAGTAGGAGACCTAGTTCTACTGAAAAACTTTATTCGGCGCTGCAATGCGCCTAGGTTCACGGGACCTCATAGTAGAGGCCGTGACGGACAGTACAGTTAGGCTAGTGGTGAAATCTGTATGGAACCACATCCAGGACGTCAAGCCATACAAAGCTGTGTCCTCACCTGGACACAAAGCAACAGCACTCGACAGGGCCAATGTTGAAGATCTTGAACTACAAGGGCATGCAAATCTTAGTTAGACAAACCTGGCCATCCTAGGGTCAGACTATCCCAAGCAGCTGAAGTACCGACTGGAGTGCTTGTGTGCATTAACAGCTGAAACACAGTGTGTTCTCTCCCTCTCTCTTTCCTCCGCACACGTAGGTTGTGAAGTAGCAACTGGAATATCTGTACACATGGCAGCTGAAACACTGTTCTCCCTTTTCTCGCACATGCAGGTTGACGTGAATGTTGTTAGAACTGTGTAAAGGGTTATCCTGATGCTACCTCCCATTGACCACCCAGAAGCCTTTTTCAACCAGTTTGTACACTATATCCAAAGACCCAGACGATTTAGGGCTCGATCCCTGCAGTATATTTCCTTGTATTCATACGGTATTTGGCCCAAGCGTACCCAGAACCTGAACAGAGTGCCTACCCAGTCTTACCCACATTAAGAGATTCCTCAATAAGGGCAGTTTGGGATGAGGTCTTTGCTTTTGCCCTTAGTGACCTTTTAGTTCACGGAGCTTGAGGGTACTTATCACTACTAATACAGTAACGCCTTTCTTGCTATTGTCAGGCGGGCAACTCTATCATCAAGCTGCAGAAATCAAGCAGCGTAAGTTGTTATGGCCGAAATAATAAAGAATATTGTTATTGTAGTGTGTCTTAATTACTAGTGGGATAATGGGGGTTGTTCTATGGCGATTGTCTAATAAGGAGCACTACTGCTGTACCCTCTACTAACGCTACCCCAACTGAGCAGGAGGAACTACCATGTCTGGTGGAAGAGAAGACACTGCTGAGAAGGTAATAAGAGGTAAGAGCAGTGTTGATGCAGACATGAGGGAGTTTGTTTCTCACAGACGCAGCACAAGTATCCAACAAGTGGTACAAACTCATGTCCAAAGTAGGTAGGGTCAGCACCAGGGAGAGCGGTTATGTCGGCTCCTTAATCCCCTACGCCATGAGTGCAACTCGGACGTTCATCACAACTGAAATACCTGCAACAAAAGCACAGTGCTTGATGTACCTCGCGATCGTCCAAACGCGAGGCCGATTTCAAGGGAAACGGCACCCTTGAGATGGATGTCCAGAGGGACCTTCCCACACGAAGATAACTACATAAAGACATTGTACATGATGAACAACTACTAGCAGTTAGACCAATGATTGCAGTACATAACTGAAGGGCCAGGGAAAGGATGGAAAAAGACTATCACACTGAAGGAATTACCACGTCCATGGACAAGAGTGATGGAGATAGGGGAAGGCCCTGGATGTAGGGAGAGACCACAGATATTGGTCTATGGACTTGTATACACCAACGATGGCTGGGAACATAGAATGGTGGGAAGGAAGGCACTGACCTTAGCTAAGTCGGTAGTAAGCAAGGTGTAAGAATAGGATGACAAGTGCCTGAAGGAATGGGACAGGAGTGCAAAGTTACAGATATGGGCGGAGAAAGAAGCTGGACCGATGCCAATAATTCCTCTGAAGACACCAGCTCTGTGTAACCAGCACAATGGCAATGAGGACGTTGGTGAGAACGTAGACTGCAAAACGATTGAGAATATCCTGGCAATGGGAGCAGCAACTGCAGTGCTGATGGATCACTATTGGGCATTCAGGTCTAAAGCGTATGAGAAACTGTCACCTAACTGGGGTGGGATATTGCTACATATCAACATGCTTTCGTTGGTGGTACCCAAGAAAGACATGAAGCTTGATGACTTTCCAAAGATGGAAAACAACCGAAGGAAGAAGAGGTCAGTGAAGATAGCACCAACAACCCAGACGAAGGAAGAAGAGAAACAAACAGATCTGAGCAGGGTGAAGAGAGAGGGATAAATTACTTCTCAGGCAAATCAGAAGCAGCATTGGACAAAGCACCAGCAGAGCACAGGCTGTTCAGTAGAACACAGAAGTTCTTCGCCTCACTAATACCAGGAATGTAGACGTATACAAATGCCAAATGGCTGCAAATCACTAGTTGGGAGCTGATGGTAACCATCAATTCGACAGTGAATGGTTCAACGCCATAAAGGAAGATCTCAGAGCAATAAGGTTGGGGCACTCCAGAATAGAAACGTTCTGGATCTCCTCACAGCAATGGAAGGATGAATTAGCGCAAAGATCAGGAGTTCATGTTGCACATTCACACCACCTAACAACGAAGATAATGGCTCTCTCTCAGACGTAGTTGCACAGTTGGCACAAATGCATGCGAAGATCGAAGATGAAGCACGTGGGACAAGGAAAGACAAGAGTTGGCTGGCATACCTTTGGTCGTGGATGCCTTCATGGCCGTCAGACGGGCTAAAAGTGATAACTGGAGCACTCGTGCTTGGAACCGCATCCCTATGTGGGGTCAAGATATGCATTGCAAGGTGCAAAAAGACGGCAGAAGAAGCAATTGGAATGCAAATACTGATGTACGTGAACATCGGAGGAGCGACAGATGACATTGTAAGAGAAAGACAGACAGACAAAGGATTGCGCAATGCAAATTATTTCCGTCAGGAACAAAAGTGGACAACCCCGAGAAGCGAGAGCCTATTTAAGGGAAGTGGTTCTGGTGCAACCCAGAAGGAGTATGGTGTAACCCAGAAGGAGTATGGTGTTACATGTACTGGTCCTTCGATGATCACACAAACTATTATGGACACCTCGGAGGAGTAACAAAGATCTGGCGGCCCGAGAAAAAAATTGGACCTTTTGAAATGTGGTCGACAAGTAGACCAGTGGGGGGACTGAAGGTGGGAGCCCAGATCCTACCCCTGCTCGCCCTCCCACCAGACACATGGGCCGGAAGAAGGACCAGAGGAACCACGATCTGTCATACCATTTCGGACAGATTCCCAGTGCGCCCATAATAGACAAATATCTCGAAAGGTATCCACTCAGACAACCCTATTGCCCAGGAGCAATACAAACAAGTCTCTGGATGCCGATAAGGACACTTCCATTGACAGGCTCAACTAAAGAGCCCAGAAGACATGCTCGATGTCATTAGAGACACCATGACATGGCAGCGTTAGACATGAAGCACACGTGCTATCTGTACATCGGGACACAATCACACACTTGAATACTTGATCACGAGCGTACAGTTCTATCGTTAGAGGACAGATACATCTACATACTGTGATTGCTTTTATTATTTTGCCATTAGCCTGACTGTAGAAACGCAGAAACAGCAAGAAGCAAGAGGTCCTATGCAAAAGCTTGCAGATGCTTATATGCAACCCCATGGAACTGCGGGAGCATGTAAAGGACCTGACACAGCCATAAACAACTAACCTGTGGATACTATAGAATAGCACAACCAAGTTAGAAGGCATTCCATGGCTTAGGAAAATTACGGTAGGCCACAACCGCCTCAGTAAGGGCTGAGAAGGGGCAGGAGAAGGCAAACATTTTAAAATTGTGCAGGCAAGGGGTGTCCAGTAGGCAGTGAGCCACCCGGGGGGAGAAGGCTGCGCCTTGGGTTACTCCACAAGGACACATGGGAGTGTTTTGATGAGAACATACCCAATTTATCTTGTAAAGTTGTTTTGTCAAAGAATAAGGGCCACCCAGCTTAAGGTCTGACCTCCCAACCAATAGTGTGATGTAGCCTTTTGAGGAGCATAGTGTGGTCTACCATACCTTAGTGCACCAACATGTTTACAGAACAAGGATGTAGGCGGGTGTTTGCCAATGGTCTTCCGGAGGTCTTTACGGATATTGGTCAGGGTTGGCCTATGCTATACAGTTAGTGTGCATGCCAATATTCACCATACAGGGTGCAATAAGATGGCCAGTTCTCTTGGGGGCACTTAAAAATTACATGGGGTTAAGCTGCTGTTTCCTGCGTCCAATACGAAGGTTAAACCTGTATCCTCAGAGGAAGGTGTCTAGTGTTAGGCTGCACTGGCACTGTAAGGAAACCCTCTATTTAGGCCACAGGAGCACCTTGGGAAGCTTACCTGCATTTGGCAATACTGACATCTCAGTTTCATCAGTGACACTGATCACTTCATACTTTGAAAGGTATTGTGTGAAGGTGGTCTATTAAAATAAAATGTTTGCCAAGAGCACAGGCTGAAATAACAACTTACACTCTGCTTCTGTGCAACAAAAGTTTCAAGCTCTGATGGATTCTGAACTAGAACGAGGTGGCCACCATTGGGATGAATCCTTGGAAGTCTTAGAAGGAACTACCTTCTGTATGGCAGGAATCCGTTGTCTGAATAGTAACATGACATGTCCATGTTCAAGAGCAACCACTGGCCAGGGTTATTTGCAGTGAGCTACGGAACAATGTTCCTCCATGTTGATAGTAAATTGTCCGAGTTAGATATTAGGCCCTTAGATAATGGTAACCTCCCTTGATGATACAGGAGAACTTTGCTCTCTCTCTCTCTCTCTCCAACAACAAAGGCAAAACAGTGAATAATGGTTGAAAACGATCCCAGTATTTGGTTCTGGCGATCGCACAGGCTGATGGTATCTGAGCCATGTACAGTATGACAAATATGTGAAAACGGAGCCCACTGCCCCGACACAAGTATACACAAATCATCTTCTAACATGGGACACCGCTGCCTGCAGGATAAGGGGTGCTTGTTGGAGGTTACAAAAGAGGGGGGGGAAGAAGTGAAGAACAAAAAAAAATACAGACTTACACCCCAAAGTGATCATGATCAACATTCTCTAAATAAATTGTTGAGCACCAAACTGGGGTCTCCTCTGGCATCATTAATACAATACGGTGGTAACAAAGCAGTTTGGATGCCAGGTCCAAGAAGGGGTTGGGAATGTTAATTATATTATTTTGGCACATTGAACAGATGTTTTCTCTGGCTGTGGGGACATCTCGGAAGAGACTGGAGATGTGGGACTCTTGTGTGCCAGAGACACACGTGGAGGCGAACATTAACATAATCAATGTTCCTTGCCTTTTGTCACATTGCACATGGGAACAAATAACGCATTTTTCTTAGTGCTTACATGCATAATAGCAAATTTTAGAAAACCTTCGAAGAAGAAAACCAAACATAACTAAAATGTATATATTGGCTATAGTTCCCGCCTCCAAACAACGGAGCAGCTACTTCATGCATGGCAACATTCCCATCAGTTTCTGTAAACAACTTTTGCTGTGTTTCCGTTTTTTTTAAAGATGGCAGCTACCCTGCCAACTCACAATGCCAGTGCCAATCATACTTACCTTTTGCTCCATCTTTGTCCTCCTTCAAGATCTGGATGAATTCGTTCTTGAGCAACCACTCCACACATGCTTCAATGGCTCCACCTTTCACAGCACCCTGGACATTCTCCTCATGGTGCTCATGCTCCAAACTCTTAGCCAGAAGGGTGCACGAGGCATACATCCGCACATCATCTGGAGTGCTGGCTACTCCACCAACAATGATCTGTTCAAAGCAAAGTCTGCATCATAAAAGCGGACACAAAGAAAGCATGCAAGACTGGTAGGATTCATTTCAAGATGATCCACATTCACACCCAACCCACTGCTGTGAAAGCTCCATAATTGATTTAACCACTTGCAAGCACACTGTGTCCAAAGAAAGAAGAGTATCTAGGGTGCAACAGCCAGTATTGCTCACCCCTCTAAGAACCTTTGTGGTGGGTCATGTGAAAGACCCTCTTACTTTCAATCTTAAGCTGCACACTAAAGCAGAGAAAGAAAGTAGGTTGGCAGAAAGAAGCAAACCGCTTTTGTAAATTCCTGAAAAAAGCAGGATTAATTTAGATCATTACATAAAAAAAGGGTACACCTTAACCTTAAAAAAAAAAGAAAATCCTGTGTAAAGGAGAGGACTCTAACAACTCCATTTGCAGCGTTTCCCTATCACCAAACACTTGCACAAACCACTTCACCAAGCATAACCAAAGCAATAAAGTAACTCTATAATTAAAGAGCACTTAAATCCTCGAATTTAGGAGCATAACGGAGGAAGTTTTAGCCAATATTATGACCTACATGAGGCCCACCACCTGTGTAGGAGAAGCTCTTCCGTCCAAAATCCTTTTGAATAATAAAACACTGTTCCTCCCTTTTCTCACCTGCTTTATCGATGCCAGTCTTAGGGATGTTTGTCTTCCCGAGGCATTGAAGAAGGTATCGGTCACCACTTTATTTAAAAAATCCAGTCTAGATCCAAAAGATTACTCAAACTTTAGGCCCATCTCCAATGCCCCGTTTTCGCTAAGAATTTTGGACAAGGGGGCCACACTGCAGTTTTTAGAGTTTTTGGAAAATTCGGGAGCTCTTCACTTTAGACAATCGGATTTTTGGACTATCCACAGCACAGAGATTGCCTTGGCTAAACATGAAATCGGAGATGCTCCAGGTCATGCACCAAGGCAAAGTCGGGCTGCTGATGTTGTTGGACTTATAAGCAGCCTTTGACCTTGTCAACCATGACAAACTACTGAATAGGTTGATGATCTTAGGGGGTGTGTCAGGTAGCGACTTGGCCTGGATCAAGTCCTTCTTGATGGGTCGCATGTCTAAAATTGCTTGGGCAAATGCATGGTCATCCAAGGTACTTTTGAAATGGTGCGTACCCCAGGGCGCATGCATGTCTCCCTCCCTCTTTAATGTATACTGACGCCCTTTGTGTGATCTCTTGGATGGGCTGGGTGTCCTTGTCACTAATTACGCTGAAGACACCTAGCTCGTGTTTGAATTAAGCAGCAACTACACAGAGGACTCTGATCTAATAAATATTGTTTATGTTTCCATCCAACAATGGATGGCTAACAATGGTATGTGTTTAAACGCCAAGAAAACCAAGATGATGCTTTTCGGCTCACTGCAGGCAAGATCTAAGCTGGATCGACAATATGCCTCTTTCTGTGTGGAAGTCCATGCTATGGACACTGTGGATAGGGTTAGGACATTGGGAGTAATTTTCTAACCTTCCTTGAACATTAATGCCAATACTGAGAGCGTGGCAAATGAGGCACAGTATATACTACGACTCCTCAGGTTAGTCAAGCACTATGTTTCAGAGGCTAATTGTGCTACCTTGGTACGCACCCTCGTGATGCCCCAGGTAGACTATTGTAACGTCCTCATGTTGGGGGCCAGCAATAGGCTTAGACGACTTTAGGTCTTGCAAAATGATGCAGTACGCATTATCAAGAGCATAGCCAGACAAGCCAATATCCTCTCACAAGAGGAATCTTCACTGGCTTCCAGTCAAAGCTTGTATCCATTTCAAGGCGCCAACAATAGTGCACAAATGTATGTATGGTCAAGCCCCAAGCTAACTTAAAGAATATGTCAAAATCGAACACACGATCAGGCTCACTAGATTTAGTGATGGAATTCTACTCTTTGCTCCAAGGAGCAAGCAGGTTAGAGGGTTGGATAGGTCTTTCATTTCTCAGGTTGCTCCCTTATAGAACAAGCTTCCTAAAATCTTACATGCTGAAACAAATCTTTTGAAGTTTAGGAAGGGAGTGAAAACTTTTGTCTTTGTATAATCCCCTCTGCTCCTGCATTCAGTTTGATGTCTTACATCTGCTCATTGTTTTGCGCCCAACAGACTGCACCCTGGGGTAGCCATTTCTAGGACTTTGCTCCACTCCTGCCGATCTCTCACATGTAAACCTCGGCAAGACTTCTGATCTCTGGTTCCCTCACCTCTCCATCCTGCGGAGAGACCTATTTGAGTCAACATTTCTACCTCACTCTCGCCATGTTCTTTCTTTATGCCGCCTTCCTTCATTTCCTGTGGGAAACCAGCAGTTTTCATAAGCGCAGTAGTTAAGTGAGAGTCAACATGTCAGAAAAGATACAACATGGGTTGTAAAATTCCACCTTTGTGTGGTTCAGTAGTGCCACTCAGTTTGAATTCTGCATAAGATCGGAGGCAGCCACATTTTATATATTAACGATAACAGCATGGTGGCTTGGTAGCCATGGAGTAGGGCTGCTCTTCCCGTGAGCTCCCACACATCCGAAGTTGATCCTGCAGCGTACGATAAATAAAGAAGAAGAAATGAGGAATAAAAAAAAAACACTGCCGCCAGAGAATATGGGGCGTGTACTGCAAATCCTGTGGTGCGAAACGGAGGGTTAAATCTGGAGTTATGAACTTATAACGAATACCATACGAGCCCGAGAAGTCCACAACAAAATGGTGGATGTCCAGAGAAAGGACTGCATCGGAGTGCTGGGCTGGACAGAGAGCCTAGTGCCTGCGAATCACCGGTAACAACAAATGCTGACGGGATAGACCTCTTGTGCCTGGAACGAAGATACATTGTGCACCGTCGAGATACTTTGTTTCACGCGGTGCGCAAGGCTCCTGTGAAACGGAGCGAGAAATTGACTATGGGGCTAGCAGCGAGCTGCGTCGGTGAGGCGGGTGACGAAAGTTGAGTGTGTCAGCACGGCCATAAGAAACGCAAAGAAAACGGGGCTCCGAGAGCCGACACAGTTAAAATGCCAGGAGGACTGTAGCGATAGCGCCTGCGGCAGAAGGGTAAGCCCCCTTGCACAGGCTGTAGACGAAACGCTCACTGTGAGCACTGCAGAGTAATCCAAACAGTGGCAAAAGGAGATTTTATAGACACGGGCAACAACCCTGCTCATGAGGGGGCTCGGAGTCAAAACTGTATGTGGGGGGTCACAACCCCAGGGAAGCGCATGACAAATAGGAGGCTGTTCAAGAGGTACCCGATGAAAATGGATGCCTGCAGGCATCACTACATATGCAAAAGAGGTGCACATGGTAAAAAGTGAGCTGCCTGCCACAGTCCAGGGCTCGCAGGCAACAAGAGGGTCTGTGAGCCGAGAAAGGACAGGACACGGCGATTGGCGCTGGGCACTGGAGGAGAGAGAGTTGTAGTGGAGGGACCCCCCACCCCCACTGAACCAGATCCCTCGAAGATCCGGGCACACACAGCAGAACAGCACCATAGAGGCCAAGTCCGGAGCCTGGGCAATTACAGCAGAAGGTACAACTAAGACCTGGGGGGCCGCAGTCAACTGCCTACGCTGGAAATATATGAAGTAAAAAGACAGATGACCAGACACAGAAGCCAGACCAAACCACACCGCCGCAATACACGACGACGCTACTGAAGGCGCACTGGAGAGGCACATAAGAGGCTTGGCAACAAATTGAAGGTAACTAGCCGAAGGTCAACAGGGATCTTACATTGGGCCCCCGCAAAAGAGAACATAAGCCAATGGGCCAGCACAAGTGAGAAATAGACCATCACGCGCAGGTTTGGCCCCCCTCTCCCCAGTAAAGGAATAGAACAAGCAACGCCCAAGTGACTGCTCCACTGGAATCTCCAAACACTAGGTGCAGGAGGACGGGGGCCTAGCAAAGGGGAAGCACTGCAGTACGGGCACAAGACTCTGGGCGGCAAGAAACCAATTGGCGGGCAATAGAGATAATGGCGCTAAAGGGCGGCAAGGCCAAAGTAAAGCAACCAACGATGGACATTTTTACAAAATCGCTGCAAACCCCGAACACAGCAACACAAGTCAAAACTGTCCCGCAAAATGCGATGGCTCCACCACGGGAAGACCAATCGATCCTGCAGGCCATCGCGGAAATGAAATCCTCGTGGACCACCACGATAGCGGACCTTAAAGCGGCATTGGAATTCAAGATCAACGCGGTAGGTGTCGATGTCAACTTCCTGAGACAAGACGCGAGGGTGCTGGCGGAGCGCACAAGCAGTCTCGAGAGCGTGGTGAAAAACAATATGGAGGTCGGCACTACCAATACCAAGGAGGTCCACATACTGAAACAACAAGTGCGCAATTTGGAAATCCGGGCAGAGGAGGCAGAAGGGCGTGCACGGCGCAACAACATCCACGTGGTGGCACTGCCAGAAGGAGAAGAAGGAACAGATCCCACAGTGTGCGTAGAAAACATGCTAATCCAAGAAATTGGGGCTGGTAAGCTCTCTCAAGGGTTTGCCATCGAACGAGCGCACATGGCCTTAGCAAGGAGACCGCCATCTGGAGCTCCCCCGCGAGCAATCATTGCAAAAATCCTGAACTACAGAGACAGGGAAAAGATCCTGGAATTTTTTCTGAAAGGCCGGACAATAACCCGAGCGACGACAGTCACAGTGTACCCGGACTACACCATGCTGGTTCAAAGACAACGCTTCAGCTATGTTGCAGTGAAATGGCGCCTGAGAGCGTCAGGATTCAAATATGTGCTGTTATACCGTTATATCCTGTGAAGTTAAAGATCTTACACAAGGGCAAAGTGCAATTTTTTAAAGATCCAGAGGCGGTAGCAAACTGGCTGAACACTCGAGGTTGCCCAGACGACGCGGATGGACCGGAGCGAGGTGGACAGGATAAGTGAAACAACGCCATACTAAACTTCTCTGATTTGGGGATAGAGACAGCAGAGGAAAGTAATGTAATGGAACCGCATAGAGCATGCCAATAGGGCTAAGATAATAGTGACGTAATAATTTCAACTTGGGAACTGATGTGGACTAGAATATAGAGGTTCGAACAGTTAAGTATGATTGGTACGTGGCACATTATTGCTTAAGGGAGAATCACGGATGGAGCACGACCTACCCCCAGCATTTAGAGTAGGCGGATCTCCAGTAGGGCGGCACCTCGCCACGGTGCACCAAGTATTGGCTAGAACCAAGAAAAGTGCTTGATGCGGGTTAGCATGAGATCCAGTGATGGAGCTGGGTACCAGTTGGGGACAGGGCGAGGGGAAAAAGGGTATAGTTGTGGATGGGATGGGCAGGGGGGAGGAGGGGCAGTTGGGGAGTTTGCAGTGGAACTGGGGAGGGAACGAGCTTACATCCAGGTGCTGAGGCGCCTACAGCAGAGGACAAGGGAGGACAGAGGCAGGAAGGGATATGGATAAGGGATGGGGGACCTCAGGATAGTAATCTGGAATGTCAGGGGACTCATTTGAAGAGAAACAAGATCATGTTGTACCTGAAAAGGCAGAAAATAGACAGCTTTATTACAAGAATCTCACCCCACAAAAGAAAAACAGGGAACGATAGCGAAAAAAATGGAAGGGGACCACTATAGGAGCAACGTATTCGGCATATGTCAGGGGAGTAATTACTTGGGTTGCGCCACACATACCCTTTCAGTTATTGCAATCCACAGTAGAGCCGGATGGGAGAATGGTGGTGATACGTGGAATGCTGGAAAACAGAGAACTGTGCATTATTAACACATACGCCCCAAATCAGGATGCAGTGACCTATTTTAAGACCTTATAAGGCAAAGTCAGCCCGTACATAGGGGGTGCGGTCATATGGGGAGGGTATATTTTAACTGCACGCTAGACCCCAGAGTGGACAGATCAGATAGGAAACTAGACAAGCCTACCCCTACAGCCAGAACCCTGAAAACCCTGATGGGTGATCTTCAACTGGAAGAAATATGGAGACAACACCACCCAAACGATAGGCATTACTCTCATTATTCAGCCCCACAAAACCTGTATACACGATTAGACTACATGTTTGTTAACCCTGAACTCAGCGGGGAGATGGTGGGCTCAGAATATAAAGCAAGGGTCTTATCGGACCACTCGCCTCTGAACGTAACGTGGCAGCATCAGCCCCTGTATGGGAGTGAGGGGTCCCCAGGCCCCCTCGAGCCGTACACTCCTCAGTACAAGGCTTGGACCACGTGCCTCCGGTAGTGGGATTGCCCCTTGCCCTTATGTAAAGTTAACAGTTGACTGCTACATATGCCACGGATGCCCCGTGTCTGAGCAGGACACGGGGCATCCATCTTTTGTGCCCCCTTTCGACTCCATCTTGGGTAAACAGGCCTCACTGTGATAGTACAGCAATGCTCAGCTCCCCTTCCACCGCAGCAGCCAAGGACAGAGACACACACACACAAGGCGCGCAGGCAGCTGGCTGGCCCCCACCCTTGCACTCCCCCCTGCGAAGGAAAGCTCTGCGCTCCCATTCTCACGCAGAAGCCGGAGAAAGTTGCAACAACCAATATGATACAGTTTTCTTCCTCCGAGATCACCGCTAGCATGAGAACCAGCATGTGAACCAGGATGAGCTAAGCACTTTCTGCTCGTTCGCCCCCATAAACGTGCAAGCCACCCACCCCCATTTAGAACAATGTATTACCATCTTGACCCTGCACTCCCTGTAAGGTATTTCTTTCAAGTGCCAGGCCCTCGCCTGTGCTGCGAAACCCACCCAACACACCCACTACTAACCTTAAGCATTTTACTACAATATATGTTTTTTCTCATACTAATAGGTTTGAAGTTTAGGAGATATGTGAAACACAGCTGGATTCTTTTTACATGCACAGTAAAGGTCAAGGCCTCTAATTAAAGCCACGAATGACCCAATTGTATTGACAATAATTATTATGTGTAACTTGTTTAGAAATATGAAAAGTAGCATCAAATGTTTTAGATAATTTGTTATTTAGTGACACCTAGACCAGTCATAAGGGAGATAAGGGGAGAGTGTGGTCAGATATTGGACACCCAGGATAGTGTAAATAAGGGATTCCTTCATTTTACCAACACTTATATGAAGACGCAGGAGGGGCGGGTGTGGATGAGATGAGGGAGGTACTGGAGGATGAGATGATGGAGGTACTGGAGGATATCGGGTTACCTAAACTTAGTATGGAAGATAGAGAGCCTGGACGCCCCCATTACATTAGAGGAGCTAGAAATGGTGGTCAGACAATTACCCAAGGGCAAAGCCCCGGGAACGGATGGGCTCCCTAGTGAGTTTTATAAAACATACAAGACGGAGGTGCTCCCCCCTCCCACTACTGGTAATGTTAAATGAGGCCTTTGGGATAGGGAAACTACCGGAATCCCTGAGAGAGGCAACAATTATCCTGCTTCGCAAACCAAATAAGCCTAGCACGGATTGTGGGTCATACAGACCACTGCCAATGCTAAACCAGGATAGTAAAATACTTACGGTAGTGCTAGCAAACAGACTCAGACAGGTTAGCAGCAAAGTGATACATCATGATCAGACAGGTACGTCCCGTGTAGGAGTATAGCTGATAACCATAGACGGCTACATCACGTCATGGAACAGACCGAAAGAGATGCAAACGAGGTTGCAGTTGTCTCACTAGATGCAGTGAAAGCCTTTGAACCAGTAAGGTGGCCATGGTTGATGGCGGCCTTGAAGGAATATGGAATGGAGCCTGGATACTTGAGGTGGGTGAAGCTGTTGTATAGCTCGCCTCTTGCTAGAGACTAAATGGGGCGATTATCTCTGACAAAAGGCAGCTCAGCAGGGGCACTAGGCAAGGCTGCCCATGGTCTCCGATGTTGTATATCCTAGCACTAGAACCCCTAGCGATTTATTTGAAGCAACAATATGAAGAGATAGGGGTCCACACTAGTGAGGTGCCTCACTTTCTATCATTGTACACAGAAGACATGATGCTATACCTGTGATATCTGGAAGAAAACCTGCAATACATCCTTGAAGTGATGGAGCGATTCACATCGTTCTCCGGCATTGCCGTTAACCCCGGGAAGTCATGCATGTTTCCATTAGGGAGATATAAAGGAATTGCGCAAGGTAACCTGCCGGTACTACAAATACCCTGGGAGACTAGCACATTCAGATATCTAGGGATTCATATGTACCATGAGATAGAAGAGGAACACACACACAACACAGAGAAAGCAGTCACAAACATTGAAAACAGCATGAGGTTTTGGGTTAAACTCCCCCTGGCTATGATGGGAAGGGTGGCACTGTTGAAAATGGTGGTATTGCCTAGGCTGTTGCACTTTTTTGTGAATATCCCACATATGTTGCCCGAACGTTCTTTTAGTAAACTACAAAGCCTATGTAGAGGGGTCATCTAGCATAACACCAGAAACAGGATTGCCTTATGGAAGTTACAAAATGGGTATGAGAGAGGGGGGGCATAAAACTGCCTAGCTTCGAGATATACCATCTGGCCGGGCAGCTACAGTATGTGACCAAGTGGCTAGCCGAACTGCTGAGGTCAGAATGTGCACCCTACTTTCTGAAAGAACTAATATGGCTGCCCAAATCAGAGCTACGGGGGAGATCGAGGCTGTTGGAATTGGGGTAAGGCATGCCAGGTCATGGAGAACTTGACTCTGTGCTCCCCCCAAGTGCCGCTAATGGCGCTGATGGGAGTGGACGCACAACTAAGAAAGAAAGCGTAGATACTGGGAACCAGTGGGCATAGCAATGCTGGGAGATGTGTGGCGGGATGGGAGGGCACTGGAATTCACAACACTAATACAAGAAACCGGAGTACACCCGGGGCAGTATATTACCTATACCAGGCTGGTAAAGCAGATACGAGCCACATGGTCAGAAATAGCACTAGAAGACCAACCAGATTCGGCTATAAAGACAATATATGATATTGCGGAAGGAGGGCATGAGGTGTCCCGGATTTACGAATTGGTGATCAAGGTTGGGAAAGAGGTGACCTAGTTGAGACAGGAGTAGGAGGAGGATGCGGGAGAACCCATGCAGGACGGGCAATGTGAAAGAACACAGTGGTACCACAAGAAGGTGTCCCGGAACGCTAGATTACAACATTCAGTTATGTGTAACCCACATGGCGTACATGACCCCCCCAAAAGATAGACCGATTTAAGAGCACAAATTCACAAAGTGCCCCAAAAGCGGGGAACTAAATGCGGGAATGATACACATGTTTTGGGCATGTCCAGAAACTTAAGGACCTGGGTTATATTCTGGCCAAACTTAGAATAGCCATGGGGTGGAAAGCAAGTCAGAGACCCAGAGTAGAAATGGGGTGGCATGACCTTCTGAAATGGACAGAGGCGGAAACAGTAGCATGGTATGAAGCGGCCTGTAAGGGGGAGGATGATGAAGTGGGAACGCTGATGTCCTGGAGACAGCTAGTGGCTTCATTAACCGAGCCATCCCAAGCGAATATGGTACCTCAGGGAGCATGGAAGGAGGGGCGCCCCGGGAGGAACAGAACTAAAGGCGCAGTGGAGTAAGCTTGAGTTACGGGGGTTGTGGGGATGGCAGTGGTAAATATATGTTGATGTATATGATGGTCGGACATTCACAACTTTCACTGTCGGGGGTGCTGTGCGGTTTGTAAATTGAAAATAAAAATGGTTTAAAAAAAAAAAGATAGCCTACAGAGCGTGATCCCCAAACCCGGCTTGCCAGGTGACAGTCTTTCCATCTCATTAATAAGCCTTTAAAACCCTCCTACACCATACACCCCTTACTAACATTTTTTGCCAGTTTCATGTGTTGCTGCCTTTCTAGGTCAGGACAGGTGTTGGGTTTTCTGGTATCATGTCAGTGCCTTGGGGCACACATAGGCAATAATTCTGGGAGTATGGAATTGGGCCTATGGGGATGTCTACAAAGCTCATTCCACTTTCATTATAGTGAACACCACAGAAAAAAAGTCAATATGATAGGTAGCTGGGTTAAGCTGCTTTTGTTAAATGACTGTTAAAACACTCTGAAATAAGTAAAGGTTACCCACTGGAGCATTCCGATGCTCTGCAGTTGCCACCACTCGCAATCCCTAGACTGGAGCTTGTGGCATCAATGCAATGAAACATTTGTGCATAGCAAAACACAATTTAGAAAAGGATGCCTTTGCATCAGCCCACCCAAGTAAGATTCCTCAAATTCTGCACCGAAGTCCTTTCTCCTCTCCCTACCATTTCACAGACAGAGGGGGAAGGGGTTTAGCGGGTTGGTCTGGAGGAAGAGGAGATAGCCAGTAATAGTTGACAAGTCACTTCTACAAGTAATTTACTTGTACATCCAGCCCCTTTGCCCACCAGACATATGGTAAGATTCCAAAGCACACAATTTCTAATATAGGGCCAGGCAGCCATATGTGCCCTCTTGTCAAGCAAGTACCTCATCTCAAGGTCCGTTCAGCAGGAAGTGCAACGGTGTACACCGGGACTGGAAAATATGTAAATGTGACACGGAAGCACCACCCTACACCTGCCTATTGAACATGTAACCCCCTTGAGGCAGGAGGTAGGATAATTCTGCCTGCACCACAAACGGGTACCCCAGATTAACGTGGTGCAAGGACTGTACTAGGCACTGGACAAAAGGTGCCACAGTTGGAAAGTATCTTGCGTAGACAACTTGCAAGAGCTAGTCAGGGCTTGGAGAGTAACAAGGGGAAAGAAACAGGAAAGAATCAGCATGGAACTAGACTGGAGCAGGAGAGACAATAAGGCTGAGAAATGGGGAAGGAAAAGCAGGGCAACAAGGCAAGATCAAGAGACCAAGGCAGAACCATCCAGAATGGGTGAACGGAGAACAGGAAAAAGAACAGGAGCGTGGCAACACGGAAGTTGACACACTGAATCACTACTACTTACTGAATTTATTATTATAAGTGTGAAAATGAGGTTGTGGCTCGCCAAGATACACAGTGCAGGGGCTTTGAGCGTATGCGCTGGGTTGAACAATGGCGTTGCATCTTCCGTACACAGGAAGATAGTGGTGCCCAGCTGCACTCAACATCCAAGTCCAGGGGTTCCAATTGCGCCTGTGCAAGTCTGGGAGAAATCATTGCAGCCAAGCCAGGGGCAGAATAGCTACCAGATTGCAGGTAAGAGGGGAAAGAGCTGAGGGGACAGCTTTGTCTGCGCTGCCGAGGCAAGTACCAACGTGGATAGAGTCGGCAGGCTCCCAGTACACGTCTGGGGGTCTGGGGTGTGAGCGGGAGCATAAGACCACTTCAGCTAAATGAATCAGATGTGCTTGACCAAGTTGAGCTCCTGGTCTGCAACCAACATACATGAGCTTTGCTCACAAAATAGAGGATGTAGCCGACCAGCTAAAGACACATGACCATAAAAGTGACTTTTTTACACTTCTTAAGTAATATTGTCAGGGTGAGTTGTAAAACAAAATTACCTTGTGGCAATATTCTAACCCTAATGTATGGAGAAATTATCTACTGTGGCCCGGTGAATAGCCTTCTTTCCAGGGATTCAGCATCCCAGTAACTACTCCATCATTTTCTGGGAAATAGCATCCAGCATTCTTTTTTTGGTAGTTATAGGATAATTAGATTTAGGGAAGCCATTAGTGCTAGTACCCTGCATCCAACATCTATCAACTCAGCCACAGGCTAAAGCCCCCCAGGAATGCTTCTTTACCAGTCTCTGGAATATAGAATCCACTAGGCTTCTTGCCAATGGTCAGGGTTACAGTGCCCAATAGGTTTTTTACCAGCATGCTTTTCGTCACTGTCAGGAATATGACAAGCAGTACGCTTCTTTACCAGTCTCCGGGGTAGAACATGAAGCACACTTCCTCAATTCATATCCAAGGACATGGTGCCCGGATCACTTCTGATCCACCTTTTTATGCAGTCCATTACTGCTGTCACCAACAATACAGTGCATGGCTTCCTCGTGCCTCCATGGATATAGGGGCCTTCTCACTTGCACACTACATCTCACACAGCGTCACCAAGACCAGGTCTCAAACTCTGTTCCTTGCACTATATGCCTCACAATATAGCCCTGTTCTCTGTACATTTAACCGTTTTGAGGGAGAGAGCACCAGGTTTTCTTCAGAAACACTATTGACGACCGGGAGGTGACTAAATTGCAGTTCCGATTCTTAACAAAACTTAAAACACTGCTGTTGGGAAATGGTCACAGCGCTAAAATTGCTGTTCCGCTAAGCGGCAATGACCTCAGAATTGGTATTCTATATTGCCGCTGGCGATTCGACATTACACTCGAGTTAATACCAATAGAGGCGTTTACCCTCAAGAGGTAAACATTTCAGTGCTGGAATACATCTGTTAAGCATTTACCTGCTAGATGGAATATTACCTGTGGCCAAAATGACCATGACAAAAGTATATAGTAGGGACCGGCCAGTGAAAAAACAAACCCTTCCCATGTTTCCTTAAATGGAATCTCACAAGTCTTTACAGAGGCTAGATTACACACACACACTACACCACGTGAAAGTGGTTTATAGCAGGGACCCGTTTTATTAGTAGCTTAGACCTGATGCTATGGCCATAAATGGATGCAAGACAACTTACTTTACACTATGATGGTGATTACTAGTGGGAATGCATTTACTGCTGGCAGTAAATCAGTGTTGTAGATTTCAGAGCCTAGCTTTTTCTTACCCCTCTGAAATTGGAGATATTTGTTCACCGCTAAATTTTTACCTTAATGCAGGGCACCAATATTACAATCTTTCGCGGAATGATTGCGAATGAGTAGCCCGTTTGGCATTCCTAAAGATGACATATAGGAATGTGGTGCTGAACAAAGGCATTCACAGCATGACAGTGGATCTCTTTAGGGGCTGAACCCCCTTGGCATTCCAGGATACAACATTGCATCCAGAAAGAATGGAGTCCCTTAACAACCAGCCTCTTGCGTTGTATGGATTGCGTCTTGCCAGCACAGCAAAACATGCACGAAATGCTGGATTTGTTCCCCAGCTGCTTTAGAAGTTCATGTTTAATTTGCACAAATGGAAAACAGGGGGCTCTCTGCCAAACATACTTATAAGTGCCTCCACACACCAGTCATGTGATTGTTCCGAATGGCGACCATGGGTGAGCATCTGAAAAACATGAACATGTTACATAACTTCTTTTAAATTAATATGTGATATTTTACCAGTAACAGTCTGGTGTTCACTAATTGCTAGAATAACCATTAAGAGAGTCTAATAGCCATAAATACTTACTGAATCCTAGCGCATGCACTGGTACTTGCGTGAATGACCCACATCCAGGAAGTATAGCAGTTGCAGCACAGACTCCCAACTCGACCACTTCAGCTCCAGGGTCGAGTTGGGCAGAGTCTCCCATCAGATAAGACGTAGCCACCCCTTGTAGCCCCCAACGCACCTCCAATTTATTTTTGAATCCCCCTTGGCAGTCCTTGCCGCTTGCCTGTCTCGCTCCGTCCCACCCTACACTCCCTGCCCAGCTCACGCCCCCCCAGTCATGCCGATTGGCTGCCAGCCCGCTGCCACATCCACGAAGTATAGTAGTTGCAGCGGGACCTCCCAACTTAACCACTTTAGCTCCATCGTCGATTTGGGCATAGCATCCTATCAGATAAGGCCTAGCGACCCCCTTGTAGCCCCTAAGGCACCTCAGATTTATTTTTGAATCCCCTTTTGAGGCCCTTGCCGCTCACCTTCCTCGCTCCCTCCCTGCCTGCCCTCCCCGCCCAGCTTCCCCCCCCCCCCCACCACCCGTGCGGATTGGCTCACTATCCAGGAGCACCTCATCACAGACAGGGCTAGGGCAGCCTTGCCCAGGCAACCACAAGGCAAAGGGCAGCACCCTCCTAAGCAGCTCCACTCCACGTTTGGCTGCGTTCGCTTGATGCAGACTACCTACAGCGACCGATAAAACAAGTGTGGTGTGGGTAGGGAGTACAGCCATTATTGTACTCCAGTAAAACCCCACCACTCTTACTACCTAATACCATATACATATACCTATATGCACTTAGCCTAACCACGTAACTGGTATTCATTGAATGTTATTAGGTGTTTGCCCATTGCCATACCAAAGTAAAATCTAGGTGGTTCCAAATGACTGCACCCATGTCGAATCAGTGTCTTCCCATTTGCTGGATCAAAGTTAAATCTGAGTGTCTTCCATTGCAGTGCCAGTTAAATCTAGGTGTTTCAAATTACTCTGCCCAGGTCGAATAGGAAATGTGTCAAGGACTTTCGATTTGACTTGACCCGTGTGTGGCCACCTTAACACCTTATACCAGCCTTCCCTATGGCCTCTTAGTACTTAAAGTTTCTCATAATGTTCAAAACATTCTCTTTGTTCAGGAGCGGGGTACCAGTCAGAGACCTTGGACTGAGTGCCCACGTGGCACCGGACAACTCTTACCAGGTACCAAGATTGTTTATACAAGACCTTTTGTCTTGTTATCTTGTTGCTTCCCTTTTGCTGCTGGTGTCAAGAACGGTACTTTGATGGCCACCAAGCCTCCCCAACCTGGCAATAAGTGCAGGAGGGTGCCACGTACTACAGACATCCGTCGCACCACCTGCCAGCTGTGATTCCCGGTCATACGAATCTTTCATCAGAGTCTTTGCGGGTCTGGCTTGAAAAGGGCAAAGGAAACTCCCTCCTTGACATCCTTTCAGGTCTCGACGCTTTTCTCCTCTGCTTGAACTGCCATCCTGGAATGGCTGCATCCTCACGCGTTCAGCCTTGCTCCGTGTGCTCTGCCTTTTATCCCTATGGGGAAGGGCAAGGGTAACCGGAGGTAGGTGTGTGGTTGTCGGTAATTGCCCACCTCTGCCTGACCCTTGTGTTGGGACATGTCAGGTAAACGGCTCAGGTTAGTCTGTTGTCGTTCAAGCTGTGGGAAAGTGTTCATGTTGGAAAAGGGGGTGGGGGTGTAGAGTTTAAGTCTCCTACTGGGCAGGATGTGGAAAAGGTATTATAGGGAAGGGGATACCTCATCTCACCCTTCGGTGTCCAACTTCAACTCATCGAAGATCCCCCCACTCCGCATCCAGGTCATCCTCCCCCACTGGCCCACCCCCAGGAACTGGATCCAATAGCGATGGCAGTGTCCAGGCCACCTGAATGACAGATCTCATAGGACTAACGGGTGAGACACCTTCAGGTTTCTCACAAACCACTGGCGTGAGGCACTTGGTACACACCTGTGGAGAAGAATGCAGGCTGAAGGTAAGGGCCTTGAATTGATAGTGCACTCCTGCCACCACAAAGCGTTGCTAGCGCTGGTGTGAGCGGCAAATATGGATGTGAAAATAAGTGTCCGAGGTCAAGGAATCTCCTTTCTGTAACTGGGACGGAACTTGCAGTGTCATCATACGGAACGTTTGTGCCTTTAAGAATTTAGCGAGCACCCTTAGATCTAAAATGGGCCTCCAACCCCATGACTTGCTGTGCAGTGCCATTTTCCTCACTGGAGGTAGCGCAAGTAGACTCCTGTGCCCACTTCTTCCTTTGCCACCTTCTCCACTGTCCTTTTTTGTAGCAGAGCTCTGACTTCTTTGCAGCAGGAGGCGTCGCAACATTTCCAGCTTGTGCGCTAGAGGAATGTCTGGTGGAAAGTCTACAAACTCCAGCGAGTGTCCATGCTGGAGAAGGGATAGCACCCATTCGTCGGTTGTGATGCTTCTCCATTCCTCAACGAATATTGCCAGATGTCCTCCCACCGGGGCATTAAATCGGAAGGACCAGGTCCTGGGCTGGTCATGGTTGCTTGCCAGACTGGCCCCTAGATTGGGAGGAGCCATGGTGGCGCTGCAAACCCCTGCATTGGAACATTTTCCCTGTACTGGTCTTCTCAAACAGGTGTTTTCTGTCGAAGGGCATATCTACGACCCAGGACTGGACATCAGTTCGAAAGTCTGGGGCCGTGAGCCATCCTTGCCTACGCAGGACTGCTCCATTACCAAGCTGGCGAAAACCAGTGTCAGCGATGTACACTGAGACTGTGATGGAATTGTCTGATGCCAATTCTCCCTCATGGAAGATGTGCCTAGCTTCCTGTTTATTGTCATCTGGCAGAAACTCGCAATCATAACATGCAAGGATGGCCATTGCATTCGCCGCCCTGCTAGTCATGGCTGAAGTGGTAATTTGTTTTCCGAAGGCATCGAGGCGTTTGCCCTCCTTGTCCGGGGGAACTGAGCAGGATAATGAGGGGTTAGCTGACCTCTTCCTGGCAGCAGCAGAAACAACAGTTTGTCATAGGATGGGTGCAGAGGGTACCACACTCCAGAGCCCTGTACTTTTTGTGGAAGTGGTCCTTCACCGGGGCCATAGCGGGATGAGCCAAGATGACCAGGCATTCCTTCCAACAGCGGATTGGACATTACTGATTTTCTGCACTGTTCTCTGCGTTGATACAGTACACCGTCTCCAGAGTAAGGCCGAACATCTTGGCCGCCCTAGCCATAAGCACGTGGAAAGCCCTTACCCCATCAGGGGGTGAGTCTCTGATTGGAATATCATCCAGTTCCCCTTTGGCTGCGATGAAATCTTCAAATTCATCAGTGTGGAACCAATGTGTGGACGCCACATCCTCCAAGTGGTCAGGATTTGTGTCCGTCCCTGTATCTGATCGTTGCTGGGGGCTTGACTGGCGTTCACCCCTCCTGGGGGAGCGTAGAATGTCATTATCCTCCCTGGATGGTCCAAGGACATTTGCATGAGGCCATCTAGGCGATACTGGAACTTGTGCGGGGGGGCCTTTGTTGCAGAGTTGCCACCAGTGTGGTTAAGGTGGATAAAATGTCCAGTGACATGTCTCTCTGGAGCGGAAACGATAGCGGTGGCTGCATCAGAGGCAAGTCGCCCCCTGCAGGAGATGTGTGCAGGGGTGGTAATACTGGTAGTCTGATTAGGCTTGCCTCACCCCGTCGAAAACTAGATTGCCTTCTAGGAGGTGGTGTCCTGTGTGATGGGGAAGATGGAGGTGACATGACAGCCTCTTCCTCCCGCTCCTCTACATCCTCCGAGGAAGAGAAACTTGGCTCTGCTACAATGGTCCCTTCTGGTAGTACGGCCACTCCAAGGTTAGGGTAGGATGCTAGTGGTCAAACCGCCAGTGCCAACACTATGCTGGTGGGGGTGTCAAGACGTTTGCCACCATTTTTCCACGTCAATGAGGGGGATCATAATCCTCAACGTGGTTGCCATCGACGGAGTAGTGTGTCTGCTTGTTGTCCTGGTAATCGCTGTTGACGGTCCCGTCAGCAGGGTGCCGTGGACGGCGTCAATGGCTTTGGCATAGACGACCTGGAGGGAGGTGTGGGCGTCAACGGGGAATTACTAGGCACCGATTTTGAAGATGGCATCGACAGGGTAACATTTGCTGACGAAGAGTGGCTACTAGGCTTAGGCGTGGACTTGCTGACGGGGTCGCCTGGGGCGATGAAGTCGCTGCTTTTCTCTGCAGACACACCCTGGGGCACTGACCTTTGTTGAAGACCTGTCAATGCGCGAGGATCTGGGCTCAACGTCGGAAGATTCCTTGTGCTCCCTCTTGCTGATGGCGTGGACCTCATGCGACCTAGACCCCTTAGTAGAGGTGGATCGCTGAGCTGTCCTGCCCTGCCCTGCCGTAGCGAGGTATGGCTCTGTACAGATGGAGTCTGAGGCCCTGCTGGCATCCTCGAGCCACGCAACGACAGTGACAATTCCTTAGCGTCTTGTTGAAGAACGACTAGCAGATTTCACAATCCTTAATGATGTGGTGAGGGTGAAGACAGTAGAGGCAGTCAGTGTGCTGGCCATCCACGTAAAAATGTTTCAATCCGCAGTGAGCACAGGCCTTGACCAGGCTCTTCCTCGTGGACTTGGCCATGAGGTAGGCCCAACTACACAAACGATAAGTCGTCGAAGATTACCGGCGGCAGGAACTGTCCATGGACCCAGCAACGTCAATGTTGTGACGAATAGTTTAAGAGACAATATATGAGGATTCTTTACACTAACGTGCAGTAACAAATCTGAAGACGGTCAACAGGGTACGAGTGAAGGGATGTCTTCCTGTTGGCTGTGGGCAGTATGATCCAAAATGGCTGTACTAGAGCACAAAAGTGACTGTTTTTCAGTTCAAGTTTAAACTGCTCTATATTACCAAGGACTCCCAGCCGGAAAACGGGGAACATTCACAGCATGTGAATCAATGAAAGATCCAAGGCTGCAGAAATTCTGAAGTCCCTCACACCGACACTGTGCGATAGTATTTTTTAAATGAGAAATATTCATTGTAGGAATTCTTAAAAATGGCTGCTGTGTGAGATTTAAGATACCATGGAACGTCAGATTGAGTCTGGTAATAAACTAACAGATCGTCATGGTTTGATATGCTCAGCAAGGCCTCAGTGGCAGAGCTGTAGCCCCAGCTTTCAAGCTGCGTGCAGAATACCAATAACTACCATTAACAAATCTGATGTCCATAGATTAAGAAATCTAAGCACAGTTTTTGGGACAGATATGGAGGACCAGAGCTTCCTCTGCTGCGGAGATCCAGAGGCTGGTGGAAAGAATTTTGCAGATGAGAGGGGGGCCGGGGGGGTCATCAGAGATGGAGGATAAATTGGGGAATTAGGTAAAAAACGAGCAAAGGAGAGGGGCGAGAAGCCAAGTCCAAAGTTTGCCAGAAGCATGCCGAGATGGGGTAGAGCTACAAACACATGGCTCGAGTTCAAGGAGGCATAGGTGTAATCAAAGGGACAAGAGAGCGACGGTGAAAGAAAAGGAGGCTCAGAAGAGATCTTCCTAGGCACAATACGGTTTGCAAATCGAGGAGATACAGAAGCTGGATGTTAAGCTCAGTGGTCTCACCTCGCTAGTCCCAAAGGGTGTGGCTCACTTTCGGTGACAAATTCACTGGATTTGTCACAATTTTCTGGTGGCTAGTTGAATGACTGAAGTATGGTTACCAAAGGGTGACTGTTCATTTGTAAATAGATGCAGCTGTGATTTTGGCACTCAGTAGCAGGAGGTCTCTGCAAGAGATAAGCAATGCACTCCTGCCTACTTGCAACTGCATGCACAGAAGGAGGGAAGAGGTCAAGGCCAAGCAAAACAAGTCTAAAAGCAAAAATGATTTGCATACATGGAGTCATCAGTATAATCTAACATTCAAAAAAAGTCTGGAAATCTGCCCCTACTGGGAGAGATACTTCGTACCCATTCAAAAGGCATACTGAGCTCATTGAAAGCTCAGAGATCCAGATTGGGACACCCCAACTGTAAAAGAGAAGGCAAACTGAAAGTGGAGCACCCACATGTGGGCAACTTGGGTAAACCAGCTCAAACCATCTTGGACTAACTGCTCAGAGCGCCATCTGTGTGTAGCTCATTACCTATAGATGAGTGTCACAGAATGGATAGCTTTAAAGAAAATCACATTTTGTTAATTTCAGTTGTCAGACTGGAAATCAGACTGCATTGATGTTAAGATCTTTAAAAACAAACTATTAACCCGGAGCCAGCGATCAGGCCAGACAGTCTGCTCGAGATCAACTCATTTATCAGGCACATATCTGTCAATTAACCTGCTACAAATTCACTTGGCGCAGATTCGCAGTGTGGTACATGCTGGCAGAATATTTTCCAATAACTCTGGTTCCGGCAGGCGCAAGGCTGCTATGGCATCAGCATTCAGGCATGTGAGGGTTTGCAGGAAATGGCTCCCTATAGCTCTAGGCTGATGTCTTTCATACAAAGCTGCAGGGAAAGCCGGCATTTTAGATACTGATTATCATAGGTGTCCAAATCCCGATTTCACTTCTAATGAGAAGGGTTGGTGGCAAGTGAAAGACACCATCTGCTAAGTACAGGTTACCCACCTTAGTCACTACTGTACTCCGACCTAGCCTACAGTCCCCTTTCCATCATACTTCTGGGTGTCCATCCTATTCTCCAAATTAGAATTTGGGGCCAGTGTGCGGACACGTGCGAGGCAGGTACCCGGTGCGCTTAAGTGGTACACAGGCAACAACCGTCAATCCCCCGGTTTCCCTTTGCATTAGATGGGGAAATCAAACTATTTTTAGGGGGCTGAATGGTGGGCATATGGAAGAAAGGGGACAATGGACTTAAGAGTACAGTAGTCAATATGGTGAGCTCGTCCACACTTATGGGAGAATACCTAGCAGTACTCTACCTGGTGCTAGGCGGGTGGGCGAATAAGTTTCTAAAGGTGAGCATAGTCAAACCTAGCGTATGCTCTAGTGATGATGTCCATGCATTAATGCTTATAAAATGAGGACGTAGAGGGCCATTCCGCAGCTTTTGCTATGACCTCTCAATGCACCTGCCTTTGGGAAACTACGACTGCGTATTTCACCCTGACAGCGTGAGCATGAATACCACTAGGTGGAGACATGCCTTGGGACGAGTATGACTCTGAAATGCAAGAGACTATCCATCGCAAAAATATCTGATGATTAGACATCGCTACCTTGTCCTTGCGAAAGACTTGTGTTCTTATGCTGAAAAAAGCCTGGATCTTAGATGCATCTGTCCGACATTACTGCCACTAGGAATGTGACTTTCCAAGTAACTAAACTTTATGTGGGCCATAGTCATTGACTCAAATAGTTTATGTGAGATGGATGAATGAACCAGATTTAGGCCCCACAGGATGCAGGGTTTTCACTGGTGGAACAAGGCATAAAAGACATTCACAGTGACACTGAATAATTAGATTGGGGAGTTAAAAAGAAGAGATTGTGATTATTCCTACACCCCTATTACCGGCAAATACATGCAACAAGTACATCAGAGTCTGCTAGGTGAGATATGAAAGATAACACCCGATATAAGGTGCACTTCAGGGGATTCATACCTTTCTTGATTAACCATTGGGGAATCTAAAACTACTAGCTCCGGTACTGGGAGCGCATCTAGGGCTGCCTGCATGAACCCCAAGTCTTATGATAGCCTTAGGTGCCCCAGAGGTGGCACCTCAGGAGGCAGCTGTCCAAGCTCATTGTTTTAAGCGAGGAGTGACGCACTCTCCCACCCTTCCTTTTTTGCTTCTGCCTTCGCTCCCCCTCTCCCCTGCTGATCTGCTCTCTTGGCACTATGCACCTGGCCACCCTCTGTCCCCTGGGCCCAGGTACCTGCTCACCCTGCCACCCTCCTGCCCTGCCTCCTGGCCACTCCTTGCACTGGGGACTGCATCTGTACCCATACACGCCCCCCCTTTTTCTTCTTTTTCTGCACTTATCAGACTTACCCAGTCTGCTGCCTTAAACACAGTACTTTCCAATTGCTGGCTGCACTACCACTGTTTATTGCACCATTTTCTATTTTTATTTATTATTTATCTGCTCTCCTCTGCTCCGCACTTTCCACTCTCTTCCTTCCATGCACTTTCCCTTTTCCATGCACTTGCGCGTTCTCAATGTCACTGGGCCTAGTAAGATTGTTGTTGTGTTGTGTTCTTCCCTGTTCCCCTCCCTTGCCTAGTTGCGCTCTGAAACCCTTGTGTATAAGCGCGATACAAATAAAATATAATATATCAATATCATACCCTGCTGAGTCAGAATCACTAAAAATACTGGAAGAAAGATTGGGCCTTCTGGCGCCAGTGATATTAGATCCAAAACCATGTTGGAAGGCCAATATGGAATTATGACAATCTGAGAGTTTGGGTCGACCTCCACCTGGAAAATACTTTGTGAATTAAAGGGATTGATGGAAAATGATATATTGTCCAGTTGGGCCAAGGAATGAGGGCATCACCAAGAGAGCTGAAATGCCACCCCTCTCGAGTCACAAATGCCCTGCATTTCGCAGTGGTAACCAAGGCGAATAGGTCAATCTGTGGATTTAAAATTGCTGAAAAATCTGCTGGAGAATCAAAGGGTCAAGTGCTCACTCGTGATTTATCAGTGTACCCTGCTCAGTCTGTCGGCGTGACATTGAGAAGGGCGAGATGATCGCCAGCCCTTCCCCGAATTTCCACAACCAACGGCGGGGGATTTGGTGCCCCCCTTTTTTTGAAGTAACACACTGTTGTCTGTTTGAATCAACAGAACCTTGTCAATAATGTAAGGTGGGAATGCCCTCAGGGCCAGAAAGATAGCCTGAGTTCAAGCACACTCAAGATCTAGCTGATCTGCAAAAGCCCAAAGGCTGTGGATCAAGCAAGAGCACTCCTGTAGAGTAGCACTTAATCTTGTAAGGGGCAAGTTCATCATTATGATAATCACGTAAGGTAGATCCGAAAAGGGCAAACCCACCACTAGATTCTCCTGCCCATTCTACCAGAGAAGGTCTTTCGCAAAGCTTCAGGAATGGAAATTCGAACCAACTAAGCACCTTACTTGGTCTCAAGACTTTGATAGGATATAACTCAGTCCATCTAGTTTTCAACCTGGCAAATGACACTGTCAAAACACAAGATTCCATCAGGCCGGGGAGATGCTGAAACCACCAAGTCCAACAGTGGATTTGGACTCAAAAACAGCTAGACTTTCTCTGAAATCCAAAATCCTGCCCACAGTTGGGAACAGCAGAGCCCTGGCAGATTATAACTGAAAGCATATAAACTGAACCGACTGCTTGGGGACTAGCTGGGACTTCTTTGGGTTGGCTGACAACTCCAGCTTGAACAGCAAGTCCAAAAGAATCTGCAGAGCTGCCACAGACTACTGCGCTGAGAGGGCTCAAAGCATCCCATTGTATAAACCTTGATGAATATGGGTTACTTGCATACAGAGGTGAACCCAATAGTGGACATCAGTTTTGTAAATACCCCATGTGCAGCAGTAGGTTGAACTGTAGCACACTATAGTGGAAGTGAGCATCTCCAGGATGTGTATAGAAACATCCTCTGAGGGGGGCCAAAAGAATATGCAAATATGCATCCTTCAGGTGAACTGCACATAACCAGTCCCGTTAAATCCGAGATTGACGTTTCGAAGCAGGCACAGTCTACTTGAATATTTCGAGAAAAAGGAAAGAGTTGAGAGGTGACTGGTCTAGCACAGTTTACCCCCTGCCGGTTTCTTCTTGAGAACAGTGAGTAACATGGAATGGAAGCCCTGGCCTATCTCTGAACTTAAAACTATTGCAAGTGTTTCACATACAGATTTGGTACCTCCTGCTGAACAGAGGATGAAGCAACCTCGTGCTGAGGAGCAGAACAGAGCAAAAGGAATTGAGGGAGGTCCAATCTGCGACCTCTCAGGCCAAACCCAAGAATCCCTGGTATGAGTTGCTATGACCAAACCCAAGAAGCCATGGAAATAACGAGTCAGTCTGCTGAGAAATCTGCAATCTTACCCCCCCACTCCCCAACCCCAACTTGAAACGTGTGGTACAGAATGCTAACCTCGTTTCTGCTTCTCTTCTGCCTGGGAGGTTGGGGCGGATGCTTCTCAAAAGATGCCCTTGGTAGCGGTTCTCTGTTTCTTCCTGGTTTACAAAAAGAGAATGGCATGGCTGCTTATGTCTCCTCCCCAAGAAACCTCTAAAGCCAACTGAAGTCCTGGCCCTAGAATCTTGCCTCTAACTCAGTCGAATGAAAAGGAGCGCAAGGACAGTGTTCAGGAGGAGACCTGGGAGGGTAAACTAAGGCTGCCTGGGCTGAATGGACCACGTGTCAGTGAACATTCATGAGCCAGAGGTAGGTGTATATTGCATGGACTAAATCGAGGTAGTCATGAGGTAGCACTCTATTCAAGGGACAAAATAATTCCTGGCTAACAAAGGATGGAACATCACTAGTCCAGCATCCGCCTGAGGTGTCTCGAGGGGATGACAAGCCTGAGGATGTCAGTCAAGATGCCTGGCCTTGCGGATCAGGGCCCATCTTGATCTGTGATGGACTGGTGGGCTTTGGGACCTGCTTGGTCTACCACTCGCTGTAGGCTTAGCCAAGCCCTCAGACTAAACCGAATAGAGGCGGATGATCACTCGGAACATGCTCCAGTGAAACGTGCAGGAAGCTCCAGTGGAAGGTAGGGAAAGCCATGGTGGAATTTGCTGGCAATGACTCAGACGAGTCCTGAGACAAATGACCTGCATGAGGATCTAACTGGCCCTCAGAGGAAGCACCAGCATGAGACAACAAGCTACTTGACACAAGTACCGGTAGAAGACTGCCTGTGCAGACTAGGCTGTTGAAGGACCTGAATGATTCCTCCCAGATGCAGCATTGACCAGGAAGGACACTGGGTGCCCTGGTAAAATAGATCACTTCTTTTCTCTCCCCTAAAACTCCACAATGCGTCAAAGAGGAATAGCTTGTAAGATCTTGGTTTTCCTCTAGTCCCGGTCCAATAACCCATCGCAGGCCGCACACATGTCACACAGTGGTTGGCACCGAGACTCTGCAAATTTATGAAGTATGGGTCTCGTGCCAAGAAGAGATAATAATAATAATAATTAGGCTTTTATATAGCGCTACAAACCCTCAGATGCACAGGACCTACAAATGAAAACACCTGCTTTTATCCAAGAGAGAAAAAAGAGGGAAGGAAAGATGGCTACCCAGGCACATGAAAACAAAAAAATTAAAAAAGGAAAAAACAAGAACAGTTCTGCTGTGCATCCTCCCTATCCATGTGGAAAAAGGGACTAGCAGGAATTGCCAGTGGGCAGCATGACAGCACCACAACCCACTTGTGTGGACTCCACTCCTAAATTCAAATTTGCAGGACATTATTTGCTGCGCAAATGTGCCAGTCTCTTCCCAATGGAACGGACACCAATAAGTATGGAGGAAATGGAATAGTACATAGGAGTTCATGCTTGGGAATGGCAATAGGGAGAAATAACTAGAAGCCGATAATTAGAGTAGCAGAAAATTATAGCAACAGATTACCCTCTACTCATCAACTGTCTTTGCCACTGGTTTACAGCGGCCTCTCATGGGTCTGAGCCTTAGATTTTGAAAGGGATTCCATCTCAGGGTCAGTGTAAAAGTAGGTCTCATCATCTATTATGATTCTTAATTTTGCACACTATACCAAGCAGCAACACATTTTGTCACAGAGACATTTCTTAACAGTCTCAAATCGTTCATGTGCTCCCTGTACTGTGACAAATCTGCAGGTTTTGTCCCTTCTTCCCTGAGAGAGGGCATGGTTGAGGTTGAGTCTGAGTCCCCCTCTTTGAGTCTAGGTTGGTGTGCCTGCCGAGCAAAACCCTTCCTAGGGGGTTTGGGAAAGCAGGACCTCACTGGCAGTGACTTCCCAACAGGAGATAGGGACTCACATTCTATTAAGGAACTCTCTACTTTCTGAGAGACTATCGGCATACATGGGAATGCCAGAGGTGGACCTGTCTGGCAATTTTAGAACAGTTGGCTCAAGACAATGCTGGTGTTTCAGCTATCTGGGCAATCAAACACACCCCTTTCTTATCCGATACCAAGGATAAAAGGACTTACTCACTTGAATGGCAGGGAGACGATCTACAGAGACAAGCCTCCAACGTACTGATATCACTTGGAGGCGCAGCCCCGCTGCCGAGCAGAACCAGTCGTAGCATGGAGCGGGAGCCAGAAGGCGGTCCAAACTGTGACCTGGAGAGACTAACAAAGGAGCCAGAGAGGGAGAGAAATTTGGCTGAAGAGGCGCACAGCTGTGCAGAGTTGGCAAGTTCGAGCGGAGCTAACCGAGTTCCTCGCTCGCACCACGAGAAACAAGAGCCAGAGGAACAAGGCAAAGAGTGAGTAAACACTCCCACTGGCGTACCAGAAAGAATGCAGAGGAACTGCAGAGAATGCAAACGTCAGTAGACCGGATCCACTTAGCGGGTGCAGCACTGGCTATAAAGAAGTTACGCAGGTTCCTGCCAGACGAGGGAGGCAAAGAGACCAATCCCAGTCGAGGGGGGAAATAACAGTACAAAACTGCATGAGGTGCAAACCGGCCCAGAAATGAAACCAGACATATATTAAGAGCTGTTACGGGAACCCTGAAAACCTAAGCTTTGGAATCAGCCAAACAGCTCAATGGAACAACCAGAAATCAGGGGAAAGATACCCCGAGAGGAGATACGTATATCTCTACAGATTTAAGGAGAATCTGGGAACAAGACTGGGAAGGCCCTATAAAAGAGAGCAAGAATCAGCCCAAGGGGAAAACAGAGTCAACCAAGACTGGGCTCTCGTAGCGAGAGGCCCACGTAGTTGGTGGAGGAAGATTAAGAAAACAGCCGTTCATTTAAGATCTTTGAGAGAATTTACTTTCTTTGGATCTTCAGAATTTAAGATAATTAAAGCGGAGGAAAAACTCTTCTCTTTATTTGTTCAACTGTGACAAGATGAATATGAGCTGATCAACACGAGTAAACCTATCTCCTGATAAAGAAATGTGACCCTAGGAGATATTCCAGAAACCAGTAGGAGAAGGCAGAGAAAAGAACACTGGGGCAGATATATTGCCCATTTTCTCTTTTTTGGTTATTTTTGCAAGTGGTAGGTGTGAGTGGTCAGTAATGCGAGGCGGACAACTGCTCGTTGACTTACCAATATTTGCCATTTTATTAAAGAAATAATATTTAAAAAATGCTTCTATATCCCTTTTCTGCAGAGGATTTCCCTGCCTAGCCAAAGCTAAGGGAACACACTGGCCCTCACACTAAGCAACAAATGCCACAGAAAATATATGGCAAAATAACATCAGATGAACAATATTCACAGTCTGAGTAACCCAATATCCTGGGCGAGTTACCTTCCCCAGGATTCAAAGTCAGATCTGTTAGTGTTCGACCAAAGAAAGAAATGTCTCAAATAAGTTCTTGATATTTAAAGTTAATGAAAAAGGTGGTCAACCAAAGTTCCACTAGCAAATTTCTTCTTTACGAAAAATCCACATTCCACTGTCTTCAAATAGCACCAATGGAAATCCCCGCCACCGTGCTTTTATCACTTTCCTCAAGAAGAATTGCCACATTTCAAAAGGAAATGCAATATCCACTAACACCAGTGATATACAGTTCATGGTTAACAGTTTGTATTCTTTTGGTTAGTTTTCATCTTCACAGTGGTATATTTGTCAGGATGACTTAACGATACTGTTGCTTGAAATTTAAACCACTTTACATCTGCTTCAATTACTATGGGAACAGTCACCTTTGTCTCATAGTACTCCTCTTGGTTGGGACTACTACAATGCTGCATCCACTGACAATCCTATATACCACAACTACTTCAGTACTTTGGACTACTACCACAGCTTCAGCGATTTGTACTTTTAGACATGCTTGAACAAGATATACTTCAAAGTGTTTCAACAACTTCAAATAGGCAAGGTCCTCTTCCTCTCTAAAACTATCTTCAAAATGGGGCAGCCTCTTTGCCTCTCTTGTCTGTCTGTCACAACAATAACAACCTGTGTTTGCCTTGGAGACTCACTTCTCTCCATCTTTCAGTGTCTCTGGCCCTACAAGGTGGGTCCACTTCAAACTTCAAAATAGTCTTAAAAGCAGGCAGTCCCCCTTCCCCAACTTTATCTGCACCTTTCTGCCAGTGAATAGCCAACTTAATTACCCAGAAGCCTTGGTGCAACTCTCTGGGCAAGGTTGGTTTCAGTGTGCACATGGGGAGAGTCTTGGCTTGGGCAATGCTGGTCTTCAATTGTTATACACTTTTCATAAGAAGTTTAAGGCATGCTGTTAGTATAAAGACTTGAATTCAGTCTCTCTTTGACCATGTTTTGATATAGTTTACAGGGTTTAACCCCTTAAGTGCCAAGGACGAGATAGCTCGTCCTTTTTGGCACCTTGTTTTGTGATATCCCTGCAGTGATCACACAAAACAGTAATCCAACCCCCCGGGCTATGTGAGGGGGAGGTCCCCCCTAACTGCAGGGGGCTGGATTGCCTTCAGTTTCAAGTTGGCGTGTGTAATGCACGTCGGCGTGAAACAAAGTAATTTTCACCGCAGGAGCCATATCGGGCTGCTGCAGTTAAAATATAAGGCGAGTCTTCACCTTTCTCCCCCTCGATCTCCAGCTATATTTCAAGCCGGAGATTGAGGTGGGTATCGTTGGAAAGGGGAGATCCTCCCCTTTACGACGATACCCTGTGTGACAGCAATGCGCTAGTATAGGGGCACATATATAATGACCCCTGGGGGCAGACAGGTGACAATCTGCCCCCAGGGGTGGGGGTATAAAAAATAAAATACAAATTTTAAAAAAATGTGATGGGAAGGGGGAGGGGCCTTGGGGGCCGTAGCCACCACGGATTTTGTCAGAAAGGGTGTCATTGGAAAGGGGAGATTCTCCCCTTTCCAATGACACCCTTTGTGACAGCATTGCTGCCCGCGGATTGGGCGCAGGGTGCTCAATGCGTGGGCAGCAATGCCCACTAGACACATGGATGTCTTTGAATGCAAGGGGGAGGTGGGGGCTGCTTACAGTAAGCAGCTCTCGCCCCCCCAGCCCCCAAAGCATGAGGGCACATGTGTAAAACCCTAGGGGCAGAAGGCTAATCACCTGCCCCCAGGGAACGGGGCAAAAAAATTAACAAAAAATAAACGGAAAGCAACAGGGATGGGGGTGGGGGTGAGGGGGGACTGGGATTTGTTTGCCCCCCTGAAATGGTGGTGGCCTTCCCCCTCCCACACCAAGTGGAAAGGGGGGCCACCCCTTGTAGCCCTCCCTGGGGGCAGATTTATGCCCCCAGGCAGGAGTACATGAGGTGGCCCCCCACATCCAATTGGGGGTTGGGGGAAATAGTGTGCAGGCCCCCCAAAGGATGGGGCCTGCAGGTTAGGGCCCCTCTGGGGGCAGATAGCAGGTCAGGGAAGGGGGAAAAAAAAAATAACAAAAAGGGAATTTTGGATGGGATTGGGGGGGCCACTGCCCAGTACATTAAAAAATTACCTGGCGGTTTAGGATGCCCCTCAGCCCGCCCTAAAGTGTAGTGTACCTTTTCCATTTTTGTGTTTGTTTACGAAAGTTGCCTTGGCGCAGAGGGGCACATTGGTGTGCCAATCTGGCGCTGGAGTGCCCAAACCTTACTGCCCCACCCACTGGGGGGCCAGTCCCACCATTTTTGGGGGGCCCTCTCCCAACCCACCCCAAATGGAGGGGGGGTGTACCTCACGCAGCCGTTTGTAGGAGGCCCAGGAAGGCCTGCATGAGGTGCCCCCGCCACCCATTTGGGGTGAGGGGGAAGAGGGCCCCCAAAAATGGTGGGACAGGCCCCCCAGTGGGTGGGGCAGTAAGGTTTGGGCACCCCAGGGCCAGATTGGCACATCAATGTGCCTCTCTGCACCAAGGGGAGTTGGGTTACCAAAGGAAAATAGTAGAACGCTTTTTGGGGGGGCTGTGGGGCACCCCAAAGGGACGGGGAATTTTCTAATGGGATGGGGCGTTGACCCCTCCCCCACACCCGCAACGGAGTGGGTGCCATGTCATGAAGCCCTCCCTGGGACCAGATATCCCACAGGTGTCCCGACGAAACAGGTACCTCACATGTGTGGGTGCACCTACTGGGGGCGCAAAAGGAAAAGAGGAAAAGGGTAACCCGCTGGTAACCCCAAGCCTTTCGCCACAGCACAATTTGTTCATGTGGGCAACCTACAGATTTGGGCCTAGGGTGGATTTCCTCTGTGGATTCCCACGGGTGTCCACTTTTGGGAAATGCATGGGGTTCCCTGTTTTCCTTGCTGGCTTCGACACCCTAGGCCCAAATCTGTAGGTTGCCCACATGAACGAAATGGTCAGTGGCGAAAGGCTTGGGATTACCAGTGGGTTACCCTTTTGTAACCTGCACAAGTCACCTACCCTTGAAAAGGTCTGCCTGTGCTCTTTCAAAAATATGGATGCTTGCCGTTCCTCACCACATTGGTTTTCCCGATTTACACATGCTAAGTGTGTCTGTTCAGGGCATGAGCGTAAACCTCCTGTGTACCATGGCTCAATGTAGTGGAGCATTGCTTTTCTCAAAATTCATAGAAGCCATGGCAGTACCAAGCCAACCATGTCCAACACATACCTTTTTTTTGGTCAATTTCCCGCTTTCCAACCCCCACCCCCCCCATCTATGGCATTTTCCCCTACCTAGTTGTTGCCTGACCTACGCAAATCACCCCTTCCTAAACTTGGAATTTTGTCTACTTTTCAGAAATGTATGCCTTCCTGTCCTCCAATTCGGCTTTCCTACCCTTTTCTTCCATTCCGTCCATACATGTCCAATTGGCAAAAATGACCTAAATCGCCTACCTCTCATAAAACAGGTGATAACCACATCAAAATAATTTCTTTTTGTTTCCACTCAACCTGTCCTTGAAAGCCAGGACATTGGGGAATTCAGCACAGCAAACAATTTGTTCCTAGCTCTTACAAGGGAAAAACCACAGGCTTCTTTGTACATCATTTTATTGGCATTTTTTGAAAAAAAACAAGATTTACGCCCTTTTTGCTTATTTTCTCTCACCCCCCTACAGCAACATAGGATTCCATGAGGAAAAAAAAGGAGCCAAATTTGGCCGAGATATGTCATGTAACAAAAAAGTTACAAGGCTTTGAATGGCCACATACTGAAATCACCAAAAAAGGCCCTGGCACTGGGGGAAATACCCATGGCACTTAAAGGGTTAAAGATTGGTAGTTAACTGTATTCCTGTGTGAAAGTAAAGGATAGAGTTCAGGTCTACTTTGGGAAACGCAATTGGGCACACGCGACCATTCTCTGATGTAGTTTTCACAAGTTAAAGATTGTAACTCTTGTATTGTTAACGCTAAGTATTTGATAATGGTCCCAGAAGCATTCCCTCTCAATTAGGGTCACTTGCACTGCTTTTGCGACTTTTGCCACAACTTCTACTGCTTCTGGCTCGCTCGGCACCCACACCCTTCTCCTGACAAGATGTATCCAGTCCGGCCACACGGTTTGGGAGCTCTGTTCATTCCCGAGACCCATGGCTGGATAATTACTTCTTGCCTTGGTCTCCTGAACGTCTGCAGTTTGGCAACCACAGCAACAGGCTCAAAGCTGAAAAGACCTCTCCTGCACGTCTTCCACTGCGCAGCCTCTGCACTTCAGAGTTTGGGCGTACCGGACAGTCAGAATTTGCAGGTGAAAATCTACACATTCCGGCGCCCCTCTTGTTCGCACACTTCTGCTTGGTTTGCCAGCTTTGTGCCTTCTTCCTTCTGCTACTACAGCTCACCTTCCAGTTACCATTCCAGCTCCTTCCACTCCCAATTGCCTGCACCTGAGGGGGGCCTTTTATGCCTCCCAGAATTCTTCAGGTGTGAGCCGTTAGACTTCATTGCCTGACTCCTGCAACTGCATGCATCTTCAGCCCTCTTCCTCGTCCCAGTACTTCTAGGATTATAGGATTATGGGACTTGTAGTCCCCTTCAACAGAGTTCGCCTTTTCAACAATTAAGCTATTTTTAACGGTAGATTTATTTTTCTTAAACACAATAACAGATGGGTTCTGAGGATTCAATGTCACACAGGAAAACATTTGGTTTAAGGCATTTTCTCTAGATCCTTTTGTACCTTAGGTAGTAAGGAGGGTATTTATTCTTAAAAGGTTTTTCTGTTGACAGGGTTTGTTCATATTTAACAGTGTGTGCCGTTTGTGTTAGGGACACTATAATGGCAGTATGCCATAACCTGTTTTGGCAACCCAAAAAGGCACCTCCTTTCAGAAGACAAATACTGAGCCACATCCCACAGGATCTCCTCAACACCCTGGGCCTCGTCTCCTCCCAGGTGATCCTCCCGCAGTAAACCACCCCAAAGGTCAGGATCAGGAAGCGTCTGCCTGTCCCTGGTCACCTGCGAGGAGACTAAGCAGGGTCTCAGTGCAGGATTTGTAGGATTTTTCACATAGGGCCAGTTGGACAAACTTTATTATTTTAACTCATTCCGATGAGCAGCCTCCATTTAAATTGGTAGGTAGGGACCTTTCCCATTAGCATTAGAGCCAGTGGGGCATGTTCTTTCAGCTAAATAAAAGCATTGTAAAACAAATAGGTCTCCTGGTCAGAGTCTTTCTTCTGGTATGCCACAGTACCCAGGGACTGAAATCTGGGTAAAGGTAGTTTAAAGTTTTCCAATTGGGCATGTCTAGATTCTCTGTAAGCTTTGGTACAGAAAGTTGAATATTATCGGCCAAGGTGGTGCCCCCATTTTGGGGCAGGAAGAGTGATCTGTATGCTTGTTCAGTGACAAACTGCAGCAAGAGATTAGCTGAAGGAAGAAGGTGGGGCAGTAGTTTCTCCAAGAAGTGTTCCATCTTACTGGTTTCAGCTCATTCGCACTCCTTCATCCCAAATATTTGGAAATTACAGCAGCATGATATCATCTCCAACTATTCGCTCTCATCTTAAAAGGACTCGACATTGTGTTCAAGTTTATTATCCATTTTAGTCATCTTCATATTATCTTCAGCAATGCCAACCCTCTTTTTTTCACATCATGTATGCGACTAGTTCCATTAGCCTGACTTGAAAATCATTTACCCATGATGCTATCCCATCGATCGATGACAGCTTTGTAAGGCTATCTTTAAATTCTGCCATTATTGAGTTAAGAGTAATAGGGGCATCACATTGAGCATGGGCAGCTTGTGCAGTCAATAACTGGGCCGGAAGTGCCATTTTCCTGCTGAAAAGTGAATTGCCTGAAATCAGGACATCCATTTGCGCCAGTCACCTTTAGTTGCGTTTGTTTGGTCCTAAGTTTTCACCCCATATCAGGTGGTATAGTTGAGAGCCGAGGACAGCTTCATGAATCCAGCATCTAGCACCAGCTCAAGAGTCAGCAGGCGCTTAAACGTATTCTTCAGCCGTTATAGAATGGCCAGAGGTACAGAAGGACTATATGCTCCCCTTCACCTGACAACTACAATCCAGCTCCCAGTCAACAATCACAGCATGGCTCATCTAGCTGAGCTAGGAGTAAATCATAAAATATAACAGTAAAAAGCTAAAGTGAGGCTACCACTCTGCAGGAATGCACCACAGAAGCAAAGAGATGCTTTTGATCTGGTACAGTCTGCCATCATTGGGATCCCACAGTGAGCCAGTTTGTCGCCTAACTGTAACCGGGAGAGGTTGGAAGCGAACTGGTCTCACCGCCCTTACGAGTGATGACAGACACCCTGTAAGCAAATGGGGTAGATACATCACAATCTAGATCCAGATAATTGCTATTGAGCAAGTAGCGAAGGCACTAAAGCTCTCATAGCACGTTGGCCAGACAATACTATTAGGCACATTCTCTCAAAAAACACACACCTCCGCTTCATCTCCAAGCCAGGCTGGTAAGTACAGCATCATCAAGTGATGCCAAACAGGCCGAAGGAGTGTTGGCATGCTTCCCAAATCACACAAAGTCTCCCACTCTAGCAGGCGATAAACACCAGCTTCCAGGCACTCCTTAACTCCTCCGTGAAAGACAAGCCTCGAGCACTGGACTGAGCCACCTCAATCATTGAGCCCAAGAGACTGTCAATATCTCAATCAGTTCACCAGGCTCCACTTCTGCTCCACTGCAGGGCAGACAGACAGCCAGTGCAGCAGCATTCAGACATCTCTCAGTAATGCTTGCCAGCATGCACCATCTTCATGTCCACCGTTGGTATGGGGTAGCAGAGTCTGGGCAATGGAAAAAAGCCTGGAGCAGGCACCGTCAATGTACATCGCAAAATCTGCTGTGCTTCCGCCATCCAAAGAAGTGAAAAGCCACTCCGATTCAGATAAGGAAAGCATTTATAGTGAATTTCGGCTGAAGGCCTTCCCATCACATGACCGCCACAAAAAAACTGGATGGAGGACTCCAAACCTGACAACGTAAAACTATTTAAAGCGTGTACATCTATGAGAGATCCAAAGCTGTAAAAAAATGAAAAATTACCTTCATGGTGATTCAGGTTCTCTTAGTCCGGGCTCTCCCTCCTTTAAAACGGGTTGGGTACGCCTGCACCCATAGGCAGGCCGGAACAAGATGGCTGCAAAAGATAGCTGCTGTCACGAAGAAAATTGAAGGTGTAGGCCTACATCACGCATGCGTCCCTCCGTGCGCCGGGCCCCTACTTCACCAACGTTCCATACCCAGTTCCTGGATCCGCTGATGGTGGTAGATTTAAAGTATATGCTTACTATAGGGGATGGCTGGGTGGGTGTTAAGGAGGGAGAACCCGGACTAAAAGAACCTGAATCAGCATGAAGGTAACTGTTCATTTCTCTTAGTCTTGGCTCTCCCTCCATCCCAACTGGTTGGGACCAGACGAAAAAGCCTTAAAATAAGTAAGGGTGGAGGAGACAGCATATACAAATTCATGCATAAAAGTTGTGGAGCACTTCCTGGCCAAATTTAGCATCATTTCTACAGGATGCACCCATAGCATAGTGCTTGCAAAAGTCAAGAGGGGTAGCCCAGGTAGCAGCTTTACAGATGTCTACAATGCCACCATGCCTAGTAAAGGCTACGGATGCTGCCTTGGCTCTTGTGGAATGAGCCCCAAGTCTCTGCGTAGTCACAAGCCTTTTCAAATCATAAGCCTTAGAGATACAGGAGACAACCCATCTGGCGATGGAAGCTTTAGCTGTCTTATTTCCAGGAGAGGGACCACCGTAAGTTATGAAAAGCTGGTCTGCGTTCCTGCACGGTTTGGTCCTCTAAATAAAAGGTTAGAATTCTTACAACCTCTAGATTATGTAATGTCTCCTCGGCCGTGGAAGCATGCGGTCAAGGAAGAAAAACAGGAAGACAGATTTCTTGATTTAAATGAAAATCGGAAACCACCTTAGGTATAAAGGAGCATACCGTACAATTATCCTTATGGAATATTATATAAGGTTCGGTGAGCAGAGAGCTTGGAGTTCTCCAATCCTTCTAGCCAAAGTAATGGATACTAAAGCTGTTTTCAGGTTAGGAGTACAAATTCACATGATGCCATAGGCTTGAATGGCTTTTGCATTAGAGCTGACAAAACTATATTAAGGTCCCACTGAGGTGGAAATTAACGAACAGGGATATGTAAATGTAGAAGGCCCTCAAAGTGCATACAAATAGCTTAGTTTGAGAGAGAGAAAGACTTATGCTCTCTGTTTAGGTATGCTTCAATAGCCGATAGGTAAGGTTTGCAAGTGTCTACTTTTACACCTGTAGAAACTAGATGAGACATGAAGGACATCACGTTATCAATGGAAGCCTCTAGATGATCAAGGTTGCCGTCCAGGGCCCAGTGACAAAATTGTAACCATTTGCTAGGATATTGCTTCCTTGTAGAAGCTTTTCTGGAATTGTTAGATTTTATTCTGACAATGTGAGAGAAGGCTATTTTTCAGGAACCAAGCCTTCAAGTTCAGCAATTGAGGGGAGGGATGAAGAACCTGCCCTTTTCTGTTGAGACAATAGATCCTTCAATGATGGGAGATCTAATTATGAAGTCCCCGCTAACTCCAGGAGGTCTGGAAACCAAATCTGGCAAAGCCAGAATGGAGCTATAAGAATGATTCTTAGATTCTGTGACATCTTGAATTTGAGCAATGTTTTATGCATCAATGGGAGAGGTGGAAAAGCGTAAAGTGCTAGGTTTGACCAATCCAGGTGTAGGGCATCTCCCAGGGACTGAAGACCCTGACCCTGCTTTGACGCAAACTGAGGACACAGTGTTGTGCTGATTGGCAAAAGAAGTCTACTGCTGGATGGCCGCACGCTCGAAATATCTTCGCTACTGATGGTTGCAGTTCCCACTTCTGCGGAGCAGACTGTAACCTACTTAGTTTGTCTGCTAGGACGTTCTTACTTCCCTCCAGTTGAGATGCCAACAAGAAAATGTGATTCTGAATGGCCCAATACCAAATCCTCTGTTAGGGAGAATTCTCTGTTAAGGCTGAATTTCCTAACCTAGTTAGTCCCCCAACAGCTTTGCTGGATTTTTGGGGTTTATTTTTTTCGCCTGCCAAGAGTGAGACTCTTTTACCCTCACTCTTGGGCATGATTTGAGTGTGTTTCTTTGACTCTAGATGTGTTTAATGGGCTATGGGGTCTTTTACTCCATAGGGCTTCATGTGTTTTTGTGATGTGTGTTACACAGCACCCTCAGTGCAGTAACACAGGGGTGTCATAGTGACCCCCCAGTATAGACTCCATACCCTGGGACTGACTACTGTCTCCCAGGGCATGTAAAGTCACCATTGACTTTACTAGTCTTAAATTCTGAACAGAACCAGTACAAACCATCATATTGTGGACGTACTGGCTGGGGCAATTCAATTGCCCCGGGGTCTGTTAGTCGAGGGGGCACGTCTCCGTCCCCACTGATCGAGTTTTGGCTGGTGGCAGTGGATACTACTTTTTATATTCAACCGCAAATATTTCTCTATGGGATTTTCCCATTGTTCGAGGCTACGATCTTTATTTATTTAATTATGATAGCCTCAAACATACCGCCGGTTTATTTAATTAATTTAATAGGTATTTTTTGCCAAAACTCGGTTCTAAAATGGCGTTTGTGTTCTCTTCTGTGACTCCAACCCAAGTCGAGCCCTTCGTTCCACTTTTTGGCGGGCTTCTCCACAGAAGCCCTCCAAAGTGGTGCCACTCTGTCTGGGGTACCTAGGAGGGGTGGAGGGGGATTTAGGCACCCTGGACATAGTTGCCTAGGCAACTCAAGTCGCACTCTATCCTGATTGGCCCAAGTGGTGAGCCGGCTGGCTCACCATTTAACATGTTTGAGTGACAGCTAGACTGAGTGAATGGGGGTTTTCTGCATAAAAGCAGGGCTTTGGGGACTGGAACTTCAGAAGTCGCTACAGGACCTAAGAATGCGACGAGTGAGAAGCTGGGCCGACCTGCCACGACGACACCACCAGTGGAGCCCTGCTGGACCGTCTCACCACTTTTCCCAACAACAGAGGAGATCTCCCGCCGGAGAGTCTTCTTCCTTTGACTGGTGGGGATAACCAGTTTCACCGTCTTTTCGCCTTCCCGACGTATCTCGTGGCCGCCTTGCCTGTGCCAAGCACCCCGGCAACCGGGATACCACGTTTTACCACGACCGCAAATTAAATGGTAATACCTTTAACCGGAAAACTCTGCGGCTGGTTTCTTCCCTGGCAGTGCAACGACCTTCATCTTTCCTCCAAGTCGAGATCTTCTCTTCCCCTGGACGACGACGAGACTTGCACCTGCTGCCAGGAACAACTGCCACCGCTGGAGGATCCTACCCACTTAAGGTACCGTGTCCCGCCCGGCTTCCCTTGCCGACTGTACGGGGTAGATTTAGCCCCCGGCTTTCGAACCTGGGTTAGCCTGGGACACCCTGGCTGAACTTTTCCGAACTCTTTCCGGACTCTCTGCAAGACGTTTTAAGCCTAGTGTAACTGTGTGATCTTGGGCGCATTTGTGCTCTGCTCTCTCTAAGAGTGGGCTCAACCTATGGACTTTGGCTCACAAGTGACTTTTGCTCTTCTGCCTTGCTAAAAGTGTTCCTAAATCTTAGAGTGGCGTATCTTCACATATTCTGTCTTTTTCCCTCCCTTCTTCATGAACTTATCGGAGTGCCATCTGTAGTTAAGCGCTCACCTCTGTATGGAAATAAGTGGTGTTAACTAAGACTTCCCTGATAAGGAACAAGGGTTGTATATATTATAATAATAACCGTGTTTAGAGTGTTTTACAATAAGAGTGCTGGAGTGTTTCAAACTGTGTTTTTAAATAAATAATGATATGCTTTGATACTAAAGCTCTGGTCAGTGTTTGCTTGTATTGTATCCAAGTGCCTATTGTGTATACTTTGCATACTGCCTAACTTCTTGAGAGAAGTCTGACTGCTCAGCCACAGCTACCAGGTAAATCTGGGTGGTACAGACTGCTACCAAGTGGGTTTACTGCTAACACATGTAGTCCTAAATCTTTTGCAGTGTTCCCAAAGGGAACTGCACAGGTTTCTGCCGAACATCCTCTCTGCAAGTAGACACAGGGGAAGGGAACGAGTACCCCCGTGCTTGTTGACATAGAATATTTCAGTGGTATTGCCTGTGATAATTTTTACCACCTTTCCTTGAAGAGAGAGAAAACATTATTTTAGAGCAAATAATATGGCTCTTAGTTCCAGGACATTTATGTGTTCTCTTTTTTTCTTTTGAAGATCAAAGGCCATGTCCAGTTAGACTTTGACAATGAGCTCCCCAACCGTACTCTGATGAGTCTGTTGTAATAACTATTTGGTGAAGGGGAGGCTGAAAAGGAGATCCGATTAACAGGTTTTCTGGAGAGTTCCACCATGTTAGTGAATCCTGTACTTGTTTTGGAGTTTAAATCTTTATTTCATGAGAATGTAGTAGTTGGTTCCAGTTGCAGGCAAGATGCCACTGACCTTGCAAAGGGAACTAGATTGATACAAGAGGCCGTTAGCCCCAAGAGTCTTTGAAACCACCAAGCTGTTAGAAGCTGATGTGTTTGGAACACTGACATGACTTGCTGAATTGCTACCACCCTTTCTGGGGGAGGCAAGGCTTTCTGTAGAGTAGTATCTAGTACTACTCCTAGAAATTAAATCTTTTGTGAAGGAATGAGTTTGGATTTTGCCACATTTATCAAAATTCCTAGGATTGAAAAGAGTTTTAATTGCATCTTTTGAAGCAATTCCTCCAGAGACTGGGCCTTCAGAAGCAAGTCGTCTAGGTATGGATATAGATGTAGATGTACTGTCCTTAACCGAAGGTAACCTGCCACTGTTACCAGAATTTTTGTGAATAACCTGGGTGCTGAATGGAATCCGAAGGGCAGACTTGTGAACGGGTAATGAGACTTTCCTATGGTGAACCTCAGGAACTGGCAGTGATCTTTGAAGATGGGAATGTGAAAATAAGCATCTTGTAGATCTATAGGTGGCATTGAATCCTTGAATTGGAGGGAGGTTAGAATCTGAGGAATGGTAACCATATGGAAAATTTTGATTAAAAGAAACTGGTTGAGTTCTGAGAGATCTAGAATTGGACGAATCCCAGTCTTTTTCGGGTTTCTAAAGTAACGAGAATAAAACCCCCCAACCTAATTCCTCTTGATGAACTAATTCTTTTGGTCCCAAGGATAGACGTTTTTGGATCTTTAACAGGAGCTGCGGGGATGAATTTTGAAATGGGATGGGAGAATGGCAGGAAGGGCAAGACGGTAACCGTGTAAAATAATATTCAAAACCAATTCCTCTCGAGTGATGTTCTCCCAATGAGGAAGAAAGTTGGAAATCCTTCCTGCGACTGGGGATGCATGCTCCTTGATAATAATTGGAGCTGAAGGTATGAAGCCAAACAGAGTTCTTTTGAACTTGCGAAGAGTTTGAAAAAGGGGAGGGGCCGACTTTGATTTAGGCCTTCATCTTCTGTTCCTAGAAGAGTAATAGGATTTTGTGGATGTAGAAAGACCACTATTCCCTGGAGGACATGGTTTGAAAGATTTCAAGTTTTGGCGATACGGTTGTTTCACCGAAATTGAGCCAAGAGTTTTAGCAGCAGTAACACTGGCTTTAAGTTTTTGAAGGACCTCATTAGTGGAGGGATCAATAACATTTTTGCTGTCAAAAGGAAGTTCGAGAACTTTCTCATGAATATCCTGGTGTTAGAGGTAAGAGGCTGATAAGTAGGCATGCCTATGCATGCAGACTGCATTAGTGACTGCTCTTGCTGTTTTATCAGTGAGGTCCTTAATAACCTGACGTTCTTGGATAGCTGCGCCTCTGCCTTCTGAAATCAAAAATCAAAACTCATCAGAAGCCTCACGAGGGAGCAGATCAGGAAAGCGCTCCCCAATTTAGGATATTAAATCCTGCTAAAACAGTAGCAGTATGCAAGGTAGCATTAGTGTAAGACTTTTTACCATGTGCTTCCCATGCATTTGCATTCTTATCTAGAACCGAAGATGGAGAAGGACCTTTGCCCTTGGTGCCTAGGGCAGCTGAAACTACCACCGATTGTGCAGGAAGATTTCCCATAACTACGAAAGGCTCTTTCTTAGGTACTTTATACTTGGTGTCTAAAGCTTTTGAGATGTGAAGATCCAAATGAGGTTTTATCCAGCTCGCTAATGCTTGCTCTAGGACAGATAATTCCATGGAAAGCAGATTTCTAGACTCCTTAGAGGGCAGTTTGCCAAAAAATACCAGCCGTTTCAGGCTTATCCTTACGAATGATTTCCAAGGCCTGCATGACTTTTGCTGCAATCTTATAAAAACCTTAGAAGGTGAAGGAGCGGCGTCATCTGCATCAGTGTCCGTATCTTGGGAAACTTTCTGTTTCTTGGACAGAGGAGCAGTATCCTCATTCTCAACTGACAGCAGTTGGCGCAGGTGTTGGATCAGAGGAATCTGTTCCCTGAAGAGGTATTTTATGAGACATTTGGTCTCTAATGCACTGAGCCTGAACTTCTGAGAAAGAGAGCATGGTTACTAGAACCATATTGGTTAGGTCATTTGTGAATGATTTGGTTGGGGCTCTTGTAACCTAAAAGGAGATGTAGTAGAGTCAACCCTGGTAGACTGATGATTTGGATTATAAATGTTAAAAAACACAGGTCTACGCACTTGAATATTAGCTCAAATCAGCTGTGGTCCCGATTGAGATGCTGGGACTTGAGTTGGTTGAGCCACATTGTCCTCAAGCAGAGAAGAACATTGAGGCACATTTTGAGGATAATTCACTCTCACAGGAGTACTGAATAATTGTTCTGGAGGAACCGTAAAAAGAATTTGAAGCGTCAAAGACTTCAGAATCAGAAACAAGAAAGAAATTATCCTTCCAACTCTTCGGTACAGAATCAGAGGTAGAGACAATGGGTGACTTCTTCCGCTTGTGCTTCTTTGGAGAAGTCAGTACCGGACTGGATCTTGAGTGAGAATGTTTATGCCTCTTGTGAGAGGACTTATGTGCCTTCTTTGGTACTGAGGAGCTTGTGGGCTCAACTACGGTAACCAAGGATAAGATGTTATCTTTTAGTAGCGGAGTACTGGAAGATTTACTTGCAGTAGCCATCGTGGCTTGAGAAGATACAGGGGAATCTGAAGGTACAAAGTCAACCCCGGAGGCGTGCACCTCGCTGAACGAACCCTTGCCTGTTCGGATTACCAAGGCAGAAGAGGTTTTCCCCAGTACTGTAATGATTTTGTCCGGTGTAAACAAATCTTCCAGTACCGAGTATCTTTTCCGATCCATTCCCACCTCGTGATACTAGCGTTTCCCACCCAGAGGTACTCAAGTGAAAATGCCCAGGGGTTCCCCCTAAACGGTCCGTGAAGACCCCGGAACTGAGGAGGCAGTCTTCATAAGGGTACCGAAGGCTGGTGCTGAAACATGTACCTCACCTGAAGGTACTTTCCCCTTCTTACCGTTATCAGCCTCCCTCCTGTTCCATACGAAGTCTTCGGCCGTCTTCGGTACCGGTCCCAGCAGTGACATGAAGAGACAACGAGTCCGCAGAGACCACAGGTGAATCCTGCAGCAGAAGTCAGGTCCTCACCAAGTGATGCATACCTAGACACTGGACGCAGGCATGATGGGGATCGGCTGCCCGAAAAATGCTTCCAACAACAGATTCACTGTTTGAATCCTGTCGTATCCGGCATGCGTCAGAGGGAGGCACCACGGAAAATAAATTTAAAATGAATGACCAAACGCTAAGGAAAAAGTGATTGACAGCAAAAAGTAACACCCCAAAATGGAGGGAGTCACAGAGTGGAAAAATTCCAACCCGCCCAGTAGGTGGAAAAACAGGAACTGGGTGTGGAACGCTGGTGACGTACGGGTAAGGTGTGGGCCTGGCGCGCAGAGGGACAACCGCATGATGATGTAGGCCCTACACCTTCAATTCTCTTAAAGGTGACAGCAGCTATCTTTTGCAGCCTGTTTTTTTCCAGCCTGCCTGTGGATGCAGTCGAACCCAACCAGTTGGGAAGGAGGGAGAGCCAGCACGAAAGAGAAAGATGTTTATTCACCACCCTTTTCCATACAACAAAGTCCTTGAAGGCTGGGCTGTGATGTTGAAAACCTACACATACTGCACGCTCTCAAAGGCCATAAAAGAAGTCACGAAGGGCGCTGCCAGCCAAACGATGCCGATGCATGGATTACGAAGATGCATGGTAGAGAATAGCACTGGGAATCTCAGACATCACACACTTTACACCTACTAATGGTATCAGATTGATACTATTGGATTATCAATCTGACTAGTATTGGCTTGATTCACCTCATGATGAGCAAGTCGGCACATGAAGCTTAAACAAGCACATCCTTGCCCCTCCCCATTTTCTTACCTGTCCTATACCTGATCAATAATCATGTCCAGCTTGCCTGTAGTTTCTCCCACTTTACTCCCCAACTTCACCCTCTCCTCAGACTCCAGTACGTATTACCCTGGCTGGGGCTAAACTCGCCAACCAGCAGGCAAGCTTTGGCACTTGAAGACCACTAGAGTGGTACCCGGAATGTAAGTCTATTTACATTGAACACTGGTTCATTGAGGCCGAAGCTGTATACTTGCGAGTAAGTCTATGTAATAAATAATTTCCCCAAAATGATGAGCCTCAAATAACCCAAGTAGTCACACCTTTGTAAATGATAAAATCCAGTTCTGAATGAAACATTGAATCTTGTCCAGCAGAGAGAAAGGTTTAAGGTACAGAAGCAGACAAGTGCACATTTTGCACACAAATGGAGCTGCCTCTGTGCACAGGCTTCCATGTCTTTCATTGCTTAAAAATAAATATTCCAATCTGAGTACTGAGGGTGCGGCTTTCCCATGTCCCTGCAGGAAGAGGGACAGGGGAGAACAGTAAATAAATACATTTTGACAAAAACTGCAAGGACAAGTGAATTTTAAAAAAATATCTAAAGTATGCTTAAAACACATTTTAGGCATAGTTGGATTTCGAGTGGGATTCTGAAGGTCAGTGATGTTTGGAGTGATGGGTGGATGGTATCTTTTGCCTCCCTTACCCGTAATTTTGGCCTAGGGAGAGAGAGCTCAGAAGGTATACAGACCTGGGGTTCTTTTGTCACAAAGACAGTGTATGTTGGATGCTCCGATGCGGACTAAACCAGCGGCTTGCGATTTGTTTGATTCTCCGCCACGTATGGTTTCCACCTACCTCAAGATGTTGCTTATGGATGTTTCATATCCAGGGTGGGGACTGAAGCAATTACTTCACGCCAGAAAGCCCTACTACTTTCACTTAATAAACCTTAAATGTTTTAAAGTTACATTGTACTGCCATATATTAGGTTTAAATGATTATTCGTACCCTAAAAATACCACATGAAACCTTGCATGCAGACTGTGCCCCCCACATCATTGAGTGTGCCTAATAGCGTCAAAGCTGAACCTACAAAGTGTGCCTAATAGTGTCACTGTGCTAAAGTTGCATTTAGAAAGTGTGCTTAGTAGTGTCACTGTGCTAAAGTTGAATTTAGAAAGTGTCCCAAATAGCATCACTGTGCCAAAGTTGAATTTAGAAAGTGTGCCTAATAGCATCACTGTGCCAAAGTTGAATTTAGAAAGTGTGCCTAATTGCGTCACTGTGATAAAGTGTTCAGTCGAATTTAGAAAGTGTCCCCAACATCATTGAGTGTGCCTAATAGCGTCAAAGCTGAACCTACAAAGTGTGCCTAATCGTGTCATCTCTAGTGGATGGAGCGGATGGAGTTGATGGAAAAAGAAGGGAAAGGATGGAAAGGACAGAGCGGATGGAACAGATGGAAAAAGTGGATGGAAAGGACAGTGGATGAAAGATACCAATGCTGGAGAAATGGAGCTACATGTAAGAGACTATTCCCTTCTCCAGCATTGGATCTTTCATGGATTCACATGCTTAGAATAGATTGTATAGCAGTACTCCTGATTTGGCGGTGTGAATGCAAACCAATACCATCATAACCACACTTTTTTTTCTTTTTTCATTGAGAAACTTCAACGGTTACACGTTAGCTCTAAGCAACAAAATACATCACAATATATATTGATCTAAGGATATACCCCTGTATAGGGCTTACCTCACTGAAACAGATGACGTAGGACTGCTCGCCCCATCTGTACATCTTCTGCATGTTGCTGTTCGAGGAAATAATGGCGGGTAAATGTATGTGGCAACGACCAGGATGCAGCCTGACATATCTCCCAGCGGAATCCCGGCCCACAATGCCGCCGAAGATGAAGTGGATCTCGTGGAATGGGCTCTCGGACGCCTGTCCAGCGGCTTTCCCGCTTTCAAGTGACAAAAGGCAATCGTTGACGAGACCCACCGAGCCAGTCCTTGTTTTGAGATCGCTTTTCCTTTTGCCAAAGGTCCATAAGCCACAAATAGTTGTTTTGTATTGCTAAATTCTTGAGTACGATGAAGGTAAAACTTTAGAGCTCTTTTCACATCCAATGTATGGAGAGCTTTTTCCGCGACAGATGAAGGGGTCGCGAAGAATGTCGGTAGTACAATAGAGGAATGTTTATTAAAGACAGTTGGTATTTTTGGTATGAAATGAGGGTTGGTCGCCAACACCACATTGTCTTTGAAAAATCTCAAGTATGGAGGATCAATGACTAATGCTTGTATTTCTGAAAGTCGTTGTGCCGAAGTGATAGCCACTAAAAAAGCCAACTTCCACGATAAGAATTTTAAAGACTAAGACGACACAGGTTCAAAAGGAGCTTTCGTTAGTTCTGTCAATACTAGGATAAGACTCCAGTTCGGAGGAAACTTTTTAATTGGGGGAAAAGTACGAAATAAGCCTTTCATAAAGTGTTTAACCAGCCAATCACTAAACAGTGATGATGAATGCCTTTTACAATTAATCTCGAAATGGCTGCCAGATGAACCTTTATCGATGAAAAAGACTGACCTCTTTCTGCTAAATGCAGCAAATCTGAAAGAAGTTGCTCCAGAACGATATTCAGAGGCTCCAAACCTGGTTGATCCTTACACCACATGCAGAATCTCCTCCACTTACATGCATACGAAGTATTCGTGGATGGAGCCTGTGCGGCTTGCAAAATTCGACGGCAGTCTAATGAAATAGTTAGGGTACCAAACTCCTAGAGGTCAGCAGCCAGGCTGTCAGGCTGAGACTGTCCGGATCGTGATGCCACACTGTTCCCTTGTCCCGAGACAGAAGGTTCAGAATCTTCTGGAACCTCACCGGTTGCACTATCGACAGCTGAAGCAGGTCGGAGAACCACGACTGTCTCGCCCAATAAGGAGCCACTAAGATCACCCGACACGGGTATCTGTGAATCCATTGCAGAGTCCGTCTATGAGTGGAAATGGGGGAAAAGCATACACAAACTTTTCCGTCCACGGGAAGGAGAATGCTTCCCCCTGCAAATCTGGTTGTGGCCATATGCACGCGTACTGTGCACATTTCTTGTTCTCCCTTGTCGCAAAGAGATCCAGGGAAGGTTGTCCCCATTTTCCGAAAACCTTTGCCAGCCGTAGGTCGTCCAATTCCCATTCCTGCAGCTGATTCATTTCTCTGCTGAGAGTCTCCGCTTGTACATTTTTTACTCCCGGCAGATGGTGGGCCAATATTCTTAAATTTTGTTTTAGAGCCCAATGCCATATTTCTTGAGCTTCGGTCGAGAGTGTTCTGGAACGAGTACCTCCTTGCTTTCTTAGCTAGAACATTGTTGTCGTATTGTCTGTCAATATTCTCACTACCGATCCTTTTATGTGTGGTAGAAAGGATTTCAGGGCCCAACGTACTGCCCTCAATTCCAGCACGTTCATATGAAGGGCTGACCCTTCCGACGACCACAGACCTTGCACTTGTAGAGATCCCGGATGCGCTCCCCATCCAGTCAGAGACGCATCCGTTACTATTGTCATTTGAAATTCTGGCTCCTGCAGGGGCTTCCCTTTCGACAGATTTTCGAAGCGTTGCCACCATTGAAGTGCTCGTAGAAGCTTGTTGCTGATAGGGGCTTTGGTCGGACAAATTGACTGACTCTGGGACCATCGGTCTGCCAGGAATTCGTGAATTGGCCTCATAAAGAGACGACAGTTGTTTACTAAGGGGATACACAACGCCATGGCCCCTAGTAGTGACATATCTGCTCACCGACACTCTGGTGTTGACTTTCCACTCTTTTGCCTGTAGCCTGAGCTTGTGAATCCTCTCCACAGATGTTTCACCAACCCTGACTGAGTCTCGAACTCCGCACCCAAAAACACCAAGTTTTCGAAGTTTACCGCAAATCCTAACTGTCGCAGAAGTTGCATGGTGGCCTTTAGGCTTGCTTGTGTCTTTATAGGGGACGACCCCCTTAGCAACCAATCGTCCAGATAGGGGTAAACATGATGACCCTGTTTTCCTAACCAAGCTGCTACCGGAGCTAAGCACTTCGTGACCATCCTGGGAGATTACTTTAATCCGAATGGGAGTACTTTGAACTGATAGTGGGTTCGTCGGACTACAAACCTCAGGAACTTTGTGTCGTCGACGCATTGGTATATGAAAATATGCATCCTGGAGATCCAACAACGCCAGAAAGTCCCCGTGCTGGATAGACCGGATCACTTATTGAAGTGTGAGCATCTTGAACTTCAGATTTAGTGTCTTGTTGAGATCTCGAAGATCGAGAATGGGACGCACTTGCCGTTTTTTCACAACGAAGTATCGGGAGTAAACTCCTTGACCTCTTTTGGACACCTCTTTTGGACACCGGGACCAATTCTATAGCCCCTTTTTGTAGCATAAGCACTACTTCTTGTTGTAATATTTGCAGATGGGGCTGAGCCGAAAACACTGGTGGAATGTGCGACGGCTTGATTTTGAACTGCAAAGAAGGGCCTAGCTTCACTGTGTCCAATACCCAACGGTCTGATGTTATCTTCTCCCACTCGTTGACACGGTGAGACACCCTGCCTCCCAGGACGTTCTGAAACTCGTCATTGCTGGTTCTTTGTTTGTCCTTCGTCGACGATGGATAACCTCCTCTTCTTGAGGCTTGATAGTCTCGACCTCTTCTGGCAGTTTGGGAAGCCCGCCTATATCCTTGAGAGGAGTATGACAGCCTACTGAAGGTCCTGTCCCTAGATGACGAGAATTGGGTATTTTCTGACGCTCCTCTAAAGGAGCGAAACGAACGAAAACTTCTGCCACTCTGAAGGGCTCCAAGAGAGCGTGCCGTGTCCGAGTCTTCTTTCATGCCTTTCAAGGCCTTGTCCACCTTCTCTCCAAATAGCTGTTCCCCTTCAAAGGGCATATCAAGCACTTTATATATTGTACTTCTGGTCGAAAGTTGGTGCATTTGAGCCAGGCTTGCCCCCTTAAAACCACTCCATTGTCAATTTGTTTAAAATCTGATTCCGCCAGGTCTACGGCGATGTTTGAGTGATTTGACGCCTCTTCCCCCTCACGCACAAGCAACAAAGCAGATTTTCTATGTTCGTCCTGTAGATGTTCCAGTATGGGTGCTAAACAATGCCACATCTCTCCGTCATATCACGCCATAATAGCCAGAGAATTGGTCGCCTTCACCGTTGTTGCTCCTATCGACACTACCTTCTTGCCAAAGGCATCTAGTCTCCTGGCCTCGCTTTCCAGTGGAGTTGTACATTTATGTTGTGACCTTGCCTTTCCTGCAGCAGCTGCCGATACCACCTATTCCGGAGAAGGTTGAGAAGACAAACATTTTGGAGTAGACAAGACTTTACGTTTCTTTTCAAGTCTACCCTTAACCGCAGGCTCCGAGAATGGATGGCGCATTGTCCGTAACCCCTCTTGCCATACATGATCTAAAATGGGAACCCAAAATACCGACTTTCTCCTCTTTCCCATATGATCAAATAAGAAACAGTCTCTTTTCTTCCTCCTGAGCCAGGCCAAACTCGGTACATACCTTCCCCATCATTGTGTGGAAGGACCGATGTCATCCGGCGGTGATGGTTGAGCCGGACTTTTTGGAGCTACCATTTCAGCCTCTGACTCCCATGTCGGGTCCCTAGAAGGAGATGAAAATATATCTGACAACGACTCTTCTCGTTCCGACTCGGACTATGGTAGTTCTCCTTCCGCCGGGCACGAACGTGGAGGATTTTCATGACCCGGAACGGCTGTTGATGCCACAGCCGTCAGCCGGCGGGAAGGGCCTGGCTCGTCGTCGGCTGGTGTAGTATGTAGCTCTGCCGGAGTACCAACTTGAGGCAACTTCGCATCCAGTTTACTCAATAGAGTCTGTAATGTAGATAATACATCCAGGGATAACAGCCTGAGGATTGAGTAACGGAGCTGTAACTGGGATACTTCGCCCACTCAAAAGCATCAGCGAGTTGACCCCTTGTAATCCAAGTTCCGTAGGTCCAGACACTGGTTCACAGTCATCTTCCACAGATGATATGGAAAAAGCCGCTTCCTGCTGCAACATGGTCTCTGGTAAGATAGGATCATACACTTCCAGTCGCCAGTCTTCCTGCGGAGCCTCCGTCGACGAGGCCAACTTGTCGACAGTCGCCGTCTGACTCGACGGAACTACTGAAGGGACGATCTGCGTCAATGGCAATGAGGGCATCGACGATCGAACTCCCGTCGACGACAACGGTGGATGTTGCGCAGAATCCTGAGGCGCTCCTGCCTTTTTTGAACTTGACTTGTGTTTCGGCGAATCGACTCGAGGATGACCCATGATGGTCACCTGAGGAGGTTTTTGTGTGGTATCCTGGTATGATTGTAGTTAGTGCTTGTGTATGAAGGGGCCTCACAGAATGTTAAAGTGGAGCTGAGAGTGCTGGAGGCATGGGGGTTCCACAGAGCGTCGGTTGGGACTTGGAGAGAGACTGGGAACCAGGGCAGAGTCTTATTAATTACTCTCCTACCTTTCATTGACTATGCTACGTAACCAAGAAGAATAAAGCCTGTTTCCTTTTACACTTACCTGAGTCAGCCTGGTTCCTGCTCCATGTCATTCCTGACTCAATTACATCATTTGGCGACGAGGATTATGAACCTGGAGTATGGTATGGAGAGTGAAGGAGTGCTGAAGAGGAGAATCCTGATGCCTATGTACCTGTCTTGGCAACGGAAGATGAAGCAATCCTGGTAATGGCTGTGGCATCAGGCATTGGTAACCCATCCATGAAGACCTTGGCATGAGGATAGGTACTGGAGTAGCTGAGGGAGGTTGGCAGCAGGAGTTTTGCCATTTTGCCAGGAGGCCATGGAGCAGCCGGTTGTATGGCATCTAACAGGACTGATTTGCAGTTGCAGATTGCCATTGAGGAGGGCCCGGCGATTTTGCAGTGGATCCGAGCGCCGTTGCGCAATGTTTTGGAGGAGTACAATTATGAAAACGAGTTTAAGATTTTAAATGTCCACAGTATTGGTTTTGCAGATTATGCAATTTGCAGGGATGTTGTTTGAAATTTTGAAGAATATTGATACAAGTTTTTTTTTTGGGGGGGATTCATAATACAAATTTGTGATTTGCACCCCAGCATGGTGACTGATCACCACCATGGCTGGTGGTGCAACGCATACCTGTTTTAGGAGATGTGGAGAATTTAAAATGCACATTTGTGAGTAGGGTGTACTCACCCGACAGCGAGTTTGGAGCTTGTGTCGGAGTCCTGCGTGTGTAAGCGCATGCATGTGATGTATGTGTGTGTCAGGATTCCATGGTACATTTCTAGAGTTTCAAAAGTCCACAGCCTTAAGAGACATACTGTTACAATTCCAAGGTAATTTCATAGACTTCATTTGCTTACACATTAAATTAAGAAATCATCATTTAGCAATAAAACCCTTTGGATGTAGTTTTACTTAGAAGTGTGATGTTTGGGTTATGTTTGGATTAGAAATAGAACTTGTACAAAAAAATCCTTAATGTAAATTCAGGAATCACTTATTTCCCCAAAGCAAGATAGAGTCTTTCCTGCAGCAGTGATTGGTGTAAATAGATTATGAGGTAGTTTGGAATGTTGCTCAGAGTTCTAAACTGCCTTTCATTTTAGCTGCCTTGGTGGCAGGTCGCAGTCTACTAGCTCTAAAAGTATGTTTTTTAAAACATTCATAGTTAGCTGTTACTAAGAAGAATTACTAAGATTTCCAGAACTTCAGAAGAAAAGACATTGAACTGAAGACTTTAAAAGAAGCAGTGAAGATACAGATGAAGCAAGCTAAGTGATCACTCTTTCAAGACATATGAAACTGAGTGAAGTTCATTTGCCTTATTTTTTCTTTTTTTTTTAAAAAAAGACTTTAAGAAATCTGTATTTTCTATTATCAGATTTGATGCCATTAGATTGTCTGATAATTGCATTTTGCGTGTATATATTTGTGTTCAATAAGTGTTTATTTGCGCAATGTAATCTGCTAACACGCGTGGTTTTATCTTAATATATATTTTTTCACAAATACAGTTAAGATCGGGCTGTACTTGTAATTACCCTATTTGTTGTTTCGTGCGCGAGCGTATCTTTGTCTCGCTTTTGTCGTTATTAGTAAGGTTAGAGAAAAGTACCTTACGTTCTTTACGTGCCATCGCATACACGTCATTTTTATTGCGGAAGCAGTGCGCGGCTCGTTTGGTCAAGAAATCAAGCGTCAGTTAGATGGGCGGTTCGTCAGTCAAGAAATCAAGCGACGGTTGAAAGCCCGGTTCGTTTGGCAATGAAGCAAGAATCGGATGAATGCGCAGTTGAGTTTTTTTTTATAAGAAGGCGTCGGAAAGAAGCGCAGTACGTATCTAGAAAGAAAGCAAAAGACTCTTGCGCGGATCCAATTAAATACAGCAGTCATCGTACACGCAAGTATAATTACATCCACAGAGTTATTTTTAAGAGGCGTGAACAGACTTTATTTGATTTCAAAGCAATATAAGTTTAGTTAAGTCAAAAGCAATTCAGTTAAAGTATTTACAAATCCTTCTAAGATATAAAGGCATTGATTCTGACATAAAAAGAGACATTTGTAACTATTGCAGCATTTTAAGACATTTTCTGAGGAAATAAATTGGAATTCTGGAAACAAGTTATTTTATTAGAGTTCGCGGAAAAATCCTGGTTAAGAAGTTTTAGGAAACTTTTAATAAGAAACAGTTACTCAAGATCCACAGAAGAATCTACTCAACACCATCTGAAAAGAAAGCCTATCAGCACTTTAGCATAGGCAACAGGTATTTAAGAGAAAGTAAGCAAATAGTAAAAGAAAAAGTAGACATATTTATCAGTTATACATCAACAACATATATATGTTATTGTTTTCCCTAGATTTCACAGACACTGAGGAGAGTAATCCAGTACCAGAGGGCATCGGTGCAGTCCAGTGAAGATCTGTCTTTGTTTTGTTCTCCAATTCCCCTTTCCCCTTGGGTTTGCCAGCTTGGTAGTTTTATCTGCTGAGAGACTGTTAAGCAGGCAGACTTAGGGGGTCTGGTGGGCCAGCATCACTCCCGCAGGAAGATTCAAGATTGGACCGGACAGTGTGTTGCACATGAGGTAGCATGTGTTTTGTGGTATGTATGTACATGTGAAGGGGAGCACGTGGTAGTGGAGTTATACATGTGTTTTGGAGTGTAGCACATGTCTTGGAGTTGGATGCAGGTTTCAGTGGGGTGGCTCTCACATGCCAGCCGGGTGTGTTTGCCTGCATGTTGGAAAACCTTTTGTAGTAACCTCAAAAAAAACATTTCTTGGAGGTTGGACACTTGTGATAATAGTGCTCCAGTTGAGGTTAGCCCTTTAGTAGGGTAGATATGTAGGCACCAGGGCAAGGGGCCCATTTCTGGTAGTTTGGAGGTCATGTTAAATGCATTTGTGTTTTGGTTTGTTTTGATTGTGATCCTAACATGATGGTGAGGGTATTCTGTTTCTTGTAGTTTAAAGAGGGGGATGTGTGGTATCCTGGTATGATTGTAGTTAGTGCTTGTGTATGAAGGGGCCTCACAGAATGTTAAAGTGGAGCTGAGAGTGTTGGAGGCATGGGGGTTCCACAGAGTGTCGGTTGGGATTTGGAGAGAGACTGGGAACCAGGGCAGAAGCTTATTACTTACTCTCCTACCTTTCATTGACTATGCTATGTAACCAAGAAGAATAAGGCCTGTTTCCTTTAGGCCTGCTCCATGTCATTCCTGACTCAGATACATCATTTTGACAGGTCTTCTCTCCTTTTTTGATGAGGAGGAAGAAGGCAAAGCTTTTGTTTTTGATGACAATTCCCTCGTAGAATGCTTTTCAGAGGAACTTTTCTCCGTCGAACGCGCCTTCTTCGCTGGAGATTCAGCAGATACAGAACAGCTGGAGTCCACCGGAGATTTATCCCTCGAGATCAAACTATGTGTAGAGCCTACCTCCGAGGGGGAGTACGCTCCCGCTCCGTCATTCAGCCACGCCACCAGCCGTCTATTTCGGTCTTTCAGGGTCTTCTGCGAGAAGCCTTTACAAATTTCACAATTGTCAGCCAAGTGGTGAGGGTGGAGACAATATAGACAGTCCATATGTCCATCTCCTTCGTACACCTTTTTTAATCCGCATGTAGTACACGGACGAATTAGAGCCTTCCCAGACATTGGGAAAAAAGATGAAAAACAACCTTGTAAAATAGCAGCTGACACAAGGTGATCCCACTACTTTGGAAGACGGTTGACATCTGAAGGGATCCGCGGGGGCGGGTCATTTATACCGCTACGTCCTATTGGGGCATGCGTAAGTGGCCCAAAACGACTTAGATAGGACACAGAAGTGTCGAAATTTTTCCTATGGAAAACATCTTTATAAATGTACCAAGGGTTCCCAGCCTGACGACGGGGAATATTCTAAGCATGTGAAACCATGAAAGATCCAATGCTGGAGAAAGATATTTCTTGATCAAGAATATCACTGTACCAAGGGTTCCCAGCCTGACGACGGGGAATATTCTAAGCATGTGAATCCATGAAAGATCCAATGCTGGAGAAAGATATTTCTTGATCAAGAATATCACTGTACCGAGGGTTCCCAGCCTGACGACGGGGAATATTCTAAGCATGTGAATCCATGAAAGATCCAATGCTGGAGAAAGATATTTCTTGATCAAGAATATCACTGTAAGGTTTTTGTCTCCTGCATTGCTTATTTCTGTCATGGATATTGCATTGATTTTTACCACATTAATTTTGTTCCTATGTTTGGGGTGTGTTTTTGAAAATGTCTAAAAAGAGTTTTTAGTTAAAAAATAAATAAATAAATAAAAATAAAAAGACACACACCACCACATCAGCTCAAATAAAAGCATATTTGTCAAGCTCAAAGAGGAACAGAAATGGTAGTGAAGGACAATGTTTCCTGCCTGATTATGTACCGTTTATTTGGAGTAACATTATGGCAGCTGTGGTAGGTTTGTAATTATTACTAGAATGGTGGGGATGAGCTTTATACAACGGTGATGAGTTTCGCTGGCCTTATTCTTGGTCTTGTTGCAAACTCAGTTCCTCCCTGGCAGGCCATTTTCTTACCTCAAGGATGGCTCGAATCATGCTTCCAGTTACTCCTTCTCCCTCTCTTCGTGCCAGACAGCTCTGGATAGGTTTTAGGGATCCCTGCAGCAAGCTTATCCCCTTTATCCGCTCTGTGTTCTTACAAACTAGGATGCTCTCACCTGAAGATTTCAATAAGAAAAGTAAAAAAGCTCACATTATTAAAATACCAATTTTAAATTAAGATTTTAATTGGTGACTTACTATATTTTGCCATCAGACAACTTTAGGGCGCACTATAACAGATTAGTAGTATTAATTTTGGGTGACCATGCATCAGGAAATGGCTATGTTCATCTTTGGACTATTCTTTCTTCAGCATATGTAATCACACTTATTATCAATGTCTGTAATGTATTTACTTTAAATATATAAGAGCTAATTACAACAGAAATGGTACTTGTAGCACTGGTTCTCAAGCAAGGGTATCATCTACAGAATTGGAACTTTGGACTAATTCACTGTCACCAAACAGAACCTAGAGCACTTTTCCAAAACGCTCTTATTTCAGAATAAAAAACAAAAGCTTAAAAAAGTTCAACCTTCCTAACAGGAATGTACTTTGAATGATTTATGTACTTTTCCAACACCCTCTACACGCTTTTATTTCATTTTGTATTCTGCATAAACGGAGACCTATTAAAGTAGGCAGACATAAAGCACTGCTTGGGGGTCTAGGAAGAATAGCCAAACTGCAGCACTGCTGTTACACAAAGCACAGACAAAATATTCAACAATTCAGCATGCAAGGTCCGACAGCTCCATTTGGCACCAGTCCCATTGCTCCCTTTACACAAAACTGCTACCCTGTCAAGTTCAGTAAATAATGACTCCACGAAGTTCAAGGTGAAATACAACTCTTTATTGAGTGGACTCCAGTAACGACCCCCACCCAGGGGAAATCCTTCTCAACTGCCCTTGGTGCAATGTAGACTCCAGTTACTGAGATTCCACAAGTGATGTCAGTGAGATTGTTGTGACAACAGCAACTAAGTCAATGATTGGATGCAGTGAACACATAAGCACATTAATACACAGGGACTTTAATGTAATCATTAATGTAGTCACCTCTAACACCTCCCTCCCTTCCTGCCTGCCTTTCTTCTCACACTTATAAACCCGACAGTCCTTCTGAACACAGCAACTCTCTCTGTATTCCAAACAGCACCCCCCTCTAACGAATATAGAGGAGCCAAGATCTTTAATTACCTCCTTGGGCTCTGACTACAGCGAGCACCCTTTCTTGGCCTTGGTGGTCAGTTTCACTTTGATCCGCTCACCAGGCTTCTCTTCCAACTCTCTTCAGCAAATCTTTTCATCATAGTGTGCCTTGGACCCCTAAACCAATAACTTCTCTCTCACCCCCTCAACATCCACATAACGCAACTTCTCCATCCACCCTGGACATAAATGAGAGTTTGGTTTCCTGCCTCGCAATAGTTCAAAAGGCGAAACACCTCCAACATACCCCCAAATGTAAAATTCCCAGATACGATTTCCCTGCTCATTGCTATCCTTCCTTACCCCCAGGGTCAGTTTATTAGTCTCTCTCACATCAACCCCACACTTTCATAGGACACTCCTGTACACACACATTTAACTTTTATCCTCATCACTCAATTTACTCCAAGAATGCACCCCAACAATGGCTGGCTTCTACAACATTCCTGTAACATGTGTAAAAATAAACCATCTAGCAACAACGAAATCCATCCTGTACAAGTCATAATTCAGATAATGGCTGTGACGATATCTGAAGCAAACTAATTGTATTCTTGCATCTCAACACTGTGCTACGCCCCAAGGCATCCCACCACTCCTTGTTCACTTCCTCCAATCCTCCTTTAGTTTCTGTATTGTTCCCAGTGAAAGGTAAATAATTTGGAAATGTGCAACACAATCATATCCCATCCCCAAAACTAGGTGTGAAGAACATCTCCTCCAACACCTCTTCCTTTGTTTGCTTGTTTTATTCACTTATAATGTGCACCAAACCCGAAGGTAGCCGGGAGCAGCAGAACAGAATATGCAAGGCTTGAGGTTACATGGTTACAGATTACATGCAAGTGCAAAATATATACAGGCCAAAGAGGGTAAGTTACTAGTTACAAGCAAGACAGAATATATACAGCCACTAGAAGGACGCCAGATCACTAGACAGAAAGGGAAGATGTACCAATGGGCAGTAGGTTGGTGAATATATATCACTACAAAAAAAAAAATTGTTGAGGGGACATTATGGTTAAGTTGCACTACGAAAAACCTGTGCACTTCACTAAAAAAATTTTAAAAAAACAATGTTCGCCCTCCCCATTATGGTTCAAATTAAAACCGAAAACCCCTGAAATTCGCCAGTTATGGCAGACTGAGCCCCCATACTTGCCACCACAACTGTGCACTGCTAACAGTCACACCCAGAACATGAAAGATGCATCTCAAATCTAACTGATGACATCACTGACCACATCATATGTTTAGCCCCTTTGTTTTTGTTCCCTGCTCTACATAAATATATGTACGTTCAGTAAAAAAAACTGTTAACGGGATGTTATACTTCACAGTGAAACCAAAAAACACTGCACATTCCCCCATTATGGTAAGCTCAGCAACCATAACTTGCAGCATCTACGTGCATTGCTAAGACTAACACCCAGAACATCAAAAATGACATCATAAATATCATGGATGACATCATCCTTTCCCTTCTTTTTCCATCAGCTCCATCCCCTCCATCCACTAGAGATGACACGATTAGGCACACTTTGTAGGTTAATCTTTGACGTTATTAGGCACACTCAATGATGCTAGGAACACTTTCTAAATTCAACTCAGCACTTTAACACAGTGATGCTATTAGGCACACTTTCTAAATTCAACTTTGACACAGTGATGCTATTTGGGACACTTTCTAAATTCAACTTTAGCACAGTGACAAAAAAAGTTGAATTTTAGTGAAGTGCACAGGTTTTTCGTAGGGCAACTTAACCATAACGTCCCCTCAACAAAGTTTTTTTTGTAGTGAACTTTACAGGTTTTTGGGAGGGCAACGTAACCATAACGTCCCTTTAACAAACTTTTTTTAACTGAATGCCATAGGTTTTTAGTAGTGTAAATACATCATAACAGTACATTAACAAAAATGTTGTGCTACATTTATCAGGGTTCTAATAATAACACATAAGCATATTACTGTAAAGGAACATTTGAAGTAACTGCCCACCTTCCGAAGAATTCCACATTATCATATGCTGGTGCACAGCATGGGGGCGTGTTCGAAAAGTCATACGCACTTCACAATGACATCTGTAACCGAGTTAGAGTGGGGAAGTACATTGTATATTCTTGTACGAACTTGAAGATGGAAAATTTCCGGCACAGAACTCCACAAGTCAAGCGTGCAACACAATATAAGCAAGAGTGCATACTGACGTATCGGGATCATTAACCCCCATTCCTCCCCAAAGAGTGGGGGATGAATGCCATAAGCAATCGAGATTTTACAGCAGTAACCCGTGCTACCAAGAAAGACGATTTTTTTTGTCTTCAACCGGAACGCCACTGGCGTTCCCGCCTAAAGAAAACAAATCCTTTTTCAAGCTGGCCACCATAGAAAATGAAAACGGGTGTTGGATAGAAACCCTTCTTAGCTTTCCATTGAAGGCTACAGAAAGCAAAAATGAAACTGTGTGACCGTAAAGGCAGCACCACATTTGAAATGTATGGTTATAAGAAACACCTTTACCAGAAAGACAGACCCTGGTGGACTTGGCGACCTCAATGCAATGTTTTGTCCCTTCCAGTAATGGCCAGTAGCTACATCCCCGACATTGTGGCCACTAACCATACATAGAGGCTACCCCTCAGAGACAGAATCTGTACCGTTGATTTGTTATGTACATGAGTACAATTGTTAAATTTGAAAACACCATCACATGCACAACCAACAAACTTTTTCGGGTGTTGTCAATGACCTTTACATACATGTGTTGTACAAGTATTAATTTTCTTCTGTAAAAATGTGCTTAAAAAAAAAAAAAAAAAAAAATCGCAAAGGGGTAGTCTACTTACGTTTACATAAAATCTGAAACAAACTCTGATGGGAAGCGCAATGACGTTAGAAATACTAGAAGCAACACCATTACCACTCACTGTTCGACACAATTTCGTAAGTGGCACAGATCGAAAGGTGTGAAGATGTGTATTGGAGGGTGTAACCATGTATTATTTTACAAACATTTCTATACACTAAACACTTTCAGTGCACCTTACCTCATTTTCCCGCCTTTAAGAAGATAGTAAATTTTCTGAACTAATGTTGGTTAATAGGGCATGTGGGTAACCGAAAATTGGTCTGACAGTGACAGAAATGGGCCTGACGGCACTAAAGCATATGAGATGGGCCTGACCCTCCCGTAGCCAAAGCAAGTGGGGTATGCAGTACCTTGCTCCATAACGTTCATTGGCATCTTAAACAAATGTGTCCATATTGACGTACGGGTCGTGATGTAGCACCTACCAAAGAACACATTACAACATGCAACGTAGCATGCCACATTGTGAAAGCGGAGAGTAAATATGTAAAAAAATACACTGACATTTAAAAAATTAGTACAGTAGTTTTATTTTACAATAAACTGAGCGAAATCATTGCCCTAAGCAATTAGTAAAGTAGTTGTGTTTCACAATGAACTGTGCGAAATGATTGCCCTATGCACATTTCCATACAAGTAGTACGTTTCTGTCTTTCGTCCACAATGAAAACAGTAATGGGCACGTTGGTTTCTTTCACACACAGAAAGTAAGCGTTGCCGCCACAGTAGTCATTTTCCTCCCACATTGATGTGCAAGACGACGTCAACCGCTGTAATCTACACCACCAGAAATGATGGAATGTTACTTCTTATTGCAACAGCAGCGTAAGGACATAGAGGTCCAACACGATCATCCCACTGAATTATGACGCACAGACAACCCGTAATGAACAGTTGCATTTGACGGTTAAAAAAGCAGTCACTCGGCAGCTGTAATCCGTGACAATCACAATAGGGAAGGAAGTATCTGAGGGGAAAAACGTAAATAAAACGTATATCAATACTCAACCTCCGCACAAAACAAAGTTGTAACACATACTTTTAGTACTAATTAATAATTTAATTTGGGGAAATGTACTGGCACCCTACAAACGGCAACAATTTGCAATGTCCATAATGGGGGAAAAAAAATTCAATGGCACATAAACCTTGTAATGCATTAGGAAAAAATATATTTTTCCCCAAAGTAAAAATGTAATGTCAATTCGGTATATAGGCAAGAAAAATACACTTACATGATGTGGACAGGCTCCATTGCGTTAGCTGCAATCAGACAGTAGTGTAACTAATATTTCATGGTTGCTGCAAACGTTTTTGAAGCATAACCTTATCAAACGATATGTTTTTCTAATTGTTACTCCCTACAGTCGTTCTGCTCTTTCCCTGCACCTCAAGGTTAAAAAAACAACTGACCCTTATGGCTGTCGACAAATATGCGGCCGTACTGAGCTCGTATTTCAAACAGAAAATGAAGTGGCCTTCACTGCGAATGCAAATACATTCTCATTTTGCAACAACATATCAGCGGCTATTCATGAGAACCGCTACTCTCGTACACGCGCGGAACTGCTGTGTGTATGAAATAGAGCAGGAGGCTGCCTCAGATTCCCGCCAGTCTGACCGCAGTAATGTTGTTATGTATTGTAAAATGGACGCAGTAAGTTCATTTAGTACAATGTTTACATTGTACCGTACGACAGTGCTAACAATAATACTTCAATATTTCACTTTCTACTACCAAGTCTCATTAACGCTCAACCTTCGAAACAGTGTTCCATAGGTGTAACAAGTGCATTGGTGTCTTTTTCGTTTTGGTATATTAGTGGCGATGTCCGCGTTGAACAGAAAACGAAGTAAACATGGCGGACGTATCGAAAGATTAAGACGCACTTCACGCTGTGCCACAACCAATCGGTGAAAGCGCAACATAGTCGCAGCCAGCACACCACAGAATAGCCAATTGCAATCTTCTTCACGGAACGAACAGGGAAGTGTGACCGCGGAGCGGACATAGCTATCACTAATTTGTAGACATACTTTTTGATCGTTTTTAAGGGAACTACTGGATGAAATGTCACAGAATTTACAAAAGCACGCTTTCAAGACCAAGCCCCTGCCACTGGCGCAAATTTGGTTGAAATCCGTCCAGCGGTTTGGCCTGTAGCCGTGCGCAAAGTTTTCCCCCATTCAGTCTATGGGAAAAACAGAAGTTTTGGGACCCCCCTATAACTTTGCCCCCCCCTGTACCAAACCTCACCAAACTTTACAAAAAATTTCAGAGTGGCCCATATACTTTTTTTTGCAGTTTGTTGAGGATTCGTCCAGGGGGAGCGAAGTTATAAGCCGCCCAAAAAGTGCTCTTCCTATGGAAACAGCAATTTAACCATACCTACACGGCCACGGTGTGTGGGGGTGTGTGTGTATGTGGGGGTGTGTGTGTATGTGTGTGTGTTTATATACACACACTAGGAGGTATACATAGTTTTGTAAGAGCTAGTGAGCAACTAGTTGTCGGCAGACTTCGGCAGATTGATATAGTTGGATCTGAATTTCAAAAAAGGCTGCTCCTCACGAAGAGGGTGTGGCAGTAAATTCCATAATTGGGCCGCTCGGACCTGGAAGCTGCCTCCCCCAGCCTGAATCTCGGTATGATAAGGCTATTGGCATTGAAGGGTCTTGCCGGTCGGGTGGAGCTTCTCTTTAGGAATTTATCAGTGAGATAGCTAGGTGCGGCATTGTTCAACGCTTTGTAAACAAGGGATGCAACTTTTAAATGGATTTTATTTTGGGTAGACAGCTAGTAGTTTTGGCGCCTAATGAAAGTTATATGAGATCTTTTGGACATGCCAAGAGCTGCTCTCAAGGCATTATTTTGTAGAATTTGAATTCTGTGGATGATAGATTTGTTAGCACCAATGTATAGGGCATTGTAATAGTCAAGCCTAGACAGAATCAGGGCTTTAGCTAAGATAATGCAGTTGTCATCTGAGAGAAAGTGTTTACCTGCTCTAATGAGCTTACAAGTGTAGGCTGTGGCTGATGCCATGGATTTTACCTGTTTATCGAAGCAGAGGGTGGAATCCAGATAAAAGCCAAGTGTTTACCATGGCCAAATCCTCGTAATCCCCGGAAAGTGGGAGGAGAATCTGGGTATCAACTGCATAATTAGTATAGGTGATACCAAGAATGTCCAGATCAAAGAGGGGCTTAATAAATATGTTTTATAGGGTTGGGGAGACGCAAGAGCCCTGAGGAACTCCGCACAGGACAGGGATCGGGTCAGCCGCTGCCGAAGGGGAGAAACACCATCATAGTCCTGTGGCTGAGGAAAGACTCAATCCAGGTTATAGCCTCTTTGGAAAAGTGTGCAGCTGAGTCTAGGTGGCAGCAAAGGACCTTGTGGTCGACAAGGTCGAACGCAGCCGAAAGGTCCAGCAACAGGAGAAGAGCCGTTTTACCTTTATCTCATAGTTCATCTATTTGTGCCTTCAAATCGATGAGGGCAGTCTCAGTACCATGTTGGGGTCGGAATCCTGATTGACATGCTCCTAAGAGCTTATGTTGTTCCAAGAATCTTTTAATTTGGTTGTAAGCAGTCTTATCCAGTATTTTAAGCAAAAATGGGACTGTTGTGATGGGACAGTAGTTTCCTTCCTGAATGCAATTATTGCATGCTTCATCAGCAGGGATTTAAAGAAGCCCTTGTTTGCCACTTTGCATTATCAGTGAAAGGGTTCTAATGTTTATACCCATAGTTCTCCGCTAGCATCCACTATTGTCTGTAAGCACTTCTCTGTCCAAGTTCTAGAGTCTGTCAATTACACAGACTGCAATGGCTCCCAATCTAAAGGCGTCATCTTACTGACCCTCCACAAGCAATCTAAGTGGACGTCCATTTAAGGGCAACCCTGAAATTATTCCTTGCATACACCATCTTGCTTCTATCTTTACACTTCAAAGCTCTTGAATTCCATTTAGTTACCACATTTCACCTATGTACGCAACGGTGCTAGATGTGCCTAGAAATAGTACATTCCTAATATCTGGGACGCCAATATTGGAAGGTCTTTCCGCTGCCTGCATTGCATAATACATTCTTCTGAGATGTAGCTTTGGTGAAGTTTTTGGCATGAAACAAAAACGGCCCTCGTTTACCACCTTCTTCATTATGCGATATAATTTTATTAGTCAAGAGTTTTGCAAGTAACTTTACCCGTCTTTTGTGCAGGTATATAGCGCAGTAAAAAGTAGTTGACAGTGTTGGTGTCTTCATAGATTCAGGTCCTTGAATATACCCACCAGTGTCATGCTGGGAACCAATGGTTCATTATAAAGCCCTAATGACAAATGGGGGGGGCTTCATATTTACACCTTGTGAATGGGAAAAAATTGAAGCTTTGTTTGTTCATTTGCTCCATCACCATTGTTTTCAGATCCCAGAAAGGCATTTGTATGCACCTGCCCCGCCAAGAACTTCTACCCAGTAGGGTGAGTGAAAAACAAGGTGGCAGCAATGTGTTCACTTACCAAATGCACCTTCTGGAACCGGCATGTCAGACTCGTCTTGGCCAAATAAAGCAATAGGGTAGCAATGCCCACACATACAGAAATGTCTCCATTTCTTGGGGTATGTCTTCCAGGTAGAATGGGCTCTTTCAGACGCAAGAATCTCAATGCACTCAATTGAAAGGTCTACATGCCCATAGCATTGATGTTCAGACACCAGACTGTCACAGGGATCAAAGGTTGTGGTGAGGGGTCCTGCATCCTTCCCTGATTACACGAGGAGTGGAAGGGAAGACAGATGCCACTTCATGAAAATGAAAGTTTTTCAGAGAGTGATGGAACCGGAGATGATTATCAGTGTTCAAAATGTAATGGGACTCTTGTTACAAACTGTGGGCGGGTCATGTACGGTGGAGGCTCATGAAAATGGGAATTTATTAGAAGGCAAGAGGTGGAGGAACAAAGCACGAAAAGGTCAACAGCCAGCAGTTTCTTTTTAGAACTAATGAAACGTAGCCCCAAGGCATGGCACAATCCGTGGACTAAGGAAAGGACACTGGAGATGATTTGAGAGTTGATTGGCGACCAGAAAAGATTAGCTAGAAGAAAGGAAGACAAAGTGTGCAAAGGAGCACTGGTGGCTATGCAAGCAACAGTGGAGATGGTTTAAGATGCAGAACAGTAAACCAAGGCAGATAGCACGGACATCATCACGCATGAAGCTAACAATGTGAAAACAGGTGCAGTAAAATACCCATTTCACACAGTATCTTCATGTAGAAGAAGCTGTTGGCCACCTCCACATTAACGAGTATTAACAAGCCCAGTCCAATAATGTTTAAAGTGCCTTGTTTCCTGGTTAAAATGTTCAACTACCCCAATGTACCCGAGATAGATGACTTTCTTCGACGGTTCGTCAACGGATCCCTCGAGAGTGAACTCCCTTTAAAGCAGGAGCCGCAGGGTGTCGAGTTTCCTCAAAGAAAGATAAACACCTGCGTCGGGACGGGAGCTTAGACCTTTGCTGTGCTCATCGACGATCGATCATGGAAGTCCTTGTGAAGGTGAGGCGTTATCTCCTCGGTCGTCAACGACCTCGACTTTCTCCAGTGGGAAAAAGTGGTCGAAGTTGATGGCAAGGGAGCCCTTCCTTCAATATTCTTAGGCAAGGTGGAGTGTTGCGGCTCCGTTCGTCGAGCAGCACGGCGTCAAGCTGTCCCTGCTTCTGGGCAACATGACACGACTGGCTTCCAGCGGTTACGGAAATCCTCCGAACCCCGGTCAACAGCAATGTGCTTCGATAGCCTCGATGTCTGGGTGCTTTACTTCAAGATTCTCGGTGGACCCAGTCTCCGGTCGACAGCCTTTCGGGACTGGCTTCCAGGGTACTTCGATGAAGATCAGTTTTTGCAAGATGTTCCCTGGTAGCTCGGGAAGAGGTCTCCTAGCCAGGTCCTCTCTCGGATCAGTCCTCAACAGACTTCACAGCTTTTAGATTTCATCAAAGGAAAGCAGCAGCAATAATTCTTCCAGCTGGGCTTCAAGGATAAGCAGATTCAAGTTTCAACTAGTGAGAGGTCCCCAGATATACAACTGTCCCTCATTCACTCTGCTGAGCCAAGCTCAGTCAGCCAATCAGACAGAAGGACATTGTTAGGGAGACTTTGCAGAAATGTGCTGATTCCTCTCCATCTTAGAGACCCCCCGCTCTTTTGCTGGACTCCAGGACTTTTTCATTTATACCTGGAGAGAGCGAGACCCTTTTTGCCCCACTCTCTCATGTATTTTAATGCGATTTTTACTCTTTCTTTCGGTTGTTGGAGTCTGATAAAATCCATAGGCATCTCTTTACATTGTAGCACACACCACCTTCAGTGTAGTGCTACAGGGAAGTCTTCCAAATTTCCCCATATGTTTAACTACCTTTCTCTTGGATAACTACTGTTTCCAAAAGCAGTAAAGTGAAACTGACTTTACTTACACTTTTAAATTTCTAGACCCAGCACACACTATCTTACAATAGAGAGCTGGAGGGGTTGCATAGTATCCCCTTTGTCTAGCTTCTCATGTAACATTTTTATGTTACCCTTTCCTCGATGAATGGCTGGTGGCAGTGGTTTACTTTTAACTACCGGGGTGTGTCTTTACCACGGGCTACGTTCGCAGCTGCAGTAAAGCACCCTTGGGTGCCATTTTTATCAAAATGGCCCCGGTCTTCTTTGTTCGCCATTTCTCTGTGGAAAGGTCCTTCTTGAGATTTACTCTGCGCGCAAAACTAGGTTTCGTCCCTTTGTTCGTTGTGTCTTTGGCGAGATTCACAAGTGAAGCCCGCCTCTGGCTCCAGGGTGTCTGGTGGGGGGCAGGGAGGGAGGTGCCCGAAAATCCCTGCGCTTAGTCTCCTAGGAGACAGGAATGCACTCCTAGGTGATTGGCCGGCTGGCTGTCCGGCAACGACCGCCACCCTGCTGGGTGATTGACTGCCAGGCTGGAATGAATGCGAGAAACCTGCATAAAAAGGTGTGGCTTTTTGGCTTGGAAGGCAGAGTCGACCACTGGATGAAGGAATCCAAAGTAGAACTTGAAGAGGAAGCCTGCTGCACTCCTGGACTTTTGGTTTGCCCGTTGAAGCCTTGCTGCTGTGCTGATACTCCACATTTGTATCGACAGAGAAGCCCCTGCAAGAACGACTTCTCCATTTGAGTTGGTGGGACCAATCAACTCCAAATTAAGCAACTGGACATCCTTCTCGGAGCTGGTTGAATTTCCATAGAGTTGCTGCTGGAAACAAACGCCAGGGAGAGGAACACCAGTTTGTGTGCGTTGCTTTTAAGCTGGCCAAGAGCTCCAGGAAGATCCTCCGGACTCCCAGGAAGAATGACTGACCGAGCCTGAGCCAAATCAACAGAGTGTTGGACCCCAGATGCAAGGAAAGCCCATCTCGACAGCCATGGACCATGGTGGTGCTGTTTGCAGTAGATGTGGGGACCTGAAAAACTGAATTGCCACTAGTTTGAAGATTGACGGTTGCTGTCAGTAACCGTCCCATTGCAGTGCAGGTGTCCCCAGAAGTCCTCCCTCTTGTCCCCACGACCGAGACCCAGGAACACCAGGATCTGCAGAGCTGCACAGGAACAGAAGTGATCTGCTGCATTTTCTTCTAACTAAAGGTACTGTAACGTCTAAGAACTTACCTCTTGGTGTAGATTTGCTTCTACTCTTCTCAAGCCTAACAGCTTGTGGCCCTACATTGATTCTTTTTCTTCACTAAAGACTACTTAAACATTGTGCAAATACTTTTCTTACTTACCTGCAAAAAGTGCTTCAGCTACATAGACTTTTGCCTATTGACTTTGGCCTAACCTGTTTCACCGAAAGACTCTTCTCTCCTCTGACACTGGGGAGGGTTGAAAAGTATTTGCCTGCTTAAGAATATTTGTGATCTCTTGGTGTTCTTAATAGCATTTTCTTTAACACATCTCAGTGCTATCCTAAATGCTAACAGTAACATATTAATGTCCACAGTGTCCTAACTATTGATGTCACCTGAGGGTGTAGGAAGTGTCTGTGTGGCATCCCAAATGGGTGCTTGCTGATTTAGGAACTAAGAGTGTGTATTTTTGAAGGTATGTGTGTGTTGCTATTATATTGCTCCCTTCTAAAGAAGGCTTAATCAAATGACTGGTAAATAAATAATCTCAAGGTTTCTTGATAAAAAACAATTATTTAAGTGTTTGCTTGAATACTTGTCACTGAATCATTGTGTTACCACTCTGCAGCTCACATTGACCCCTCTTGAGATGAGCCTGGCTGCTCAGCCACACTAACAACCTGTGTAGTTCAGACTTATACCAAAGGTTGGGTCCTATTGCCAGGAGGCTCAGATTGTTGTAGTGCACCCTAAGGGTACTACCCCAAATCTGTACCTAACAGGCATTCATGCAGGAAGCCAATCAGGCTCACAGGCATTCAGGCTATTCACTTCCACCCAGACACCCATAACAAGGAATGTGGATTGGGGCAAGCACCCAGTCTTTCAGCACACCACACTGCATTCATGTCAGTTTCAGGAAGGGCTGTCTCATTCTTTATGTCACACACACACACACAGAACCCAGACACCCATAACAGAATGCATATTGGTCACTCTTTACACAGGTCCCCCCCACCCAAGGGTGTACCCACAACATACAGACACTGGGAAGGCTCCAGCCAGTCTGGCCTGGACTTCCCCACAATACCATATATGGTTCTTCCACCCAACAGCCAGTCAGGGGAAGGGACAGAGTCGGGGCTTCCCAGGACTTTGGGAAAGCAAGGTAACAGGCAATACAAAATGGAGGATCCTCAGAGCACATGTCAATTTCAGCATGGAGCTGCCACCAGCCCATACCCTGATCCGTGGGCCACATGCAGGTGCCCAAAAACCTTCACTACGGGTACAGGGTTGTACCCCTACCCATGGGTGCAGTAAGGGTATCCCAAGGGTCTCTGTTCACGATAACCAAAAAGAGGAAGAGCTGCACTCCCAGGAGTCCCAACTAGATTCCCGTGCAGCAAACACCACAACACACATGAAAAGGGAGTACAGGGCGAGGACATGGAGGTCCTGTCCCTCCAATGCATTTCTAGCCTCAGACAGTGTATGTAAGTGGCAACACCACATGAATGGGAGGTGGAGGAACAATATCTAGACATACTAGGTAACTTACCTTCCTGTGCTAGATGCGTTTCTTGCAGGCACATAATATTTATACTGTGATTCCTGCCATAATTGGCGATCAGACTGGCTTTTTTCAGACTCGTGAATCCCTGTATGTGCTGGATTTTGCTTCCCCCAGTTACATCAACAATTTTTGGTATAATGCGTTAAGAAAATGGTAGCAGCATTTGGCTCCAAGCCCAGGGTGGTCCGAGCTGGTATGGGTTTAGTCAATAGTATACAAGGTGCTACCAGTGTAGTACATGCTGTCATAGGTTCTAATGCAGACCCTGAAACGACCCTGCCCCCAAATCCCTTCAACCCACGCCAGTAACACAAACATACCGGCTATTCCTGCCCAGAAAAATGAATGAGTAACAAAAACATCACAACCAGTGACCACACCAGCGGCGACCGTCTGGCTCTTATGGCAGGGCTCATTTACAAGAGTTGTATGGACATTCCGGGGTGCTTGTGACCGGATTCTGGGTTTGCCAGGTATCACGCAATATTGACTGTATTGTCAGGTTTACGACAAATGGAGTGTTTCCCACAGTGTCAGCAGCACAAAATATTCAAGGTGAACGCTGATGGTAGCCCTGCGGCTCAGGCAGTCCTTGTGCAAATCGCTCCACTACTTCTGGGGACGGAAAAGATATAGTCTTGCCAGCCTGCACCACTCGGCGTTTGGCCGGATACATCGAGTAGCGGATCTCTTTCCTCCTCAGTATATTTTTAACTGCCTGAAAAGTCTTCCTTTGCTCTTGAACTTGGGGGCTGAAGTCTGGAAAAAGGTGGATCGAGGCAGCACCCCATCTTATCTCTCCTTTCTCCCTCGCTGTTCTGAGCGGGACATCTCTATCCCGATCGTTGAAGATGCGGGCAATAATAGGACATTCTGGGACCCCAGGGGTAGTCTAGCGGCGAGCGAGTGGTATGCGCGCTCCATCAGAAACATATATTTGATAGTGCTGGGTCAGGTGGGGTCTCCTGAAGGAGTTTCTCCACTAATGATTCCATGTTGTAAATATGGTTGGACTCCGGGACTCCAGGCTCCCCATCTCGATCTCCCCTCCAGATTGTTAGTCTTAACTGCAATTTTCTTCACCGACTGCTGGAGAAGGCTGACGTGGCGTTGTAAAATAGCCACCTTATCTTCTCCCTCCCCTATTCTCTGTTCAGCCTCAGTCATGCGGCCACAGAGTTTGTCTATTTGCACAGCTGAAATGTCCACTTTGCTGGTGAGAACATCGATTTACATTCCCAGACTGTCAATGCTGCTCTTGATGGCTAGCACTGTCTGATTGAGCACTGCAGCATTCATCGGGGATGAAACAGAGGAGGTTGGCTGGGAAGCCGCTGCTGCATCAGATATGGCAAATTGGTCCATCTTTGCATGCTTTTTAGTATTCACCATCGTGTCAGGCATTACCGTGGTATCAGAGCAATGTGCTGTTAGAGTTCAGCATTGGCAGATGGTTGATGCATCTTATCGTGGTCTGGGGGTACCGCGTTTGTTGGTGTTGGGTTTCAAAAGCTGGAGGCACAAACTGGTGAACTCTGCATGTCCCGGTAGACAAGGTTTTGGTGCACGGTGAGGGCCGTGGGTTTAACTAAGGTGTGTTTGTTCCTCGCCTCACTAACCCTTGATGGTGGGACCAGAGTGTCCCCTCCTCCCCACCAGGGTATCGGATGTAGTAGCGCTAGTGACAAGCAGGGGTGTTGGCAGAGGTAACAAGGGGTTGCAGTGATCACCCCCTGTGGTGTATGGTTGAGGACCCACAACACAGTTAACACCAGTGTAGGCAGTAAGCAGGGCTGGGTCCGTTAGAGGGCCCCCAGTGTACCACTCTTCCCCACAGCAGGTATTCAAAAGAGCTGGCGCAAAAGTCTGTTTGTGTGGGGCAGTGGCACCTGAGAGGCAGACGGCCTCAACACAGCAGATTACGCTGCCTTCCTTACCTTGGGGGCCTCCAGTCCACGCTGGAGGATGTCAGCGGCACTGTCGGGAGCCAGCAGGTGGGACACCAGCACCTCGGGCGGACCGTATGCCGGGTTCAGCGCCGCGTCACAGGGCAACACCGGCTCATATAGTGCTCGGGGGTCCAGCAAGGCAGGCAGCGGGGCATAACGTGTCCGCAAAGTGGTTGTAGTAACACCAGAACCACGAATTAATTAATAGTTAGTCCCCATAGTGATTGACGTACTCCTAGTCCATAGACCTTTACTCCATACTGCACGGGTGTCCCTCGCGAGGGATGGGAGACCGGACCTTTTTCACCAGAAAAGTCTTCTTGCCCTTTAAGTTTAGAGGCACGCGGGGCACGGCCCTGGGAGCATGCACTTGCCCGACTCCGCCCACCAGCACCACTCCTAGGTCCCCATTGATGCATAGACAATATACAACATTGCCCAATGACACCAGTATTATTAGGGGGGAGGATGGTAGGACGTATAGAGGAAAATGGACTAAGTACGTTAGTTACTATGGCAAGTAACTATTAATTACCCTTACATTCCGTCCCTTTTCCTCCATACTCTATGGGTGATTACATCTGAATGTAGCCCTATGGTGGAGAGGAGACCCTCCTTAAGCAAAACAGGTTTCTAAGAACCGCCTGCCCGAAAGCTGCGTCTGACCTAGAGTTTGCGTCTAGACAGTAGTGCTTGCAAAAAGCCAAAGGGATGGCCCAGGTGGCTAACCTGCTGAGAACTTGCCACGGTACATGCCATTGGAACGCAATGGCCGTGGTTTTGACTCCGACTGCATGGGCTTGCAAACTGGCAGGAACTGGTCTGTGCTGTCCCTCATAGGCCTCCTTGGTGGCTGCGACCATCCACCTTGCGATGGAGGCTGTTAGGCAGAAACCTGTGCAGTTCCCTCTGGGACCACTGCAAAAGATTTAAGTCTACAGGTGTTGGCAGTAAACAAACTTGGTAGCAGTCTGTACCACACAGATTCACTGTGGTAGCTGTGGCTGAGCAGTCAGACTTCCCTCAAGAAGAGTTAGGCAGTATACAGAGGATACATAATAGGTACAGAGGCACAGTAGCACAAGCAAATACTGACCAGAGCTAGGTGTAAAAGTATAGACTTATTTATTAAAGGTACACTCATAAATTACACTAGCACGATAGAAAAGATAAGAAAGTCAAACACAGTTACTATTACTCATATGTACATCCCTAATCATTTGTTGGACAATTCTAAGTTAACCCCACTTATTTCCAAACAGAGGTGAGCGCTTAACGTTAGATGACACTCCAACAAGTATTACCAAAGGGGAGGGAAAAGGCAGAAATAAAGAGAGCAGTAAGGTAAAACACTTTTCACATAAGGTTAGCAAAGACAGTCAATGGTGGAACAAGGAGAATTAGTTCGGGGCCCGCTTTAGAGGGAGCCAGGCGAAAAATGTGCCCAAGATCACACAATGTCATCAGTCTTTGCAGGTGAGAGAAAAAGGTTTTACTACGGTTCTGAAAAGTTTAGTTAGGGTGTCCCAGACCTACCCAGGTTCGAGAGCCGAGGGCTAAATCTACCCCGTACAATCGGTGGCAAGGGAGGCCGGGCGGAACACAGTACCTTAAAAAGTGGAAAGGATCCTCCAGCGGTGGTAGTTGTTCCTGGTAGTGGGTGTAAGTCGTGGCGTCGTCCAGGGGAAGAGGTGATCCCGACATGGAGGAAAGCTGCAGATCGTTGCACTACCAGGGAAGAGACCAGCCGTGGAGTTTTCCGGTCACAAAGGATTTTTACCCCTCTTTCGCGGTTGAGGTAAAAAGTGGTATCCCGGTTGCCAGGGTGCTTGGCACAGGCAAGGCGGCCACGAGATGCTTCGGGACGGCGAAAAGAAGGCAGCAACTGGTTGTCCCCACCAGTTAAGGGAAGAAGACTCTCCGGCGGGAGATCTCCTCTGTCGTCGGGAAAAGTGGTGAGACGGTTCTGCAGGGCTTCACCGGTGGTGTCGTCTTGGCAGGTCGGCTCGGCTTCTCCCTCTTCGGCTTCTTAGGTCCTGTGGCGACTTCTGAAGAACCAGTCCCAAAAACCCTGCTTTTATGCAGCAAACCCCCATTCATACAGCCTAGCTGTCACTCAAACATGCTAAGTGGTGAGCGGGGTGGCTCACCACTTGGGCCAATCACACCAGAGTGCGACATGAGTTGGCAAGGCAACTCAGTCCAGGGTGCCTAAACCCCCTCCCACACCCCCTGTGGTACCCAGACAGAATGGCACCACTTTGGAGGGCTTCTGTGCAGAAGCCCGCCAAAAGTGGAACAAAGGCTCGACTCGGGTTCAGGGTTACTGAAGTGAACCTAGACGCCATTTTGGCGGCGAGTTCTGGCAAAAAATCCCAACCGGTGAATTTATATTAAATAAATAACCCGGCGGTATCTTTAACATTGCACCAAAAAGTGGTGCATTAAAAACAATGGGAAATCCCATTGGGAAATATTCTGGTGGAATATTTCCGTGGTATCCACTGCCACCAGCCAGAACTCGGCGAGGGGGGACGGGACAGTACCCCCTCGACAACAGACCCAGGGGCAATCTAATTGCCCCTACCAGTACTTCCACAGTAAGATGGTTTGTACTGGTTAAGTTCCTAAGTTAAGACTAGTAAAGTCAATGGTAACTTTACAGACCCAGGGAGACAGTAGTCAGTCCCAGGGTGTGGAGTCTATGTTTGGGGGTCTCTAGGACACCCCTGTGCTACTGCACTGAGGGTGCTGTGTAACACATATTCAAAAACCAATGATGGCCTATGGGGAAAATGACCCCCTAGCCCATAAGCACATAGCAAGTCACAGAAACACTCTCAAGTCATGTCCAAGAGTGAGGGTAAAAGAGTCTCACTCTTGGCAGGAGAAAAAAATAAACCCCAAAAATCCAGCAAAGCTGCTGGGGGACTCACTAGGTTAGGAAATTCAGCCTAAACAGAGAATTCTTCCTAACACTCGCCCCCCCAGAGTAAGGGACAGGAGGATTTAATCCACTCTTGGATGAACCTCATACCTCTAGTCGATGACATACATCCTAGAGAGTCCATCAGCATTTTGATGGTGACACCCTGACCTGTGCTCAATGGTGAAATCAAACCCTTGGAGGCAGATTGACCATCTCAATAGTTTTGGATTTTCCCCTTTCATTTGCATTAACCATCTCAAGGGTTGGTGGTCAGTCTGAATGACAAAAGTAGAACCATACAAGTATGGCCTAAACTTCTTCAGTGCCCACACAATAGCAAAGCATTCTCTTTCGATTGTTGCCCACCTTGTTTCAGGATCCTTCAGTTTTCTACTGATGAAGCAAATGGGGTGTTCCCTACCCTTCTCATCCAGTTGGCTAAGAACTGCACCTATACCTACATTGGAAGCATCAGTTTGTACAATGAAAGTTTGGTGGTAGTCAGGAGCTCTGAGTACTGGAGCTTGGCAGAGAGCTTTCTTCAGGTTTTCAAAGGCCTGATTGCATTCCTCATTCCATTTGACCTTCTTAGGGAATTTTGGAGAGGAGATCACATTCAGGGGAGAAGCTATGGTCCCATAGTTCTCAATGAAATTCCTGTAGTACCCAGTGAGGCCTAAGAAGGCTCTCACCTGGGTCTGAGTAGTAGGTGTTGTCCAATTTTGCACAGCTTCAATCTTGCTGAGCAAAGGCCCTATTTCTCCACCTCCTACCTCATGTCCAAGGTAGACCACTTTACTCTGACCAATTTGGCACTTGCTTGCCTTTATGGTCAGATTGGCCTGCTCAAGAGCCTGCAAAACATGTCCTAGGTGGGTCACATGTTCTTCCCAGGAGTGGCTGAAGACTGCAATGTCATCCAAGTATGCCATGCAGAAGTCCTCCATCCCAGCTAGAACTTGGTTCACCATCCTCTGGAATGTTGCAGGTGCATTTTTCAGTCCAAAAGGCATAACCTTGAATTGGTATAGGCCAACTGGGGTAGAAAATGCAGTTTTCTCCTTGGCATGGTCTGCCAGGGCTATTTGCCAGTAGCCTGACGTAAGGTCCAGTGTGCTGAGGTACTTGGCTGCACCAAGTTTATCCACCAACTCATCTGTCCTTGGCAAAGGGTGGGCATCAGTCTTGGTGACTGCATTAAGAGCTCTATAGTCCACACAGAATCTCAACTCTTTGGATCCTGCCTTTGGTACTAACACTACTGGGCTAGACCATGGACTAGTAGAGGGCTCTATTATCCCGAGATCAAGCATCTTCTTGACCTCCCCTTTGATGTGGGTTCTGACATGTTCTGACATTCTATATCCCCTGCTTTTGACTGGCAGGCAGTCACCAGTGAGTATCTCATGCTGTCCCCAAGGGGTCAAGCCTTGTGAAAGTGAGAACAGGGGGGCAAACTGATTTAACATAGCTTTGCACTCCTCCTGTTGCTCAGGGGTCAGATCTGAAGAGAGATTAACTCCTTCAACCTTTTCGTCCAAAGGTAAGCCTCTTAGGAGGTCAGGTAGAGCTTCACTCTCCTCCTCCTCTTCTGATGAAGCTAGAAGCAATGCGCCTACTTCTGGTCTAGAGACATAGGCTTTGAGGCGGTCGGTGTGGAAGACTCTGGGAGCTTCCCTGGGTTTGCCCAGATCCACCAGATAGTTGACCTCCCCAAGTTTTCCCACAACCTTGAAGGGTCCCATCCATTTGTCTTGCAAGGCCCTCTGCCTTGTTGGAAGCATAACTAGAACTAGCTGGTCTTGAGTAAACTCAACCATGTTAGCCTTCTGATCATGCCAATGTTTGATCAGAGCTTGGCCAGCTTTCAAGTTGTCACTTGCTTCTGCCATCATGTGTGACATTCTCCTTCGGAGACCTATCACATAGTCAGTCACTCTGACTGGCTTGGGGGAAGGAGCACTCTCCAACCCCTCCTTAATCAGGGCCAAGGGGCCTCTGACGGGATGGCCATAGAGAAGTTCAAAGGGAGAATAACCCACTCCCTCCTGAGGGACTTCCCTATAAGCAAATAGAAGGCATGGCAGTAGAAGGTCCCACTTCTTCTTAAGGGGTTCTTCTAAGGCACCTATCATGCTCTTCATGGTTCTGTTAAATCTTTCTACCAACCCGTTTGTCTGAGGGTGGTAGGCGGTTGAGAACTTGTAGGTGACTCCGCAGGTTTTCCACATGGCCTTCATGTAGTTGGACATAAAATGTGTCCCCCTGTCAGAGATCACCTCCTTAGGAAACCCAACCCTGGTAAAGATACCATGGAGGGCCTTAGCCACAGCCTGAGCTGTAACAGTCCTCATAGGAATTGCCTCAGGGTACCTAGTAGCATGGTCTACTACAACAAGGATAAACCTGTTGCCTGAGGAGGTTGGGGGATCAAGGGGACCAACAATGTCAATCCCTACCCTCTCAAATGGGACTCCCACAACTGGGAGAGGCACTAAAGGTGCCACATTCTTGGAACCAACCTTACCAGAAGTCTGGCAGGTATGGCAGCTCCTGCAATATCTATCTACTTCAGCCCCCATCTTTGGCCAATAAAAGTAGAGAGAGAGCCTTTCCTTGGTTTTCTTGAAACTCAAGTGACCAGTCAAAGGAATCTCGTGGGCTAGTTGCAAGAACTGTTGTCTGTTCTCTTGGGGCACTACCAGGCGTTGGTAGGCTCCAGGTTCAGATTCAGTTGGTTCACTGTAGAAGAGGCCATCTCCCAGTGTAACCTATACTTCCCAGGCTCTTGCCCATCAGCCTGAGAAGCTGCCTGTTGGCGAAGGCCCTCCAGAGTTGGACATTCTCTTTGTCCCTTACGAAAAGCTGTCCTGCTGGGTCCACCTTCTGCCAGTAAAGACTGCAGCTCAGGATGGTCAGCCGGGTCCAGGTCTCCAATAAGTTCTGGGCCTCCTACTAGCTCTTCTTCAGAGTCTAGTTCAACCAAACAGGGTTGTACCTCCCTCTCAGCCTCAGCTGGAGGTGGAGTTACAGGTGTAACTTTGGACAACCTCGGGGAAGTCCTTGTTGGAAGCACTGGAGTGCTTGCTGTAGGCTTTTTTCTAGGAGTCTTGGGTGGCCCCTTTGCTCCTGATCTGGTAGTTACTGCAGTAAGTTGTTCCAGTGGGAGAGGAGTGATTTCTGTCATCATCTCTTGAGATAAACCTCGCAGGGTTTTCTCTCTTGCAGATTTGGTGAGCTCCTGTAACCTTTTACTAGGAGGTCTGGGGGTATGTGACAACTCCCAGAGCTTTCAGGTCATTTCCTAGCAGAACTCTTCCTGGCACTTCACATTGTATACTGACAGGTATCTTCACAGCCATATCATTACACTGGATGAGAACTGGTAACTGGGGACACATCTGCACAGGCCCTCCAGCTAACTTGTTGAGGCATTTGGGTGCCTTAGCAACATCCTCTGCCTTGAAAAATGATTCATCCACCACAGTTATGCTGGCCCCAGTGTCCCTGATGGCAGGAGTCTCCTGACCATTCACGTGGACACTGTCCTTATAATACTCTTTAGTATTATCTGGGATAGAATTATACACATCTAAATTTTGTTGTTCCCACAACCCCAGAGAGACTAAAGAAACACTGGCTGAGACTCCAGTGGGTTCATCAGCCAGTAGTAGAAAGTTTCCACTTGCCATAGTGACTTCCTCCTCTGGAGCGAAGGCTAAGGAGACAAGTTGGACCCCTGAAGGTTTACCCTTACATCTGGGATCTCCTTTCACATGGTCAGTAGCCTTACAAACATAACAGGCCCCAAAGGTCCTTTGGAATGGAGGCTTGTTCTGACCTCCTTCTGGTTTAGCACCAGAAGGTATACTACTCTGCTGTGGTTTCCCAGGTGGCTTACCCTTAGGGTTTTGTTTGGGGCCCTCTTTGGAATTAGGATTATTAGAATTCTCTTTGGAGTCTTTCTTAGGCTGTCTTCCCTCATCCTTCTTCTGAGTTACCCCAGAATCCTTGTGAGTAGCCCTGTTGGCAACCCACAAGTCAGCAGCCTTAGCTAGTTTCCTAGGATCTAATTCCTGTGAATCAGCCAAGTGCTGCCTGAGCTCAGGAGAGCAGGCATCATAAATTGACTCCATCATGACCAGATTTCTCATTCCTTCATAAGTGTTCACCTTGTAACCCTTAATCCATCCCTCTAAGTTTTTCAGCCCTTCACACACCCAGGTAGCCCAAGGGGTACCATCATGCTTTTTGAGGCTCCTAAACCTCTTAAGATACTGGGAAGGGGTCTTCCCAAACCTAGCTATCAAAGCTAGTTTCACACATTCATACTCTTTCCTATCCTCCTCCCCCAACTCCATTACCACATCAGTTGCAACAGGGGGAAGCCTAGAGAACAACCAGGTGAGTAACTCATTACCTGTGATGTTCTGGGGCCCATGATTATACTCAAACATAGACAACCAATCCAACACATCCAACTTAGGCTCATACATACCAATCAATTCCTTAGGCATCCGGGGTCTTTTAGGACTGGAACTTCTAGAGGAGCCAGAGAGAGAAGCATTCTCAACAGACAATTTCTTCATTTCTAGCTCATACTTGAGCTCCATTTCCCTTAGCCTCAGTTCTTTGTCAGTTTGAGCATTAAGTTTCTTGTACTCTAATTCAGGTTTCATTTTCTCTAGTTCAAAGTATTGAGGGCTAAAGGTGGGACCTGGCAAAGGTCCAGTAGGTACAGCTGGTAGAGCAGACAGAGGCCTAGAGGGACTATCTACAACAGTTTCATCCTCCTCTTCTGGTTCTGACCCAAGATCATCAATACTTTGTGCCATATCAATATCATTGCTGCTTTCTACATTTGCTGGAGTGATAGGTTCCTCTGGACCATCCTCCAGACTTTGGTTTTCTAACAACCTTTCTATTAGCTCTATTTTCTTTCCTTTAGTCATGAGATTCTTATGCTTACAGAGAAGTCTTAGACAATCAGCAGTTTTTGTAGCAAGGGACTCTTGACTATAACTTTCCATAGTAGACAGGTTAAAAATGACTTTTTCTTTCTTGTGCTTAAGCTTTGTGGTTAGTTGCACTAAGGTATCTCAAAAGTATTCTAAAGTGTATACTCAATACAGATCCCACCGCTGTACACCAGTGTTAGGCAGAAACCTGTGCAGTTCCCTCTGGGACCACTGCAAAAGATTTAAGTCTACAGGTGTTGGCAGTAAACCCACTTGGTAGCAGTCTGTACCACACAGATTCACTGTGGTAGCTGTGGCTGAGCAGTCAGACTTCCCTCAAGAAGAGTTAGGCAGTATACAGAGGATACATAATAGGTACAGAGGCACAGTAGCACAAGCAAATACTGACCAGAGCTAGGTATAAAAGTATAAACTTATTTATTAAAGGTACACTCATAAATTACACTAGCACGATAGAAAAGATAAGAAAGTCAAACACAGTTACTATTACTCATATGTACATCCCTTATCATTTGTTGGACAATTCTAAGTTAACCCCACTTATTTCCAAACAGAGGTGAGCGCTTAACGTTAGATGACACTCCAACAAGTATTACCAAAAGGGAGGGAAAAGGCAGAAATAAAGAGAGCAGTAAGGTAAAACACTTTTCACATAAGGTTAGCAAAGACAGTCAATGGTGGAACAAGGAGAATTAGTTTGGGGCCCGCTTTAGAGGGAGCCAGGCGAAAAATGTGCCCAAGATCACACAATGTCATCAGTCTTTGCAGGTGAGAGAAAAATGTTTTACTACGGTTCTGAAAAGTTTAGTTAGGGTGTCCCAGACCTACCCAGGTTCGAGAGCCGAGGGCTAAATCTACCCCGTACAATCGGTGGCAAGGGAGGCCGGGCGGAACACAGTACCTTAAAAAGTGGAAAGGATCCTCCAGCGGTGGTAGTTGTTCCTTGTAGTGGGTGTAAATCGCGTCGTCGTCCAGGGGAAGAGGTGATCCCGACGTGGAGGAAAGCTGCAGATCGTTGCACTACCAGGGAAGAGACCAGCCGTGGAGTTTTCCGGTCACAAAGGATTTTTACCCCTCTTTCGCGGTTGAGGTAAAAAGTGGTATCCCGGTTGCCAGGGTGCTTGGCACAGGCAAGGCGGCCACGAGATGCTTCGGGACGGCGAAAAGAAGGCAGCAACTGGTTGTCCCCACCAGTTAAGGGAAGAAGACTCTCCGGCGGGAGATCTCCTCTGTCGTCGGGAAAAGTGGTGAGACGGTTCTGCAGGGCTTCACCGGTGGTGTCGTCTTGGCAGGTCGGCTCGGCTTCTCCCTCTTCGGCTTCTTAGGTCCTGTGGCGACTTCTGAAGAACCAGTCCCAAAAACCCTGCTTTTATGCAGCAAACCCCCATTCATACAGCCTAGCTGTCACTCAAACATGCTAAGTGGTGAGCGGGGTGGCTCACCACTTGGGCCAATCACACTAGAGTGCGACATGAGTTGGCAAGGCAACTCAGTCCAGGGTGCCTAAACCCCCTCCCACACCCCCTGTGGTACCCAGACAGAATGGCACCACTTTGGAGGGCTTCTGTGCAGAAGCCCGCCAAAAGTGGAACAAAGGCTCGACTCGGGTTCAGGGTTACTGAAGTGAACCTAGACGCCATTTTGGCTGCGAGTTCTGGCAAAAAATCCCAACCGGTGAATTTATATTAAATAAATAACCCGGCGGTATCTTTAACATTGCACCAAAAAGTGGTGCATTAAAAACAATGGGAAATCCCATTGGGAAATATTCTGGTGGAATATTTCCGTGGTATCCACTGCCACCAGCCAGAACTCGGCGAGGGGGGATGGGACAGTACCCCCTCGACAACAGACCCAGGGGCAATCTAATTGCCCCCACCAGTACTTCCACAGTAAGATGGTTTGTACTGGTTAAGTTCCTAAGTTAAGACTAGTAAAGTCAATGGTAACTTTACAGACCCAGGGAGACAGTAGTCAGTCCCAGGGTGTGGAGTCTATGTTTGGGGGTCTCTAGGACACCCCTGTGCTACTGCACTGAGGGTGCTGTGTAACACATATTCAAAAACCAATGATGGCCTATGGGGAAAATTACCCCCTAGCCCATAAGCACATAGCAAGTCACAGAAACACTCTCAAATCATGCCCAAGAGTGAGGGTAAAAGAGTCTCACTCTTGGCAGGAGAAAAAAATAAACCCCAAAAATCCAGCAAAGCTGCTGGGGGACTCACTAGGTTAGGAAATTCAGCCTAAACAGAGAATTCTTCCTAACAGAGGCCTTGGAAGCCCGATAGCCTGGCCTTGAACCACCGAAGGTGACAAAAAGGGCATCCGACTTGCGGAATTCCCTGGTCCTGTCCAGGTAGTACTTCAGAGCGCTTCTGACATCCAGATGATGCAAAACCCTCTGTGGCTCATCCTTGGGTTCGGTGAAGAAAGTAGGTAATACAATCTCCTCGCTCAGATGGAAGGCGGATGAGATCTTGGGTAGGAACACCGGATGCATCCGGAGGACCACCTTATCCTTGTGGAAAGTGGTGTAAGGCTCTGATGCCACGAGGGTCTGGATCTCGTGGACTGTGCGAGCAGAGGCGAGGCCCACAAGTAGGGCTGTTTTTAGAGTGACCAGCCTGAAGTCCACGGACGCAATTGGCTCGAAGAGTTTGTGGACCAAGGCAACCAACACTACATTGAGATCCCACACAGGGTGTGGCTTCTTTATGGGTGGGTAGTGTCTGTGGAGGCCCGCCAGATGCTGCTTGACCACCGAGTTGGAGGAGCAATAGAGACCCTCCTCTGCATTCCTGTAGGCAACCTATGGCTGCCAGATAAGTGCGGCATATGTCGACCTCCGCCCTGGAGTGGGCGAGGTGTGCCGAGAAGGAGAGTATGTCACCCAAGGAGCACTTAAGGGGGCCAATCTCCTTAGAGTTAGCCCAAAGACAGAATCTAGGCCATTTGCTCTTATACTGGCACCTGGTAGCTTTGCTTCTGGTGCCCTGGATGATCTCCAGGTTAGCTTGCGATAGGTTCAAGTGTTTCAGAGTGAACTGCTCAAGAACCACGCTGCGAGGGCTAGTTTGTGAGGTGGAGGTGGAGAACCCTGTCCCCCTGTTGGGTCAGGAGCAGAGCTGGGCCCAGCGGTAGGTGAATGGGGGGCCTGTCTGAGAGGCTGAGCAGCTCAGAGAACCATGGTCTCGCCGGCCACCAGGGAGCTATCAGAATGATGCAGAGGTGACACGATTGTTTTATCTTGCAGATCACCCTGTGAACCAGGGGTGTGGGCGGGAAGGCGTATGCAGTCATGTAGTTCCATTGATTCTGGAATGCATCGGCCAGGGAATCGGGCCCCATCCCTGCCAGGAGGTGAACTGCTGGCATTTCTTGTTGTCTTCAGAGGCAAACCGATCCACTTGGGGGTGCCCCCACCTGAGGAAGATGACCTTCTGTACCAGGTCGTTCAATTGCCATTCGTAATTGTCTGCTCCCAGTCTGCTGAGCCTATCCGCCTCCAGGTTGGATTCCCCCGGGAGGTGGACCGCCATGAGGTAGATGTTCTCCAGAGCCCATTCCCACATGCTGACCACGAGGTTGCATAGTGAAGGGGACCTGGTACCGCCCCCTGCTTGTTGAAATAGTACATGCTGGTGGAGTTTTCCGTCTGGATAAGTACCTTCTTGCCCTCTATGAGAGTGAGGAAGGCCAGCCATATGGCCTTCAACTCTAGCCAGTTGATGTGGGACTCCTGCTCCTGTAGAGCCCAGACACCATGGATGCTGTGACCGTCCAGAGTGGCTCCCCACCCCTTTAGGGAGGAGTCCGTCGTGACAGTGACCTGAGTGAGAGGCTGCCAGAAAGGCTTGCCAAGCCGTAGGTTGAAGTCTGCAGACCACCAGGTGAGGTCCGGGTGGAGAGACGTGGGAATGCCCACAGGCTCAAATTGTGAGCCCCTGTCCTGATTCCATGAGACTGCAGAGTGCAGCTGCAGTCTGCTCATCCTGAGTCGCAAGTGGGGGACGGCAATAGGACCGCCGCCATAATACCTAGTAGGTGTTTGTACCACCAGGCCGAGGTCACAGACCTGGAGAGGAAGTAGTAGCTCTTTCGATGGTCGTTATCTTGTCCTCTGAAGGAAAAACCTTCTTGGAGGCGGTGTCCCAGATGAGGCCCATGAAGTTCCGTTTCTGCGTGGGTTGCAGCTGAGACTTGAGGTTGATAGTAAACCCCAGGTCGTGGAGTGTGTTCATAGGTGTGGAGAACCGCCTCCGGAGACGAGGCCCAGATGACCCCGTTGTCCAGGTATGGGTAAACGTGGTGGCCATGAGCCCTGAGGAGAGCAGCCATCGCGTTCATCAATCTGGTAAATACCCTGGAGGCTGAATTGAGGCCGAAGGGTAGCACCTTGTATTGGAAATGGAGGCCCATGATCCTGAAGTGCAGAAAGGACCGATGCGGCTGCCAAATCGGGACGTGTAGATAGGCATCCTTCAGGTCCAGGGAGCACATCCAGTCTCCCCTGTTCAGTGTCTCCGCAATGAGAGCTGGCGTAACCATCTTGCATTTTTGTAGTGGAAAGGAGAGGTTAAGGGTGGAAAGGTCCAACACAACTCTCAGGTCAGCCTGGTTCTTCTGTATGGCAAAAATCCTGGAATAGAAGCCCAATCATCTCTGGGAAGCTCGGACTTCTTCCACTGCCTGGCTCTCGACGAGCGATCAGATCTCCACCAACGGAACTGCTGTCCCAATCTGTGGGAGAGGAGGTGAGGAGGGAGGAGAGTAAGGGAATGGTAGGCGGTACCCCATGGAGACTACAAAGAGGATCCAGGGGTCTGAGAAATGTTGCTGCCAAAATTGCACCTGGAAGGCAAGCCTGCCCCCCATTGGAGACATGTGGACCCAAAGAGGTGTGTCATGCCTTCTTTCCCTCAGAGGCTGTTGCGGAGGGGGGGGTTGGAAAAAAACCCTTTCCCCCCTCCTTTTGTTGTTTCCTCCTATGCGGACTCAAGGAACGGTCAGGTTGCCTGGACCTCCGTTCTTGGAAGCCTCAGAACCCTCCAGACGTACGCCCCTCGTCAGAGCATTGATTGGACTGGGTGTACGGCCTGGGCAGGGCCTTCGTAAGAATAGATAAAGACTTAGTGGTTTGTGAGCTGTTTTTTTTTTTAATTCTTCATCCGTGATGGAGTCGTAGAGGTCACTACCATCGAATGGAAGGTCCAATATGCGTTCCTAGACGTCCGGGTTAAACTTTTTAACCCAGGGCCAGCGCTACCAGCCTGGCTTCTCCTAATCCTGCGTTGAAGCGAGCCTGGCTTTGTGGCAGAAGTTCCGGGAGGAAGTCCGCAATTTCCCGCCAGAGCCTATGGTTAACGGGTGCCAGCATGGCGTCAGCGTTGGCCTGACACAGGTGCAGGGAGGCGTTGGAGTACAGCTTTTTCCCCGTACGGCTCCAAGATCTTCTCCTCCTTGCCTAACATTGCTGAGGACGAGGTGGCCGAGGACGACCAAGGCTTAGAATAGAGTGACGCTGCAGTGATCACCGAGGAGTGTGGCTGAAGATGAGCCGAAAGCAAAAGTGTATCCCCCTCCAACTGCTTATACTTGGCGTCGAGGTGCCTATTGACAGGTTGGGCTTAGTGCGGCTTGAGCCACCGCTTTTTGGCCAGGCCAACAACGTCCTTCTGCATTGGGAACCCAGTCATGGAGGGGGGGGGGGCCTTAGGGTGAGGACTTCTGCCAAGACCCCTCCTCTGGCAGTTCGACCTCAGGCTGAGGAAGGCCCAGGTATTCTGCCAGGGGTGGAAGGCCTTTGCTGAAGATGGTGTGTCGGGGTCTTCCTCCTCGTCTGTGTCCACCTGAGTGCTTGGAGGGTCCAGAACTGGCAGAGGGGTACTGTGCGCCGTGGGATGCGGTGTGGAGAGCAGAGGTTGATGTGGAACCGCCTGTATTGCCAGAGGCAGGGGACCCAACGGAAGCACGGGTAGCACTGGGGCCAAAGGGACAGGAGCCATTGGAGGAATGACCATGGGTACCGGTGGGGTGACCTGAGAGAGCATGTCCCTGATGGTATCCCGAAGGATGGACCCCATCTGGAGTGTTCGCATCAGCGCTAGGAACCTTTCAAAGAGCCGGTCTTCGGAGGCTGAAGAGGTGGCAGGAGATATAGAAGGAGTGGCTACGGTCTGCTGGGGCCGGGGCACACTTTGCCTGGAAACAGAGGACACCTACCCTGCGCTGCTGATGGATACGCTGTACGCCACGTACCCGGTTGCCCCTAGGGAGTAGCCCCGGTAGAAGAAACTTGCGGTCCTTCAGCACTTATACCGGAAGGATTCGGGGACTCCTCGGCCGCGAGGCCGGTAGCTGTACTAGCCTCTGTACATGTGCTGGTGCCAGAACCCAGGAGCTTCCTCCCAGTCGGGCGCTTCCTTGGGAAGGAGTCGGCCTTGCGGGATGCAATGGTGAATAGAGACCTTACCGTAGGCCTCAAGCGATGTTTGACGAAGTCCTTTAGGTCCTCCGGAGGCGACTTCTGGAAGAGCTCTCTCCACCTAGCTTGCCTGTTCTTCAGTGCCTGTGGTATCAAGGCATTGCACGCGGAACAACCATCCCAGCCGTGGTCGGGACAAGGCAGCGGAGGAAAAGGGCATTGGGGTCTGAAGAGGGGAAGAGTCCCTCTCAGGCTGGACACCTGCTGAAGCCCGCTTAAGACAACATGCGCCTGAGGACCAAGTATCTAAAAGAAAAACACAAAGATAGAAGAATATCCGGGGAAGAGCGCGTGGTATTACATGGCCGAAGCCAAACCCAGGAACGCTGGTGAAATCGTCCAGTTCCCGTCGACACTGAAAAGGGGACTGAGGAGTGGTGCCGGTGGGCAGAGTCAGGTGAGCGCATGCTCCCAGGGCCGCGCCCCGTGCGCCTCTAAATCTAAAGGGGAAGAAGATTTTTTTGGTGAAAAAGGTTCAGTCTCCCGTCCCTCACGAGGGACACGCATACAATATGGAGGAAAGGGGACAGCACGCAAGATTATGAAGATGCACCGTGAGGACCAGGATATTTGTGAGGAGATCGGAGCCCTCGCCTGAGCTCTCAGGCTGCGGCCATTTTGCGATCGCGCAGCAGCACCCCCAAGTAATTTGTTCTTCTAACAGATTGAGTCCTAACAGGGATTCCTTATCTTAGAGGCTCCCATTGCAGTATCGTAGATGGAGGTGGGAAAAGTGTATTTTTGTATAATTTTCCTAATTATAGATTGATAATATAATGCAGAACCGCTCTTCCAAACAAAAGCGTCCTGGCCAGACAGTGTCCACGCAGTACTGCTTTGAGAAAGTGTGCAGTGAGGACCAAGTTGCAGCATTGCAAATGTCCTGCACTGGAACATTTCTTTGTAGAGCAGAAGTGGTTGCTTCTCTGGTGGAATGGGCTGCTAGGTTCTCAGGGACAACTTTTCCTGCAACGGAGTAGCACTCCAAAATGCATAGGATGAGGATGATCCAACACGATATAGTTTGTTTAGTCACAGGTTGGCCTAGACTGTGGCAAGATCAGCTTTCCGCTACCATCAACCGTATCGGAGGCTGTCGCCCCTTTTGATGTTTTTACACCCACCAATAGGGCCGAGATGAGCAGGACTGTTGCTATCCTGAAATCAGCCTACCCCTCGATGATACTCCCTTGTACCTGTTAAAACAAGCTCTTGAGTGTTTTTTCGCGATTCTTGCTGAAGCCGTGAATTCTTGCCTGGCTTTCGGTTAAATTCCCGTTAAGTTAAAAGAAGCTTTGGTTATCCCTTTGTTGAAAAAGCCATTTTTGGACACCTAGGTTTTTTCTAACTATCGCCCCATCTCGCTGCTGCATTTTTCTCCTGAAGGTGCTGGAAGCAGTGGTCACCCCACAGTTGAGGGTGTTCCTTTAGGGACAAAATGTCCTGGACTGCTGCCAGATGGGTTTTTGCCCCATGATGGGAACTGAATCCGTTTGGTGGCAGTGCTCGACGATCTCACCAAGATTAGGGATGAAGGCGGTACGGTATTGGGGCAGTGGCAGTAAGGTCATCCTGGGTAATGTCCTTAGCAGGACGCCCTCAACCCAAATACTCATTCATCCTATTCATGACTGTGCTATATGCCGCATTAGAGTGGGATTGTATGTCTGGTGTTTCAAATATCCAGACCACTGGTTTCTTTCAAACATGTGGCTAGGTATTCAAGCCAAGATTGATACAAGACCAACTCCTTGCTGGATTCACTGCTGGTCAAGAAGACACAGTGGGCTCAACAGCCCTTTTCAGCTCTTTGAGGAACCAGAATGGGCCGCCTTCAAAATAAAGCTGCAGAAGGTCTTATCAGGAAAATGTACCCGATGCTTGTTGGGCGAGGAGACAGAGGATTCGAAACGATGGCGTGGTTCCTTCGAATTCTTCCGTAATGACTAAGTGTGTTGGGATTCGTTCCTGGAACTTGACCATTTGGAATGTCGAGAACATTTCTTGGGCCTTTCTAAGGATTTGTCCCCGGTGGAGCTTCTACCTTCGGAAGACGACTTCTTCAAAGGTGTGGAAGACGGGAGGCTTGGGAACGAACCGACCTAGGGTGAGCTTCGATGTTCTCTCCTTCAAGACCTTGCTGATCGGTAATATACAACTTCGAATCACAGTCCGTACATCTCTTCAAGCCAGTCTTTGGCGTAAATATTGTGAAGATTTTACACCAAAAGTAAAGATGTCTAGTTGAAGGATTCACTGGGGCTAGTCGAACTGTTCTGAGAGTGTGCTGTGCATGCTGAAAAATAGAACTGAGGCAACGGGCACAGTGTGCGCCATTTAAATTATCATCACGTCCAGACATGGGAATGGCAACCGTCGAAGGACATGAACTTGATGCCACACAGCGCCTCTCTGCTGTTTAAAAATGTCCAAAACTGAAAAGCAGGATATGGACATATCTAAGTCGATGAATTTGTGGGAGGAGACAATCCATTAGAAAGATGAAATTATGTTTAGGATCCTGTGCGAAGCCAGATAGGGAGAAAGGCAAAAAGGAAAAAATGTAGATGAGAAAGAGGGGCAGTAGGAGAGATAGGGTGGGAAAGAGGGAAAGCAAGGCAGACAAAGGGCAACAAGAAGTGAGTTGATGCAGTAAATGAGGTCAGAGAAAGTGTGGGGTAGGAAAGAACACACTGTAGATGGGTTTAGAGATGTTGAACAAAAACAAGTTACATAGCTTTGTTAATGTTCTGTCTGATGGATACCGTATTCCTCCAACAAAATTCTCATCTCTTGATTGATCATCACTTAAACTCCCGTAAACGGAACTAAAACACGCACATTGCCTCTAGAGGTCAAGCTCAGCTTCGCACCAAATTGGACAAGGCGTCACTGGCGCTAGCCATGATGTTAAGGCTACATAGGCAGAGGCACATGAGCTCCATGACCCCAGTTCCACCCAATTTACCCACTCACAAAGGACAAGGAATGGATAGACCTACTACATTTGTCCGGGAGCAAAGGAGATAGAAGGATTGTCAATGAGAAGGTTATTGAATTAATTAAACCCATGTGAAAGAACATTACCAAAGGTAGTAACTTCTAATGGATAACTTTCTCCCACAGATCCCTCTTAATTTGAAAGGATCCAAAAGTCGTAATAAATGTCAAAGGAAAAAGAACATGAGGACATAAAAGCTACAGGAGGAGACATTGGAGGACAATGTCCAAAGCGAGAAGACATCCTTGTTAGGGAATGATTTGCAACACTTGTGTATGGAACAAGTTACTTACCTGTAACTGTTGTTCTCCAGCATGGGTCTGGCATGGATTCACATGCTCATGAATATTCCCCGTCGTCAGGCTGGGAATCCTCGGTAAAGAAAAATCAGTATCAGTTTCGTTTCTGATCTGTCTTTCGTAGTAGTAACCAATCACTGATCTCTGCGTCATACTGACCACAGCCAATGACTGCCATCTCGCTTAGCCCCGCCTCTGGCAGCCATCTTCAGATTTGGTAGCACGTGAAGTGGCAGTATGACCAAGTGAAGAGCCGCAGAGGAGTAGGCGGGAGGGTTCGCATGTGAATCCATGCCAGACCCATGCTGGAGAACAACAGTTACAGGTAAGTAATTTGTTCCTTCTCCAGCATGGGGTCTAGCATGGATTCACATGCTCATGAATAAAAGAATACATAGCAGTACACATGCACAACTACGGGAGGTGGCAAAGGCTCAACATTAAGCATTACATCCAAAACTCAACATTAAGCAATTCTTACCTCCTCACCAGGCTCACCTTAGGCGAACAGGTTGCGCAGCACTGCTTGGCCGACCCTGGACTCCTCCCTGGAATCCCGATCGACGCAGTAGAATTTAGTGAAGGTGTGCGTCGACCTCCACATAGCAGCCCTGCAGATGTCCAGCAAGGGCACACCAGATAGGAACGCCGTGGTAGCTGCGATCGCTCTGGTGGAATGGGCTCTCGGACGGCCAGGCAACGGTCGGTTTGCCAACCGATGATAGTACATGATACAGCCGGAGAGCCATCTGGAAATGGAAGCCTTCGAGAGAGCCTTCCCCTGATTGACAGGTCCAAAGTTGTGATGTCTTCCGATAACTCTTCGTGCGGTCCACGTAGAACTTCAGCGCTCTAGTCACATCCAGCGAGGGCAAAGTCCTTTCAGCCGGCGACGAAGGCGACGGGAAGAAAACAGGCAACACCAAGGGTTCGTTGAGGTGGAAGTCCGACGGCACCTTGGGCATGAAGGAGGGGTGCATCCTGAGCACGACCCTCGTGTCGTGAAAAGTCAAGTACGGGGCTTGCAGGAAAGGCCCTGGATCTCTCCCACCCGTCGTGCGGAGGTGATGGCCACAAGACAGGCCGTTTTCCACGACAAGAACTTCAACAGAGCTGAGTGCAGAGGCTCGAACGGAGGTCCTATGAGCTTGGTCAGCACCACGTTGAGCTCCCACGCCGGGGCTGGTTCCTTCACCGGCGGGAACGATCTGAACAGTCCCTTCATGAATTCTTGCACCAGATGATGAGACCACAAAGACGTCCGTCCCGTGGTTCTGGTGTATCGGGAGATCGCAGCAAGATGAATCTTGATGGAAGCGTGCGCCAGTCCAGCCTTAATCCGTAGAGGGTTAATCTTCTGTGCGTGGCACCAGACCGAGAACCTCTTCCATTTGTGTCCGTAGCATTTAAGAGTTGAGGACGCCCTGGCCTTTGCAAGAACCTCTCTGCAGTCGGCCGGTATGTCGTAACCTCCAAACTCTAACGCTGCAGGAGCCAGGCCTGCAAGTTCAGCGACTTCGGGTCGTGATGGAGGATGGCGCCTCCTTCCCTGGAGAGAAGATCCGCGTCCACTGGCAGCTTGATTGACGGGGACGCTGAAAAGTCCAGAAGGTCCGGGAACCATATCTGCCTCGGCCACGCAGGTGCGACGAGGATCATCCTGCACCGTGACCTCTTGAGCTGGTTGATGAGCCGGATCAGCAGCGGCAATGGAGGGAACGCATATAGGAACAGGCCCTCCCAGGGGAGCGAGAAAGCATCGCCCATGCTCCTCGGATGGGGAAACCTGCTGGCGAACCTCCGGCACTTGGAGTTCGTCGCCGTCGCGAACAGATCGATCTGGGGTGTGCCCCACCATCGGAAGAGGCGGTCCACTAGATCCTGTCGTAGTTCCCACTCGTGGCACGAGCGCAGCTCCCTGCTGAGCGAATCGGCGATGGTGTTTTTTTATCCCTGCCAGATGAAACGGCACCAGAAACATCCCTTGTGCGACGGCCCAATGCCACAGATCCTAAGCCTCCTTGGACAGGGCTGGGGATCTGGTACCGCCCTGCTTCCTGATGTAGAACATGGTGGTGGTGTTGTCGGTGAAGATCCTCACCACCTTGCCTTTGAGGGACGGAAGAAAGGACCTGAGGGCCCAAAACACTGCACGGAGTTCCAGGACGTTGATATGGAGGGACTTCTCCGTCGGCAGCCAAAGGCCTCTCGCGTGCAGATTTTCGGTGTGCGCTCCCCACCCTTCCAGGGAGGCATCCGTGGTCACTGTCTTCTGGTGGCCCGGGGTCTGGAAGTCGATGCCCGCCGTCAGATGCGCACGGGTGCCCCACCACCGGATTGCTAGTCGGAAGCTCTCGTCGAGTGTGATCCTGTCCTCGAAGCTTCCCGTCGTCTGGATCCAGCGAGCGTCCAGGAACTCCTGCAACGGGCGCATCCGAAGCCTGCACAGGCGGATGAGATAAATGCAAGAAGACATCATTCCGAGGAGGGATTTGATGGACCTCACCCTGGCCGCGTCCACAATCAGCATACGCTGCACCTTGCCCAAGATGGCCCTCGTCCTTTCCTCCGACGGAGAGGCCAGAAGCGCCACTGTGTCGAGTTTCGCTCCCAGAAACAGCACGTCTTGCGCGGGCACCAGGTGGGACTTGGCGTAGTTTATGGAGAATCCCAGGTCCGTGAGTAGTTGGACGGTCCTCGCCGTGTGCTCCGCGGCGAGCTCCTTTGTCTTTGCTCGGATGAGCCAGTCGTCCAGGTAGGGGTAGACGTGGATCCCCTACAGGCACAGCCGCGCCGCAACCGGTGCGAGGCACTTGGTGAACACCCTGGGTGCCGACCTCAATCCGAAGGGAAGGGCTCTGAACTGGTAGTGACGCCCTTGGACCACGAATCTGAGAAACTTTCGGTGTCCCTTTAGGATGGGGATATGGAAGTAGGCATCCTCAAAATCCAACGACGACAGGAAATCGCCCTCCTCCAGTTGACCCAGGACGTGCTGGAGTGTGACCATCCGGAACTTCTGTGCCTTGATGAATTTGTTCAGTCGTCGTAGGTCCAGGATGGGACGCCATGCTCCAGTCTTCTTCACGAGGAAGTATCTTGAGTAAACTCCGGAGCCCCGAAGCCTCTTTGGGACGAGCTTGATGGCGCCTTTCTTGAGCATCGCCTTTACCGCCAAGAGAAGTTGAGGGACGTGATGTTCCTTCCTTGCCACAGGGGGGACGCGCGGGCACTTCTTTAGAAACTCGAGCGCGTGACCCTGGACCAGGGCGTCCAGCACCCAACGGTCGGGGGAGATGGACTCCCACACGCTGACGAAGTTCGCCAGCCGGCCTCCCACCGGGGTGCTTCCGTGGGGGCCCGACCCCACGGCCGGTTCAGTCCTGCTTCGACGAGGCTTTGCCGCCTTGTCCTCCTTGGCGACGACGGCGGGGTCCGCCCGACTTGCCTCGTCCCCTGTAGGCTTCCTGCGACGACGAACGGGCCGCTTGACGATAGGTGGAAAATCCGCCGCCGGAACCTTTGGAGGCACCCTGCTTGCCTCCGCCGCTCCGAAAGGGCGGCCGTCGTTGCTGGAGAACACCAAGAGCCCGGGCCGTCTCCGTGTCCGTCTTGATGGCTTGTAGGGAATCGTCCACTGTTTTGCCAAACAGGTTGCTCCCGTCGAACGGCATGTCCAAGACTCTGGTCTGCACGTCCTGACGGAAGTCAGTTACCTTGAGCCATCCACGCCGTCTAAGGCACACGCCGTTGCCCAACTGGCGAAATCCAGTGTCAGCGATGTCCGTCGCTATCGTAATGGCGTGGTCTGACGCCACTTCTCCTTCCTGCAAGATCTCTAGGGCCTACGCCCTCTTGTCTGGTAGGAAATCCAGCAGGGGGGCGATTTTGTACCACAACTCCCTGTCGTAGCGGGCTACGATAGCCAAGGCGTTGGCAGCCTTAATCGTTGTCGCTGCCGATGAGATGACTCTGCATCCCATCGTGTCCAACTTCTTTCCCTCGCAGTCCGGCGGGGAGGTTGACGTAGAGACCGAGCCCCCCCCACTTTCTTCCTGGCCGCCACGGAGACGACCGAGTCCGGGGTCGGCTGTGCCCGAAGGCACAAGGGGGCCGCGTCCGGGACCCGGTACTTCTTCTCGTACCGATCCCTTCTCGCAGGCGTTGTGGATGGGTTCTTGAGGAGGGCGAGACCCTCATCCCAGATATCGTCCAGTAGAGGTACAGCGAGGACCGTCTTCCTCTTGGTCTTGCGCCGTTGATAAAGGAAACCTTCCTTCTTCTCTTCCGGGCAGAGCTGGAAAAGCTCGGATGCCCTGGCGATCATGGCATGAAACGATCCAATCTCGTCGGGCGGGGAAGCCCGGGGAGGAGGTGACTGGAGATCATCATCGTAAACCTCGACGTCTGTGCCCGTCGCGGCCGTGTCTGTCCCCGTATCATCCCCACGGGTCGTGGACGGGGAGGAGGGCTGAGCAGGGCGCGATGGTTGAAAAGGAGGTGGAGGATGAATCCTTCTCTTAGGAGGAGGGCTCCAGAAGGGCCTGGCTCCGGGTCCCTCCGTTGGTGGTAACGGCAATCTCGTCCTTATCTCCGAGCATAAGCTGTATACTGTATAGCCAACAAAATGGCCGCCGAATTGTCTCGCGGCACTGGTTGAGGGGAGTCCGACGGGCGGTCAGGAGCCCCGTCGGCACCCTCGACGTTCTCGTCGTCTCCTACGTCGGGGTCCCTCCCGACGGGCTGGTCTTCTTCCACGCCAACGCCGTGGCTTAAGACTTCGATCGGCTCCTCCTCAGAGGTTGAGGCCGAATCCACGACCTCCTGCCCCCCCATTTTCTTCTCCGTCGGAGGTTTCACGGGGGTCCTGTCGATGGGCATGAAAGAGGACTCCCTCCGCGGTGGCAGGGAGACTCTGGGCCCCGAGGTCACCACCACTGGTGTAGCCTCCACAGGCTGAACCAGGGCCGCCGCGACTGTCTCGATAGAGGCCGTGGCCGGATGGATTAAGGCTTTCACCACCTTGGGTGCGCTCACCGCCTTCTGCTTGAGGGGGGGGGGGGTCACTGCCTCGCTCCCCCTCCGATGGGGCCTTCGAGCTCGACTGGGGTCTCTCCAGGAGCTTTGCCGGGTGCTCGGCCTTCCTCTTACCCGAGCCAGAGCGTTGGCTCGTGGTTGATGGCGCCGGGGAGGATGCGCCCTGCCTGGCGCCCATAGAGCCCGACCGTTCGGCGCTCCCGGTGCCAGCGGACTCGCGGTGCTTGGCCTTCTGTTGGACCCCCGTCGCCGGGGCGCCCTCAAAGGTCTTAGAAGACCGCTCGGACTACTTCTCGCCTGACGGGCTCTTCCCTTCCAGCCAGTTGGCGAGACGCAGATGGCGGTCCTTCATGGTCCACTCCGACATATTGCCGCAAAACGCACAGTCCTTCTCCACGTGCATCTTGTCCTCATGCAGGCGGTAGAGGCAAAGGGAGTGTTCGTCCTCCTTAAAGACATTCTGAAGCTGGCATCCAGGGCAGACCCTGAACAGCTTTCCGGGCGTCGAGCTTCCCTTCTCCTGGGCCATGATCGAGATGGGCCTGAGAAACTTCTGGAGTCCTCCAAAAGCGTTGCTCTACGAAATCTTCACCCTTGAGGGGCGTAGAAGAATCTGACACGGGTCCGCGTTGATCGGATAAAGAAACGGTGGAGCTTGAGGCTCTTTTGACCGAAAAAGAGAACATTTTCCTAAGAAAAAGCGTGAAAAAAGCACTAAAGCTCAAGAGCAATAGCACGAGGATCCCAACACTTGAACGTGCGGTAAAAATCTGAAGATGGCTGCCAGAGGCGGGCTTAGGAAGATGGCAGTCATTGGCTGTGGTCAGTATGACGCAGAGATCAGTGATTGGTTACTACTACGAAAGACAGATCAGAAACGAAACTGATACTGATTTTTCTTTACCGAGGATTCCCAGCCTGACGAGGAATATTCATGAGCATGTGAATCCATGCCAGACCCCATGCTGGAGAAAGGCGCATTACAAATGCCATATCATATCAATATACATAACTAGGCCCAAGCCATCACCTAGAAAATATCCAGCAATTGCACACTTCATGCAAGCAAAAATCGCTCTTGGTAAAATGAGCTCAGAGGCCTAGGAGCACATCTTTCAGAGCAAGCTAGTAACAGGACTTTATATACACAACTCTCTAGTGAGGGATAGTTTTTAGTGTCTGCCTTCCCTCCTCAGACAAGCCAAAACAACAAACAGCGGACCATAAATTGTGTTTTCTTGCTGGTGAAAGTGGTGACAGGTGGAATCGCTATTTTAAGAAATTATTTAAGCTGGAAAAGAGGCGCGGGAGTACAGTGGAGAGTCGTTCTACAGTCAAACGAGAGTCGGACTCGTGCTGTGGACGTTCAACAAGAAGCGGCAGAGGGCAGACCGTTTCACACCGAGACATGCATCGGCCCATCTCAGCCAAGGCAACAGCGGAAGACTGCTTCAAAGGGGAGGGAGAGTGACGGTAAGGCAAGCTGCTTTGTGGTTGAGGCTTTGAATATGCAAAACGTACCAACTACTATGACTGACCCGTAAAGGCAGGAGATAAAGCCATGGAACAATCATTGAGGAGAGACATAGTAAGTTGTGAGAAAATTATTGAGTTGGTAGATGCCAGAAGAGTTTCACCCTCAACAAATCAAGTTGGCACTCTGCTGAGAAGACTGGTCATGTGGGGCCTGTTGGGCAGACCGGCATAGCAGCAATATATGACTAATTGAACATTACAGCAGGAGAGCTTGCTAAATATATTCCATCTATAGGAGGAGGAAGAAGAACTTGCAGCATAGGTAATAGAGGCAATAGAGGCAACTAGTGATTCCAATTTTGTCTCGGTTGGGCCTAAAGAGCAAGTGGCCCACACACACTCAACAAAGGGGGCTCAAATGTACCCGTCACACAGGAGCAGTGGAGTCCGTAGGAAGCTTGATTGCAATGGACTTCAGTAGTGGAATGTCAATGTTGACTGTCGATTTGGCTCCGTTCTTAAAGATATACGAGTCACTAAATGATAGTATTAAGGATCAGATGATTTTCCTCGCCATGATTCATAGTAGGGTCCTTTTCATTGAAGGATACCTCACAACCTCTAGGAGCCAAGGGAACAAGGACGAAAAATCTTCTATCACAGTCAGAATAGCAGACAGTGGAGCAAATGGCCCATTTTGTGTTAGTGACTGAACATCCTAGCAAGAAGGAAGTCCTTATTGTTGAATCGGCCAGTGATCATGAACAGCCGGTTATGAAGGAATCCTTAAATATTGAAAATCTTGACAAAAAAGCTGCCGGTCCTGTTAGTGAACAAATCCTGAAAGGAGTCCCGTATGTAATCGAAGACACCGCCATACTGATTTGTAACAAAGTAACAAATTATGTCCTAAATGCTCCCAATGTGGAGATTGCCCTGGAGGCAGTAATCCTGTTAGATGAGACTTCTGAAACTTATTCGACATTTGCCCTGAAAGTGCAGGAAGAAGACTAGCAAAGCTAAACAGTCTCGGAAACAAAATAATCCACAGAATAGCACACCCATGAAATCAAACGCACCAAGCGTTTTTTCAAAAATATTTCACTGAATAAGGCCAACACAATCCAGGCGACAATTCTGCCTTCGTGGCCGAAACACACCTGTGTCGATCCCCAGTGACAACTGCAAAAACCCTTTTTCGTGTATGTCTTGTAGATTATTTTGTGTACACCCCATGTGAACAATGCCCTGGACCATCCTATTTCCCGGGTGCACTATTGTTCAAATATATGTTCTTCAAACTGTTGTATATCACTGTGCCTATAGGTGGAACTCTGTACCTCACCACAAAAGAGGTCGATACTCATTTTGTATTTCCACCAGATACAATCACTCCTGTTCGTTCCTTTGAGCCTTTTGTGCTTATCGAAAGCTATGTAAACTAATTGAATAATAATACTTATGGTTTTGAAATAAACTCATATGTTCAGAACCGCATTTTGTTGTTTATAGGATCTCACATCCTGATTATTTTTGATAATTATATACGTACCCGCCTGGGTATATCAGGACCCCGCCAGGCGCCCTTATTTTCACTTTGTTTAACTGTATACAGAGTCTGTGCCAAATACGCTTAGAAGATCTGCAGGTAACAATTTGCGGACGAAGTTCGCATGGATGCCATGTTCCTCCACATTTCGTCAGCATTCGTGAAACTAAGCTTGATGGCGGAAAGCTAGAGCTTTCATATGTAGGGTTTTGACTGGACTATATTGGCAGAAACAGGGCTGGCAAATCAGGTCCCTCTGATTAACGCTCCTGTTCTTTCTTTAAACCAACCCCCTAATGAGAGAACATTTAGGACAGAGCCCGGGTTGAAAGCCAGCAACAATACGGAGAGCCTGAGGCTTTGGGGGGTTGGCCGTCCAAAGGTGCCCCTACTGCCAAGTGCGGTGCAGAGTCAGATGAAGCAGGATCCTAAAAACCTGCCCTTTTTTGGTAAACAGGTACCTGTGTTTCCTAGGCCAAGCATGCAACCTGAAGTAGGATAGGGTGGGAAGGGACGTCCCAGCCTGTTTTCAATGGCTTCATTGAACACTGGGTCTTTTTCTCATCTATTTAAAGAGGGTGTGATCAATTTGGGAAACTTTGACTTAATCTGCCTACAGGAGACTTGGCTTCGCTGCAAGCCCACCTTGGATGGCTTTACTGTGGTATTGAATACGGCAGGTGGTGGCCCAAAAGGAAGGCCAACATTGGGCCTATTGATAACAGTGAGAAATGGCATGGGGTTAGAAGTAATAGGAGCAGTAAACCATAATTCTCTAATGCAGAGGATAGCCTTACGATGGGAACTTTCAAGGTCTGGATCTGTGAAGGGGGGGAGGGGCGGACGCTGTACATTATAAATCTTTACTGTAAGCCCAATGCCATGGCCATTGTGGATTTTGTAGAATGGGCATCAGCCTTTATAGACGAGATGTGTAGTGAGGATGGAAAAGCTCCTGTTTAGCTAACCAAGTGACCATTAATAGAGGGTATCAGGTAATATTATCCCCAATAATATCGCCATATATATGGTCGTCGGGAACAGCCATAGGCGATATTAGTGGGGATCATTTTTGGGATAAATGTGGGCAGAGGTTGCAGAGGTGTCCCTCACTCTCTTTAAAATAATATGGCAGTTGCAGGGGTGTCCCCCGCAGGTTTAATGGGTTAATATTGCCGCAAAAATGCAGCGCCATTCTTGTATAGCAATATTTGTGCGGGGATATTAACACATGGAACCTAATAGAGTGGATAGATCCAACCTGACGCAATCAGAGATAAGGGGGTTGGCATTGGCTAAACAGATAGACTCGAGGCATTTGTATCTCCTTAATGGATGTCTTCCAGGAGACACCCCATGTAGGCCAGCATGGAAGAGGTATCCAGGATGCAATAGTCGACTATATATAGGTCTCTCAGGACTTGTTCTTAAAGGGGAAGGATTTTGAGGTGATGGAAAGCTTAGTTGAAAGTGCAATGGTGGGAAGATGGGAAGAAGGCAGGGAAGAGGGTGCTTTTGGATATTGATTCAGTAAATTAAGGATGCAGAGTCAGGATGTCTAAACAAAATTTGGAGCCCCCTGTGAGACAATATTGGGTCGTGCAAAACCATCTAAAGGGGCTTATGTTTCAGCCCCTGTTGGATTAGTTGCCTATTTTGCAGTCTTTTGTGGTTAGGAAGTTTGACCATCCAACAACCCAAGTAAAACATCTCCATGTATATGACAAAATGGTGGCAGTGAAAAGAAGGTACCTAAAAAAGGCCATAAGGAAAGTTCAACGCTCGGGCTTCAATATATTAGCTATAGAAGGACGTTGCTTAAACACCTATAAAAATTGGCTGCAGGGACATAAACGCATGATGTTGCAGCGCAACGCAGAAGAGATGCTGAGGTCTATTAGTAAAAATAACCCAGCATTTTATTCCAATGGGGTCTCTGAATCCTCCTGGGTCCTCCACTTCCATAATCTCTATTCTGCCAAAGGTGTCTGGGAACAGGACGACAGTCCTGGTTTTACATCTGACTGGGAAATTCCATAAACTGTTGACAACATAGTGGAGTTAATCAAAAGGGCAAGCTCCTCCCATGCCCCGGGGCGGATGGGCTCTCACAAGTTATGCTAAAGCAGGAACCGGAGATCTGGGCTCACTTCCTGCTGACAGTTTTTAGGAGGATGATGCGAGACCGGGCTGTCTCTCCGTCGTGGACGCGAGCAACTATTGTCCCAATATTTAAGAGTGGCAGTAGAGATGACCCCGTTAATCACTCTATAGCCCTCTTGGACGTTGTGGGCAAAATATATGGAAGCTGTCTGTTGCAAAGGCTAAATGAGTGGATAGATAGGGCGGGCCATCGGGATCCTTTTCAAACAGGTTACATGAAGGATTTAGGTACTGGCCCAAATATAGCCCTGCTTCCTATTCTTAAAGGCAGGGCTCTGGAGGGAAAGGGGAAGACCTTTATGGCTTTTGTGGACCTGACTCAGGCCTTTGACAGCATAAGTAGGCCACGGCTGTGGAGTAAATTGAAGTGGGGTTGGTTCTGAGGGTCTATTGGAGCAATTGCAAACTCTCCATATTGGAACTACCTTGAGAGTGAGACTGAACAGGGCATGGTCGCTGAAGCGATTTCGACCTTTAGAGGCCTTACACAAGGGTGTGCATTGACTCCTGCCTTGTTCAATCTCTACATCTCAGACTTGGGGTTGTCTCTAAATCAAACAGTTGCGTTCCTGCCCAGACTAAACGGGACAAGAGTAGGTCATTTAGTCTACGCCGATGACTTGATGCTAATGTACCAGACAGCCACTGGACTCCAACGTAAGATGGCTTAACTGGAAGAGTAAGTTGGAGAAAGCAAACTGGCCATTAACACCACTAAAACAAACATTCTGGTCTTAGACAAACATAAATCGAGAGCAGGGGCATGGTCGTGATGGTACCTTGGTGTCAAAAGTTTAACAAGTGGAGTCATTCAAGTATCTGGGTGTTTGTATAATGCTAATAAGATCAAGGCAAAGTAAGTGGATCTACTGGAGGAACAGGGCCCACATGCAGGCAGCTCAAGCTGGGATTGTCAGCAGACTGTTTTGCTGCTGCTTTTCAATTATACCCTTGTTGGACCTCTATGAATTAAAGTTAACAGCATCCCTAACTTATGGTTCAGAGTCCTTGTTCTTTATCCGCAAAACAACTTGGCCTTTATTACAAGGCCTGTTTTGGAAAAGAGTATTGGACCTCCCGAAATCAACACCAGTACAAGTAATTAGTAGAGAACTGGGCCTAATCTCACTAAGGGGGATAATGGAGTGAAGATTTTCACTATTCAGGAATTATGCCATGGAAAACCCACCTTTGGATATTTCAACTAAAGAAAGGACACAATGGCAATGGGAAGGTCTAAGGTGCTTCAGAGATGTGAACTCCATTGTGTAGGGCCTCTTTCACTGTAGAAGATTTGAGAGCAAAGCCAACAAAAATGAATGAATAATTGTGGAGAGCAGACTGGATTGAGACTTTGGAGGAGGCGAGCGGCTGTAATTTCTTTTATAAGATAAGAGCAGAGGGCCACTGGCGCTCTCCCATGATATCTCATTACATTTCCAAATAGCACACACAGTGCCCAGTATATGAGATTAAGGTTTCATCGGTAGCCATCAGGTGTGTTTCTGGCGGTAAGGGCAGGCAAAGGACTCGAAACAGCAATGTTGATTTACGCAAAACAGCTGAATTGATTGACCATTTAGTTTTGTTCTGTGGGTGTTTTACAGACATTACTTATTATTATTATTTTTTTTAATTTTCCTTTATTGGTTTTACAAAAACAGAAGACAAAAGAAGGGCAAACAGTATTCAAAGAAAATTGTACATCGTCCAGAGGTACATGCCAGAGAAACAATGCAAAGTAACAAACAATATTAGAATGGCTTAGTTGCGTGGCAGTTCCATTTGCCTGGGTATGTCTCTTACACTGTTCACCCCAACCCGCTCCCACCCCCCTCCCCCACTTGGAATAATGTACATCGTAAGTATAATCATTTAACAAACATTGGGAGCACATATTTGGCATAGTGCAACATCTGTCATCACCGTGGCTACTGGGAATGAGTCTCTGATCCTTCGCAGTGTTCTCTGGAATTTGACATCGTTAAGTTAGGCTTCTGAGGGTTCTTCTGACTGGGAGTCTGTGATAGGTGTGATGTGTTTATTCTTAAAGTCCGTCCATAGGGTTTCACATTTAGCTGATTTATTGTGCAGGGAGGCTGTGATCGTTTCCATCACGTAAATGCTCATGGCCAGTTTAATCCATTCGTTTTTCCCTGGGGTTAGAGGAGACTTCCATTTGATCGCTATCGGGGCTCTCGCCGCCAACAGCAGCTGGGATGCCAGACCTCTCACCCGGAGCCAGTCTTCATCGTCTCTCTCAAGGCCGAACACCACAAGGAGTGGGTCGAGCTCCCTTTGGATTCCATCGATCTCCTTAATCCATCCCAGGACCTCGGTCCAATACACTGTGATATGCGGGCAGCTCCACCACATGTGCCAGTAGTCAGCAGTTGATCCACAGTTCCTCCAGCATCTCGGGCTCAGCGACTGGAACATTTTAGAGGGTTTAAGTGGATCATAATGCCACCTATGCAAGAGCTTTATGGCATGGAGCTTGTATTGGTTGGACAAGGAGGCTTTGGGTGCAGCTCTGCACATTAAGTCCCATTGGTCGGGGAGTATCTCTTCACCAAAGTCTTTTCCCCACCTGGCTCTGAGGGGGTCTGTAGATCCACCCCCCGCCGCTATTAGCGTCCGATACATCACAGATATAAGACCTTTCATTTCCGTCCTGGAGTCTAGTAGTTTCTCGAAGGCGGTAAGGTCTCTCTTCAGTTTCTCTCTCCACTCAGGTTTCGTTAGCACCCCCTTCAATTGGAGAAAGTGGAATGTCGAAAAGTTACCTATCCCCAATGCTGTGGTTAGGTCTGGTAGCGTTATGAACGAGTCCTTTCTTTGGAGTTGCCCCACCCTCTCCAGGCCCGTCTCGTACCATGACTGGAACCGTTCTAGATTCGGAATATGGTCGTTTATGCTAGGAGACCACAAGTGACTGAGCGGGGATGGCCAGGTTGTGACTTCTCGCATCTCTTTCGCAGTGCGCCATATACTCCATATGGTGGTCAGTATGGGATGGTGTTTGATCCTCCTCTGGACCCTCTGGTAAGGTGACCATAGCCATTCCGCTACCGTGGCGGGGGACATGTAATGATTGTCCATCTGTACCCATTGCAGGTGTTTGTGGTCTCTAAGGTGTGGAATCAAGACACGTAACTGGACGGCTTTGTAGTAAGTAGTTAGATCGGGAAGGCCTACTCCTTCTTTGTCTTTGGGGAGTATAAGTGTGTCATATGCGATCCTTGGTCTTTTCCCCTGCCAAATGAATCGCATCATGATTTTACGGGCCTCTGTGAAGAATTTTTTGGGCATCTCAATTGGGAGCATCTGGAAAGGGTAAAGGGAGCGGGGGAGGCACACCATCTTGACGGCGTTGATACGCCCCAGCCAGGAAATCGTCAATTTACTCCACTTCACAAGATCTGCCTCGAATCGTTGGAGGAGGAGGGGGGGGGGGGGGGGGAGTTGGCCTCATATAAGTCGCTTAAGGATCTAGTGATCTGAATACCCAGGTATTGCAGTTTTGTATGCTCCAGATTAAAGGAGAGTTCCGGGACTTTTTTTTTATTGTCCCTACGGGTCGGCCATGTGTTTGTAAGCATAAATCGGTAGATCGTAGGAAACTTTCCTATGGACCTTACCCGACTTTTCGCCCATTATCGCACTCGAAATCAGCCTCCATTTTGTGATAATCCTATCATTTCGCCGCATCGACCTGGCTCACCTGCCTTTGCGGCACTAAATCAAATCCCCCGCCCCTGAGCCTGACATCAGCAGACGCGTACCGCCCATTTCAAGCACGTCTCGTGTCAACAATAGCTGCGCCTCAGCTATTGACGTGTTGCCATGGAAATGGCAGGACGCCTCTTTCCCCAATAAGTATAAACAGACCGTTTCACAACATACAGCAGCAGATTTTCGATTCCATTAATCTCTCTGTGTTACTTTGAGTATTCTGTGACTCGTTTCAGTGCTCTGGTCAGCTACCTTCGCCGCTTGTAGCCCGTGTGAACACCTGTACCATCTCTGTAAATTATTTTACTATCTTTACTGCACAATGGCCACAATAATGCCGTATATGTACGAGCCCGAGTACACCGAGGAGGAACTACTGGAAAGGCAAGCACGCGAAAACGATGGGGATTCGGACGGCAGTTGGGAGGACCATTCAACGGATGAAGAGCCTGGACCATGTCGCATGGACGGCGTCTCCACCTGGTGCACGTGCAATCGGTGCGAGCTAATGCCAACTGAGGAGGAGAACTGCTGCTGCCGTGAAAATTCCGGGTGCTTGGCCTACATTTCGGAAAGCGAGCAAAGTCTGCAGGAAGGCGAGCAAAGTCCGCAATGCATCACCGAGCTGCCAGAGTTCAGGGAAGCCTGCCTCTCACGGACAGTGTTGAGGATGATGATGGTGCTTATGCACGAACTTCGTGGCACTGTTCGTCCGCGTAATCCGAGTAACGAGTAAGTATACTCTGTTTGTGATGTCAGTGATGCCACCACTATTTCATGGTCGTCTCCCACATATAAAATTACATTTACATATCATTCGAACGCATGTAAATTGGTTCCATATAGTGCATTTTCTAGATATAATTTTTTTCTAAGAAAAATGACATGTGTTACCTGAATCGACATTGATAAGAAAGTTTGGTCAGTTTAATACAGTTTGCATCTTTTTTTTTCACAGGTGGTACAGGCTGGTGGCCTATCGTTGCTTCACTTGGTGGCTTCACGGGAGGCTCGGACACCGCGTTCGGAGAGTAATACCTGCCTGTGCGGTACTTGCCATTAGACAACATTTCCCCAGTGACAGTGGACAATACCGCGGATTTTCCCTCGATGTGCTGCAACCTCAACTTTACAATGTGTAATGTTTATTATTTATGTTTAATTAAAATCTAAAATAAAGCCCAACATTTATTTTAACAATGGTTGTTTTGATTTTTTAAATGAATCTAGTGTGTCTCCGTTGAATAGCCTTCCAGTGCCTTGTCTTGTCACACCACATGTCTCCGGCCAGCATCCTCCCTCACGCTGGCCGCACACCTTCAATCCACATAACCGTTGAACCCATATATGCAGCAGTCATACATATATTATTTTGTGGGTTGGCATCAAGCGTTGGCAATAAAAAGCTGTTGGATTTTATTGATACAAAACATGGTTATAGGTAAATAATAAATATGGTTGATCATAATAAATCCTCTTTTTGGGCACCGGGTACAGAGATGACCCCCATATATTCTCCTGGGAGGGTGAGGTATTTATAAACTCACCCCCCTGCCTTCCATGTAGTAGATCCTGCAGCCATCCTCTTACATTCAGTTAGATAGCCTCTCCTTGGTGAGGCCCTGCGGCAAACGGGTCTTGTCTGCACGACCACCGCCCCAATCCACCCCCCGCCCTATCAAAGGCAGTTCGCACCGGGGTACTTGTGCTGGCAAGTGGAGCTGTCAGGGAGCGATAAAGGCCAAGAGGTGCCAAAGACCATGTACACTTCAAAGTGGTCTATAGAGCATGGGTTGTTGTTCCCATGTCTACCTCCAGACCCCGTGTCTCCTGCCAAGCATCCCCCCTCACGCTGGACGGCCCCCTGCAATCCACATAAGTGTGTCTCCATTCACGAGTCTTCCTGTGTCTTGTCTGCACGACCACCGCCCCAATCCACCCCCCGCCCTATCAAAGGCAGTTCGCACCGGGGTACTTGTGCTGGCAAGTGGAGCTGTCAGGGAGCGATAAAGGCCAAGAGGTGCCAAAGACCATGTACACTTCAAAGTGGTCTATAGAGCATGGGTTGTTGTTCCCATGTCTACCTCCAGACCCCGTGTCTCCTGCCAAGCATCCCCCCTCACGCTGGACGGCCCCCTGCAATCCACATAAGTGTGTCTCCATTCACGAGTCTTCCTGTGTCTTGTCTGCACGACCACCGCCCCAATCCACCCCCCGCCCTATCAAAGGCAGTTCGCACCGGGGTACTTGTGCTGGCAAGTGGAGCTGTCAGGGAGCGATAAAGGCCAAGAGGTGCCAAAGACCATGTACACTTCAAAGTGGTCTATAGAGCATGGGTTGTTGTTCCCATGTCTACCTCCAGACCCCGTGTCTCCTGCCAAGCATCCCCCCTCACGCTGGACGGCCCCCTGCAAACTGCATAATGCCACGACATATACACGTCATTCATTCACAAACACACCCCTGTTTCGAATTCTTTATAACCCACTTCATATTTCTAATGAGAACTTCTTTGCGCTTTGCTAGTCAACCCGTGAAGGTGCTGGTTATCTGCTCTTCGTCTCTGTGAACTTCCGTGACCACTTTGAGCAAACTCGTCAGTTTGCAACCTGTGAACTGGTCCCTGTTCTACGACAAGAAACTACTCTGATCCCTGCATTCAACTGTTTGTTCGTCAAGGTAAATCCATGTACCATAATCATTTTGCGCCCAATTTTTTAATTTATATCTATTTGCTAGTAGTCATCAAATTGCATCCATGTTTTCTTTTCGTTCTCGACAGTACATGCAAGGAACTAGTCACATGTTCTGAGTTTAGTCAAATTACTTTTTCTATTTTTTGAAAGTTATTGAAATACTTATCCGCATGTGAATAACGTGTATAGTTCCAAGAACCAAAACGGACCTTGCATTGAACCTTTTATGTGTCATTTACTGTTTTAACACATTGGTATTCATAGAGAATTGTTGATCTTTACTTTTCAGAACTTTCCATAATGCCTGCCTGTTCCATTGGCGGTTGCCCTTCGAAGACCCATAACAAATCTGAAGGTACTATAATGCATGTTTTCCCTAAGACAATAGATCAGATAAGAGAATGGGTCCGATATTGCGGATATCCAGCCTCTGAGCTAGAAAGTAGAGTCCTAGAAGTCTTTGCGGACAAGAGGGGTGATCGATACCGCATCTGCAGCAGGCACTTTAGCCCAGACATGTACTCCACATCATTGCTAATAAAGAAGAAAACACCGCGAGCGAGGCGAAAATTGCTCTCAACCGCTATTCCCACTCTATTCGTCCACATCCCTCCACTGGTGAGTCAAGTTTACGTATTTATCTCTCGTCCTTGTGGTAGTGTGTAGCATTAGCTAACAATAATTTCCCCATTTATGTATCCACTCAATATGAAGGCGGAAGATTCTCCATCCGTGTCGTTATTGCAGTCATCAGCCACTTCAAGCGCCTATCGGGTAATCTTACTTAGCTATTCTGACACTGACTTGTTTTAGGCATGTAAATCAATAGTTTTAATTGATCGTGTAATTATTTTACCTAATGGTACACCACAGTACTCGTCCTCTAGTCTTTGTTTTCAGTTATAATTATTGTTATCCAAAATAATGCAAGTACTGTCTTTCAGGGAGATGCTGAGGAGTCCAACGCATTGACGACAACCGTAGATGTCACTCAGATGCTCGAGGTATGTTTCCGGACAGTTCCATCGATGGAGATCATCAGATCTTGCATTCTTGTAGCGTGATTGTTACACACAATGTTTCTTTCGTTTTTAGCCATTGGTATGTCCTTCTGTCGTCGCCCTCCTATGTGTCTTCTTTTTTCAATATTGTGTTCATTACTAATGAAAGTCCTATGTTTCAGGGAGTCGATGGAGCATTAGTCCAAGAAGAAGGGGGAGCATGCAGTTACGGGTCGGCGCAACAGCTTGCAGAAGTGTGCACCGCAGTTACAGCGTCCCTTGATGTTCTTATGCATTTCGAGGTATGGATACTGACAGATCAATCATGCGAGATCAAATGACGTGATTACATCCGCTATACTTCCTTCTTTATTAACGCAAGTACTATGTTTCAGGGAGCTGACGGAGCTTCTTCAACAAGAACATCACCCCTAGTAGTTGATGCAGATCTCTGGGTGGTGACACTTCCAACGATGGAGCAAATCGAATCATATTTAGATATCCATTATTTATTTTAGACAACTGATCATTTGTGCAGGTCTATTTAGATGAGCCGTTGACGCCTGCAGAAAGTTTATGTTCTTTTAAACAAAATAGAAAACCATACTAATGCAATTACTGTGTTTCAGGGAGTTGCTGAAGCGTCATCTTCAATAATATCATCAATGGAAGTCTATGCGGAGCCCGAGGTATGGATCTTGACAGTTCAATCTAACTAGATCAACAATGCGTGAACTATTGTCGTTTGAATGTTCTACACAATGCGTTCATTCGTGTTTTGCTATTGAGATGTACGTATGGGTATTGGTCCCCAAGTACATTTTGTGTTTTCAATATTATTATACATACTAATGAAAGTTCTATGTTTCAGGGAGTCGATGGAGCCTCAGTGAGTGATGGATGTGCTTATCATGAAAATATAGTCGTTGCAGCGCGAGAGGAAGTGGAGACATGCACACACGAGTCGGAGCAACAGCGTCCAGATGTTGAAGTTCGAGGCAAGAAAGTTTCAAAGAAAAGAAAGCAAAAGAAGGTTAGTGTCCTGTTCACTATATTATGTTGTCTTTCACTCTCAATAGTTCAATACTGTAAGTTGTGTTTAAACTGAACATCCCTTTTCTAATCTGTCCTCTAGTTGCGAGTGGGTGTAAGAACTAGATCTACACAGACAGTGAAGCGAACGAGAGATGTTGCTTGTCAAACCTTTTGGCAGGGACTTGAGACTGGAGATGCATCGTGCCAATGGGAAGAATATGAAGTGATTGACAACGGAGCTATACCACCACCAGCCATTGATAGTGAATGTCCTCCTGGTAGTTTGGATGCAGTCGGAGATCAATTCACAGAATCCACACCCGCAAAAAATAAGAGCGCGCGAAAGTTGAAGACATTGTTTTTTTCTCCCATCTCCGGACAAGGAACAGATGTTGCAATGGAAGAGAATGAAGTGGACGACAATGAAACACCATCAATATCACTCAGCATAGCGGAAGACGATATCAGAGATTGTACCTTTCATGCGAGTGACATGTCCTCAACGTTACAGGCCGAACCAGCTGGGATGCAGAGTGACAGTATAAGGAAAGAGGCCAAATTCATTGTATTCGATAGCTGTTTGATGGATATTATTATGATGATGAAATGTGGGCATTGGGTTGGTGGGGAAGTATGTGGGGAGCCATTGATTAATGTGACTCGTGCAATTCGAGGCACTAACCTTAAAATACATGCCACCTGTACACAATATCATCCGTTCGCATGGTCTGCACAACCCATGCTGGGGCAACTGCCAGCAGGCAATCTACTTTGTGCAGCGGCCGCACTTTTTAGTGGTTCAAGTTTTAAAAAGTTACAGTATTTCTTTCAGTTTGTGGGAATCCATTTCATTGCGAAAAGTCAGTTCTACAAATACCAAACCGATTATCTATTTCCAGCCATCAGCGAAGCTTGGAGAATGGAAAAAATGTCAATGGAAAGTACATTCGCGGGCAAACGCTTCAGGCTAGCCGGTGATGGACAGTGCGACAGCCCAGGATTTTCAGCCAAGTACTGCACCTACCACTTTCAGGACATGGAAAGTAAGAAAATTGTGAGTTCGGTGGTCGTGCAGGTGTCACAAAGTACATCCTCAGTGGCCATGGAGAAAGTTGGCTTTGTAGCATCATTGCAAGAACTACAATCGCGGGGAATGGTGATCGACCTGATAGCCACGGACAGACATGTTTCAATTGCCAAGACAATGAGAGAAGAGTACAAAAATATAAATCACCAATTTGACGTATGGCATCTTGCAAAAACAATCAATAAAAAATTGTCGGCTGCAGGAAAAAAAAAAGATATGCAAGGTATTTCACAGTGGTCCAAGTCAATCAGCAACCATCTTTGGTGGAGCTCAAAAACATGTGAAGGGTCGTTGGAAATTCTACTGGAAAAATGGCGGTCAGTAATGTTGCACTGTAGCAACGTACATCGATGGTCGACAAATGAGCATTTCCACAAATGTGAACATGGCCATTTGTCCACAGAGGAGGCACGGAAGAAGAAGTGGTTGATTCCTTCATCACCCACTCACAAGGCCATTGAAAAGATTGTATTTGATAAAACTATAACAAGAGATTTGAGGGGACTCACGGAATTCTGCCACACAGGAGATTTGGAGCTGTTCCACAATATGTGCCTAAAGTACAGGCCCAAAAGATTGCATTTTGGCATGGAAGGCATGAAAAATCGGACTCTTCTAGCGGTCTTGGCACATAACCATAATGTTGGCCGTCAACAAAGTAGGACGACCGGAACTTTAGGGACGCTTCGCTACAATAAGGCCTTCACTAAAAGAAGTAAACAATGGGTGATCAAACCAGTGTTTGAGGATATGCAATATGAGTTTATTGAGAGACTTATCGTAGATGTCCTCGATAGGCACATACATGGAGTGGTGAACGAACCTATGCAGGGGACAACTGCATTGCCACCCAACATTGCCTCTGTTCCATGTCCACCTAAAGCAGAGCTCATTGAGAAATACACATCACGGTTTAAATGATTGTAATTTGATTGCCTGTTCTCTCGAGTCTCCTCATGTTGCAGGCCCATTGCAATTAAACCAAACAGTAATATAAATCATTTTTACAAAAATTATAGAATGTTTCCGTATTACAAACACATGGCCGACCCATAGGGACAATAAAAAAAAAGGCACGCAGACAAGATGTCCCTAAAACTAACTGCAGCTAACTAGAAATGTGTGCTCGCTCAAAGTGAAGGTCAGCTGCTTTGATGTTTTGCTCGGGTGGCGGAACGGCCCACGACCCAATATAAGGTTCTATTGTGATTTGACCTTGACAGGCCGGGACCATCCTGAAAGACTAAGAAAAGATAATGAATAAAATTTCAGAAACGAAACGATGAGCCACGTTCATTAGAAGAAGTAACGTCGGCAAAGAAGGAGTGGTGTTTCGGGTCTGCCCTACACAGAGACACAATGGAAAATGCAAATATAATGTAAGTAACTTTTGATGAGTTTATACCGCAATTTCATTACTATACAGTGGCTTTAAAGACGGGTTCAGTTGTACTTGTTCGTTCTATGTGGCATATTGTTTTCTACCGCGCACTATCTTGAGGAGAAACATCTGCTTTTACTGAAGCACCTCAAAACCTTCCTCTTTGCTTCTGCTTTCTCTCTCCCTCTCCCCTGCTACAACTGGTCCACTGTCTGCGACCTCGGTCCTGGGCCCTTCCACTCTCCACCTGCACTGCCTCCCTGTCAACCCCTGCACTGGGGGACTGTCTCAGTATCCTACAGCCCCCCCTTCCCAGCACTTGTTCTGCACTTACCTTGCACTTGCCACCAGCTGGCCCTATTTATTTATTATTTTATGCTACTTACCTTGTACTCCACTCCCCCCCCTCCATGCCTCGCCACGCCTTTAAACACTTGTGTACACCCAGTAGCGCTGTCCTCGCTATGAAATGAATAATTTTAATAAGGATCTGATGGTGAGACTAATTTCATTTTTTATGTTTTTAGGTACATCATTCACTACTGTCTGTGTCACGAGTACCAGACACCGGCGGACGGCTTCTACAGCCGCCAGTTGCTTCTCCGCGTGAACAACGTTACCACCCTGACCATTTTATGGGACGATCGCCAAGTACAAGTATGCCCTTACGCGGTACTAACGGTTAGATGCAACATACCTACCGTTGTGGTGGCCTAGTGCCTCGTTGTTGGAACAGCCATGCGATTATCAGTGCGACCGAAGAGCTTATTTTTATCGTAAACCAACACCCTGTGTACTGCACACGAACATCGCTTCCCTCAAGACGAACTAATTTGGATCGAGAGCAAAGAAAAATGCAAATCGCTGAATATTCTCTAAACATTTGATGTCAAATAAACGTACTTTGCCAAATGTACAATCTTGCCGTTTGCTTTTAAACCACGGTTTCACATTCCGAATTGTGGCGCTGTATTGTGAGATGCTCTAAGACCCTGTGTACAGCAAAGGACCATCGCGTTCCTCAATACGAACTTTTTGGAACGTGAGCAAATAAAAATGCAAATCGCTATTCTCTAAACATTTGATGTCAAATAAATGTACTTTACCACATTTACAATCTTGCGGTTTGATTTCAAAGTACAGTTTCATATTCCGAATTGTGGCGCGCTGTATTGTGAGCTGATCTGTGTTGATTTCCGGGGTCTGTGTGGAGTCGCGTAGAAGACGCCTGGGCGCGTTTGCCTACGCAGCTCAGTCACGTCACGGATAGAGGCGGGGAATATGAATGTTTTGATAAAGTCTGTTTCAGGGGCGGGGGATTTGATTTAGTGCCGCAAAGGCAGGTGAGCCAGGTCGATGCGGCGGAATGATAGGATTATCACAAAATGGAGGCTGATTTCGAGTGCGATAATGGGCGAAAAGTCGGGTAAGGTCCATAGGAAAGTTTCCTACGATCTACCGATTTATGCTTACAAACACATGGCCGACCCGTAGGGACAATAAAAAAAAAGTCCCGGAACTCTCCTTTAAGCCCGAGTGATAGGAACTTGGCATTGTTCTCATCAGAGGGGTCTTGGAGGGGGAAGAGAGTGGACTTCAATTCGTTTACTTTAAAGCCGGAGTATTGGCCATATTCTTCTATTAGTTTTAGGACATGGGGAATAGAGTTATTGGGTTTGGTCACGTGTAGAAGGATATCATCTGCGTACAACGCTGCCTTATATTCCATTTCTCCCAACCATATACCCTCTATTAGGGGATCTTCTCTAAGTTTTTGGGCCAGGGGTTCAAGGGATAGTGCAAACAAGATCACGGATAGGGGGCATCCCTGTCTAGTTCCTCGCTGTAGCGCAAACCACCTGGAATACTCCCCGTTCACGAATATCAAAGCTTTGGGGGAGGTATATATTGCACGTATCCCATCGCAGAATTTTGGGCCTATCCCTACTTTCTGGAGGACTGCTCCCAGGAAATCCCACTCCACCCTGTCAAAGGCCTTTTCTGCATCAATGGATAAGAGGACCGGGTCCTCTGGTAGATTGTGTGCTGCGTGAATGAGGTGCAGAGTTTTACACATGGTGTCGGCACCTTGCCTCCCAAGAATAAACCCAACCTGGTCAGGGTGGATCAATTTAGGCATTAAGGTTTCCAGTCTTGCGGCCAATACTCGAGGATAGATCTTGGCGTCGAGATTGAGGAGGGAGATGGGGCGGTATGATCCGCATAATTTGGGGTCCCTGCCTTCCTTAGGGATGACTGCTATGAGGGCTTTCTTGAAAGATTCCGGGGCAGCCCCAGTGTCCACTATCTCATTAAAAAGTTCTGTGAGGAAGGGAGAGAGTTGCTCGCTAAAGGTTTTGTAAAAGCCTGCCGTGAAACCGTCCTCCCCCGGGGATTTCCCTAGCGTTAATCGTTTGATTGCATCTCGTACCTCATGCTCGAGTATTGGAGTATCGAGGAGCTCGGCTTCCGCGAGTGTTACTGTAGGCATGTTGATTGAGGACAGAGAGGAGGATATGTCAGATTGGGTAGAGATCAGCTCAGAGGTGTATAAGTTTTGGTAGAAGTTGGCGAAGCACTCGGATATTGAGCGGGGGGGTCGGCCGGGGGAGTAGTGGGCTCTGTTATCTCTCTCACCTTACGTTCTTCCCTACGCTCTCTTAGCCTGGCAGCTAGTAGTGCACCGGCCTTGTACCCTTTCTCGTAATCTGTTTGCTTGAGGAATTGTAGTTTTCTCACCACCTGGCCATGTTCTAACAGTCGTAGTTCTTCTCTTTTACGGTGGGCTGTGTCTTGTTTGGTGGGGTCTACCCCTGCATTATCTCTTACTTCCGCTTCCAGCTGGTGTATCATTACGCAGTTTATTTTCTATGATCTTACGTTCCCTCTTTTTAGAGGAGCCCTCGCGCATCAGTACACCCCTCCAGGTGGCCTTCCCAGCTTCCCAAATCACTTGTTTGGAGACCTCCCCATTGTTGTTTACCTTGAAATATTCTTCGATCTCGGTCCCCATTTCGTTTTTGAACACTGCATTAGTCCAAAGGGACTCATTGCAGCGCCAAGATCCCCCAGCGACTCGTAGGTCGGTCCAATTGACATCCGCTAAGACCATATCATGATCAGACCATGTTATTGGGACGATTCCAGAGTAGCTTGTGGATTCTGAAAGGTCAGGAGAAAGGAATATGTAATCTATCCGTGTGAGTGTGCCATGGGGATGCGAATAAATGGTGAAGCCACTTTTGTCCGGGTGTAGAGTCCTCCACACGTCACGTAGGTCGTATAGATCCATCATGGCGGCGAATTCAGTACGGTTCCCTTTGTGTTGGGTCCTCAGGCCCGGCGTGCCTGGTCTCCAGTCCACGGCGGGGTCTACCCATTGGTTGAAGTCACCACCTAGGATGAGGTGACCCGCAGTCTCTCGCACAATTTTGGGGATCGTCTTTCTAAGGAATGCGGCCTGTCCGCTGTTGGGTGAGTATATTGTAGCAATTGTGACCTGGACTCGTGAAATTCTCCCCACTATTAGAAGGGCTCGACCAGACACATCCGACCAAGTCTTTTCCAATTCAAACCCAACTCCCTTCTTGATGAGGATTCCGACACCTGCCTTTCTGAGGGGGCCGGAGCCCCAGTATTCCATACCCCCGCGTCTTCCCAGGATTCTTCGCTCCTCTCCCCTTGCAAATTTCGTCTCTTGAATGAGAAGAATGTCTATGTTAGATCTACGGAATTCTCTGTGGACCAGTGATCTTAGTAGGAGAGTTCAGTCCCTTCGCATTGACAGTCCCAACTCTCAGGAGACCCTTGCCCTTAGACTTCTCAAGTGATGCCATCGATGATTTGGGTTCGAGGATCGCGCATCTGTTGCGGCCAGATAGGTTTGCCGATTCTCAGTGACATCTGAACGGTGACATTCCCGAGTGCGCCCAATGATGCGTATACATTTCCCAAGTGTCTCTGACCCCTCACCTCTCCCCCCCTGTTCCGCCGTATCTGGTGGAGCTCCATGGAGCTTGGGAACTGGGGGTGCTGCCTGGGCAGCTGTTGACGGTGTCCGGTACGGGCCGGATGACATTGTGCGGCCCATTGGCGGACCATCAGTGGGGACCGTTGCTTCACGGTCCCAGTCGAATATACCATCACAATTTAAGGGTGAGCCCCCTTTTCAATCCTCCCCCAAATACATTGTAAAACTTCAACATTTCAACAGTAATGGCAACAAGCATAATATAAAAGTTTAACGTTACGTGGGTTCCCGGGGCCTCCCGCGAGAGTTCACATCGTCGCTCAGTCCAGAGGGGTGCCCCGCCAGCAGTGGCACCCCAACAGCAGATATTACCTTTTAGGAGCTCTGCGGGGGCCGGTGTCTCGTTCTTCACCGGTGGTTACATTTTGGCCTTGTCGTACAGATTTTTACACCCTTACTCCTTGTCAGGCGTGTTGTTGGCGCGTCTATATTTCCTCGATCCCTTCACCCTCTTGCGCCTGGGGCCCTGGAGCTCCCACTGTGGTCCCGGCTGCTCATTGTCACCTCCTTCGTTGCCCTTCGAGCCCGTGCCGAGAAAGTCAGCGATGCAGTCTTTGATTTCGTCCTCAGAGCGTAGCACGATTTTTCTGCTCCCATGCTCAAAAGTGAGCGAGAAAGGGTAACCCCACCTGTACCGTGTACCTTGGTCCTTGAGCCATTTCGTCAGGGGGCTGCAAAGGCGTCTGAGTGCCAATGTTAGTGACGATAAATCTTGAAAGATCGTGATTTGGGCACCCCCCATTGTGAGTGGGCCTCCGGATCTGGCCTTCTCCAGAATCCTGGTTTTGTCTTGATAGCAATGGAATTTGGCTAGGACGGAACGCGGGCCGCCGGACGGTCCACCAGCTCTATGTATGCGTTCGGTCTTGGGCTCATCAATTTCCTCATCAGCGGTGAGTATTTTTATGATATCATATGATATCTTTGAGGTCTTTTTCAGTTTCTCCTTCGCGCTCTGGGATACCGAAAAAGCGGAGATTGTTCCTCCTCTCCCTATTTTCTAAATCATCCATCTTGAGCCGCGCCTCAACCTCTCTTTTTTCAATGTTACGAATTCGTACATCCATCTGAGTTTCAAGGGTGTCAATCGACGTTTGATTATTCTCCACACATTCCAACCGTTCCTCAAATCTGTTCATCCTCTGGGTAATTTTATCGATTTTACCGCCTAGGTTGGCTCCCATGTTTTTTATCTCATTCAGTAATGTGGTAATGTCTCCTTTGGTGGCGGCAGCATTCTCCTCCGATGAGTCCGTGGACATATTTACTGCAGGCCTGCGTGGCGGGGGGAGAGGGTCGTAGGCAAATCTGGCTAGTTTGTGAAGTGGGTCCATACAGTGCGACCCGGGTAAGAGGAGGCACACGTCCCTGAGTAGGGGGCCCTACCTTCTATGAAGGACTGCAGGTTCAAGGCTGTCTTCTAAGTTCAGTATCTCGTGTGGGTTGACGTGAAGCCATCGAAAGTTTAGGTGACCAGTCTATGGGACGTAGGACAATGGCGGCTATTTGTTATCTAGGGGGTCGGGCGCTTTACCTTGGGTCCCGCGCCACCTCTTTATCCCCACGTGGCGTAGTCAGGATCAGGGCCACCTAGGGCGATGTACGGCTATGCCGGGCGCTCATAGGTGGGGGGGTCCGGTTCAGTCCACCGAGTGACGGGCTTCGGGACTACGAGGAACCCTGATCTCAGCTGGCTGTGCAGGCCGCGCTCGGCTCGGGGTGCGGCCTACCTCCTTGGCAGGTCCTTCTGTTGTTCTACAGGTCGGGAGTGGGGGTCCGCGCGGGGAGTCAGCGGGGGCACTCCAACACTAAGGGCTGCAGTCTGGTGGAGACACGTCGACAGGCAGTCCAGAAGTCGAGTGTTCTCCTCTAGGCAAGCCCGCCTTCCAGCGCGGCCGCTTCGGGTCTACTTAGTTTCGTTTTCCGGCTTTCGACGAGGTGAAAACTTCAGATGGGGTTTACCTGGGCTTCCCAGCCCCGATTCCGGTCGGGTTTTTTCCTGCTCCGTGTGGAAGTGTTCCGACACCTCATTCACGGGTTTGTCGCCGTGGGGGGGTCGCGACGTGGGGGCTCAAGTCACTTCGCGGACCAACGGCGACGGAGCTCACACGGGGTAGGCGATCATCCGTGCGCCCCCTGGTGGCCAGTCAGCGATTCATTTTTTAAAGAAGATTTTTGAGATACCTTGTGGGTTTCTGGTCTTTTCTGATAATTTTATCAAATGATGAAAGGTTTTTCTTTTATCACCATTCTCTTGCATATGATGTACTACAATGTTTGTTTAACCTCATTAGTGCCAAGGACGAGGTATCTCGTCCTTGGAATTTCCTCCTTGTTGCCAAGGACGAGATACCTCGTCCTTTTCGGCACTTTGTTTTGTGTGATCCACAAAACTGTAATCCAACCCCCGGGCTATGTGAGGGGGAGGTCCACGCTCACTGCCAGGGGGCTGGATTACTTTCACTTTCACGTCGGCGTGCGTAAAGCACGTCGGCGTGAACCTGAAAGTAAATTCACTCCAGCAGCCATTTTCGGCTGCTGCAGTGAAGAAAGAAGGTGAGTGCCCTTCTTTGTCAGCCTCGACCTCCGGCTATATTTCAAGCCGGAGATCGAGGTTGGTATCGTTCGAAAGGGGAGATTCTCCCCTTTCCAACAATACCCTTTGTGTGGCATTGCGGCTCACGGATCAGGCGCAGGGCGCGCGATCCGTGGGCAGCAGTGTCACTGGATCAATAGACATCCGTTTGTGACGCAGGGGGAGGGAGGGCTGCTAACAAGGTAAGCAGCACCCTTCCCCCCCCGTGGTCCCAAAGCATGGGGCCACAGCACTGGAGACCCCTGGGGGCAGATCACTGCCCCAGGGGTGAAAATGAAACAAAAAAAATGAAATAAAAATTGAAGGAAGGGGGGAGGTAGGAGGGGGTTTGGGGTCCACCAGGCCACCACGGATTTGGAAAACGGTGTCCTTGGAAAGGGGAGATTCTCCCCTTTCCAACAACACCATGTATATGACGCATTGCTGGTCACGGATCAGCGCAAACGCTCGATCCGTGACCGGCAACCCACTGGATCACCAGGGATACGTTTGTGACGTGGGGAGGAGGGGGCTGCTTACAGTAAGCAGCCCCCTCTCCCCCCCTGGCCCCCAAAGCATGGGGCACATATGTGCACAACTCTAGGGGCAGATGGCTGATCATCTGCCCACAGGGAAGGGGGCAACAAAAAAAAAAGAAATAGAACGGGGGATGGGGGGCCTGGGATTTTTTTTGGCCCTCCCCCACCAAGTGGAAAGGGGGGCCACCCCTTGTAGCCCTCCCTGGGGGCAGATTTATGTCCCCAGGCAGGAGTACATGAGGTGGCCTCCCATCCAATTGGAGGTGGGGGAGGGCCACCAGGAAATAGTGTGCAGGCCCCCCAAAGGATGGGGCCTGCAGGTTAGGGCCCCCCTGGGGGCAGATGGCTGGTCATCTGCCCCCAGGGAAGGGGGCAAAACAAAAAAACAAAATAAATAACAAAAGGGAATTCTGGGTGGGATTGGGGGGCCACTAGCCACCAGGGATAGATTTGACAGAAAAGGGGGGTGGCCCTCTCCCCCTCATCCCAAGGGGAAATGGGGGCACCCCTTGTAGCCCTCCCTGGGGGCAGATATCTGCTCCTAGGGAGGGGCATCTGCCCCCAGGGAGGGCTAAATGAGATGCCCCCCTTGCATTTGGTGTGGGGGGGTAGAGGGTCACCCCCCCATTACATTAGAAAAGTACCTGGCGGTTTAGGGTGCCCCTCAGCCTGTCCTAAAGTGTAGTGTACCATTTTCCATTTTTTTCTTTGTTTACGAAACTTGCCTTGGCGCAGAGGGGCACAGTGGTGTGCCAATCTGGTTCCAGGGTGCCCAAACATTACTGCCCCCACCCACCGGGGGACCTGTCCCATACATTTTTGGTGTCTTTCCTCCCACCACAAATGCAGGAGGGGTGTACCTCACGCAGCTGGTTGTAGGAGGCCCAGGGAGACAAGCATGAGGTGCCCCCGCCACCCATTTGGGGTGAGGGGGGAGAGGGCCATCAACAATTGTGGGACAGGCCCCACAGTGGGTGGGGCAGTGAGGGGTGGGAACCCTGGGGCCAGACTGGCACACCAATATGCCCTCTGCGCCAAGGCAAGTTTTGTAAATAAAGAAAAAAATGGAAAATGGTGGAACGCATTTTAGGGGGGCTGTGGGGCACCCCAAAGGGACAGGGAATTTTCTAATGGGACGGGGTGGTGACCCCCGTCTCCCCCACCCTCAATGAAGTGGGTGCCATGTCATGCAGCCCTCCCTGGGACCAGATACCTGCTCCTAGGAACGGACGCCTGAGCCCAGGGAGGAGTGCAGGACAGCCCCCCCCCCTTATCCGCCCCTGGGGAGGGCTTCATGAGATGGGCCGCCCCTCCAATTGGGGTGGAGAGGTGCACCCCCCTTCACATTAGAAAATTCCACAGCGGTGTTGGGGGCCCCTCCGCCCCCGCTAAAGGGCAGCTTACCATTTTGAATTATTTACTTTGTTTACGAAACTTGCCTTGGCGCAGAGGGGCACATTGGTGTGCCAATCTGGCCCCAGGGTGCACAAACCTTACTGCCCCACCCACCGGGGGAGCCTGTCCCACACATTTTTGGTGTCCCTCTCCCCGCACCCCAAATGGAGGGGGGGGGTGTACCTCACGCAGCCGTTTGTAGGAGGCCCACGGAGGCCTGCATGAGGTGCCCCCGCCATTCATTTTGGGTGAGGGGCGAAGAGGGCCATCAAAAATTGTGGGACAGGCCCCACAGTGGGTGGGGCAGTAAGGTTTGGGCTCCCCGGGGCCAGATTGGCACATCAATGTGCCTCTCTGCAAGGGGAGTTGGGTTACCAAAGGAAAATGGTGGAACGCTTTTTAGGGGGGTTGTGGGGCACCCCAAAGGGTCGGGGAATTTTCTAATGGGATGGGGCGTTGACCCCCTCGCCCCCCGCCCGCAATGGAGTGGGTGCCATGTCATGCAGCCCTCCCGTGGACCAGATATCTGCTCCTAGGAAGGGACGCCCGAGGCCAGGGAGGAGTGCAGGACAGCACCCCCCCTTATCTGCCCCCAGGGAGGGCTACATTTTGCTGGTGTGACCGTAGGTAACATGTTTTTTGTTTTGTTTACAGCTTTTTCTACGCGAGCAGCTGCAACGTTATGCGAGTACTGTTTTTTATTATTCTATGGTTAGGGCCCACTGTCAGTGGGGTGGGTGACACTGGGGCTGGATTGTTGGTGGTGTGGGTGGGAATGGCCCATCTGGGCCGATCACCTCCAAATGTCCTGGAGTTGCAGCTGGGCTGCATTACAGCTTTTCCCTTCGGCAAGGTATTGACACACTGCCGAGACTCCTTAGTGGGGAGAAGCTGTAACGTAGGGCAGCCAGGGCTCCAGCAAACTCGGCGGCAATATCCCTGGCCTTGGGCACCCTTCTCCCATGAGTGTCTGCAGATTCCCACGGAAATGCATGGGGTTCCCTATTTTCCTTGGTGGCTTGGACACCCGAGGCCCATATCTGTATGATGTGCCCGTCTGCAGAGAGTGTTAAATTCAGGTGTGAAAACAGACTGGGGGTTACTTGTGTTTTAGGCTTTCCCCTTGGCGCCCAGGTAGGTGCACCCACACATGTGAGGTACCGTTTTCATCAGGACACCTGTGGGAACGCAGGAAGGTATAACAATTGTTTTGTTTGTGTGGTTTTCATAACGTATTGACCCATTTGCTGGTGCCCGTTGTCACACAACCCTTTCATTTCCCAAATGTGACCTACATTTAGTCGCTGCTTTAGGCACCATACACTTTTGTAACCTGCACAAGTCACCTACCCTTGAAAAGGGTCTGCCTCTGCTCTTTCAAAAATGTATGCTTGCTGTTCCTCACCACATTGGTTTTCCCGATTTACACATGCAAAGTGCGTCTGTTCAGGCCGTGAGCATAAAACGAGCATAAACCTCCTCTGTACCATGGCTCAGTGTTTGGCTTGTGCAATTGCTTGTTTTGTAAAAAACTACAAAAAATGTGTGCTTTCCTAACTGCAAGAGTCGGGGGAATGTAGCGGAGCATTGCTTTTCTCAAAATTCATAGAAGCCATTGCCGTACGAAGCCAACCAGGTCTAACACATACCTTTCGTTTCGCTGTCATTTTCCCGCTTTTCCCCCAATCTATGGCATTTTCCCCTACCTAGTTGTTGCCTGACCTACGCAAATCACCCCTTCCTAAACTTGGAATTTTGTCTAATTTTCAGAAATATATGCCTTTCTGTCCTCTAATTCGGCTTTCCTACCCTTTTCTTCCATTTCGTCCATGCTCGTCCAATTGGCAAAAATGGCCAAAATCGCGTACCTCTCACAAAACGGTCTATAAACACATCAACATAATATTTTTCGTTTCCACTCAACCTGTTCCTGAAAGCCAGGAAGTTGAGGAATTCAGCACAGCAAATCATTTGTTCCTAGCTCTTACAAGGAAAAAAACACAGGCTTCTCTGTACATCATTTTATTTGCATTTTTTGAAAAAAACACATTTTTTCCCTTTTTGGTTATTTTCTCTCACCCCCCTACATAGCAACATAGGATTCCTGGGTGGCGTTACGACCGCCTACATGTGGGGAAAAAGGAGCCAAATTTGGCCGAGATATCTCATGTAACAAAAAAGTTACAAGGCTTTGAATGGCCACATACCGAAATCAACAAAAAGGCCTTGGCACTGGGGGGAAATACCCATGACAGTTAAAGGGTTAATGTTGTTTTGTATTGTTTTATTTGTGCTGAAAGGCTTTTAGAGCCAACATTGCAAATAAAAAAAATAAACAAAATCGTCATTAATCCTGGAAACACACAAACTAAGAGTCCACTTAAAACCTAATCTGTGAAAGCAATCCTCAGTCTGATGGACAATGATGCAGAAATAAAACAGGAAAGTAGATTTTCTGCTTGAAATGAGGATCACCACAGAATGATGGTAGTTCACTCAAGTGAATGGCTGGCATGATCACAACCAGAAACAAAGCTGCCAGGTCCTTGCAAGGCAAAAATGCAAAGATTCGAACTGAGCCGCGATCACAAATGTCAATATTGGATTTCAGTCCCAAGAAGAGACAACAAATTACCTAAGGAGGACATTCAAATATTGCATTTCAGTCAAAATATTAGAAGAGGCTTTTCATTAACTTCTTGAGAACCAAGATCACTGCTAAGTAACTCTTAACAGTGGCGCTGTTATTGCCTCCTTTAATCAAAGGCAGCAAAGAAACTGATGCCAGCCCTTTGACACAGCACAATCCAGAAAACATTATCCATCTGCACGCAGATGGATTTTGCAGCAGCTCCACAAACATCACGTATTTGAAATGTCCCAACATTGATATATCAGTTTCTGAAGGGGCTAGGCATGAAGACTTAGATAAATCACAATTGTATGCAGAATCCTGTCACAAGGAGGAAACGTAAACCCCCTTCAAAGTCTCAAAGAGCACCAGATCAAGCTAAGAAGGTCCCGGTACATGACCAGTACAGAGCCAAAAAGATTATTCTAGCAGAAGGATTGCCGTTTTCAATAACCAATTCAGCATGACTGGATGAGCGGAATGGGAAGGATCAAACACAAAATCAATTCTTCAGTGTGTACTGTAACTAATCCCAAGGTGTTGTCACTGCTTTAGATGGGGAAGCCCCTTTACATGAGGCCAGGGAGGTGAGGAAGCTACCCGATAGTCCCCCTGGGGGTGGTACTCAGCGGGAGGATCTCATGGGGAGTGAGGACCCCATAATAGTGACCAATTTGGGAGAACGCTGTGTCAGTTTGATCCTCCGAACCTTCCCTCAAAAACAGTCTCTTACCCTCCCACAAGATGCCCCAATGTACTTTTGCTATTCATCACAGGTGGAGTGGCAATATTGGGAAGAGGAATAGGACGAGAGCAATGAAGATCAATGCTGAGAACCAAGACATGCGGTCTAGTCGTGTGAATCCACCGTTTGGTCTGCTGTCATTCAAAACAGGAGAGTGAACAGAAAAATGGTGTCTTCTACCTCTCGGCACGGACTGGGAGCTCATCAGGCTACACAAAGGAAGTCAGACCAGAGTAGTAGACCGAGTCGGGGAGAGAAGCGCGTACGCATGGATTGCACAAAGTTGGTAACTTCCCGCAGAGGGGACGGGGGGGGGGGAAATAGTGTTCGACTGGGAGCGCAGACTGACGGAGAACAGGAAAACCACCTTTGGACTGGTCGAGAGACTCGCAGGAGACTGGAGAAGGCTGCGGGTAGCTGGAGAAGCCACAGAAGATCCTGAGAGATCCAAGTACAACCGGCAGACGGCCAGCAGCACCCTACAGGGTATTTGGGTTGTCTGTGGTAGAATTGTTTGCGGCGGAATTGACCGTGATCAATTTTGCTGCCAATACAATTTTACTACAGCCAAACACACCAAACCCATGTACCCCCAATTCCCCAGTACATCCCCTACCCCCCTACTTACCTTTTCTCTGTCCGCCGCCTCTCCCGACCCTGCAGCGTCAGTTCCGTCCTAACGGGGGTCGGATCCGATGCCGTAGGGTCCCGCACTTTTTTTTTCATCTCTGCCTCCAATGTTCATGAAGCGGGGGACATCCCTCCAGCTCCCCCAAGGCAAAAAATACCCAACATGGGGAGTGGGGAGTGGGGAAACCCACGCAAACCCTGCTCCACATGTTCAGTATATTTTTTTTTGTTTTAAATAACTGAACAGTACTGGCCGAATTTGCTGAAATTTACCAATCGATTATATTTGATCAAATTGGGTAATACCCCCTTGCAGGTCCTAGGATGGCAGAGGCCGGGGTTGGGGAGAGCCAGAGACTGCAAGAGACATTAAGTAAAGTAAGAACTAACATATGGGAACACTTGCCGACGCACAACAGAAAGGTAAAGAGGGTCTGGGACCTAAAGTGGGAAAATATATAAAAAACCATAACAAGAAGAAATACAAACTTTGCATTTATAAATTGTCCACACTTCTTGGCAGGGGAGTCAACCAAGGCGGTGGGTAAAAGCCAAGCCAGATGAAGAGCTGTGAAACTGAGCAACTGATGGGGGTCTGGGTCCCACACAGGTGGAGAGAACCCCGAACAGTAGTACAGAGGAGTACAAAGTTGATGTGCCCAAGTAACACTCGGAGACCTTGGCAGGAGAGTAAACCAAGGCTGTTGGTGGGAGTGGCGTCAGAGAGAAGAGACAGGTAGAACAAGGTTGTTCAGTACCCTAACTTGGCAGGAGAGTGGACCAAAGACGGGGTACTGAGAAAAGGGGTCAAGGACCCTCAGCACAGCTTGGAAAAGAGAACCAACTTATTGTTCCTCGTCGCAGTACCTGGGTCTGCTCACAAAGGGTCTGGGACCCCCAAGACAGCTTGGGAAAAGGTGGCCAGGCTATTCATTCTTGTCACAGCGCCGAGGAGTCATGCCTACCAAGTAAAGGATTTATCTTTACCATTGAATACACAGAAACCACTTTGTGTAACGCTGGAAAGAATCTGCGGAAAGAGAATCAACCCCTCGAGTCTTGTGGAACTTTGGGTTTGCTTTGCTACACCTTTTGGAACTTTTGTTTTGCACTGCAAAGACAATTTCCATTTCACTTTATATTGAGTTCAGCGCTGGACATTCTGACAGTTTCATTAGCTAGTTTTGTTGAGACAGAGACACCCCTCTTAGAGGTAGGGTAAGTTAGGATTTCCTTCAACCGCCCGACCCCCCACTTTTGTTGTTAAAGTCTTTGCCAATCAGCATTCCACCCTTGGGTCCACCACTTACTCCTAAACCCTTACAGTATCAAAAAACACTCCTCCACCGCACCTCCAGAGATGAAACTCCCTGTACAGAACAAGCTTCATTTCATGTTCACAAAGGAAAACAAAGCAGTCGATTTGTTGAATTGCCAACCTGTCAAAAGGTCTCCTCTACTACCTCCTGATGCACATCCTACACTTGTGAGGTCAACTACTTCCTGCTGAGTGTATACACCAATAGACACGCCTTGCCCAACAGGTGAACTACAGAGTCTACCACAATATTCTCCCGGACTGTGGACCAGACATACACTGCTACCGCACAGAGAGGGATGTAGCACACACCACCCCTACATTAAAAAAAGAAAGTTCTCACCAATCGCTTATGCTCCGCTCAACCCCAATTTCCCCTCTATGGAACTCACCCCTTTGCCTTGTTCCCCCTAAACACCCCAACTCCTTTATTAGTCCAACACCCTTGCATGTAATCCCCTAGGTGCAGCCCCCATTTACAACTCTATGAATACATACATAAAGCCTTGCATGATATTATATGTAGAGGTAGTTCTATCCATCAGAATCTGAATAAACATTCCCTAATGAAAGGGAGCAAGTCCTAACAGCTGCTCCATGAAAGATCCCGTAGGTGGAGCATCCAAAACCTACCTGGTGGTATGCATCACATCACATGAAATTACGTCTAAAAACGGACGTGAACCTTTTGATAAGAACTGCCTCAAATAACCCAGACACTCTTAAGCAGAGCGCTATTGGGGCCATTATAACACAGAAAGTTGTACATACATTAATTTTTTTCTAATCACCAACATCTCTGGCAGAGGACCCTAAACATATTTCCATTAATTTTCTAAAACCCATATCAATATAGGCTGAGGTGGGGGACACAGCAATCCCATCACATAAAAGATAAACTGACCCAAAAAAACATACAATAGTGTACATTATTGCTGTAAAGTGCTCATCTATGAATGCATGAGCTGAGAGAATGTTGGAGTCCTGTTGTAGAATGTTGTCCCTTGAGTGTGTGTGTGTGTGAATGTTCCAGCTCATGACAGTTGGTTCTGGGCCTACCAGGGTAATGGGACCCAGTGGTGTCCTCTATTGTAAGATCTTGATGTAACTAAGAATAAACCTTAAGTGTTTCTCCTGCAAAGCTTACCGAGGCTGCTTTACATCAATGGCGACGAGGAAAACAAAGTAAAGAAGAAACAGTCTGCTGAGCAGCAAGATGAAGAGAGGAACCACTGCCCCCCAAAGAAATGAAGTCCCATCACCCAGGGAACAAAGATGAGAAAGAAAAGCAATCGCCCAGTGCGATATGCAGGGGGAGGAAAACCTCAGCTTAACAAATGCAGAATCCCGTTAGTTAGTGTCCTGCACAGAACCCAAGAGAAATGGCAGCATAGAAAGGTGCAGTATTAAATGGGGGAGCAATAGATGTCGCCTGCGAAACATGTTAACTGAGAAAACATAAAAATGTGCGTTTGAAGCGGGCAAGAGACATTAAAAGGAAAAAAAGTTGAGTGTTAACAGCCCAAGAAGAAAGAAGTTAAAGTAAGGCTCAGAAGAATGTTGCAGGAGAGCTGCAAGAGTAACACTGGGGGGGAAAGTAAAGTTAAGCCCCAAACATGAATTGATGCCCCAAGAGCGAAGTCCCAAAGTGAAGTAGTATAAGCAAGGGCAAAATGCAACGGGAAGTGTAGTTAAAGAAGGCCCCAGCGCTTTCCCAGGGCACCAGTGAAGAAGAAGAAGAAGAGGCACTCCAGGCAAGTATCAACAAAGGTGTTGCTGAACAAAGGTTTCCCCAGCGCAGGCTCTAAAGAGCACCAGTGAATATGAAGGGGAGTAAAGCCCAGTGCAAGGGTGGATGCAGCATCAAGTGTTAAAGCAGGAAGAAAAGATAGCCCATAGCATATGGCCCCGTAAAGGCACTGGGCGTTGTGTTCTTGGGCAGGTCCTTGGTATGGTACCAGCCGGTGCATTTAATGGAGCTGCGCCTGGCAAAGAGACCCCGGAGCGGCATTTCAGGGTATGCTGGGAGTTGTATGGCAGCCACAAGGGGCTAGCAGGACAGCATCAGGAGCATAGAGAAATTGTTTGGGAACAAAAGCAGTTTTTTTGCTAGAGGTGATATAAGGCAGTGAAGTGCTGTGCACATTAATGGAGCATAATTCTGAAGAAGAAAATGAAGTTCTCGCGTGATATTACGTCTGCAGTATCCTTTTGTTTAAACATTCGTTTTGACAATGTATGACATGGTTTATGAGAAGTCACTGTTCTGGTTAGAATTGTCATGCATGTAAGGTATGTGTGCTAGAGCGGCATGTGGAAGTAGTTGGCTGAATTGATGATTAACGTATGCTGCTATAGAGGATATAACTTTTGAAGGATTTGCAGGCATCTATGGACTTTGATTGAATTTTTAGAAATAGTCATTGTGTTAAGTGTGTTTAGGTGAAGAGCATGAAGTATGCCAGGCGTGGCGAAATGGAAGAGCCTGTGTGTGTGAGTTAGTGATAATGATTTTGAGGCTTTGCAGGTATCTGTATATTAGTAATGGACATTTATGGACTTTATAGAAATGAGTTATTGACTTGCTAGACAATTGCATATGCACGATGTTTGCCTGGTACAACGAGATGTTTGAGCCAATGTAAGTGGGCTAGTGGTAATACTTTTTTGAGGCATTGCAGGGTTTATGTTGTGCAATACAACAAAGACATTTAGAACTACAACATGACTTTCCGCCATGCATTACAGAGAGAGAAAGGATATACCAGGTGGGTACAACTCCCTCTCTTTTAAAAAAAATGTAGTGTGTATATTCTCCATCAACAATCTGTTCATGATAGTTTGTGAGGTCTACTCCATCCGCACAGCAACCCCTAATTTTCCTAGGAATGCTTAGAGCTACTGGCTAGTATAAAAGCCATCACAAATAAAATCCTTGCAATTAGGAATAACGACCAATGGCTCGATAAACCAGATACATTCCAAATTATTCACCCAAACTGTGAATAATCTGGGTTCCAAATCCAGGATTAACAAGTCTACAGACAAAGAAGCATGCCCTCATCAACTACTCATCTGACCTAGACCTCATTCAAAAAGGCCACACAGTGGAACTGTCATGATCTGATCACCACCTTCTTTAATTAATGGAGATTCACAACAATTACATAAATATTATAGTATAAAAGTTGAACCAAATACACCATATCCTTATCAGACAAACAAAAAAATAAAAGAAAGCTTTAGACAATATTTCCCTCCGCCCATAAAGAATAATGCTGGACACAACCCTCCCTCTTATTAGAAAAGCTGAACATCGAAATCGCCAACAAACTGGATATTACTGCACCAACAAAACTGCAAAGACTAAACACCATAACCAAAATCAATAACAAATGGTTCAATGAAGAACTGGCCTCCATTAAGAGAACAGGGTGCAATATAGAGCAAAGATGGAGGAAACCAAAGTAAGATGACCCCCTGGCATGAAAAATTCATAGCAGGGGCTACTGTAGGAAGGAAAAACGAAACTATCAAAACCATCTCTCTTCTGCACAATGAAAAACTAAAGGTTTTCACAATTTACAATGAACTAACTCACCAACAAGTTAGTAATCGACCCAAACCCTCTGAGGAACCGACCAATTGTCTTACTAGGACCTTTGAGGATAAAACTGCCAACATTCAAGCCAACGTTGATCACCAGAAACAATCATATGGATCAGCCAGAACAAATGAGACATCAGCCTATGCTAATGTCATTCACCTCCATTACAACTGAAATACTGGTTAATCGCACTAAGAAACTAAATGCCTCAGATGACCAAGCAGACCGATGCCCAGCCACCCTGATCAAGGAAAACCTGGCTAACAAGGTGGAACCACAGGCCTAATTTTGTAATGCATCACTTTCAGGCAGTAATCCCGATATCACTAAAGGCTGCTACTATTAACCTCTCCCAGAAAAGTTGAGTGCAGGCACAGAAACTACAGAATAATATCGAACAAGCCTTTCGTTGTTAAAATCCTGGAAAAGATTACTACCATCCAACTGCTCCTCGACAGTGAAGAGAAAATCCTACTTCATGAAAAGAAATCTGGTTTTCACTCAAACATCCCCTAAACAACGGCCTCCTAATCCAGCGCTGCAGCAGTCCCTCGCTCCCCAGGTTCTCCAGTGACACATCTCCCAACCTCACCCACAAAGAGAAAACAGGGCCTGAGGTGGGATCCAAAACTGTGCACGAAGAGAGCTGCGAGATGAGTCTCTGCATGTGTTCATGTACAAAAATAGAATAACCGTGTGCTGTGGAAAACGCTGTACGGCTTCCCGGACTGGACATTCCCAAAGTATTGAGGCAAAATAAAATATTTACTTATCCAAAATACAAAGAATGTCCTTGATACATTGTTACACCACATATCAATGCTAGGACACAGTGAACACACCAACACTGCTCTAAGGGACATCCGAATTTTAGCGGGGAAAGGTTTTGGTTTGTACATATACAGGACTTCTAAATAAAAAAAAAAAGGAACACTCTACTTACCAACAGTATCAACTCCTTTCCGGCCAGCCCGTCCGGCCATCTGTTTGTATGTCAGTATGTCCAGCAAACGGCCGTTAAAGAGTGGAGAGCGGACAATGACTCTTCTTGCAGGAAGATTTACTCCAGATGAAAGTGTGGAGGTGGCAACAAGCACGCGAACATACCCATGACGGAAAGCACCTTCAATGATGTCACGTTCATCGAAGGTCAAACCTTAAAAGGAATCAGTTTTTAATTTAAAGCGAGTCATTTGGAGAAAAAAACATAACTTTTTGACATTTTGCATACACGTCTAAATGCTTAAAGGAGAATCGTTTTGTCCATAATAATAGGCTTAAAACCTGGTTAGTTGGGCGTCTAAATAACAAGAGGGTGAAATGCATTAAAATTGGGGGGATGTAGTGGTGAATACTTGATTACAGAAATGGAGATTGCTCAAGGAATCTCTATACCTGGGTTTCTGAAAGTGGAGAGATGCATCCAATATTTCAGTATGTTCACAAAGACAAAAAAAGGACCTTCATGGCGATTACCTTTCCTTAGGATGCACTGCCTGGGAATTGCCATCAGTGCAGAAAACACCAGAAAGCATTTTTAAAAGGACTGCAGCCACATAAAAACCTTTGAAACATGAAACTGTGCACTGCCATACAGTTAACTGTTAATGTTTTCTTTAGTGAACCAAGTAAAATAAGGAGTCCCTCCAAGCACCCGCTCTGCCATTTTATAGTATTACCATTTGATAGGTTGTTGCAAAGGTTTTCCACACTATAGCACTAAATTCTGAGTATGCCATATACTTGATGGAGAGGGCATGAAGGAGATAAAGGATTAAGGCAAGGGGAATCACCTTGAAGGTAATTTTTCCTCTTTCTGGTGTCCTGCTCCCCTTCCTTCCCAAATGGTTGGAAACCAGAATATACAGTTTAAACACCATTGGAGAAGGTGACAGTGTGTGGCAACCAGGTGCAAGTGATTAGATTGTGCAAATAGTGTTAGCCAACAAATCTGTTCCTTTTGGTAGATGCTTCCAAAGAATAATGCTTGTAAGAAGCATCTATGATGTCCCACATGGCTGCCCAACATATTTTTGAATATAAGGATAAGTCTGTGAAAACCCACTGATGCTGCACTTGCTCTAGCATAGTAGGCATAAAGCCTAGCAGAACCAGGTATTCATCGAGTTTCTTAGGAATGAGATATGTAGGAAAGGAATACATCTTCCTAAAGTTGCTTCTGCTGCCTCCTTGCTGGGAGTAAGCCTACAATGCGTAACACAAGTATGATTGCCACTGTGAATGGTGTTCTCTCTAGGTAGAATTTTAATTCCCTCCAGAAAGAGATCATGCAAGGATTCCTCAGTCCAGGAGGCAAGAAGTCTAGGCTGAAAGAATGACCGGATGGAAATAAAAGTTCCAAAGAACTTTGTGGATGAGGGCGAACCCTGTTTGCGAGGTCACAGTCTCCCTGTTGGTACCAAAGTAGGGCTCTTTAGAGGAAAAAGCACATCGTTCACTAACATTTCTAGATGTTATAGCCCCAAGAGAACAGTCTTCTGTGACAGTGAGTCCAGATCACTGGAAGCCAAAGATGGCAATACCAAAAACCATAGTGCCCGACAAAGCGAAGATCTGTGGCTCAAAATGCAGCCAAGAAGTCAGATTGACTTTACTGATCCATTCCCCTTGCTATCAAGGAACATAAGAGTGGGCTCATATAACCCTAGGTCCTGAAAATACTCAGCCAGGTTTACTCTCTTGCTCTGCCTACAGTCCCACCAGCTTTCCCACACAATTAAAGATATCCTCTTTAAAGTGTCCTCAAGAGATAGATTCAAAGACAGTTTCATATTGAAAATAATAGAACTGATCTTGGAACTAAAAGAAATCAGGTTTCTCAATTTTTGTTGGTCCACACAGTAGTCTCCTCTAGCCTGGAAACATCCAATGTTCAGAAGGTTCTAAAAACACTGGGATTTCATACATGTGCTATAAAGGCAAAAGCAGTGCCAGTTTTACTAACAAATGCCTTTAAGTATCTTCTGTGGAGCAGGGAAATGGGCAATGCCAAATGATTTCGTAAAGCATTATTCCCTCGACAAATGTACTAGGTGTGATCTTTTTAGACAGCGTTGTTCCAGAAATGTTTGTGCTAAATAATGTAGTGTGGTACCCTCCCCCCTGGGAAGACTTCTGGGCCCCTATGTCTGAGGTGAGCACTGTACTCACTGATATGACAGAGAGGCTGCTCATGAGCAACAGGTCCTGGACCTGAAGTTGATCCACAGTACATCACAATCAAGCTCCAAGATGTCAGAGTATGGCATCTCAGGCTCCAAAAGTGCAAAAGGAACTTGCAACATGAGGTGGGATTCCACTGTCCACCACTGGAGCCCCTCCAGATTTTCTCGAGCGATTTCAACCTGCCTGGATTGGAGGCCATTGACTAGATCCTAATGTGTTACAAGCTCACACAGAGTACTTTTTATGTAGAAGCAAGGGTATGGCACTTGCCAGACAGAGGGAGCTGGGCTGCAATGCTCTCTAAAAGTGGAGTACCAAGATACAAGGCCCTTTATCATAACAAGGAACGGAAATGTCAGCAGTGGAGTCAGTGACTTTGGATGATTCAGAGAAGCCCAACAGAAACAGGAGGTCTACAAGACAGAAGATGACAGTTGAATGAGCGAGAGAAGGATCAGATCCTTCTGGTGGGGTTAGATGCGAGTCGTATGACAATGGTGATAATAGGCCACAACTGCCCTGATTTTGGTAAACACACAGAGCACATGAGGAACCCAAAGGAAATCTCCCAATTGCTGGTAGTTAGCAGACACAAACTTCAGGAAGTCTGCTTGCAGGTATGGGGGTGTGGAGATAAACATTTAGATCGAAGGTGCATAGCTCCTGCTGCTTTCAACAGAAATGCTCTACTGCACAGTTAATCTTATTGACGTGCTTATACGGAACGCACTTTGCGAACTAGGTGAGGGTCAGTATAGTACATAACCCTCCTTCTCCACATCAAAGAAGTAAAAAAAAAAAAATTGGGAACTTTCTGCTACAAGACCATCTTTTCTGGCCTGGATCTCCACCATAAGCTTTGCTGACAGATACGCAAGCAGCAATGAAGTGAAAGGAGGCATGGGCCCAAGATTGCACATGATGTACTGCCACGCTCCGAGGTCGAAAGCCATAGACTCCGCAAGCAGAAAGGGATTCTCATGAAGTTTATGAAGACCAACAAAAATACTTTTTGGAAACTCAATTCATTGAAATGGAAGAATTTAGCTATCTAGGACTTTTGTTTGAGGCCATCTAATCTGCTGGTACACAGAATAAAGGCAGCCAAAGCACTAAAAACAATGGCAAGGCTAAAAAGCAGTGATAAAGAATATGGAGAGTGCTCTTTAGTACCTTTAATTAAGGCATACAATTATACAATTCTGCCCTCAATAGAGGGAAAGATACAGCAAAGAACATTGAATTTACCACAACATTTTTACAATACAACAAATTGGACTGGAATGGTGCCTACCTTCACTGCCTGTTTTACTAAGACTTAAGACATTGAGGCTGTATATTTCTTTTAGAAGGAATCTTCATGGCACTTTGAAAGAATATTTTTATAACACAATTAAGGATGGTACACTTGCAATTGATTAAATGGTTGTAAAGATCAAAACTAATCTTGGTTAAGGCACATATGATTGAAAATATCCTGCGCCTACTGAAAGTGTAATTAGGGAAAGTATGAAAAAGGCCTGTTATTTATGACTGGCAAGAAAATGATAGACCAAATGATTACATATTACAGAAGAATAGCTTTCAATTTCCCCCACAATACATGAAATTGAAAACTATCTTTCAGTTCCCGGATAGGAATAAACAGATTAATAACGCGATAAATAATGGGGGAGCTAGAGAAATGTGCGGAGATCAGATAGAATATGCAAGCTATGACAAAACATGAAATATCTGGTATTGGGTGACTGAAGAGAGGATTGTTTTCAGAAATTTGTAGATAATAAATGGGAATCAGATTTATTAGATTTTAAATGCAATCTGAGATCCCTCCAATGGAGGGCGAGCTCATGGAGCAGCTCCCCATTAAGATGGTACTCTGTCAGAGGAATTTTAGGAAGGGGATTAAAGTTTGTTTTAAAAAATAAAGAGGGGTCCTCAGTGGGATCCCTATAAAAGCCACTTTGCTGTCTGTGTCCATTTAGTAAGGTAACAACGCAGGGTGTGGCCCATCTACTGTTAACAGCAGTTTTATTTTCAGGTGCAGCAAGCCTCCCGATATGGTGGGGGTTTCCATGGGGACTGTCCCTGGTCAGGAATGAGGGAGATTGGTGAAAGCCCTTGCCTGGACTAGAGACGGAAAACGGGGGCTACAGGTGGCAACCTATGCCACATTTCTCTATCTTAGAATGACAAAATTATGAGTTTTTACTTTAGTAGCCCAACATGGGAAGTACTTTCTTGGAAAGTAGATTTGCCTTCTGTAGCTGGTAATATGAACATGTTTTTGCAAGATTTAGCCACCTTCTATATGTTGCCTAGACCAATTAGACATTAAAGGGAGCCCTCCAGTGGCTACAAATTCTTTTCAGTGTGTTCTTTTCAGCTGAGGCAAAGAGAAAGTCATCTCCATGGCTAGTAAGCATTCCCCCAGGTGGGTTCAGGACTGCTATTACATTGATATACTTTTAAATATACTTGAACGTGAACTTAAAAAGAAACCATCATTTCCTTTAGTGATTTTGACAAGCAGATCTGAAGCCAGATTCATCATGAATATAATTACCCAATGCATATGCTGAATAGTCTCAATGGATTCTATTTCTCAGTTTGCAGTCTAGAAAGTCTTTAGAGGGAATGGCGTATTTACGGACAACTTATCCAAAATGCCGCCTCCAGTATGTAGGCTTTTAAGGGGTGCAGCCGGTTTGGGAGCTGGAGGAGTGTACACATTGTGTGCCGGGGTGGGGTGGGATTGGCCAGGTGGCGTGGGTGTGGACAGTGCAGTGTATTTGGAGGGGGTGAGGTGGACACCCCCAAAGGTACAAAGAGGGTCAGTTACAAAAGGTGACCCTGAAGATGCAGTCTTTACCATCTGAAATCTGCAAGGTCGACCCTTCGTAAACCACCTTCGGACATAGATCCTTAGGTGCCACACAAAGTTGTCTCATTCAACAAGCTCTGAAGCGCAAAGGAGGAGATGAAGATCCTGGAGGTCCCCCATATTTTGTGGGAATCCTCTTGCAAACATACTCCTTGCTACTGCACTCTATTCAATCACAGATCTCTGCCGGCTCCCTCATATCACAGATGCATCGGTTTTGCCAGTGGAAGCAGTATGTGAAGGGATGATGGTGGGTCTACAAGGGACCCAGCCTAGTACTTTCATACATAGACGACAGGTTACTCAAATAGTCTCCCGTCTACTTCCATTACTGGAACTTTAAGTGCAGAACAGGGGAGCCATTGTTTTAGGCCTCTCCTACAGACTACACAGTTCATGTAGTTTGTGGCTTAGGAGTATGCCATGGTTTGCCTCCAGGACAAAAGGTAAAGCTTGCCTATCAACCGTTGGATCCTACATCATTTATCAGCTAAGATGTTTGGGAACTAATGTCAAATCAGTCACGGGAACAATATAAAACACTTAGACAAAAAGCCAAACAGCATTATATAAAGTAGCTCATTCTGCATACGAAATTTACATACACTACAGAATGGCAAGACATGCCAGGGATTTTAAAGACATGTGATGCTAAGACAATTTGGGCTATTATGGTTAATGGAGAATTGGGTGCCTCATTAGGCCAGAGTTAACCCCACCTCAGACAGCATAGGTAGCATGTCCCTCAAAGATATGGAAGAGTATAGAATTTAAAGCCTAGAGTGTAAAGGGCTGTATTGGAGCTCTGTCTAAACCAAATTAACTAATATAGATGTTGTATTTAAATTGCACAGCTGTGTTTGATACAGTAAATAGACTTGCAGGCAAAAGGTACACTATTGGGGTCTGCCACAAGGATTAAATGGTTACACATGTTATATACCAATACAGTGCACGCATGCAAGCGGTGCATTTTAGGTTAAATGCAGAGTGTTGGTTTTCTCTTGACATGCATATGAAAAAGACTTAAGCAAGGATGCATACTTGAACCCCAGTTATTTTTTTTATTTGTTTTTGGTGAAAAAATGTAACACCTTTACAAATAGACATCCAAAACTATAGAACAAAAAGTTTACAAAACACTGATTTACACATTACAATAATTGGACCCATTTAAAATAAAAACATTGTTTATACCACAGTTTGTTACCAAGAATATGCTTCCCCATGTCTCATATGGAATTACCCGATTAAACATTTTCATTCCTAGTCATAAAAAAATTGTAATATAATTTAAAATGCAGCCTTAGTGATACTAACTTCTATTCAAGAATATTTCAAATTAAACCACATGACCATCAGGCACATCACACCTTAGCCCCTATGGGCCCATCCTGGCAGATTTCAAAGATCAATTCATTTGATCAATCCTTCTAATAACAACGTAAGGAGGGATATAACAAGAGATCTCGCTGACCAGGGTATTACCCGGGTCAAAACATCTGAAGGCATCTACCACATTCTGTGTTTGGGAAGTGCGTCTTAAGTAAAGGCAACACGAAAGATTTTAACATGAATAGGGGACCAACTTTTCCCATCATAAAATATACATCCCCGAACAGTGCCATCGTATATATAAAATACACATACTTGCACCTAGTCGGTCACATTTATTGACCCAATGTTTATTTCTTTTAAAGAGACCTCGATTTTGCCCACAAGTCGGACCGTGGCCAATATTATCGGGTTGATACTACCCCACATACAGCGCTTCCAAACAATGGGACGTCCATGGTTCGAAGCAATTGCGATGTGGGTACCTAGACATAACGGGCAAAAATGAAAATGCGGGGTGCACAGCTTATTCGTATTTTTTCTTTCTTCTGTAGAGTTCTATTTTTTAACGTTGTTTTGCTAGTAATTTAATGGGGTGCAGCCCACTATTGAGTGCCACCGTGTAGGCCACCAAATGTTTCCTGGAAAAAGATAAGACCTAGGCTACTTAGCCTTCGGTGTGGTCTTATCTTTTTAACGCCACCAGAGAGAATGTGAAGACAAATTAGAAAAACTAAGCAGAAAGCTGGAAGAACGAGGGTAGCCCAAGAGGTGATCTGCAAGCAGCAAGAGAAAGTGTCTACCATAACAAGAGCCAGTACCTAAAAATAAGCAACACACACCAGCATTAGTATGTGTGTCAAAGTTTTCTTCAATAAGTATACAAATTAAAAGATGCATTAAAAAGCATTGGTCAATACTGAGAAGCGATGAGAGAACCAAGGATATATTCACTGACATTCCAACATTTGCATACCAGAGGTCAAGTGAACACCAGAGGCAACAGAACAAGAAGAATCAAACCCATGAAAGTGGGTACTTGCCCATGTTTAAATTGCAGCAATTGCAATAATGTCATAAAAAGTGGAGGAGTTCAACATCCGTAGACTGGTGAGAAAATAACAGTAAGATGCTACGCTACATGCAATACAGAAAACTGTATCTACTGCATACGTTGTCTGTGCGGATTGTATTCAATAGGTGAAACAGACCGCAAACTAAGACTACGCATGAACGAACATAAATCATGTATACCCAACAACGAGTACTCAGCAGCAGCAAGGCATTTCAACGAGCACAAGCACAACATTTCACAGGTTAAGTTCCAGGTCCTTGAAACTCTTGAAGCACATGGCCTAAATACAGATTTGAGAAAAAGAAGCCAACAGAAGGAAGCTTACTGGATCGATCGACTGGAAGCACTGTCCCCACGAGGAATGAACGAGGATTTTGATCTCAACTGCTTCTTATAATGATACCAATTGTCACATTTATTATGACTCCCTATTCTTACTAACTTGCACCAGGCCGTATTGTCTATGAAGCCAATTATGAGCTAATTAACATCCAGTGGTACACAACATAACAGAGCTCCTAAATACTACAATGTGTGATGTCAGATAAAATGGCGCACTAATCATGTTGTAATAACACTTGCTTTAACAGTCGTGATATTAATATTATGTAAGGATCATGCTGTAAAATATATTTGTATATTTGCAGATATGAGACCTTAGTAACCCTGTTGTGAGGCGCCACTGTGTTTTTTTAAAATCATTCTTAATAGCAGACAGTTCCATGCAGCACTTTATTACACCAAATTGAATGGTTCTATAATTAGTTTTAGCACTTACAATGTGCTAAACAACTTTTACTATCAGCAGTGTCTTTACACATTGACATTTATACCGTGACATTCACCACACACGTAGATCAGGACAGTCAACATTTTACCACCATTGTTTTACCAACATTTCGGGTTTAATTATTACAATATGTTAAAAACAAACATTACTTCTCTCCTTTTTTAAATAAAGTCATAAGTGATGGTTTTGTGCATTATACACAAATGATGAGCGTACCTATAACTGTGTGCCCAGAACATCCCGTATCTAACTTCACACGTCTCTAGACATAGTCCACATGCCTAGCAGTAACGTATGCTGAGACATTTACATTTTCCCATACCAACATGTTCGACGAGTCACCATGTTGGGACCCAAATGTTGCCTTAGCAACGCGACGAATCACGGCTTCTGACCGCGGTTCAGATCAGAAGCAGCAAGATTGCAAGATCCACAGATAAGGAACACGGCACTGGCTGCTCTTTAGCAACCAAGTGGTAATGAAACCAGCCTTATGCTATGTGGGACTATAGCAATGCCAGCCCTTAATGTGTAGTGCTTGATTTTTTACAGTGTCCGCGTGACAACTTATTGAGGACTCTTTCTTTCCCGTAATGGGGTGCGACAATAGTACAATAATTAGTAACCCACACGGAACACAAACTAAGTAAGATTTATTGCTCACGGCTCCAACATTTACCGATAGATGCACTCATACGCGCACCCATAGGCACTATAATGTAGCGGCTCGCATTAGCAAGAAGACACATTTACATTTAGCGCTTTAAACTGTAAAACCTCACAAGGTTACTTGGGTGTAAGGAGTTAACTGGAATATGTTAATTGTTTCATAATCATGCAATTGGGGCATAGATACCACAACATAGACCATGGACCGTTATAATCATTACAGTTCAACTATGATGCAAGTTTAAAGCAAAGGAACGGAGTATACCTTCTCTTTTCTTTGTTTTGTAGGTGCCTTTCCCCGGCTTACTACGTGTGAGAGAAAATAAAATAGCAGACACAACCCCTTGTCGGGGAAAGAGGCACGGAGACCCGGCTGCAAGAGTTCAAAGGATGGTTTATTTCTCCAGCTAGGAAATAACCCCCAAAAAAAACTCCAGCCCCTCATTACATCACACTTATATTTATATTAATTAAAGTAACTAACAAAAAATGCTAAATGGACCCGATTGGACAGGCGGTGTGGTGCTGTAGGTGTGGGTAGCATCTCTTCCTCCTGGTTGGCTGAGTGGCTGACGAGATGACGGACGTCAAACATCTTGTGCTCCACGCAGGTCAGGGTCCGGTCACCGTGGTCACTACCTAAGCTAATATGTTACACACTAAATAACAAATTATTTAAAAAATTGTATGCTACTTGTCACATTTCTACATAAGTCACACACAATGGTTATTGTCAGTACAATTGGGTCATTCGTGGCTTTAATTGGAGGCCTTGACCTTATTGTGCATGTAGAAGAATCAGGCTGTATTTCGCATCTTTTCCTAGGTTTCAAAACTCATTTAGTACAAATAAAAACATATATAGTAGTAAAAAATGCTTAAGGTTAGTAAGGAGTGTATTGGGTGTGTTGGGTGTGTTTCGCAGCACAGGCGAGGATCTGGCACTTGAAAGAAATACCTTACAGGGGGTGATGGCAATAAATTGTTCTAATGGGGGTGGGTGGCTTGCACGTTTATGAGGACGAATAAGCAGAAAGTGCTTAGCTCATCCTTGTTCACATGCCGGTTCTCAGACGAACAGTGATCTCAGAGGAAGAAAACTGTAGCATATTGATTGTTGCAACTTTCTCCAGCTTCAGCGTGAGAATGGAAGCGCAGAGCTTTCCTTCGCAGGGGGAGTGCAAGGGTGGGGGCCAGCCAGCTGCCTGCGCACCTCGTGCGTGTGTCTCTGTCCTTGGCTGCCGCGTTGGAAGGGGAGCTGAGCATTGCTGTACTATCGCAGTGAGGCCTGTTTACCCAAAATGGAGTCAAAAGGGGGCACAAAAGATGGATGCCCCGTGTCCTGCTCAGTAGTCCCATCTATGCAGCAGTCAACCGTGGTTAACTTTACATAAAGGTAAAGGTAAGGGGCAATCCCACTACCGAAGACACGTGGTCCAAGCCTTGTACTGAGGAGCGTATGACACGAGGTGGCCCGAGGACCCTCGTTCCCATACATTCCCCCCTTTCGTTACATCTAAAGTAACAAACTACTTTATCTCGTTCTCACTACCTTGCCTGTCGTCTCCTGTCTCCAAATGAGATCTGTGGCTGACTGCTTACACCCTCGTTTGCCCCACAACTCCTGCTCTTCCGGTGGGGCCCTTCTCTGGAGTTCTATCAATTGTGCTATGGGCGTATTACTGTATGCTTCTGCTGGTTGTTCTGCTGTGGTCGTTTTTACAATGTATTCTGATGTTGGTGTCTTATTGAAGTACAAGGCTTCCTTCGCTGCTGCGTCGGCTGCCGCGTTCCCCAATGAGACGGCGTCTATGTTATTGGTATGGGCTTGGCATTTAACCACCGCTACTACCGATGGTCCTGCCAAAGCTTTTATTAGTTCATTTAGCAACGTGGCATGTTGTACGGGGGACCCGTCTGCTCTTCTGAACCCCCTCCTTCGCCACAGGATGATTGCACTGAGTGAACTGTGGTGGTGACATAAGCCGAGTCTGAATATATTGTCACGGCACAATCTTTGTCTGTGTGAACAATCACTTTGTATGTGTCTTCTTCCATGCGCACTACCGCCATCCCCACATGTTTCTCTCCTGTCTCTGAGTTTATGGATGCTGACCAGTCTATGAAATACATTTCTCCTTCTGTAAGGGCGTTTTCTCTTGCTTTGGGAATGTCATCGCCCTCTCCCTCATATGTGCTGCAATCGTGTTCCTGTAAATCCTCAGTTGTGCATGGCTCTGTGATGAATGTGGCTGGGTTCACTGTCTTGCATCTGAACACATGTACATTTGGACTTGATATTATTTCATAAGCAGATGCTCTCTGTGTTGTGAGAGCAGATTTCGATCTTTCCAAGATAGCAAATAACGAGTGTTCCGCATATAGCGTCACTGAACATCCCATTACGATCGTGGCACTTTTCTCAATGGCGAAGGCCGCTGCAGCGAGGGCCTGTTCGCAAGCGAAATATCCCTGCATTACTGGATCTAATATTCCACTGTAGTACGCTAATGGTTTGTGGCCTAGCGATGTCTTTTGTGTCAATACTGCTGTCATTAATGTTCCATTGCTGTGTGAAAACAGGAAAAATTCCCTTTCATAATCTGGATTTGCAAGGACTGGGGCGTCTGAAATAAGGTCTTTTAATCGAGAGAATTGGGCAATTGTCTCCTGTGTCCATTTTATTGGGGGTCTCTTCTTTTGTGCTCCTTTCAGTGCTTGTAACATTGGTCGTGTGTACGCTGCGTAATCGAGGATCCATGCTCGGCAATAGTTACATATGCCAAGACATTTCTGCATGTCCTTCACTGTTTTTGTTAAGATAATGTGTTGAATGGCCGCTGCTCTGTCTGGTAGTATTCTTTTTCCATCTTTAGATATTTGCTGGCCAAGATACACAACGTCTGCAAAGCAGTATTGTAACTTTCCTTTGTCCACCTTGTATCCCTTGGCAGCCAATACGTTAAGCAGTGTTATTGAGTCTTCTCTACACTCTTCTTCTGTTTTGCTGCAGACGAGTAAATCGTCTACGTACTGTATAATGGTGCTCCCTACTTCTATGTTGCCAATGTCTTCTCGTAGTACTCTCTTAAAAATGCTTGGGCTCTCGCAATACCCCTGTGGGAGTCTGCGATGTTCATATCTGCCGTTTCCTAATGTAAAAGCTGTAAGGTACTACGACTCTGGTGCGAGTGGCACAGAGAAAAAGGCCTTTTTCAGATCAATGACAGTGAAGCAAGTTGCCTCTTTTGGTATAGTGCACAATATTGATGCCGGGTTAGGCACTAAAGGGAACTCTTTTTGGATGACGTCATTGAGTGGCCGGAGGTCCTGGACAATTCTTCACGCCCCTCCTTTCGCTTTCTTAATCGGAAAAATCGCTGTGTTGCATGGGGAAGTTGATGGCACTAAAATACCTTGGCTTAGGAGTGCATTCACTGTTTCTCTAATACCTTCCTCTGCTTCTTTGGATATTGGGTATTGTTTCACTCTGGGTGGGAGGGCACCTGGTTTCAGTTTTATCTTTATGGGAGTTACCTTGTGTAACAATCCCACATCGTGTGGCCCTGTAGTCCAAATTTCAGGTGCTACCCTGGCCATGTCTTCTTCAAATATTGTCGGTGGGGCATTTATGTTAGCCATGAGTGGGTTGTGTATTTCTCTGTATTGGATCATAATGTCACATGGTATGCTTACTTCCATTATTATTTCTCCATCCCCTTCGTAATCAGTAAACAATTCTTCATCAGTTACATCTTTTAGCATTATGTTTGGCTCTATGCATAGCACACTTCTCCATTCGCGTCCCTGCGCGTCCAGGCCTATGACCACAATGAGTTTGTTGGAAACTTGAACTGCCTCAATGTCTATAGACATAATTGTGCCTGGCACTACATCGGTTGGTGTGATTGGGCGGAATATGAAGTCGGACGGTATTCTCCACTCTTTTTGTGTTATTTCAGGCACTACTCGGGCTAATACCTGTATTCCATAGACGAACATGTCAATGGGAATCCCTCTTACTGCAACTTCCTTTGTAATCGTGCTTATTATCAAGAGTGCTCGTACGGGGCATACCCCTAGCGTCGAGCACACTATTCCTCTTTCAGTAAAGGCTATGGTCATGTTTAACTTACTGAGCAAGTCTCGTCCCATCAAATTGATTGGCGCGTCTTCGTAATACAATAAGGGTGCACGCACTGCCCCCCCCCCCTGTTACATCAAGATCTTTTGTATAAGGAACTTTTAAAATAGCCCCAGAGAACCCCTGCGTCTCCAAATTTCTTCCCGAGAGCTAAAACCGCCCTTCTGTGAGGCATGATTTTTCTGCTCCAGAGTCTACCATAAAGATAAACTGCTTGTTTCCCATCTCTGCCACCACTAGTGTTTCCTCATTTGCACTTTGTGTGGTGGATAGGACTGGACACGCAAGTGCTCCCTGTGGGCTGTCCTAGTCTTGGTATTTTTGCTGACCTGGCACTGAAAAAACGTGGTCACCCACGACCGTTACGCCGCGGAATGGTGCAGTGGCACCGTTTGCAGCTGCTGCAAAAGGGTTATCGTTTAAGTTCCCTACTGGGTTTTGTCTCGCCATGGGCTGTAGTGCGTTTTGCTGTTGTGGCTGTTGCTGCTGTTGTGGGACTGGCTGTCTGTTGCATTTGGGGGTCATAGCAGTATTGATCCTGTTGTTCCCCCCCCCTCACCATTGGAGCTCCACAAGGGCTACCTGGGTGTGGGCAACCCCACCCCTGTTCATTGTTCATGGGCTGTTGTTGCTGCCTTTGAAAATACCCTGATGGTCGCATTCTACAATCTCGTGAATAATGTCCCCATCTTCCACAATTCCAACACGACCCCTGTTGTCCTCACCTTGGTCCTTGCCCACCATACCCTATGTTTCGCATTCCTCCGTATCCTCCCCTCTGCCCGCGGTACCCACCTCTTCCTTGGGCTGGCCTGTCATGCTACTGCGATCCTTGACATGGCTGTTCCTCTTCGTTCCACGCAACCCACTGCGCTGCTATCCCAACGGGCCTTCCTCCCGCGTTTTCCTCTCCTTTGTTTCCTCTGTCTGCTGTTGCACTGGCAGTAATGGTGGCGACCTTCACTAATTTCGTCTGTACTAATTTTGCTTCGTCAGCCAGCCTCTTTTGCATGACCCCCTTTTCCTTCTCTTTGATCCTCCTCCAGTGGTGTACAATTATGCTCTGAATTTCAGGCCACCCTTTGGCTTCGATCCCAGCTACTTTGTCCAAGGCCTTCTGCACCTCTTTCGGCAACCCCTTTTTAATGATAAAATAGAATAAAGCTGTTGATTGATTCCATGCCGTACCAGTTTCGCTTCTCCATAAGTCTTGCACTCGCAAAATGAATTGCGCAGGATCCTCGTTCTCCTCCATAGTGCACTGCATCACTGCATGTAAATCTGGAACGTCTGCAAATGCACGCCGTAATGCATCCCCACACTTGTGCTCGAACATTATTGAATGGTGATCCATCGTATCTGTCACAGCTCATCGTTACTCCGGGAACCCTGCCCTTTCCCAGATTGTGTCTTCTTGGTCCCCGATTGCTGATACTAATAGACTTTTCATGTCACCTATAGCTAACGGCACGCCTGCCGTGTTTTTCTCAAATACATGTATCCACTTACCTGCCCCTCCCGTCAGCGGGGGGAGGAGTTTTAAAAAGTTGGTTTTGTCCTTTTGGGCCCACAGAATATAGTTTGGCCTACCTGCTCCTTTATGTATCAGTGGCATTTGTAGTTTGTTTCTTTCCCGTTCTGCTCGTCTTCCCTTTTTTCGTTTTACTTAGCAGTATGTTCCCTGTCCTCCCTGTTCGTTGTCTTAATCTACCTTGCCATAATGGTGGCGATGATGTGTCTGGGTAACAGCGTTTTGGCAGTGGGGAACCCTCTGCGGCAGCTGCCTCTTCGAATTCATCTAAATCGTCCCATATTGCTTCTATTTCTGACTCTAGCTCGTTATTATCCTCGCAGTTTTCCTTGGGTTCACTTCCTTGTCTTTCATCCTGATCTCCACTTTGTTGACTCTCCGCTGTATCTGGGCGTATAATTCTCAATGGTTTATTATTCAATTGGAACAGGAACTGTCCTGACTGCCACTCTTGTTCTTGCCTCTGCTGGGATGACGGCCCTTGCGATGCTACAGACTGCCCTGATACCGAGGCTGCTGGGGTTGCATTGCTTGCTGCCCCGATCGGAGGTGCGAGATCTGCCAGTGACAGCGGGGGTACCTCCCCTCCCCCTGGCAGCATTTGCCCTTTGTCACATAAAGCTCGTAACCGTGTTATTTCCATTTGTGCTTGTGCTAACTGACGGTTCAAATCACCTGTTAAACGTGGTTACCAGTCATTTGGTCGACAACCAAATGGTCGAATGACCATTTGGTCGACACCAAATGGTCAATTTTTTTTTTTTTTTAACATATTTTTTGGGGGGGGGGGGGTTCCGCCACCAAACCACCTTTTTATATATTAATTTTTTTTAACCAAACAAAACGGAAAGAAATATATAAATAAATTTTAAAAAAAAATCAACAATTATTTTTTTCGACCATTTGGTTTCGACCAAATGGTCATTCGATCTTTTTTTTTTTTCGACCAAATGAGCGGACACCGTTAAACATGCTATATCCACAGGAGGTGTATTCGTGGGGCCGTACAGGCCTCCTTTCTCATATGGTGGAGGTTCGGGGGCTGTTGCCCCGCCCTGAGCAGTGGCTGGTATATTTTTGTTACTTCGTTTTCGGTTGTAGTTGTTGAGCATTCCCCTTTTGGTGTCCCGCCTACTTCTTCAGGGTTTTTCTGCTTTTCTGTCATTCGGCTTGCACCTATCTCTGCCGTGGGGGAAACTTCTTCGAACATTCGCCATAAATCTAACACTTCTCTTCGGTTCTGTAACTGTTTCCCTTTGTATCGTGCTAGTAAATGTGTTGATACTAGATCCAATACTCTTGTCAAACGACCCCACTTCTGGCCAAATTGGTGTAACCCTGTCTCCTTTTATCTCAGTGATCCACTGATCGTGATACTTCTGTATCCTGTCGCTATATAGTGGAAGGTGCTGGCAAATATGTGCTAGTGGCGTTACTCCCCCCATGGCAATGTTTCTTTTCCTTTCTTGTGTATTCTGGTACCTTTGAATCTCTTCCCACCCCTCACTTGTTAGGTTAGTTACAATATGTGGAAATAATACATTCTTTATCAATGCTCACAATTACCATACGTCGCATTAGTTTTCTGAGAGGTGTTACCTGATCACCTCTAAAATGTATTTCTTTACTTTATCTTTTATCAATCACAAATGACTTGTACTGAAATACTTTAGCGTGTTCAACAAGACATATAAACAAAAGCAGACCGACAAACATAATCATGCACAGCCTGCACGCATTTGTTCTTTCCCTATTCCCGATACTGTCCCTGTTTTTTCTTCTTCCCTATGCTACCTACTATTTCGCATTCACTCCCCACCTTTTTCACCTTTATTATGTCCCAAAATTTCTTACCTTCACAGAAAAAGAATATTCTAAATATTCTAAGAATATTCTAAAAACTACTCCGAGCCTACACAAGATCCCTACTATTTTTCTCTTTATCTCTATTCTGCACTTGGTCGGGACAAATGCTACGCGGCGCCGCCTTCTACCCGTACGGGTTACGATACCACTTCTCTTCTTCTCACTTCTTACAACACCTAATGGCCATATAAAGGATAGATCAGAAAAGCCTCACCGTCACTCACGCAGACCCTATTCTTAGCTACCTTCCCTTTGTTGCCAATTCCCTTCTTCCCGTATTTCCCCTTACCTTCCTTTGGGGTCTTTGCAACCGGGACTCCACGTGTTCAGTCAGGTACTCCGAGGGTCGCCGCTCACGGCCGGACCTCGCTCAGGTCCGTCCCCCAGCCAAGCCGTGGCCTGCCTTGGCGAGCAGCTTTTTCGATCGGGTATTCGTCAACCAGGAACCCTTGACCCTTTCTTCTTGGTGTGCACAGTCTGGTCAACCGCGGAGGCGATGGTTCTGCTGGGGGGTGCCCCGGATCTCGCTGCCGGGCGGCGCAGGCCTGAAGGCACCTCTCTAAATCACGTCGCAGGGGTCACCAAAAATGTAGGTGCCTTTCCCCGGCTTACTACGTGTGAGAGAAAATAAAATAGCAGACATCCTCTTGTCGGGGAAAGAGGCACTGAGACCTGGCTGCAAGAGTTCAAAGGACGGTTTATTTCTCCAGCTAGGAAATAACCCAAAAAAAAACCTCCAGCCCCTCTTTACATCACAATTATATTTATATTAATTAAAGTAACGCTAACAAAAAATGCTAAATGGACCCGATTGGCCAGGCGGTGTGGTGCTGTAGGTGTGGGTAGCATCTCTTCCTCCTGGTTGGCTGAGGTCAGGGTCTGGTCACCGTAGTCACTACCTAAGCTAATATGTTACACACTAAATAACAAATTATTTAAAACATTTTACGCTACTTGTCACATTTCTACATAAGTCACACACAATGGTTATTGTCAGTACAATTGGGTCATTCGTGGCTTTAATTGGCGGCCTTGACCTTATTGTGCATGTAGAAGAATCAGGCTGTATTTCGCATCTTTTCCTAGGTTTCAAGACTCATTTAGTACAAATAAAAACATATATAGTAGTAAAAAATGCTTAAGGTTAGTAAGGAGTGTATTGGAGGGTTTCGCAGCACAGGCGAGGATCTGGCACTTGAAATAAATACCTTACAGGGGGTGCAGGGTCAGGATGGCTATAAATTGTTCTAATGGGGGTGGGTGGCTTGCACGTTTATAAGGACGAATCGAGCAGAAAGTGCTCAGCTCATCCTGGTTCACATGCCGGTTCTCAGACGAACAGTGATCTCAGAGGAAGAAAACTGTAGCAACTTTCTCCAGCTTCAGCGTGAGAATGGAAGCGCAGAGCTTTCCTTCGCAGGGGGAGTGCAAGGGTGGGGGCCAGCCAGCTGCCTGCGCACCTCGTGTGTGTGCGTCTCTGTCCTTGGCTGCTGCGGTGGAAGGGGAGCTGAGCATTGCTGTACTATCGCAGTGAGGCCCGTTTACCCAAGATGGAGTCGAAAGGGGGCACAAAAGATGGATGCCCCCGTGTCCTGCTCAGTAGTCCCATCTATGCAGCAGTCAACCATGGTTAACTTTACATAAGGGCAAGGGGCAATCCCACTACCGGAGACACGTGGTCCAAGCCTTGTACTGAGGAGCGTACGACGCGAAGGGGCCCGAGGACCCCTCGCTCCCATACAGTTTCTTCTCTGTATGTGTTAATGTTTGTTTTCAAATGTGGGTGCCCTGTCTAATTTGATTATTGCGTTCTTGGTTGTATCTTTTGTTATTTCAAACGGATCAATGAATGGTGTTAAATCTCTTTTAATGTATTGGCATATGATATAACTATAGTAGTGCATAAATAACCGGGCTCTGAGCAAGGAAATATTCCGAAAAGCATTAGCCACATGGTTATGTTTTGCTTTAGCCTCAGCACTAGCCTAATTGGTGAAGTGAATCAATTACTACATTCTGTTTAAGGAATACATATTTTTTGGATGAATAAAAACGTGATAAAAATTTAAGTTTGCACCAAATTAATACAAGAAAACTGTTTAAACCCGAAGTGGGTATTAAGGGTGTGCGGCCCACACTGAAGGCTAAGTAGCCTAGGTCTTTTCTTTTTCCAGTTACCTAGACATATCTGTCTTTCACTTTCAAAGTAGTGACAGTACATGAATAGGTGCTGTAGAGTTTCCGTCTCTTTTGAATTTGCACAAAATTGGCAGTTATGACCGAGATCAGAAGTTCCATAGCCAATCCATTTGTTAATACGGAAGATCGTATGGATTAGATCAAGTCGAAATCTCATGTAGGTTGGCCGAGCTTTATTGTCAGGAAAACACAAGAGATAGCGAGTATGCCGAGTCTGCGCGTGTCTAAAATTGGCATACTTTGTAAAAGAGGCGTAACAGGCAATTTTGTCCAAGTTAATAGCCCAAGCGTTCAAATGAAATCAACCCTGGGCGCTCAATTAGGTCTTGCTTAGCTAGATCAAGAGATACAAGATCCTTGAGCGTGCTTGGAAATGGTAGGTTGAGACAGGGTGGTCGATGCACAGCATAACATGAAGATTCTCGTATAGAGAATTTGGTGGAGGAGAGACCATCTTCATGAAGTTATTTAGCATACGCCATTCAAATCTGTCAGCAAGTGCATGTAGGCCCAGTTCGTGAATCAGGATAGGATTTGGAAGGTATCCCGGAAGCCCCAACACTGTTTTCCACACTTTTCCTTGGATTTTATTCAGTGAGGGGCCTACCTCTAGCAAACACTGTTCCAATCCATACAGTAGTGTTGGCTCAACCTTCAACTGATAAAAGCTTATCAAGGGAAGCAAAAAAAACGTACAATGGCGATGACATACAAGTTTCATCTGCGCTATCAGATGCACCACTTTAGAATTTAGAGATGTTTGCCATTTGTTAAGTGAGATGCTGTTGGAAAGCTGATAACCCAGATACGTCATCTCGCACTTGGTAAACATCTACTTTGAGTCGATGTGCCACCTAAATCTAGGCAAGCTCCTTTTAGCGGAGAAGACCAAGATGTTCGTTTTGTCTGGGTTAATGACCAAGTTATTTAGCAGGCAGTACTGGTAAAAGTAGTTTAGCTTGTTTTGCAGCCCAAAAGGCGTTCTGTCAAACATAACATTGTCAGCAAATGCTAACCACTTTAGGTGTAAATTTCCCAATTTGATGGCAAAGATGTCGTTTGCATCCCATATGGTGTTAATATCCGCAAGATACAGATTGAAAAGAACTGCTGCAAGGTTGCATCCTTGTTTCACACCAATTGCAGTGGGAATATTGTCTGACAATAGACCCTCAGAGTTGATGCGCACCCTGTGAGAAGTATTTTTATGCAAGAGCGCAATCAGTGCTACAATATGGGCTGGAATTCCATATGCCAACATTTTCTTCCATAGGCGGTTTCCAAGAACACTATTGAACGCTGATGATAGGTCCAGTGAAGCCATGTAAATAGGGCCATTGAAAGTCATGCAATGACATTAATAGATGTGAAGGAATGGTCGCTTTCAGCCGAGTGCCCATCGCCTTACGAAACCCAACCTGGGCTTTAGATAGAATTGCAGATATTACTATGCACCTTTCCAGGTCGTTTAGTATAAGACGAGCAAAGATTTTTGCTGCTACGTCGATTAAAGCGATGGGCCTAAAGTTAGCTGGATTGTCCAGGGGGCCCTTTTTGTGGATAGGAATGATTATGGCCACCAACCAAGAAGGAGGGATTGTTCCAGAGTGAATTATAGATTCAAAGCAAGTAAGCAAGTGCTTTATCCAAAAGTGTGGGTCGTCCTTGATGACTCATGGTGGAAGCCCATCCGGACCAGCCGCTTTCAAGAATGCTAATTTGGAGATTGACCAAATGACATCCTTCAGGACCCAAGTGCATGCAGGTGCAATAGTCAAAGGGGGAAAATCTGTCCGATTCCATGTGCCTAGAGGGCAGAGCATATTTCTCCTTGGTGTAGGCCTGACACCTGGCAGGCCTAGCAGCAACCAAGCGACCAAGCGATTTGCTGGCGTACGTGCATTGCGCTTGCATAAAAGCTCAATCATATAATGATTTTCAAGAATATGGAGCGCAATTTTTCCTTATATGTGGCCAACATAGACTTTTTAGCCAATAAGTATAATGCAGGAGTTGGGTGCAAGTTGGGTGCAAGCGTTTCGCAGATCTGTGATCACATCTGTCACACTCAACAAGAAACAATTGGGCCGTAGTCACAGAGATGTTGCAAGTGAGGTGGATATTGGTGCTAAGAGCACCATGATCACCCAATCCCAAGTTGGTAATCGAAATTGGGTCGAGGAAACCAGACAACTCGCTTGATGACAAAATAAGATCAATTAAAGAGCAAGAAGTACCACGCTCGCAAGAGGCTTTAGTACTGTGCAATGCTAGGGAAAGTGGATAGATATTCCAGGCTTAACAAAACTCAGACCATTGATTACCTCTCAAGCCAGTCTGCTTTGCGTATGGCGTAGAATCAGGGGAAGCAAGTCTAACTCCTTCCATGTCCAGACTTGCATTAAGGTCGCCCCCAATCAGGATTTCATGCATGGGATACTGCAACATGGCATTGGCCAAATGCCATATTCAAAGATTGAAAAATCGTTTCTAAGGATACTGCCATGGGGTTCCAATAAACTGAAACAAGCAATATTTTCTGGATGGGAATTCCTAAAATAGTCAATTCAACCATCACAAAATGATCAGTATGGTCCAGTAACTTAGCCGTGAATCTTAAGCTAGTCTTGATAAGAATAGCAAGGCCACCACTAGGGCGGCCAACAGAGACACGACGAGCCTGAACACACATAGCCTTCCAAGACGATATCAGTCATTGATATGGTTTCTTGTAAAAACATGTTTCAGGAGCATTTTGAGGCAATAACAGTTTGTGCCAGGCGTGTAGATTTTTTGCCCCACAGCACTTCCATGAAAAAAAAGAAAAATCGAGAATTTGGATAGTTATGAAGTAGGGATACCTTCCTTCATTGTGGCTGCCGCTTTAATAAATGGCTCCAACCAACTTAAACCATTTAGAGCCTTGGTCAAAGAAGCGAGTTGTTAGTATTTCGCTATTTGGCTCCACTACTGCAGTTGAAGCTGGGCCTTTAGGGCCCCTGTCCAGCGGAGCCAGGAGGGCAAATTCCAAAAAGGACCATGCAACATCCATCTCGTTAAAGAGATGGGGATGGAGACCCACAGTTGCAAAGTCCTCCTTATGTTCCAAAATGAGCTTGGTAATATTTTTTTGGCTGAACCCTTTAAAATTGTTTTGGTTTGCAAGTTTAACCCACTCGTTGTCCTTCGTGGCTAATGTTAGGCAGAAACCTGTGCAGTTCCCTTAGGGAACACTGCAAAAGATTTAGGACTACAGGTGTTAGCAGTAAACCCACTTGGTAGCAGTCTGTACCACCCAGATTTACCTGGTAGCTGTGGCTGAGCAGTCAGACTTCCCTCAAGAAGAGTTAGGCAGTATGCAAAGTGTACACAATAGGCACTCAGATACAATAATACAAGCAAACACTGACCAGAGCTTTGGTATCAAAGTATATAATTATTTATTTAAAAACACACTGTTTGAAACACTCCAGCACTCTTATTGTAAAATATTCTAAACACAGTTACTATTGTAATATATACACCCCTTTTTCCTTATCAGATAAATCACTGTAAAACACCACTTATTTTCATACAGAGGTGAGCGCTTAACTAGATGGCACTCCAATAAGTTTGTTAGAAAAGGGAGGGAAAAAGACAGAATATGGAAAGGTACACCACTCAGGAACACTTAGCAAGGCAGAAGAGCAAAAGTAACTGGTGAGCCAAAGTCCAAAGGCTGGGCCCACTCAGAGAGAGCATAGCACAAATGCGCCCAACATCACAGTTCCACTAGGCTTAGAAAGTCTTGCAGAGGGTTCAAAAAGAGTTTAGAGAGGCTTAGGAAAGTTTAGCCAGAGTGTCCCAGGCTAACCCAGGTTCGAAAGCCGGGGACTAAATCTACCCCGTACAGTCGGTAGCAAGGGAAGCCAGGCGGGACACGGTACCTTAAGTGGGAAGGATCCTCCAGCGGTGGCAGTTGTTCCTGGTAGTGGGTGCAAGTTGCGTCGTCGTCCAGGGGAAGAGAAGATCTCGACTTGGAGGAAAGATGAGGGTTGTTGCACTACCAGGGAGGAAACCAGCCGCAGAGTTTTCCGGTTAAAGGTGGTACCTTTGTTTCGCGGTCGTGGTAAAACGTGGTATCCCGGTTGCCGGGGTGCTTGGCACAGGCAAGGCGGCCACGAGGTACGTCGGGAAGGCGAAAAGACGGTGAAACTGGTTATCCCCACCAGTCAAAGGAAGAAGACTCTCCGGCGGGAGATCTTCTCTGTCGTTGGGAAAAGTGGTGAGACGGTCCAGCAGGGCTCCACCGGTGGTGGTGTCGTGGCAGGTCGGCTCGGCTTCTCCCTCGTCGGATTCTTAGGTCCTGTGGCTACTTCTCAAGTTCCAGTCCCCAAAGCCCTGCTTTTATGCAGCAAACCCCCATTCATTCAGCCTAGCTGTCACTCAAACATGCTAAGTGGTGAGCCAGCCGGCTCACCACTTGGGCCAATCAGGATGGAGTGCGACTTGAGTTGCCTAGGCAACTCAGTCCAGGGTGCCTTAATTCCCCTCCACCCCTCCTAAGTACCCCAGACAGAGTGGCACCACTTTGGAGGGCTTCTGTGGAGAAGCCCGCCAAAAAGTGGAACAAAGGGCTCGACTTGGGTTGGAGTCACAGAAGAGAACACAAACGCCATTTTAGAATCAAATTTTGGCAAAAAATACCAACCGGAGAATTAATATTAACCCTTTAAGTGCCATGGGTATTTCTCCCCAGTGCCGGGGCCTTTTTTGGTGATTTTGGTATGTGGCCATTCAATGGCTTGTAACTTTTTTGTTACATGAGATATCTCGGCCAAATTTGGCTCCTTTTTTTCCCCACATGTAGGCGGTCATAACGCCACCCAGGAATCCCAGGTTGCTGTAGGGGGGTGAGAGGAAATAAGGAAAAAGTGCGAAAATGTTGGGTTTTTTCAAAAAAATGCCAATAAAATGTACAAAGAAGCCTGTGGTTTTTTCCTTGTAAGAGCTAGGAACAAATGGTTTGCTGTGCTGAGTTCCCCAATTTCGTGGCTTTCAGGAACAGGTTGAGTGGAAATGGAAAACAATTATTTTGATGTGGTTATCAACCATTTTGTGAGAGGTAGGCGATTTTTGCCATTTTTGCCAATTGGACATGCATGGACGGAATGGAAGAAAAGGGCAGGAAAGCCAAATTGGAGGACAGAAAGGCATATATTTCTGAAAAGTAGACAAAATTCCAAGTTTAGGAAGGGGTGATTTGCATAGGTCAGGCAACAACTAGGTAGGGGAAACTGCCATCGAATGGGGGAAAAGCGAGAAAATGACTAAAAAAAAAGGTATGTGTTGGACATGGTTGGCTTGGTACGGCAATGGCTTCTATGAATTTTGAGAAAAGCAATGCTCCGCTACATTCCCCCGACTCTTGCAGTAAGGAGAGCATACCATTTTTGTAGTCTTTTTACAAAACAAGCAATACCACAAGCCAAACACTGAGCCATGGTACACAGGAGTTTTACGCTCACGGCCTGACCAGACGCACTTAGCATGTGTAAATTGGGAAGACCAATGTGGTGAGGAACGGCAGCCATACATTTTTTTGAAAGAGCACAGGCAGACCTTTTCAAGGGTAGGTGACTTGTGCAGGTTACAAAAGTGTATGGTGGCTAAAGCAGCGACTAAATGTAGGTCACATTTGGGAAAAGAAAGGGTTGTGAGACAAAGGGCACCAGCAAATGGGTCAAAACGTTATGAAAACCACACAAACAACACATGGCCTACCGTCCCGCGTTCCCACAGGTGTCCCGATGAAAACGGTACCTCACATGTGTGGGTGCACCTACCTGGCCGCCAAGGGGAAAGCCTAAAACACAAGTAGCCCCAAGTCTGTTTTCAGAGCGAAATCTCAGACATTCTGCCGACCGGCACAACGTACAGATATGGCCCTCGGGTGTCCAAGCCACCGAGGAAAACAGGGAACCCCATGCATTTCCGAAAAGAGGACACCCGTGGGAATCCGCAGAGGTATGATTTGCGCACATCGCCCCAGAATTTTTTACCCAGACAGCCCCGCAAAGTCTGAAATGTCGGGAAAAAACACTTTCTGCACATTTCGCTCGACGCACCCATCAAAACACGCCGCCAACAACACATGCCCTACTGTCACGCGTTCCCACAGGTGTCCCGATGAAAACGGTACCTCACATGTGTGGGTGCACCTACCTGGCCGCCAAGGGGAAAGCCTAAAACACTGCTATCCCCCCCAAAGGGTTTGGGGAGGCAACCGACAGATTTAGGCCTGGGGTGCTTCAGCCACCAAGAAAAACAGGAACCCCCATGCTTTTCCAAAAAGAGGACACCCGTGGGAATCCGCAGAGGTATGATTTGCGCACATCGGCCCAGAATTTATTACCCAGACACCCCTGCAAAGTCCGAAATGTGCCCCAGACTTTGCGGGGGTGTCTGGGTAATAAATTCTGGGGCGATGTGCGCAAATCATACCTCTGCGGATTCCCACGGGTGTCCTCTTTTCGGAAATGCATGGGGCTCCCTGTTTTCCTTGGTGGCTTGGACACCCGAGGCCCATATCTGTATGTTGTGCCGGTCGGCAGAATGGCTGAGATTCCCCTCTGCAAACAGACTGGGGGTTGCTTGCGTTTTCGGCTTGCCCCTTGCCAGCCAGGTGGTGCACCCACACATGCGAGGTACCTTTTTCATCGGGACACCTGTGGGAACACGAGAAGGTATGACATCTGCTGTTGGCGACGTGTTTCGGTGAGTGGACACAGGGAAATGTCTCTGAAATTGGCCGGCAATGAAGACAATTCTCATATATTTCGCTCTGGCCACCCTCCGAAACACACCGTCAACAACACGTGGCCTACCTTCCCGCATCCCCACACGTGTCCCGATGAAAACGGTACCTCATATGTGTGGGTGCACCTACCGGGGGCGCAAAAGGAAAAGGGTAACCGACTGGGAACCCCAAGCCATTCGCCACTGCCCATTTTGTTCATGTGGGCAACCTACAGATTTGGGCCTAGGGTGTCGAAGCCAGCAAGGGAAACAGGGAACCCCATGCATTTCCCAAAAGTGGACACCCGTGGGAATCCACAGAGGTCTGACTTACGCAAATCGGCCCAGAATGTAATACCCAGAACCACCAGCAAAGACCCACATGGGAGAAGGGTGCCCAAGGCCAGGGATATTACCGCCGACTTTGCTGGAGCCCTGGCTGCCCTGCGTTACAGCTTCTCTCCACCAAGGAGTCTCGGCAGTGTGCCAATACCTCCCCGAAGGGAAAAGCTAATGCAGCCCAGCCGCAACTCCAGGACAGTTGGAGGTGATCTGCCCAGACGGGCCATTCCCACCCACACCACCAACAATCCAGCCCCAGTCTCACCCACCCCACTGACAGTGGGCCCTAACCACAGAATAATAAAAAACAGTACTCGCATAACGTTGCAGCTGCTCGGGTAGAAAAAGCTGTAAACAAAACAAAGAACATGTGTTACCTACGGTCACACCAGCAAAATGTAGCCCTCCCCGGGGGCAGATAAGGAGGGGGGCTGTTCTACACTCCTCCTTGGGCCCAGGCGTCCGTTCCTAGGAGCAGATATCTGGTCCCAGGGAGGGCTGCATGACTTGGCACCCACTCCATTGCGGGTGGGGGGGAGGGGGTCAACGCCCCATCCCATTAGAAAATTCCCTGACCCTTTGGGGTGCCCCACCGCCCACCCCTAAAAAGCGTTCCACCATTTTCATTTTTTTCCTTTGGTAACCCAACTCCCCTTGGTGCAGAGGGTCACATTGGTGTGCCAATCTGGCGCCGGGGTGCCCAAACCTTACTGCCCCACCCACTGGGGGGGCCTGTCCCACCATTTTTGGGGGCCCTCTCCCCCCTCACCCCAAATGGCTGGCGGGGGCACCTCATGCAGGCCTCCCCAGGCCTCCTACAAACAGCTGCGTGAGGTACACCCCACCTCCATTTGGGGTGCGGGGGGAGAGGGCCACCACAAAAGGTGGGGCAGGACCCCCAATAGATGGGGCAGTAGGGTTTGGGCACCCTGGGGGCAGATTGCCACACAAATGTGGCCATCTGCACCAAGCGAAGTTGGGTAAACAAACAAAATAATCCAAATTCCTAGGCTGCTTTTTAGGGGGGGCTGAGGGGCACCCTAAATTGGCAGCGAAAGATTGTACTGCAACGGGGGGTGGCCCTCAGCTGCCCCCCACCCTAAATGGAGGGCCCCACCTCATGCAACCCTTCCTGGCGGCAGATAAGGGGGGCCCCACCTCTTGGATCCCTCCCTGGGGTCAGATGCCCCTTCCTAGGAGCAGATATCAGCCACCAGGGAGGGTTGCATGAGGTGGGGCCCTCCATTTGGGGTGGGGGGCAGCTGAGGGCCACCCCCCGTTGCAGTACATCATTCGCTGCCAATTTAGGGTGCCCCTCAGCCCCCCCTAAAAAGCAGCCTATGAATTTGTATTTTTTTTGTTTACCCAACTTCGCTTGGTGCAGATGGCCACATTAGTGTGGCAATCTGCCCCCAGGGTGCCCAAAACCTACTGCCCCATCTATTGGGGGTCCTGCCCCACCTTTTGTGGTGGCCCTCTCCCCCCCACCCCAAATGGAGGTGGGGTGTACCTCACGCAGCCGTTTGTAGGAGGCCCAGGGAGGCCTGCATGAGGTGTCCCTGCCACAAGTGACTATCCTGGTTAGTCTGAGATGGACGTGCATTGGTTAACTGGACATGTTGAGGTTGAGCCTCCAATTGTTCAGAAATAGCAACCTTTTTATTTTGCACCATTGGAAAAAATGTGTGCAGCTGAGATTGTGTCGTTTCACTACTTTTTGCAATTTGCCCTGATGGGAGAGCAGTAGGGTCACCATCACCCATAACTAATTTGCAAAAGTTTCTTGTCTCATCATTTAATTGTAATAGGTTTAGAGTAGGCTCATCCACAATCGGGAAAGACTTCAAGTTGGACAAGGGAGCAGCATTGGTTTTGGGAGGGCAGTTTGCCTCAGCCTTGCTGCTCTTAACTGCATTGTCTTTAGGCTCGACTTTGAAAAGGTTCAATCATCGTTGTGCTCTTAGAAACGATTTCTTCGCCTTGCGAGACATGAAGTGAGAGCCTACTCGGCTATGGCCCTTTTCGCCTGTCTGTATCCCTGCTTGTGCATTTTGCGGCTTTATGGTGGCTTGAGTATCAATGTCCGTCAGTGCAGATGGACTGTCAGGAGACGGGATTAACTCGTCGTCAGGAGCCAGTGGACCTCTGGCAACTTCCAGGACTGTAGTCAAGACGTTTCGAAAGAGAATTGAATAGAAGCTGCTCAACTTGAAGTCGATCATGATGGAGTTTGGACACTTCAAGAAGATTTATAGATTCATCATTCGACATTACTTCTATATGCGGTTGTAGGCCTTGGAGAGCCTCAGAATATGACCTACCTGTATAGGGTAGATCTTTGACCACTACATCCGTTTGAGTTCCCTGTGTTATTGAGCTCTACACAGACAGCTGTGGGTCTATGTATGGCTGGCTGGAGCAAAGTCAAAATTTTCTCTAAGTAACATAGAAAGAGTAGACTGCTCCTGAGCCAGAATATAACCTTCTATTCTGCAATTTGTTTCCATCATCAGGCCTAACAAACCCTTCATTTCTCTGAGAAAACAATGAGTAAGGTTGTGGGCCTTAACGAGAAAGTTAAGAATTCTCGTGATTACCGGGAAATTCTGTAGGTCATGATCGTGGATGTCAGTCAGCGAATCCTCTGCTGATTTTGGGAGTTTGTGGTCAGAGGAAACTGACCTTGATCATGCTCACTTAGAGAATTTGACGATGAGGAGCATATGCCTTTTGGCTGGAGAGGGTCTACTGGATCCAGTACTGGGCCCAGCATCAGAGAGTCTAGGGCCAAAGCGTTCCATTACTGGTGCAGTAAAATCTTTATATGTAAATTTGTCAGATAGATGCAAGTGAACTTGCTCCTTAGGGGCATGGGTTCTTGAAGCCGGAGAAAAGGGCCAAGAGACAACAAAACACGTTTTCCCAGCTCATTCATAATTGCCGGAGCAAGCACTGAAGTGTCCGAAATGGGCACAAAACCTTCCTGAGCATCTTTATATGGGCAGTTCGACTCAGCCTGATGAGATGGATCGTTCATCAAGTTAACTTCATCAAAGTTTGCGTCTTTGACATAAAATGATGTCATAATCTGATCAGGATTGGCTTCAGGAAAGAGGTCCATGCGTAGATTCGAATGGAGGACAAGGTGGCAAGGTCAAATCATCATCATCTATGGCTGGAGGCCCTTCGGCCGCGGGGATAAGTACTGACATAGATAGAAGAGACTTTTTGCAAAATGGAAGCAAGGGAAGTGTAACATTTGCTGGTTTACCAGTCATACCTTTAGATGGTCCCTTGGGAAGTTCACTCGGGCGATTTCCACTTCAAAGGGATCAACTCATGGTCAAAATTAGCAAGAGAAAAATTAGCCAAAACAATAATAGGCCCAAAAAGAAAGTGGCTCAGATAAAAATGTGGATAGTCAAGTTTAAAGAATTTCTTTAAAAATAGAATTAAATGTGTTATTAGAATCACTTAGTGAGAATGCGGCGGTGGCAAAAACACAGGCACCTATTGACAAATAAGGACCCAAGAATAAACTTCAAAGGCCGTTCAGCACTAGTATAAGGTAATGTACAAAAACTGGTTGAAAACTCCCTCCACTGAGCACAAGCACACCGCCCCTTTAACCAGATCTGCCCCCACTCCGGCACACTGGAACCGTTTACAAGACTAATCTAGAGGGCTCGAAGACGTCTCACAAGGTTATAGAAGGGATCATTGACGGGGCTTGGGCAGTAGAGTGATATCAAAAATCAATAGATCTATAAGGCCCACACACTTCACTCCATTCAATAGTCCAAAAAGTCAGTGATCGATATACTAACCAGTGTGTTTAATCCTCGTGAGGTTCAAAGGCTCCAAGGCCCACAGTCACCCCCTATGGCTAGTACAAAAGTAAGTCAGACAAAGTCCTCTGTGGGTGCAAGTTCCGGGGCTCAAATAGCAACAATCGCCCCTACTTCACCCAAAAAGACGATTGCCAAGTAAACAGGCACCTGGCCGACGCTCCACGGCCCAATGGGGTTCAAAGGCTCCAGGGCCAGCAGTCATCCCCTAGGGCTATAGCCAAAATAAGGTGGACCTGAAACACTGCATCAGTGAACTCAGGGGTGTCAAAACCGTCGAACACCTGCACCTCAATGATGCTGACATGGTTCAGTATGACAAGGACCTTACTGATGAACAAAAGCTCCAAGGCCCGCAGTCACCCCCCAAGGTAATGTCATTACAAGAGCATACAAGTGTAACTGTAGGTGTGGAACAGAAGCATTCAAGTCCAAGAGGACAAATCAGGGCTATGTATAACAATGTGGGCCTTGAGAGTGGCTTAGCTCTTTTTTTCAATTTTTTTTTAAATTAATTTTATCGGTTTAACACAAACCTTTAAAATATTTACAAAAAAACACAAAACACAACACATCAACGTATCACAGTCCTTTAGGAAGACCCCTCCCATTTTCTCTTCCGAGGGTCAAATCAAAATCCTTATTGCTCGTCAACCAACACTGAATTCAAACGATTTTCAATTATCGTTAGAAAACGAGTCAATGGTAGTATCAATTTCATGTCCGTTCCTTGGAACATATTGGCCCACCAATCGTCGGCAAAAAGGGAGGGGTGATTTAGGCTCCAAGGGCCCAGGTGATATGTCCTTTCTGATCGAAGTGCCGTGCAAAATAGCACCAAATGCTTAAAGGTTTCCTTGTCCTTAGTGCATAGTCTACACGTTAGATTGGAGATATTCATACTTTTCTATGACGCCAACCGCTCCTTGGTTTTAAATACATTTAGGTGCAGTGACAAACACTCTTCGAGCCTGAGGATCTGGAAACAACTCGATGTAACGTTGTGAAGAGTGTTTCGAGCAGCGCCTCGCTCATCATTTTTGCTGCAGTTCGTGACCAAGTTTGGTCCCAATCCGCACGCCAGATTTTTAATTTGGCGGCGTTCGGGTCATTATGCAGCATGTCTAGACTGATTCCAAATTCACTCAGAATCTCTTCGCATCTCCTGACCCACAGGGCCACCATGCTGTTATTTGTTGGCGTCAGATCGTAAAAGATGTCAAATTGCAGTATTTGCTTGCGCCGGCGAGTATTGCGAAACAGACTCACCAGAGTCCAGCATACCCTTGCATGGAGCGGAATGAGCAACAGTTCGTATCTCACACATGATGTCAGGATACCCCTTGGGAGAGACAATACCTTGGACCAGAAACAATTCTCCAGCGATGCCCAAGTTTCGTGGCTACATCCCAAGGTGCTTTCAGCGCCATATAGTAAAACCGGGATTACCTTTTGCTGGTAAAAAGCAAGCACCGGTTTTCATGAACATTTTCCAAATTTCTTATGCACGATGACAGCTTGACTTGCCAGTTGCTTGCATTTCCTTTTGGTTTCAATGACCCATGGACTGTCGTTGATTGACGAGTTTATTAGCATGACAAGGTATTTTACGCTCTCGTCTATCTGAATGGTCTCTTGACCCAGGTACCATCTCTGTTTTCTAGATTTACCTCCTTTACTATTCAGATTGTGTAACATCAGAATTTCGCATTTTTTAGCGTTCATCACCAGATGGTTAGTTGCAACATATTGGTCAACCGCGTTTAGCTTCCTCTGAAGGCCGACAGGAGTTAGGTCCATCAGGACCAAATCATCGGCGTATAGCAGCCAGCTTAGATGGGACTTTGCTACTTTTGGTGGAACAGAACTTATTGAATCAATCGCTAAACCTATATTTGATATGAATAAGCTGAATATTGCGGCACCTAGGGGACAGCCTTGTTTTACCCCTTTATAGGTTTTGATTGGTGCTGATAAAGTTCCAGAACTATCCAAACGGATTTGTATGGAGGTTTCAGAGTGCAGATCTTGGACTGCTGCTAATAAGTCAGCCGGACATCCCCAACTTTGTAGTTTTGACCATAGAAGAGGCCTATCGATAGTATCAAATGCACTTGAAAAGTCAATGAAGGCCAGATAGACCTTTGTATTAGACTTTATAGCCTCCATCTTCATCAGATTCAGAAGTAGCAGGTTTAGTGAGCAGCCCACTTGCTTTACAAATCCTGATTGCCTTTTGTCGACATGATTAGACTCGACTGCCCATGGCACGAGTTTTTGCTGCAATATTGTTGCGTAGATTTTCCCCAAAACATCCAATAATGCCACTGGGCGATAGTTTTTTGGGCATGTTCTGTCTCCCTTCTTGAATATGGGGACAATGACAGCAGATTTCCAAGATTTGGGGGTCCTGTGGCACTTACTTATTCTATCAAATAGGGCTACACATATGGATGCCCATAATTCAGGATGTTGTTTGATAGTAAAATTGGTAAGGCCATCAGGGAACGGTGCTCGTGAGTTTTTTGCGTTCTTGATTATTGATACAATATCCTCTCTTGGAAACGTCAAAGCCCACGGTTTCAAAGATGTTTCCAATGTGACAATTCCTGGTGCCTCTGCTTTGTAGAGAGATTCAAAGTGGGCTATCCATGCGGATTCCGGGACCATGCAGGACTGCAGATCCAATTGAGGAGCTTGAAAGTTATTGATGAGCCTCCAGAAGTCCCTCGAGTTTTTGTTCCTTAGTGTTGCAAGCATCTGTTCCGCATCGTTTTGCACTAAAGCATATTTGTGCATCTTCAACCAGTTCTTATATTTTTGTTTCACCTTCTTTATTTCCAGTTTTCGAGTAGCAGCATCTAGGGACTTAGTTCTCCTAAGTGCAGCACGCATCCTTTGTTTTTGGATCAGGATCTCGGGATCGAAATGATGAGTTCGAACCATGTTTGAATTTTTTAGACCTGTCTTTACGGTTTTGAATCGAGTCAATAATTGATCGTATTCCAGATCAGCACTTAATTGACAATACTGGATCATCACCACATTGACTTCACTCTCCTCCAATCTTAAGCGAACTCTATTGGATTCAACCTGGAGTTTATGTGGCCACTTTGAAACATCTGGAGGCAAGCAAAGACCAAATTTCATGAGTAACATGTCATGATCACCGTTTTCTTTTTCACAGATCTTCAGCGAATGTATCCTAGGATGCAAAGCTTCAGACACGAACATGTAGTCTATAATGGATGATGAATCCGCACGATGCCATGTGGGCACAGGTGGAATGTCACCACAGGTGCTTCCGTTCAACATCTGAATGTTACGTAGACCCATTTCGCTTAGCCATGCTTGTGCCAATGAGCCTAGATCTAGATTTTCTTGCTCAAGAAGGTCGATGTTTAAATCACTGCAAAGAATTATCTTGGACCAATCTAATGACTCCACCTGAAGATCAATTAATCCTGTTATCTGATCAATAAAATCCATTTTGCCTGCCCGTAGATGGTTCCAATACAAGTTCAGTATTACAATCTTGTCTTGCGTATCTTCATGAACACCGGCTCTTTCAATGGTCGTCTCTTGAATATAGGGAGAATGGTTGACAGAATTTAAGATACGCCAACCCGATGCTCTTCTCACCATAGTCAGCAACCCTGACATAGGACGCCCATGTTTTGATTTTATAGCCAAATTTATTACAATCTCAAAATCCGAGGATACCGCAGCTCACTTAACCAAGTCTCCTGTAAACACACGATATGCAAGTTGTCCAACCAGCTTGTGTTAAACAGATGTATAAATCCTCGTGTGTTCCAGGAGGCTAAACAGTACTCCGTGGGGTCTTCATTATCCTGGCATTATTGGGTATTTTTTGTGTTTAAGGCCCCCGCTAGCCATTGCCATTCATGATTTGCTGGGATGGAAGTTGCAGTTTGAGTATCCACTTTCATGGGAAAGTTCGCTTCTTTTGATTGTAATTCTTATTTGTGCATTTTGGCCATCACCTGCCACTCTACCATCACTCGTTGATATAGGAGTTTTCCTTAACGGACCATGATGGTTGAGTGCATTTCTGATCAAAAACTTGCTTCATAGTCGGCTTAGCTCTTTTCACACACGCATCCCAAAACAGTTTAGTAAGCAAGGGCGACTGCCGCAGAGAAGACAAGGAGGTCCGGGACACGGCGCACCTCATATAGAGGCGCCACATAGATCCAAGAGGTCACTGATGCGTGATTGCCTTAACGCACATTCAAAGGAGAGTACGGTCAGAAAGACAGTTCAAGTTCACATTTCGCGTGGGAGAGCAAACCGCATATAGTAATGAAAATGCAGCAAGAGCATGCCATCAGAGAGCGTTCCCTTGATGATGGTCATGGCGTATAACCAGCTTTATTGCACAAGGACTTGAAGAGATCACACGTTAGCAATATGAGCTAGTAGATACGGTTCTACAGCTAGCGTGGAGTAACAAGCATCTATAGACTTGGTTGCTGGAGTTACGGCATCGCTATTATAGGTGCGTAACAAAGCCCCTCAAAAAGTCTTAACAGGCGATCCCAGAAGTAAAAGAGAAGGGCCACCACAGCCACGGCTTCACGCTCCCACCGAACACCAAACGCACAGCTAGCAAATCGAATAGCTGGTGACTTCAGGTCTTCCGAGTAGTGAGGACTTCAGAAACTTCGTTGGAAGTGTTAGACCCCATCCATGAAATATCCGAACAAAAGTCCAGTATGGGAGTCAAACAGAGGAGTCTTTCCCCACTATCAACCACTAAAACACAGCCCCCCGGTTATACAATTTGTACATGTCAGATTTGCTGAGGGGACTGGAACATTTAAGGAATTTTCTAGCCAAAGTTGGTAGGACCCCAATTTCCTGGCTTACATTTGCAGATTACCTTATACTTTCTGAGCTGACACCTAAAGGACTTCAGTGAAGTCTAAATACAATATGGTAACATGCCCTGTCCAACCATTAGCATAAAAACAATCAGCGAAAGCATTAGAGACAAAGGTCTTAATTGTACAATTAGACTTGGTTATTGGATAAGGTCCCATTAGTAGAGACATCTGAAGTTTTGTACTGTATGGGAGCGAGGGGTCCTTAGGCCCCCTCGCGTCATACGCTCCACAGTACGAGGCTTGGACCACGTGCCTCCGGTAGTGGAATTGCCCCTTGCCCTTATGTAAAGTTAACCATGGTTGACTGCTACATAGATGGGACTACTGAGCAGGATACAGGGCATCCATCTTTTGTGCCCCTTTCAACTCCATCTTGGGTAAACAGGCCTCACTGCGTTAGTACAGCAATGCTCAGCTCCCCTTCCACCGCAGCAGCCAAGGACAGAGACACACACACACACACACACACACACACACACACACACCCCCCTCTCCCCCCACGGCTGGCCCCCACCCTTGCACTCCCCCTGCGAAGGAAAGCTCTGCGCTTCCATTCTCACGCTGAAGCTGGAGAAAGTTGCAACAATCAATATGCTACAGTTTTCTTCCTCTGAGATCACTGTTTGTCTGAGAATCGGCATGTGAACCAGGATGAGCTAAGCACTTTCTGCTCGATTCGTCCTCATAAACGTGCAAGCATTAGAACAATGTATTACCATCCTGACCCCCTGTAAGGTATTTCTTTCAAGTGCCAGACCCTCGTCTGTGCTGCGAAACCCACCAAATACACTTCTTACTAACCCTGAGAATGTATACTACTATATATGTTTTTATTTGTACAAATGAGTTTGAAACCTAGGAAAAGATGTGAAACACAGCCTGATTCTTCTACACAATAAGGTCAAGGCCTCCAATTAAAGCCACGAATGACCCAATTTTACTGACAATAATCATTGTGTGCGACTTATGTAGAAATGTGACAAGTAGCATACAATGTTTTAAATAATTTGTTATTTAGTGTGTAACATATTAGCTTAGGTAGTGACCACAGTGACCGGACCCTGACCTGCGTGGAGCACAAGATGTTTGATGTCCATCAGCCACTCGGCCAACCAGGAGGGAGAGATGAAGTGATGCCACCCTCACCTACCTCACCACACCGCCTGGCTAATCGGGTCCATTTAGCATTTTTTGTTAGAGTTACTTTAATTAATATAAATATAAGTGTGATGTAATGAGATTTTGGAAGGGTTTTTTGGGTTATTTCCTAGCTGGAGAAATAAACCATCCTTTCAACTCTTGCAGCCGGGTCTCAGTGCCTCGTCCCCGACAAGGGGTTGTGTCTGCTATTTTATTTTCTCTCACACGTAGTAAGCCGGGGAAAGGCACCTACATTTTGGTGACCCCCGCGACGTGATTTAGAGAGGTGCCATGAGGCCTGCGCCGCCCGGCAGCGACATCCAGAGCGCCCCCCAGCAGTACCATCGCCTCCGCGGTTGACCAGACTGCACACCAAGAAGAAAGGGTCAAGGGTTCCCGGTTGACGAATACCCGATCGAAAAAGCTGCTCGCCAAGGCAGGCCTCGGCTTGGTTGGGGGACGGACCTGAGCGGCAACCCTCGGAGTACCTGACTGAACACGTGGAGTCCCGGTTGCAAAGACCCCAAAGGAAGGTAAGGGGAAATACGGGAAGAAGGGAATTAGCAACAAAGGGAAGGTAGCTAAGAATAGGGTCTGCGTGAGTGACGGTGAGGCTTATCTGATCTATCCTTTATATGGCCATTAGGTGTTGTAATAAGTGAGAAGAGGAGAAGTGGTATCCTAGCCCGTACAGGGTAGAAGGCGGCGCCGCGTAGCATTTGTCCCGACCAAGTGCAGAATAGAGATAAAGAGAAAAATAGTAGGGATCTTGTGTAGGCTCTGAGTAGTTTTTAGAATATTCTTTTTCCGTGAAGGTAAGAAATCTTGAGACATAATAAAGGTGAAAGAGGTGGGGAGTGAATGTGAAATAGTCGGTAGAATAGGGAAGAAGAAAAAACAGGGACAGTAACGGGAATAAGGAAAGAACAAACGAGCGCAGGCAGTGCATGTGTATGTTGCATGATTAGTTGTTTGTTGGTCTGCTTTTATGTATATGTCTTGTTGAACACGCTAAAGTATTTTAGTACAAGTAATTTGTGATTGATATAAGGTAAAGCAAAGAAATAAACTGAGAGGTGATCAGGTAACACCTCTCAGAAAACTAATGCGACATATGGTAATTGTGAGCATTGATAAAGAACGTATTATTTCCACATATTGTAACTGACATACCAAGTGAGAGGTGGGAAGAGATTCAAAGGTACCAGAATACACAAGAAAGGAAAAGAAACATTGCCATGGGGGGGAGTAACGCCACTAGCACATATTTGCCAGCACCTGCCACTATATAGCGACAGGATACAGAAGTATCACAATCAGTGGATCACTGAGATAAAAGGAGACGGGGTTACACCAATTTGGCCATTAGGAGGGTCGTTTGACAAAAGAGTATTGATCTAGTATCAACACATTTACTAGCACGATACAAAGGAAAACAGTTACAGAACCGAAGAGAAGTGTTAGATTTATGGCGAATGTTCGAAAAAAGTTTCTCCCACGGCAGAGGTAGGTACAAGCCGAATGACAGAAAAGCAGAAAAACCCTGAAGTAGGCGGGACACCAAAAGGGGAATGCTCAACAACTACAACTGAAAACGAAGTAACAAAAATCTATCCCTTAATGACTAGGCCAGCGGTAGGGTTTAGTGAACCCCTGTATATACCACCCACTGCCACTGCCCAGGGCGGGGCAACAGCCCCCGAACCTCCACCATATGACAAAGGAGGCCTGTACGGCCCCACAAGCGCACCTCCTGTGGATTTAGCACGTTTAACAGGTGATTTGAACCGTCAGCTAGCACACACACACAAATGGAAATAACACGGTTAAGAGCTTTATGTGACAAAGGGCAAATGCTGCCAGGGGGAGGGGAGGTACCCCCGCTGTCAATGGCAGATCTCACACCCCCGATATGGGCAGCAAGCAATGCAACCCAGCAGCCTCGGTATCAGGACAATCTATAGCATCGCAAGGGACGTCATCGCAGCAGAGACAAGAACAAGAGTGGCAGTCAGGACAGTTCCTGTTCCAATTGAATAACAAACCAGTGAGAATTATACGCCCAGATACACCAGAGAGTCAACAAAGTAGAGATCAGGGTGAAAGACAAGGAAGTGAACCCAAGGAAAACTGGGAGGATAATAACGAGCTAGAGTCAGAAATAGAAGAAATATGGGACGATTTAGATGAATACGAAGAGGCAGCTGCCGCGGAGGGTTCCCCACTGCCAAACCGCCGTTATCCAGACACACCATCACCACCATTATGGCAAGGTAGATTAAGACAACGAACAGGGAGGACAGGAAACATACTGGTAAGTAAAACGAAAAAAGGGAAGAACGGGAAAGAAACAAACTACAAATGCCACCGACACAAAGGAGCAGGTAGGCCAAACTACATTCCGTGGGCCCAGATGGACAAAACCAACTTGTTAAAACTCCTCCCCCCGCTGACGGGAGGGGCAGGTAAGTGGATACATGTATTTGAGAAGAACACGGCAGGCGTGCCGTTAGCTATAGGTGATGTGAAAAGTTTATTAGTATCAGCAATCGGGGATCAAGCAGACACAATCTGGGAAAGGGCAGGGTTCCCGGGAGTAGCGATGAGCTGTGACCGACACGATGGATCACCATTCAATAATGTTCGAGCACAAGTGTGGGGATGCATTACGGCGTGCATTTCCAGACGTTCCAGATTTACATGCAGTGATGCAGTGCACGATGGAGGAGAACGAGGATCCTGCGCAATTAATTTTGCGAGTGCAAGACTTATGGAGAAGCGAAACTGGTACGGCATGGAATCAATCAACAGCTTTATTCTATTTTATCATTAAAAAGGGGTTGCCGAAAGAGGTGCAGAAGGCCTTGGATAAAATAGCTGGGATCGAAGCCAAAGGGTGGCCTGAAATTCAGAGCATAATTGTACACCACTGGAGGAGGATCAAAGAGAAGGAAAAGGAGGTCACGCAAAAGAGGCTGGCTGACGAAGCAAAATTAGTACAGACGAAATTAGCGAAGGTCGCCACCATTACTGCCAGTGCAACAGTAGACAGAGGAAACAAAGGAGAGGAAAACGCAGGAGGAAGGCCCGTTGGGATAGCAGCGCAGTGGGTTGGAGAGGACAAAGGACAGTGGCACGGAGAGGAACAGCCTTGCCAAGGATCGCAGTAGCATGATAGGCCGGCCCAAGGAAGAGGTGGGTACCGCGGTCAGAGGGGAGGATACAGAGGAATGGGAAACAGAGGGTATGGTGGGCAAGGACCAAGGGGAGGACAACAGGGGTCGTGTTGGAATTGTAGAAGATGGGGACATTATTCACGAGATTGTAGAATGTGACCATCAGGTTATTTTCAAGGGCAGCAACAACAGCCCATGAACAATGAACAGGGGTGGGGCTGCCCACACCCAGGTAGCCCTTGTGGAGCTCCAATTGGGCGGGGGGGGGACAACAGGATCAATACTGCTATGACCCCCAAATGCAACAGAGACAGCCAGCCCCACAACAGCAGCAACAGCAGCAGCAGCAACAGCAAAACGCACTACAGTCCATGGCGAGACAAAACCCAGTACGGAACATAAACAATAACCCTTTTGCAGCGGCCGCAAACGGTGCGCCTGCACCATTCCGTGGCGTAACGGTCGTGGGACACAACGTTTTTTCAGTGCCAGGTCAGCAAAGATACCAAGACTAGGACAGCCCACAGGGAGCACTTGCGTGTCCAGTCCTATCCACCACACAAAGTGCAAATGAGGAACCACTAGTGGCGGCAGAGATAGGAAACAAGCAGTTTATCTTTATGGTAGACTCTGGAGCAGAAAAATCATGCCTCACAGAAGGGCGGTTTCAGCTCTCGGGAAGAAATTTGGAGACGCAGGGGTTCTCTGGGGCTATTTTAAAAGTTCCTTATGCAAAAGATTTTGATGTAACACTGGGGGGAAAAACAGTGCGTGCACCATTATTGTATTACGAAGACGCACCAATCAATTTGATGGGGCGAGACTTGCTCAGTAAGTTAAACATGTCCATAGCCTTTACTGAAAGAGGAATAGTGTGCTCGACGCCAGGGGTATGCCCCGTATGAGCACTCTTGATAATAAGCACGATTACAAAGGAAGTGGCAGTAAGAGGGATTCCCATGGACATGTTCATCTATGGAATACAGGTATTAACCCGAGTAGTGCCTGAAATAACACAAAAAGAGTGGAGAATACCATCCGACTTCATATTCCACCCAATCACACCAACAGATGTAGTGCCAGGCACAATTATATCTGTAGACATTGAGGCAGTTCAAGTTTCCAACAAACGTATTGTGGTCATAGGCCTGGACACGCAGGGACGCGAGTGGAGAAGTGTGCTATGCATAGAGCCAAACATAATGCTAAAAGATGTAACTGATGAAGAATTGTTTACTGATTACGAAGGGGATGGAGAAATAATAATGGAAATAAGCATACCATGTGACATTATGATCCAATACGGAGAAATACACAACCCACTCATGGCTAACATAAAGGCCCCACCGACAATATTTGAAGAAGACATGGCCAGGGTAGCACCTGAAATTTGGACTACAGGACCACACGAAGTGGGATTGTTGCACGAGGTAACTCCCATAAAGATAAAACTGAAACCAGGTGCCCTCCCACCCAGAGTGAAACAATACCCAATATCCAAAGAAGCAGAGGGAGGTATTAGAGAAACAGTGAATGCACTCCTAAGCCTAGGTATTTTAGTGCCATCAACTTCCCCATGCAACACAGCAATTTTTCCGATTAAGAAAGCGAAAGGAGGGGCGTGGAGAATGGTCCAGGACCTCCGCCCACTCAATGACGTCATCCAAAAAGAGTTCCCTTTAGTGCCTAACCCGGCATCAATATTGTGCAGTATACCAAAAGAGGCAACTTGCTTCACTGTCATTGATCTGAAAAATGCCTTTTTCTCTGTGCCACTCGTACCAGAGTCGCAGAACCTTACAGCTTTTACATTAGGAAACAGCAGATATGAACATTGCAGACTCCCACAGGGGTATTGCAAGAGCCCAAGCATTTTTAACAGAGTACTACGAGAAGACATTGGCAACATAGATGTAGGGAGCACCATTATACAGTACGTAGACGATTTACTCGTCTGCAGCAAAACAGAAGGAGTGTAGAGAAGACTCGATAACACTGCTTAACGTATTGGCTGCCAAGGGATACAAGGTGGACAAAGGAAAGTTACAATACTGCCTTGCGGACGTTGTGTATCTTGGCCAGCAAATATCTAAAGATGGAAAAAGAATACTACCAGACAGAGCAGCGGCCATTCGACACATTATTTTATCAAAAACAGTGAAGGACATGCAGAAATTTCTTGGCATATGTAACTATTGCCGAGCATGTATCCTCGATTACGCAGCACACACACGGCCAATGTTACAAGCACTGAAAGAAGCGCAAAAGAACAGGGCTCCAATAAAATGGACACAGGAGACAATTGCTCAATTCTCTCGATTAAAAGACCTTATTTCAGACGCCCCAGTCCTTGCAAATCCAGATTATGAAAGATAATTTTTCCTGTTTTCACACAGCAATGGAACATTAATGACAGCAGTATTGACACAAAAGACATCGCTAGGCCACAAACCATTGGCGTACAACAGTGGAATTTTAGACTCAGTAATGCAGGGACATTTCGCTTGCGAACAGGCCCTCGCTGCAGCGGCCTTCGCCATTGAGAAAAGTGCCATGATCGTAATGGGATGTTCAGTGACGCTATATGCGGAACACTCGTTATTTGCCATCTTGGAAAGATCAAAATCTACTCTCAAGACACAGAGAGCCTCTGCTTATGAAATAATAATATCAAGTCCAAATGTGCATGTGGTCAGATGCAAGACAGTGAACCCAGCCACATTCATTACAGAGCCATGCACAACTGAGGATTTACAGGAACACGATTGTAGCACACATGAGGGAGAGGGCAATGACATTCCCAAAGCAAGAGAAAACGCCCTTACAGAAGGAGAATTTATTTCATAGACGGGTCAGCATCCATAAACTCAGAGACAGGAGAGAAACATGTGGGGATGGCGGTAGTGCGCATGGAAGAAGACACATACAAAGTGATTGTTCAAAAAAGCCTCCACTCACACTACTCTGCACAAGCAGCCGAACTGATCGCACTAATTAGCGCGTTACACACAGCCAAAGATTGTGCCATGACAATATATTCAGACTCGGCTTATGTCACCACCACAGTTCACTCAGGGCTATCACGTTGGCGAAAAAGAGGGTTCAGAAGAGCAGACGGGTCCCCCGTACAACATGCCACATTGCTAAATGAACTAATCGAAGCTTTAGCAGAACCATCAGTAGTAGCGGTGGTTAAATGCCAAGCCCATACCAATAACACAGACGCCGTCTCATTGGGGAACGAGGCAGCCGACGCAGCGAAGGCAGCCTTGTACTTCAATAAGACACCAACATCAGAGTATATTGTAAAAACAACCACAGCAGAAGCATACAGTAATACGCCTATAGCACAACTGATAGAACTCCAGAGAAGGGCCCCACCGGAAGAGCAGGAGTTTTGAGGCAAACGAGGATGTAAACAGTCAGCCACAGATCTCATTTGGAGACAGGAAACGACAGGCAAGGTAGTGATGCCTGTAGAATAATTAGAAATAGCATTCCAACAACTGCATTTCCCAGCTCACGTTGCAAATCACATTGCCTCAGATATTCAAGAGGATTGGTTTGTTCCTAATCTACACAAATACTTGTCTAAATTTGTGATTGAATGTACTACATGCCAAACTTACAATTCAGGAATGACATTACAAACTTTGCGTGGCACTTTGCCAAGCCCTGCAGGTCCATTTAGAGAACTACATATCGACTACGCCGATATGGGAGAAAGATGTAATGGGGCAAGATACTTGATTGTGGTGGTATGCCCTTTTTCAAGGTGGGTAGAAGCAGGCCCCTGTCCCCATCCTGATGCAAAATGTGCTGCTAAGTTCCTTGTGCGAGAAGTATTCTCGCGGTGGGGAATCTGTGACGTGATCCATTCAGACAACAGCACGCACTTTGTGAATGACCTCTTCAAGGAAGTAACCTCCCTTCTGGGGGTGAAACAAACTATGTTCGATTTATCATCCGATAGCCAATGGAGTTGTGGAGAGGATCAACGGGCTGCTCAAAAGCAATTTATCGAAATTATGCAGCACGTTGAAAAAAAATTGGGTATATTGTCTGCCCCTAGCACTGTTCCAACTCAGAAATCAACCATGTAAGGATCATCATTTAAGCCTGCACGAAATCGTGACGGGAAGGAGAATGCACACGCCGTTCTCCCCTGTTAGGAGGGCGTCTGATGCGCACAGGGCTGCCACAGTGCTGGGAGAAGAGTTTAAGGAATACCTAACACAGCTAACGCGCACAGTACGCAGCACAGCGAAACAAATTGTTTCACCATTCACTGAAGATGTAGCAACAGACACCTCCATGCCGACAGCAGAAAGCCCGGAGGGGCCTTTAATGCCAGGGGAGCATATTTACGTCAGAAATTTTGTAAGAAGGTGGAATTCACAAGGTGTACAGCACCCCAACTGCAGTTAAAGTTAAGGGGTTAAAATACTGGGTGCATCTCTCAGACGTGAGAAGGGCACACAGTGTTGCACCTCCCCAAAACGAAACTGACTGTGTAGTTGCCATCACTGGCACAGGTTGACATGATGAAAACTGCAATTTAGACAGGGAAAGTATAGGGGAAAAGCAAAAGGTTTTTACATATTTTGTCTCTCTCTCTCTCTCTCTCTCTCTCATTCTTTTCTTCTCATATAAACCGTGTTGCCTTTTCTATTTTTCCTCATTATTTCCATGATAAAATGAAAAGGAATTGTTAAATGCCTGAGTAAAGAAATGAAAAAGAAGGAACACTGCAAATATGTTTCTTTTCATGATGACTTAACGAATTTGTCTCGCCCACATAGGTTCAACATGAGCCAATGTGATGAAATGGCTGAGCAGGCTGAAATGTTAGATAGAAATAGGGATGCCACTAGGGCCAGTAGATCAAATAATTTGGAATGTGTTATAAAATATGCTGCCATACTATTTGCAATAATTATGTTTTATTTTATTTGGTATAATGTTGTTTTATATGTGGCAAATGAAATGAACAAAGGGGGAAGCAGAACTGATATGACAAAACCAGGGTCTAAACTAATATGGACTGAAGCAACGACTATGCTGAAGGACACTTATATTTTTACTATTCAATTCAATGTTATAACGTTGCAGTTTGGACAATTGCATGTAAATAAACTGCTATTCCATTGTTGAGTAATACTGTGGCCCAGGAAATAGAGCCTGGATGGAATGTAAATGATGATTATTATTGGTTGACTAACTCCAGAAATACAAGCATGCATACACACACTGCACAAGAAACCCCTACTGAATACACACGTCACCATGAACAACATAGATGAAGCATGGTCTAGAATATTCCCACTGCAATATCCACGAGTTGGTACCCAAATAAAAAACAGAAGGAGGAGAAAAAGGGGGTGGGAACAAACAGATACGATATTTATCATAACGTGGGGTGAGATGAAATAGAGGACCCCCGACACCCTGACCAATCAAACAAATGGTATTCAGACATGAGCGCCGCAGCAAAGCAAGCAAGTAATGAAAGTTGTTGCGTGTTCTCACTTATTCCTCACGCAACTGGAACCCCAAAAATGTTAATCCCACAAGAAGTACCCTTGTCTGAGGCCCAATGTTTGATTCATCTGATGCTGTGTAGAATAAAAAAGACATTTCAAGCACACACAGTCACTATGGAAAAATTGGAGAACGAACAAACTTGCACCAGCAGACGACAAGGAGTAATCTGCCTCCGAGAGCCATTTTTCAACATAAAAGGGACAAGGTATGCAGACAAGTGGCATGATGAAAGGATTGAATGCAAAGCTGAGGGGCTTCGAGGGCTGCCAGATGAAACATACGAGTGGGCAAAAGAAACGTGCATCCCCATCTGGTCACAGCATATCACCAAGCTGACATGGGTCACACCCCTGGAGAGACCCATAAAGATTCAAAAGGAAATACTGCACAAACTTTGCTTCCATGGAGAAGGGAAGGTGAACATGTGAACCGTGCGGCAGTGCAATAAAACTTTAATAATGCCAGTTATGAAAAAAGGCACTGCTGCATTAATGAACATATACTGGATCTGTGGCAAACAAGCTTACCTGCATCTCCCAGCATCCTGGAGGGGCACTTGTGCCCTAGCCACACTTCACTCAGCACTAATGGTGATACCAGAGAGCCACGTCCAGTTTACAGCAAGGCCTTCGGCTGACACATCGACAGCAGGCCTATCGACTGACACATCAGCAGCAGGGCAATCGGCTGAACCATCGACAGCGCCGATGAGACAATCACGGAGCCCCCAGCATACGAACGATTGTCAGAAGAAACCTTGAAAACCAAATTGTCACGCAGCAAAAGATCCAATTATATTTCGGCCAAATCGTCAGAACTCCTTGCTGAAATCCCACAACAGTATAAGCTTTTTTCATCTGCAGAAACATTCTTTGCATCGTTTCTAGCATCAGGCGTTCAAGCAAGGGCAAACGCGAAATGACTGCTCTGGGAGCTCATCCGATTCAACATCATAAAAATAGAGCTCCGTGCACTGCGCCTGATGACGATGCAAAACAGATATGTCTTAGATCTTATCACGGCGATGGACGGTGGTGTTTGCAAAATAATTGGGAGGGCGTGTTGCACGTTCGTACCAACTTCCGATGCTGATAACGGGACACTGTCACATATGATAACAGCAGTGCATAATTTAGGAGAAAGAATGAGAGCAGAAGGTGGAGCAGACAACACCACGTGGTTCGACGATCTGTTCAGCTGGATCCCATCATGGGTGAACATCGCAGCGAAGATACTCATTCCCATTATAGTCTTTCTTCTCCTAATATTCTGTGTGTGCCAACTGGGACTAAGATGCTGTGAAAATAATATGCCTAATTCAGCAATGATGATGGTAACAGTGGGCCGACATACAACGGTGGCTACCATGATATATGCCCAAGTACAAACCGGAGAATACACCACACCACAGTATAGGATGACTGCCATCTATAGACAGTATGGGGACATGGTCGATAATCTACATTACACTACCATTAGAGAACCAAAGAACTTGCTGTGGTAGAACGAGGTTTGGATAGATTTAGATGGGGATGGTGGGATATACTTAATGGTCACCCCAGAAGAATACGCAAGAAGAGGTAACAGCTTAAGAAGTGTGTGCAAAGCATGGATGCCAATAAAGGGTACACCTGCTTGGGATGAGGCTGTGGCTGAAGCGGAGCGCTACCGAAGGGAGAACGAGGAAAGAACGAGATAAAGTAGTTTGTTACTTTAGATGTAACGAAAGGGGGGAATGTATGGGAGCAAGGGGTCCTTAGGCCTCCTCGCGTCGTACGCTCCTCAGTACAAGGCTTGGACCACGTGCCTCCGTTAGTGGGATTGCCCCTTGCCCTTATGTAAAGTTAACCATGGTTGACTGCAACATAGATGGGACTACTGAGCAGGACACGGGGCATCCATCTTTTGTGCCCCTTTCGACTCCATCTTGGGTAAACAGGCCTCACTGTGATAGTACAGCAATGCTCAGCTCCCCTTCCACAGCAGCAGCCTGTCAAGGTCCAGTCTTGAAAGCTTCCTGCAGGAGTGATGCTGGCCCACCAGACTCACGTCCACATACGCCCACCCTAACCCAAGTGTGCCAACTCAACAATCTCTCAAAAGATATAATTACTAAATTGGCAAACCCAAGGGGAAAGGGGAATGGAGAACAAAACAAAAGCAGATTTTCACTGGTTTCTATGTAGACCTCTCGACTACTGGTTTTGCATCTGGAACTGGATTACTGGAATGGTTATTCATCAGTGTCTTGTCTGTGAAAATCTAAACACAAATAATATATACTTTAATTATAACTCTACACATAATTAAACTTCTAATTCTTTATATGTTTTCAATTGAAGAAGGGTAAATACCTGCAGCCTATGCTTGATAGCTGATAGGCTAAAATAATTATTGCTAAGTATCTTTCTTACAAAAAATTTTAAGTTGCTTTTTGGAATTCTTTTACTAAACTTATTGCCACTAGAATCGTAGTTATTGTAAAGAATGAATTGTCCAAAAATACTTAAAAAATGAGTTCTTGAATTCTTGAATGATTCTTTATGTTTAATAGTTGAAAATCTGAAGTTGAAGATACATGCTATTTATGTTTTCAGAAAATAGCGTATTCACACCTTTTACTCCAAAGATGATACAAAAAATCCTTACATTAAAATGTGCTCAAAAGAATTGAAGCAAAACTTGACACCAACGGATCCGGGCTCTTAAGGAAAAAATACACGCACTAAAACGAAGAACAGCGCACAAAGAAAAAAACGCGCTTACACATGATCAGCGCACTTGAAGAATCTCGCTCTGATGAACCGCGCTCTCAGAAGATCCGCGCACTCAGAAGATCCGCGCACACAGAAGATGAACCGCGCAATAGATGAACCGCGCTCTCTAAACAAAGACCGCGCACTACTAAAGATTACACGACGCCACTGAAAACTCTAAACTCAAACGCTCATATTACTTCCTTGGTAAATACACAGGAAACGAGACGTGAATTCGTCACAACCAGGAAGAAGGAATACCCTGAAGGACGCACGATATATGCCAACAGGTCCTTTACTCTAAAGTAAACTATAACGAATTCACGCGCACACGAATTATATTAATCTAGATTAGAAAGGTTAGTATTGTTAAACGTTTATAAAAATGCAGAAAATGTATATATATATTCAGACCTCAAATTCTAATAAAGATAAAATACTAAAGCAACCGCAATTTCAGCAAAACGAATGTTACTTTTACCAGCCGGTAAACAACACGAGAAAATGAGTGCATGAAAGTTCATAGCTTAATAAAATTACTGTTTTCAAAGTTCTTTTCAAAAATAACTTCTTGGCACAATTAGTAGATATTAATATCTTGATAACGATTTCTCAGAAAGACTTAGCTTGCTTCATCTGTAAAGAAATTGTTCTTTGAACACTGAATGAGTTCTTCTTGAAGTTTCTTTATCTTCTCAGTAGTTATTTCTTTTAAATATAGTTTTCTATAATTCACTAAAGTTTAATTTTCTTCAGAGCTAATATAACTGCTACTTTCCTCTAAGGAAACTGGAATGAAAGGCAGTTTAGAATGTTGGTAAACATTCCAAACTACATCACACTACTTCTCCTCCAATCATTAGTGTTGAATTGAACCTCCATCTTGGTTTGGGGAATTTGGTACTTCCTGTATATATATATATAACATTAAGGAAACTTATTCAGATATTGGCAAGAGAAATTCTGAATTAAAACCCCACATCACTCAACCAGTTCTCCTAATAAAAAAAAAAATTATAATAAAGGAAGATTAAAAATAAATGTTTACTTAAATCTTCTTAATGAAGATTTTCTCATTGAAAATCGGGAAAAATGCCATGGAATCCTGACACAGCCAAGGACAGAGACACACACACACACACACAAGACGCGCAGGCAGCTGGCTGGCCCCCACCCTTGCACTCCCCCTGCGAAGGAAAGCTCTGCGCTTCCATTCTCACGCTGAAGCTGGAGAAAGTTGCAACAATCAATATGCTACAGTTTTCTTCCTCTGAGATCACTGTTCGTCTGAGAATCGGCATGTGAATCAGGATGAGCTAAGCACTTTCTGCTCGATTCGTCCTCATAAACGTGCAAGCCACCCACCCCCATTAGAACAATTTATTGCCATCCTCACCTTGCACCCCCTGTAAGGTATTTCTTTCAAGTGCCAGACCCTCGCCTGTGCTGCGAAACCCACCCAATACACTTCTTACTAACCCTGAGCATTTTAACTACTATATATGTTTTTATTTGTACTAATGAGTTTGAAACCTAGGAAAAGATGTGAAACACAGCCTGATTCTTCTACACAATAAGGTCAAGGCCTCCAATTAAAGCCACGAATGACCCAATTGTACTGACAATCATTGTGTGTGACTTATGTAGAAATGTGACAAGTAGCATAAAATGTTTTAAATAATTTGTTATTTAGTGTGTAACATATTAGCTTAGGTAGTGACCACAGTGACCAGACCCTGACCTGCGTGGAGCACAAGATGTTTGACGTCCGTCAGCCACTCAGCCAACCAAGAGGAAGAGATGCCACCCACACCTACAGCACCACACCACCTGGCCAATCGGGTCCATTTAGCATTTTTTGTTAGAGTTACTTTAATTAATATAAATATAAGTGTGATGCAATGAGGGGCTGGAGGTTTTTTTTTGGGGTTATTTCCTAGCTGGAGAAATAAACCATCCTTTGAACTCTTGCAGCCGGGTCTCAGTGCCTCTTTCCCCGACAAGGGGTTGTGTTGGCTATTTTATTTTCTCTCACACGTAGTAAGCCAGGGAAAGGCACCTACAGTACTTAGGTTTCACAATTAACAACATAAAGTCTTAAGTGGGGGCAAAGGAGAGGATCTCTAATAAAATGTGACCATTAGTCGTAAATCTAAACAAGTTGGATGTTTGTACAGCCACTTATTTTGGCCGAAAAACAAAACATTATCCCAACAATCTTTTGCCTTACTTTGGCAAATTAGTGTTGAAGTGACAATTTGTCGATACATTATCCACCAACCTCGAGGCATCTCCATGGACATTATAAGAAACGAACTAGCTCTGTCATAAGAGCTAGGACTGGCAAAAGTCTCAGCAAGCCGCTGAGCATTTTCGAGTAAGGTTTGAGGCATCTCTCAGCCTGCTAACCAACATACTAAGAAAGGTGAATTGGGTGCCTGATGCCTAAATTGTAAGCTACCTTTCCCACTGAACCTTATGTTTTATTGACTCCCATAATGCTAAGCAGATTATGTTTCCACGTTGACCCTTTCCCTCATCTGATAACTTGCAGATGCTTGTTTTATTACTCATGGGGTACAATTTATCTAGTTAAGAGTGCCCCAGATAGGAATTTGAAGTGGAAGTATTTTACTAGCTATTTTTTAAAATTAGGAGTACAATGATTTTTTGGGGGAGTAAAAATCTAAGTCCTTTTCCCAGTAGGAGTATTTTCTAGGCAAGTAAAAATATTTTCACTGAAACAGAAATGTTTTGCAATAATTATTTCATTGCACCTAGTTATTCATGCACATTAAACAATACCTTTATGACTCTGCATCCATTCCCCCTAAACTCAGCTCCATCCTCTACAATGGTTAGGCTACGCAGACAATTTGGTAATCCTTGACCTCACTCCCGGTGGTCTGCAAACCTCATTGAGCAATCTAAAGATGTATCTTGCTGCTAACGCCCTAGTTATAAACACCAGTAAAATCAATATCATGGTGTTAAATCGATCCAAAAAAAGCCACAAAATATATTAGGGAACCTTGAAGGGGATTGCATAGAGGAAGTGCTGGTGTATAAATACTTGGGCATCCACTTAGACACTACAATGTAGGGAAATGCACACCTGGATCAAGTGAAAGCTACTACTTCCCTGATACTGGGACGCATTGGTGCCTTCGCAAATAAGGAAGGAGGTTTTTCCCTTGCCACTCTCCTTCAATTATATCAGTCCAAGATGAACTTGATCTTCATGTACGGGGCTGCCATTTGGGCATTGGCTAAAATGGAGTGGGTGGACAAATTAGAGCGCACTGCACTGCACTGCACTAAAAAGACTATCGGAACTCTCTCAATATACATTGATTGAAATGGTATATCTAGAATTCAATCTCATACCCATCAATTTTAGGATTCAATTGAGTTGTATCACTACTCAATAGAAGCTGGCTAAAACGCTCCCATGTCTACTCTCCAGGGCATGATATGTGATGTAGTTCAAACTAGAGCCTCGATGATCCGGGGAAGCCACATTGCTAAGATTAAGGCCAGTTCAGATATCTGGGCACAGAGAGCACTTGGTGGCCCTATGGGGGACACCTTCAGTGCCTTTAAATCTCATATGAAACACATGGTGGCTGACACCAGTCGAGCACAAGCTATTGTCAACCTGGCCACTCATCACCATGCACTGGAATAGGTCCAATATATCCATCAAAGGAATGTAACAGCCTCATATCTTAAATCCTTTATCGGTAATTCCTTAGTTTGGGATTACCCAAGACTAAAGTTTAACACAGTTAGGACACGAAAAATAGAGGTGGCATGGACGAAGACAACAAGAGATGAAAGGAGCTGTCTTGTGCAGTGACGACATGCTTGAATCTGCAAAACAATGGAATGTGAATTACTGCGGACCATGAGGTGCCAGGCGTCCTTGGCAGTGGGACTAGAAGCAGGACTCACCGCAGAAGGTACATGGGCCCTCTACATGAGTGGGGAGAACGAAGCGTGCATAATCTACTTTACTCTACTTTGGAGGAAGATGCAACCCATTTTAAAATATTCTTACTCAGTTCCGGTCTTTCGGCCTGTTAACCAGTAAAAAAGTGGTTAAAAGTCCTTGTCATGTCACTTCGGACCAGACGCTGGGGTCATAGTGTATTCATTTTTTTTTTTAAAACAAATGATGTTTTTTATGTAAATAGGATTTGTACTGTTTTTTTAAACTGTGAAAGATGTCTTTGTGAAAAGTTGTAACAAACTGCAGCACAATAACAATAAATACAAATATTTTTACTTCTTCAAATCAGAATGTAATAGCAGCTTTCTTTATGCGGTACTACATCCCGTACTGGTCCCAAAATACCCCTGGAGCTATTTGGGTGCAAGCAGGGGCACAATGTCCTACGTGTCCGTTTCCTATTTTTTGGTGGGGATATTTTTACTCCCTGATATTATTTTTTGGGAGTATTTTCCTATTGTGTTGGGAAGTAAAAGTGGTTGATACACCCCTTATCTGTAGGGCTGACACAATATGTCCATTTGTTTCTGACATTTAGGATTACACTGCCCTATGTTTTGATGTCATGCACGAGGCCAGAATTTAGATCCGGGTCAATTTTCATATTAAATAGATATGAAGTGCTGGAGGTTTTGTAATAATTTGCTGACATTTACAACTGTCATTTAGGACTCAACTAAAACAACCTCTTAGACCAGTTTAGGTGGAATGTGTTGAGCTGTGGATGCTCTTAACATGATTTAAAGAGTTGTGTACATGGAGATTGTTAGGATGAATTTTCGTCTCTCATGAATAGCAATCTGATTTTTGATTTTTGCTACAGTATTTGACGGTCAAAAGATATTAGATACTGTAGGAAACAATTATTTGATTAATGATTTTAAGGTTCAATAAAGGCATGGTATTGCTATTGTATTTAAATAAGGTAGGGAAAGGTTTGAAGTAAACAATAGCAATAAAAGAAAAACTATACGGTCGATATATAAATGCAACATTTTCCACATTACCCTGCAAGCAGCTTATCTGGTAAAAATTGTGTTTTACACTCCACAAGCTGGAGCACCCGGCAATGCTGTTTGTTCTGTGTTGGGATTCATGTTTTTTATGTGCTAACTATGTCCTTTCTGCCCTTTCAGTGTTTATTCAGGTCATGGAATGGCATTGAAACGACGGACCCATCAACTAAGCAGGCATCAACAAGAACCTGCCTGGGGGGGGGGGGGGGGGGGGGGACAGACCATTTATGCAAATGCATGTGTTGGTTATTTTGAGAATGGTACAACCATAGACATTGGTGACGCAGACAAATCCCTTTTTCTTTTCTTTTTTCTTTGCAGTTCAAGGTTGTGAGGTTACCTGATTAATCCACAGCCCTAAAAGTTTTTTTTTTTTTAAATAATTCCTTGTAACAGAATTAATCACAAACCAAGAATCACATTACTATACAAGCGAAACAAGAAGATTCCCCCTCTCTCAGACCGACCCTACACCTTCAACCGTACATCCCACCACAGAATCAACCTAAAACCATTCTAAAATTCTTTTTGTTTCATCTGATTTCTGTAAATGATTCTCTCCCATCAACGATAATTTGTGCATCTCCTCTGACCACACACCCACCGAGGGACGGTTCAGAGACTTCCAGTCCTGTAAGATTATCTTCTTAGCCACCAAGGCCCCTCGGAAAAACCATTTCTTTTGGGGACAAAGCAAGTCCTCCAGTATTAGAGTCTCGAAATCATAGTCCAGTCCGAGGACTTTCTTGGAGATCTCAATCAATGCAAGCCAGAAAAACCTCACCCTATTGCACTCATAGAGCATATGTTTAAGAGTACCACATTTGTGTGTGCAGCCCCACCAAGGGTCTGACTCAATGAGGCCTTGTCTGCATAAAAGTCCAGAGTCTTAAGTTGATTGTGGGTAAGCCAATTCCCATTAGTAATGAGATCCCCAATCCATGTGATACCCTCAGGAACCACTGCGGCCAAAACACCATCTTATTCCCATCCCTCTGGGATTGAACCAGATCGATTTGTCAGTCATGCGGTAGGGATCATAACCCAAAGCAGAGGCAATTCTCCTCCTGGCCTCTCTCAGATATTCTGTCAATGGAGAAGAATGGGAATTCGGGGAAAACTTTGGCAAGACTTCCTTTGGTTCTAGCAAGCCAGGTCTACTGGATTCCACACAAGACAACTGTAAGGAATCCGATAGAATCATCATCGTTTCCCCGGGGAACATCCCTCATGTGGCCAGGGTGAGGCAGACACTTCCTGATCCAAACCCTGGGGACGACTCTTTGTAGGACATTCACATGAGGAGCGGTAACCTTCAGGGGAATAGTGTGGCATTGTCAGATAAAATATGGTATCTTTTTTTCTTCCTTTGAGACTTCCCCCTCCAAATCCCTTGCCGTTATGGAATACTGTGACAGACAGCCCCCCCCCCAAAACCTTCATTAAATAAAGTATCATGTACTATGATGAAGAGGACGACTGTCAAACAGAACGAGAACCAAAAGGTGCAGCCCAGCACTAAGGAGAAAGTGACTGGTTCAAGGCGTCTTCCGCACATAGCACCAGAGTTCAAATATCCAACAGCTGAGAGGCAAGAGAAAGATCGCCTCTATGCATCAACCTGGGAATCAGCGTGTATTGGGAGAAGCAAGATGGAAGTACTGTGGTGAAAGAAAGCAGCGTTCCCATCCAGAGGGAAATCACAAAGGCGGAGTGGAGACCGAGAAAGAAAAAGCTGATCCAGAGACTCCTATACTGCCTGGAGAGCAGGGAAGCTGAAAGGATACAGAAACGTCATCGGGAAACAAACGTTGGTGTTGCAAACCGTCTCTCCACTAGAAGTAGGAGGAAACCCTGCTGGGGAGAAAGGAAGCCGGCATTTGGGTTTTGCAACGGATGTTGAACGGGACACTACGAGCGAGAGGAGAGGCAAGCACCAGAACGCTGTAACAAACATTGTCAACAGGCAGAGCTCCCAGGAAGAAGGTAGTACCGAAGGCGTGGGAATGGGAAAACACTGCAGACTTTGTTCCATTAAGCGGCTGGAGGAAGAGATGTAGAAAACATACCAGTGAGCCCACAGTGAAGGGACGAGGCACTGGGTCGGTTGTGTTGAGAGAGTATGCTAAACTTTGAGAACTAATAGAAGTGAGTGAATGACTCCCAGGTGAGTACCATTATCCACATACTCGAGAAGGAAATCTATAAATAAGAACATTGATACGTCTGGAAGAAAGGAACTTGGGGAAGGTCCATACCCTTGTCCCACACAGTTGGTGTCTTAAGTGAAAGGAAGTCCTGGCAGGAGCATATACCAGGCACTTACAAGTGTGTGCAATTAAGAAAGGCCTGGCAAGAGGAGGTGCCAGGCAATTGTGAGAGTGTTCAAGCCCTGGTAGGGAAGCACACCAGGCAAGAATAAACTTAAGAGTTGCGATGAATCCTGCAGAGTCATCACTGATCCCCAGCCTAAAGTCTCCTCCAATGATGCCAGGGGAAGGCAGTCGCTCCATGGTTCTGACCCTGGGGGTGGTATTCTGATGGTGGATCACATTGGAGAAGATGGCTGTCGAGGGGAGTCATGACTCCACAGGAGAGAAGCAGTGTTCATCCCTTTCTTGCGATGAGGATCCGTTGATGCCAGACTTTTTGATGGCACAGTTTCATTATTCAGAGCCATTTTATGATAAAGACCTGAAACCTACTTATCTTAAGTATTCCAAACAAAACACTATTCATTCTTCAGATGTGCATAAGTCTAAAACAACTTTAACATCTAATGTTTCATGTTGTTTAAATAAAACTGTGCAACAATGTAACTTAAAACCATCTAAAATGAACTTGGACTCCAGTCCTAGAAAGCCTACAGTACTGAGATGAGGAAGAAGAGCAAGGCGTCAATGTGGAGAAAATGTGACGCCAAGAACATGCAGTCTAGTTGTCAGGATCAAAATCAGCGGGACATTTAAATGTGGAAATCACCTACAAGTATCGGATCAGTGAAGGACAGAGCAGAGAAGCTGCAGAGAGCGCGGTGCGGTAAGCGAACACAGAGGCAGACTCGCGGAGGTGAGCCATGGGCAGAGCAGAAAATCTTTGCCAGTAAAGTAAAGTTTGGAGGCGTTTAGGACCGAAGGAGAGGAACTCAGGTGTAGTAGTAGTAGTAGGTGCTCTGGAGGGACCACGGAAGGAAAACTGTGCACAGCGGGAACAGAGAAGAGGCGGTCCTGTAGAGCAGCAATAATTCCATCAGCGAATAAAAAGCTGCTGCGGGAAACGAAAGAGTGCCAAAAGGGCGAAGCCTGCCCAATGAAAACTCCTTGCCACATCTGCTTGTTACACCGGTTATTCGACCTAAAAGAGTAGGGCCTCCCGGGATGTGCCAACACATTAATGAAGAATTGGGAAGCATTTTGGAATACCAACCAAGTAGAACTGAAAAGCAAAGGCGAAAATGGTACACATCACCTAAATGAGATGTCAATATTGGGGAAACCTGGAACAAGCATTGCCAAGAGATATTGAAAGAAATGTTGACCGACGGAGCTTGAACCAACACTCCCATGTGGGATGTCAGTATGGGGGAACTTGGAACAAGTAATACCTGAAGTCATCAAAGTTGTATTATTTAAGAAGTGCATCTGTGTTATATCTAAGAGGAATGTGAATTTTACAGAGAGACCTGATAAGAGCATCAGATAGTGAACCTTTTTTGGAAGAGATTCCTGGCAGGAGAGTACACCAGGGGATCTGCATGAGTCAAAAGGGATATATTCAAGCAGGGGGGTAAACCAGGATATCAAGAGAATCAGTTGAGCGTTTCCTGGCAGGAGAGTTTACCAGGAAACACATTTTTAACTGGTGCGTTAAAGAGAAACTTTGTCATATCAAGTTCTTAATTAGATTGAACATTTTGTCAACCAGGGAATTAGAAAAGAGTTGCCTTTTGCCATACTTCAGCCAATATTGGAAAATAAATTCCGTTTTGCTATTCTAAAAAAACTAGGAGACTTCCTCTTTGTCGTATTCCAACCAGGGTTGTGTAAGAGACATTTGGTTTTGCCATCCTGAGGAAAGTAGTAAGTGAAAGACATTTTCATTGCCTTTAATAGACTTTTGTTGAAACGGAACATTTAGAAAAATGTTCCTGAAGCAACTCAGGGGAAGGGAGCCAACCCTTGGACACAAGGATTATTTTGTTGGAGTTATACGTTTTTGCACATTTTTGTTGAATTGGAAATGGAAACAGTTACCTTGCACCTTTTGATTGTTTATGTTGGTGTGAGGGTCAGATGTAGTTTGGACACAAGGTCAGTCTGCTTTAGTTTCATAGGAAGGGACTTTCGCTTTAGGATAGGGAAAGTTAGCCATTTATTCACACCCCTTTCTGTTAATAAAATGGGTGATGTTGAGAATATTATCACTGTGTCCGCCTCTCATTTCTGGCTCCTCACAGAGAAATACAGCACCTAACGGGGCCCTGAGAAGGATATATCAGGATTAACAAAAGTCTGTGTGAAACCAAAGAAAAGAGGAGTGAAAACCTGCCAAAGCAGTATCCCAGATATCATACCAAAATACAAACTCAAAGCAAAGATGTTTTGTGTATTTGTATTGTGGAACAAGGAACAGAGGAATGAAAAACTGACAAGGAAGTACCCCAGGGATCCCAACAAGATAAAGACAAAGAGTCAAGTTGTTTTGTTTGTCAGTTGTACTGTAGAACAAGAGAAACTCAAGGAACTAATAACTTTGAATATACAACAGAGGGAAGAGAAGTCCTGGGGTAGAGAACCACTCTCTGGAACAAGCAACTATATCCTTCTGGAACTTTTGTGTTTGAGTTGCACATTTCCTTTTTGGACATTTATACATTACAAGAGGTCAAAGACATTTTCCCTTTTAACTTTTGAATTGTTTTGTTAGAATATGAGAGTCAGAATAGCACTTTGGAAACAGGATGTTTCGCTTTGGACATGGACAATTGACCGCCCCTTCGATTTGGTTTTAGTTAGGGAAACACCACTAGAGCAGGGACGGGGTCATTTTGCAACCGCTGTTTATTTTAATGAAAGTCGTTGACCAAAACTATGAACCCCTTGTGTCAGAGACTAATTCCTGGCTCTTCACACCACCCATCCGGAGTCTCCTTTAAGAAAGTATCAATGTGTCTAGCAGCAAACACTAGGTGATAAGCAGCAAAATCAGGCACACTCAAAACCCCTGTTATATCCTGGCAGTTGAAGTTTCCAGAACGTAATGCAAGGTGGCTTATTGTCCCAGAGGACACTCTGTATGAGCCCATCTATACCCCCCCCCACCCTCCCCTCCACACCACCCCACCCCACCAACACCTTTCCCAGGAAATAAGGGAATCATACTCGGGGATATAATTGATTCTGGCCGATCATCTTCAAGTTGTTGACTTACCCCATTATTATAAAAGTGAAGGGCTTTCTATCTTTCCAGGTCTGACCTCAGGTTCTCAACCACAACTTCATGTTCTCATCCATAAATTGGCCTATATCAAATAAGAGCCAGGCGCCCAAGTACTTAATACACTGCAGACACCAATGAAAACTATAAGCAACCATGTCTGCCTTCATACAAATTTTCGATGATGCCACAGCTTCGGACTTACACCAGATCCCTTGTTAATGGTGGCTTCCTCTTTGACTATGTCAGTCAATGAGCTCTTCATCAGGGTGCATTTTCAATTGTGGCAACCATCTCTAGTATGATGGGCTCGTTGGTGAGCATCAAATCAACTGTGCCACCGCTGATGTGAAGGGCTCAGACTGTTTCGGAATGTGGCTAGCATTTCACAGTTGTATCCTTTTAAACCATCTGCCATGATTTGGCTTTCTTCGTGATTGGAGGATTTCTTAGACAGCTTTCTTCTCACAATGAGGGTTATAGAGGACTTTGCGGTTGGTTAAAAGGCCTCATTTAGCCAGTTCACCATGCCAGTCTTTCACACCAAATGTGATCCAGGTGCTTATTTGCGACATAAATGTTCTTCAGCACATAAGATTTGCAACTCCTGAATACAAATGTTATGGGCTTTGGCAGAAGTGACTGCAATCCACAGGAGCATGTCCCTGAACTAGATCCCTCATTTGGTAGCAATCGTTCAAAACTGAATGAGGACCAGTAAACCTTTAAATACGATGGTTCCTTTTTGAATTGTCGTGATCAGTGTCCCAGGTGAACTAAGGGGTATTCTTCCCTATGGATCAGCCAGAAAAATGGGAGTCGGACTCCTAGGCCAACCAATAGGGCAAAAGTTTTGGTGAAGGACAGTTACCTGTGCCAAAGTGGAGGGGCGGTAAACCGAGGAGTAGAAGGAAGGCCTAAGGGGAAAGAAAGGTATGGGGTGGAAGAGGCCTTATCCCGGTCGGAATAGGGGCCATCTAGAAAGAGGATGCTAATCCCGGGCAGCACTACGGCATGGCTAAGCACAAGGGAAAGGGGCTTAGCGGTCCAACACGTCAATACCAAAGAAAAAAATCCAAGAAAAGTTTCAGAAACCAGAGTCCAAAGTTACCAGTAATCAAAGTGTCCAAATTCAAGTGTCACCAAATCCAAAGGGTTATCTAGGAGCAATCTAATAATCCAGAAATCCAGGAAATCAAGGTCCAAATCGAAGAACGGATGACATGGCTATGTCTAAATTTGGGTTTGTTGATCTTTGGAACCAACACTTCCTTACAAACTAATGAAGAGGAAAGAATTGGATGATGACCTTTGGAGGCGGAGTCTACAACATATTCCCAACCTCATTACTAAACTTGTCACAACATATAGTGGTATAATGAAGGGTACCAATAGGTCATCCATTAGGGAGGAATGGGGATCTCTGGGACCAGCGACAGCCACTAGCTCTATGATGCAACCCCTGGAGGTGGTATATGGTATATCGTTAAGTGTTCCCTCTAGCCCGGGTGTCAGGGCACCATAATGGAGTATAGGACCCCGCTGGTAGAGTTGAAGGCATACCCATCTGGAAAGCTAACAGGGAATTAGAGAAGGTGGAACCGGAAACAATGGAGGGGTCAACGTCAAAATAATGGCCAGAGGTTGTCATCATGACAGTTACCAGACTAGGGTGGGCGGTCTCGCAGGCTGGCATATGCAAATCCATGGGTAAAGCAGAAAGCCAGACCAAGTGGATGCAGAAGAAGTTTTCCTTGGCCTGGACTCCTGAAGACGGTTTCCCGATGTTCAGAGAGCACTGAAGGGTACTGTAGATAGCGGATGCATAAGAAGACACGCCACCACAAATGGTAAACTTAATAGCAAGGATTGAGAGGATGGTGAGCGGATCCAAAGTCCACCATTACTCGGCTACGCAACTCAAAGAAAGACTGTGCATAGAGTACTTTATTGCTCGAGCCAGAGGCTCAGGGGGTAGGGGTCAACCAAAAACAGTTTTCTAGCAACACCCAAAGAAGTATGCCAGAACAGATGGAGAGGAGCTATGCCTAGATTGCAAGGACCAATTACAAGACAGATACAGAAGGTGTAAGGTTGGGAGAGAGGATGGCGTCTTGGAATAGAAGGCAGCACAGAAAACAGATTAAGGGGAGTGAAGATAGAGCAGTGTTGCTGCCAGGAAAGGAAACTGCAGTGGGGAGTTTGGTTGAACACGGTCATGGAAGGAAGCCTGGGAACCTTTTGTTTTGTTAGATTAAGGGGGCAGGGGGTGGAACGTATGGGCATTTAAGAATAGGACTTCAATAAAGGAAAGGTTTGTGAATTATGGCCCTTTACACCGTTTTTGCCCAAGGGGGATTCTATCATGTTACTCATGCTTTAGGGAGGAGGGTGGTAGCAGCTATGCGTTCGTTTTTGCTTCATTAGTAGTGCAAGCCATTTTACTGCATTGGAAGCCCAATGCACCTTTTCGGTCACCAATGAGGTACCAATGTGTTTTTCTTTTTTTTTTTATCATGGTCACAGCCATTTTGTGTTTGTGCTACCTTTGTTCAGGGTCCATATTAGTCTTAACTGGATCTATGTGATCACTACGACCACACAATTGCGACGGCCGAAAATGCAGACTTTTTTTTTTAATTAAACCCCCTTTACACCACATAGATATGCGGGGGGAGTCACCACCCAGTGCCCCCCCCCATATTACAATAACATCCCATAACCCCCCCCCCCCCCACATATATATGAGGTGTAAAAGGGCTGTTTAAAAAATAGTCAGGGATTTCGGCCATCACAATTGTGAGGGCGACATTTTGGGCCATTTCCTCTTAACTTCCTGTTGGGGTGGCTCTGGCCAAGTGCCAGTCCTACTGACCAACCAAAATGGTTAGTCTTCTGACTTTTTGGCCCCAGCCCGCATGTGCAGTGTGTTAGGGAGAATTCTCTTATAAGGCTAATTTCCCAAACCTAGTGAATCCCCCAGCAGCTGTTCTGGATTTTTGGGGTTTGTTTTTTTCTCCTGCTATGAGTGAGACTCTTTTCCTCCCACTCTTAGGCATGATTTGAGGTATGTCATTGACTTTGTGTGCTTATGGGCTTTGGGGTCTCTTTACTGCATAGGGTATCATCTGTTTTAGTGTATGTGTTACACACCACCTTCAGTGCAGTAACACAGGGGTGTCATAGTGACCCCCAAACAGACTCCATTCCCTGGGACTGACTACTGTCTCCCAGGGCATGTAAAGTCACCACTGACTTTACTAGTCCAAAATTGTGAACAGAACCAGTACAAACCATCATATTGTGGAAGTACTGGAAGGGGTTAATTCGATTGCCCCTGGGTCTGTTTCCAAGGGGGCACTGTCCAGTCCCCTTTTGTCGAGTTTCTGGCTGGTGGCAGTGGTTACCACGCAAAATATTCCACCGGAATATTTCCTATGGGATTTTCTCATTGATTTTAAAACACACCACTTTTTGGTGCAATTTGAAAGATACCGCCGGTTTATTTATTTAATATAAAATCACAGGTTGGGTCTTTTCGCAGAACTCTTTTCCAAAATGGCGTTCGTGTCCGTCTCTGTAACTCCAACCAAGGTCAGGTCCTTTGTTCCACTTTTTGGCGGGCTTCTCCACAGAAGCCCTCCAACTGGTGCCACTCTGTCTGGGTTCCACAGGATGTATGGGTGGGGGAATTGGCACCCTGGACTGCGTTGCCTTAGCAACTCAAGTCGCACTCTGTTCTGATTGGCCCAGTGGTGAGCCTCCGGCCCACCACTTAGCATGTATGAGTGACAGCTAGGCTGTTGAATGGGGTTTTTTCTGCATAAAAGCAGGGCTTTTGGGACTGGAACTTGAGAAGTCGCCACAGGACCTAAGAAATCCAAAGAGGGGAGAAACTGAGCCATCTGCAACGACGACACCACCGGTGGAGCCCTGCTGCAACGACCTCACCACTTTCCCGACGACAATAGAAGATCTTCTGCTGAAAGAGTCTTCTTCCTCTGAGCTGGTGGGATCAATCAGTTCGCCATTCGCCTTCCAGGACGTCTCTTGGTCGAATCGCCCGTGCCAAGCACCCCGGCGGCTGTATAGCCAAGCTTCACCACTGCGACCGCGAATAAAAGGAAAGCGCCTTTTAACCGACAAACTCTGCGGCTGGTCTCTTCCCTGGGAAGCGCAACAAATCCAAGTTTCCTCCTCGACAAGATCTTCTATTCCCCCGGTCGAAACCACAAACTGCACCTGCTGCCAGGAACAACTGCCACTGCTGGCGCTTCCTCAACTTTAAAAGGTACTGTGTTCCACCTGGCCTCCCCTTCTACGGTTTGCTAAAGGTAACCCTTCAATCCTTGGCTTTCCAACCGGGTTGGCCCCCAGACCTAACTTTACCTTCTGAATCAACCCAACCTCTTTTGAACATTTTTACAAAGACTTGAATGCATTTCTCAACTGTGTGATCTTGGGCACATTTCACCTTGCTCCATTTAAAGTGGGCCTGGCCTATGAACTTTGGCTCTACAGTAGACTCTGCCTTCACTAACTTGTTTTGGTCTTAGAAAAGTGTGGGAACTGTTCTATTTTCATGACCTGCCTTTTTCTCTACCTTTTACTTAATTATTGGAGTGCCATCTAAGTTACGCGCTCGCATCTGTTTTTACAAATAGTGGTGTTTTGACTTAGACTTGTCTAATAATTCTTAAGGGAGGTGTGTATACTTTTCTGATTGTGTTTGAACTTCCTTTGATTTATAGTGCCAGTGTATTTCCTTAAGTGTGTGTTAAATAAATAATTATATACTTTTGATACCAAGCTCTGGTCAGTGTTTGTTTGCTCCACTGTGTTTTTGGCCCTCTTGTGTATCCTCTGTATACTGCCCTACTCATCTTGAGCTAGCATCCAGGTTGGGACTGCCCCTAGTGGATAAGGATTGTGAGGAAGAAGGCAAGTCTGTGGACAGGTCAATGTTGATCTCAGCACAGATCAGAAAGCCAACCGTGTTTGTACATTTGGAATGTACTCCACAGCCCCACGAAGAAATCTGATTCGATGTCATTGCAGAACCCCAGTTTGGGATTATTTTAGGGCTGCCCTAGTTCGGGCTTCACAATCTGGTGGTGGACTGGACCCAAGTTCGTTGTGTTTTTCTTCTGATCATTGTTCCAAGTATTGCCATCGTGCGGACAAGAGCCATGAGACCCAGTCGAAGTCCGAGAACGGACACACAATCGGGAGCACTAATACGGTCCTGCCGGAGGCTTATCAGTACTTTAGGGATGTCTTCAGTAAAGTCGCCGCTGAAACTTTGCCGCCCCACCAGACGTTCAATTGCCGGATAGACTTAGAACCCGGCGCGGTTTTACCGTGCAGTCAGATTTACGCACTAACAGAGCCTGAAAACGAGTACCTCAAAGAATATATCGAGACTAATTTAGCCAATGGGTTTATACGCCACTCCACCTCGCCAGTTTCGTCGCCTTTATTCTTTGTCCCAAAGAAGACCGAGGACTCTGTATAGATTGCACAGCGATAAACCGCATAACTGAAGAATCGGTATTCTCTGCCCTTAATCCATACCTCATTGGACCAAGTACGCAACGCTAAGATCTATACGAAGCTCGATCTGCCAGGTGCTTACCATCTGGTGCAGGTGCATGAAGGAGACGATAAGAATACCACCTTCAGGACAAAATTCAGACCGAGTATCAGGTAATGCCATTCGGACTCTAACGCACCCGCCACCTTCCAGCACTTCTTGGACAAAGTCCTTCGGGGCTATCTGGGCATTATTGCAGTAGTCTACATAGACATATTGATCTACTCTCGAAACCTGGAGCAACACCAAGAACATGTCAAAGTGATCCTGCAACGCCTAAGGGAACACCAGTTGTATGCAAAGCTAGAGAAGTGTGAGTTCCATCAAACCACGGTGGAGTTCTTGGGATTTATCCTGTCGCCAGAGGGCGTGACCATGGACAAAAGAAATTTGCAAGAAATTACAGAATGGCCGCCGCCTGTGAAAGACATGCAAACCGTGTTGGGTTTTTCCAACTTCTACTGGCGCTTCATAGAGAGCTTTGACAAGAAAGTACAATCGATTTCTGGACTACTCAGAAAGGGAGTAGTGTTCCATTGGGATGCTGCAGCAGAAACAGGATTTCAAGCCTTGAAAACAGCCTTTGTCACAGCCCCCGTTTTACTACATCCAGATCCAACTCGCCCTTACGTTGTAGAAACCGACGCTTCCGGCTATGCCTTGGGGGCTAGTCTATCAAAGTAGGATGGGTCTGGACAGCTGCATCCGTTAGCATACTACTCTCAAACTTTGCTACCCGCAGAACGGAATTATGCGATAGCCGATCGGGAATTATTGGCCATCAAAGTGGCATTTGTTGAATGGCGCCATTATTTAATGGGAGCCTGGCATACCATCACCATATTGACAGACCATCGAAACCTGCAGTTCTTGAAATCGGCCAAAGCCTTAAGTCCAAAACAATTAAGGTGGGCTATGTATTTCGACGACTTTGATTTCATAGTAACCTATCGTCCAGGTGCTGAGAACAGGAAAGCTGACACCCTGTCGCGCTACCCAGAACCCAAGTCAGTCACGGAGGAACCAAAACCAATAGTACCACCCACAAGCATCATAGGCAGTGTCGTGATAGATATTTTCGACAACATTAGGAGGGCCATGTCAGCTCAGGAGCTGGCCCAGCTGAGTGAGCCTAAGAAGTTGCGCACCGTTAAGGATGGACTACCCTTCTATGGGACAGCACTATATCTTCCTACACCAGCAATTCGTCAAAAAGCCATCAAGTGGTGTTATGACTCACCATTCGTAGGTCATCTCGGAGTGGTGAAAACTAGTGAGTTGGTGGCTCGTCACTTCTGGTGGCCTCAAAAGAAGCAAAATATCAAATGGTACATACACGCATGTGAAAACTGCTTGAGAAACGAGTCAGACCATCAAAGACAGCAGGGAAGCTACAACCCCTGCCCACACCACCCGTTCCCTGGTGTCAGGATTCCATGGTATATTTCTAGAGTTTCAAAGGTGCACAATCTTAAAAGACACTGTTATCATACCAATCTCATAGACCTCAATTACTTACATACTTGATTTAGAAATCATCATTTAACAATAAAACCTTTGGCCGTAATTCTATTTAGAAGTGTGATGTTCCAGTTATTTTTTATTATTAATTTAAAGAATTGTACAAAAACGTCCTTAATAAGATTTCAGGAATCACTTCTTTCCCCAAGGCAAGATGGAGGGTTAGTACAGCAACAGTGATTGGAGGAAAACATTGATGAGGTAGTTTGGAATTTTGAACAGAGTTCTAAACTGCCTTTCATTTTAGTTGCCTTTGTGGCAGGTTGCAGTCTCTTTAGCTCTGAGAGTAGATTTAAGAAAAATCTATAATTTACTTATGTTAAGAAGAATTATCAGTTCCAGACTTCAGAAAAGAAAGACTTATATTCAAGGATTCTTAGAAGACCAGAAGTTACAGAAGAAGCAAGCTAAGTTATTCAAATATTGAAGAGATATTACAAAGAGTGAAATTCGCTGTCTTTTTTAAAAGAAAAAAACAATGTTCATAGACAAGAAAGAACTATTTATTTAGAAGTTATTCGTTACAATCTGCTGTTATATTCTCCAATTGCGAGTTTTTTGTTAGTTTTGATCTACGCGCGATGCTAATCTAATTACTAACTAACGCGCGGTTTGTTCTAGAACTATTATATATATATATATATATATATATATATATATAGAGTTTGAGTTGAGTTATATTTTTATCCAACTCCATATATTTTAGTCGCGAGCGCAAGCGTATCTTTTGCCTCGCTTTCGTCGTTAATATTAAGGTTAGAGAAAAGAACCTTACGTTTTTTTACGTACTACGTGTACGCGTCATCTCAAACTCCGGGAAATAGTGCTCGGAGCAGCTCGTACTTCAAGAAATTAGCGTCGGTTCCTGTGAGCTCTTAGTCAAGGAAACAAAGCATCGGCAAGTGCGCAGTTCGTTCATTTATTTTAAGGAATTGTGCGTCGGATGGATGCGCGGTTCGTTTGGCTTCGGATGGATGCGCGGTTCGTTTAATATTGCAGATACGTCGGAGGAATGCGCGGTATCTTCTGAAGGATTAAACAACATTTATTTATGCGCAATTCTAAATGATAAAGACTGTTATCAGAGAAAACATTTGAGAGAGAGAGAGTTTGGCAGCAATGACATTCTATTGATACTATTGAAAAGAAGATTGTCTGAAGTTTAGGAAATCCAAGAAAGTTCACACATAAATGAGTTTCCAAGAAATACAGAATTGTTTCAACATCATCAGAAAAGAATGCAAATCAGCACACAAGCATAGGCAACAGGTATTTTCAAAAAGAAAGTAAATAAGAGAGAGAGACAGAATTATTGATCATATATATATATATATATATATATATATATATATATATATATATATATATATATATATATATGCTATTGTTTTTTCCCTTAGATTTCACAGACACTGAAGAGAGAATAATCCAGTACCAGAGAGCATCAGACATCAGTGTTATCCAGTGAAGATCTGTCTTTGTTTTGTTCTCCAATTCCCCTTTCCCCTTGGGTTTGCCAGCTTGGTAGTTTTATCTTCTTAGAGACTATTGGGCAGGCATACTTGGGGGGTCTGGTGGGCCAGCATCATTCCTGCAGGAAGATTCGAGATTGGACCTGACACCTGGCATACCATATCCTTAGATTTAATTGTGGACCTACCCATAAATCACGGTTTCACTACCATTTAAGTGGTAGTAGCCTCATTGACTAAATTAGCCCACTTCGTACCATGTAAAGGGGTTCCAACAGCCAAGGAAGTGGTGGATGTCTCCCTCCGAAACATTGTGCGCCTTCACGGCATTCCCCAACATATCGTGGCAGACCGGGGTTCACAATTTACGTCATGCTTCTGGCAAGCATTTTGTAATGCAGTAGGCATAAAAATGAGGTTGTCCACCAGTTGCCACCCAGAAACAGACGGGCAAACAAAGAATCAACCAAACCCTAGAGCAGTAACTACGTTGTATGACGTACGATAATGAATCCACCTGGGTAGACACGATTTGGTTATCCGAGTACGCCTATAACAATGCTGTACACACTTCTTCAGCACTTAGGGTCACCACCTACAATTCCAACCGGTACCGTTCACCCCTATAGACACTGTCCCAACAGTCTTGTCACAAAGACCATTTAGAGGATGTGCCGTGTACGCTACGCGTATGCGCGCGCCACGCCCGACAGCCCCTGCTTGTGCTAATGAGCATCAGAAGAAGCAGACGGGGAACCCGGGAACTCCTGCAGGCTATTTACAGCAGGGCTATTCCCCCACCTGCGCATATACTGCAGGCCCCGCTCTCCACACCAGATAAGTCACCTCGTTATTCTTACATTAGCAGCAGGAGTAGATAGTGCATTCTTAGCATTGTGAGAAGAGCGCAGCTTTCGGAGTGACAATACCAAACGCATTGCCATATTGATCCGCACATGGTGACCGGAACATCCCTCAGCCACCAGCTGTTTGCTGGAGGTCGCCAACAGCAGATTCTGGAAGTCTAATAGCCCACATGGAACGGGAATCAACGCTGCTGCAAAACAGAACAGCAGCATGGTCTTGAGACACGAGAAGCAATTACTGGCAAAACCCTGCTCATGTTTTGATTTTGTTTCCGCTGCGCAAAACTCAGTGTCCTTTCTTTGTAGCGGAGCTCCGTATCAACGCAGACTCACAACCTTTGGGCCACCAGGTCGTGGGGGAGAGCCGCACAAACTACAAGCTTGAAGCTAAGTGCATTCAAGTTGTTGGACTGTTGAGCAAAGCATGCAAAACTGTTTAAGTGCATGAAGCAGCACCAAGGGGAAATGTATGACATGAGGCAATGTTGTATTAGGTGCTTTCCATAAGGAGACTACAGGCATCAGTGGAGGGCAATCCAGTAAATCAAGTGTCAAAGCGTATGAGTATGCATGAGCGGAGATGACAACACCTCAGAAGGAAACAGCATAGAGTGCCTACCCCACTCCCCTATCCCATCCACAACCTCAATCTACCCTCTACCCGACTACCCTAATGTAAGCCCTGGGATCGTATTTCTCCAGCCCGGAAATCTCTCCATTGGCTCCCAGTGGATGCAAGTGTAGAACCTGATAGAATGCAAAGGCCTGATTTGTTATCATTAGAGAATCATTACACTTTGTTACAGAACCATTATCCATTATTACCCCTTTAGGAATCCAGTTATCCATTCATCCTATTTAGTTATCCATCATCTGATTAGTACTGATTAGGATAACATGAAATAGTAACATTATACTATTCAGATTATTACCATGCATTTGAAGAGAGAAATAGGCCCCGTTATATGAAGGGTTTGCTTAGTTATGTTATTGCCATATATGTCGAAAGAGATGCTTTTAGAATTATGTATTATGGCATTTAAGTAGCGCCTAGGCTAAGAGAAACGTGCTAGGCACTATAGAGAATGAATGAGGATGGTATATTCGCAGAGCCATCTAGAGCCATGTAGAGACACAAGACACATGTAGAATGTATTTTGTATGCATGTATGCATTGCACTTAGAATATGCTTTGAGCATTATGTAGCGCTTGGATTTGCGAGAGAAAGAGTAAACGCTAGAAAGCATGTAGCTGGCTCCTAAAGCCATTTCTGGAAGGAGACACAGAAGCGCCATTTGGTTCTGTGCAAAATTGTTATGAATTAGTGTGAAAGAAAGGAATGTAAACAGTTTCTTGGCAGGCACAGATGAACCTTGTCCGAGTAGAGGGGGCCTGGCTTATCAGCATGGCTTGTGTGCCGCGCAGAGAGAAAAGGTGGGAGGCAGCACAATGGAGCAGGGAGATGGTTTGCTCTGTGAGAGAGAGAGAGGGAGGGAGGGATAGTGAATGACAGTGAATGGAGGAATATATTGTAAAATGGTGTCTTGCAGGCAGACAGAAAGCGGCCATGATAGAGATATGCTTTGAAATGTCACACTGACAGACCACGCAGTGTTTGACCAGAACATGGAGTGAAAGAGCATGCAAACAGACTTTCAGGCATTGTTCATATTTAGAAATGCTGACAGAGACAAAGGGACATTCTTAGCTTAGAGAAAGCTTAAAGTAACCATAGGGATTTGTATACGTCATTGCACAGTATAAGCAGAGGTGAGGAGATGGAGTTTAGATGTAGATGGAGTTCGAGTTCGATGAGAGACTGACGTCTGGCTGGCATGAGATCGAGAGATGCTGGCTCTAGATGGAGCTAGATGGCGTTTTTGGATGGAGCTTCTCCCTTTGAGATTGAGAGATCGAGGGGTGTTTGGTTGGCATTGATGCAGCCTTGGCAGACCAGCTTGGCAGAGGCTTGGCAGAGTAGCGGGAGAGGAGAGACTTGGCAAAGAGAGCTGGAGAGGGAAGAGATGAACAAAGCTCAAATGGGAAGTATGGTTCATGGCCTGATTGATTAGAACAGACACTCACAAAAAGCTTTGGGTTTGGGAAAGGGGAAATCAGACAGAGATTGTCTGAAAGAGAGAGTGAAGTATGGTGAGGATTGGAGAGGAATGCTGAATGCTGGCACTTGCCATATGTATATTGCATTAGACATTATACATCCAGCTAATCACAGGCTTGCATTAGAAGCCTGTAAGGCTTATAATTATTCACTGCATGGTAGATTTGCACCAGAAGCATAAAAGGTGCAAATTCGATATTTGCATTATATTATTGCTTGCATCATGCCTTGTTATGTATGAATACATGTATTCTACTGTTACAATTGAATCGATTTATGTGTTTTCTTTGTGTCTTATGTTATTGCATAGCATAGGAGTAAGATAGCTGTATGTTGTTAGGAGTAAATTAGAAATAACAGCGCACATAGGCCCTGAGATACGAAAGCAGGGGGGACATCTAGGAGATTGACTAAGATTGTCGAATACCGGTGCATGGTCGCCCACAAGGGGGGGGGGGGGGGGGGGGCTAGATCATGGTAGGAATTGTTTTACGGTCTCACACAAGGATTACATTCAAAACCCTCTGCATTGTCCACATGCTTTCTGGGGCCTGGGTCCACTATACCTTCAGCTATCCCTCTGCAAATACCTCCCCTCTCGAGCTCTTTGCTCCTCTGCCTCCAACTCCCTCAGGATCAGTTGCTTTTCAAAGAAACAAGCTGGGGGTAGATCTCAGTCTTCGGCTGGGGCCTCCCTCTGGAAAAGCCTCCCTGCCACTCTAAAACTTGAGTAGAACCATCTCCGGTTACGGAAGCACCTCAAGACCTTCCCTTTTGCTTCTGTCTTTGCCCATCCCCTCCCCTGCAGATTTGTTCTCCCTCGGCACCGTGCACCTGACCTACCCTCTGTCTTCCGGGCTCAGGTACCTGCTCACCATGCCACCCTCCCGCATTGCCTCCAGGCCACCCTTTCCACTTGGGTCTGTAATCTGTACCCATTCAGTCACCTCCTTTTTCTCTTCCTACACTTACCAGACATACCCTGTCTGCTGCACTAACCCCAGCACTTCCTGGCTGCACAACCATGGTTTGTTGTCTGAATTATTTATTATCTATCTTTTCATTTTTCCTTGCTCCGCACTTCCCATTTCTCCCCCATCCATGCACTTTCCCCCTCTCCATCTCCCATGCACTTGCGCATTCTCAATGTCATTGGGCCTAGTAAGATAGTTGTTTTTATTCACCATTGCCACGCTCGAAAACACTTGTGTACGAGCGCGGTACAAATAAAATATCAATATCAATTTTCTCCCATTTTTTCCTATGGAACTTGAAACCTGCTCTGGAACTTTCTAAAATGGACTCGGGGGTACTTGCCTTCCCCTGGACATTTGTCCTGGATCCACCAGGGTTCAGTGAGCTCTGAACCAAGAATTATAATTTTAGTACTTAACTTGTGATTTTTAACACATTGGTAAAGCCTTGCTCTACATTTCTCCAATGGGGAATGTATTTTTATCATTACAGCTAATCTTGGTGACACTGTAAATATTTGTCTAAAAAATGTAGGACAAACTATTTCTAAAATTCCTCATTCATTCTTGGAGGCCACTGGTTGTGGTTTGAAACTGTTTCCTACTGGCTATGGCTATGATGCATTATCAGGAGTGCATTTGTATTCATTTCAGTATTATGTCCTAAAGCACCATAATTTAACTTGAGTATTGCTGTAGGCGTTTAGGGATATTAGGAGTACCTTTCCCCACTGGTTAAAAATGTCTAGTTCCCTTTCCTGCCTACCCCTTCCTTATTAGGTTTTGACCCCTGGTTTACGTCCTACGACATATAAGGGGGGGATACTGTGCAGAAGGGATTTACCAGTTGGTTAGGCTTTGTGGTGACCTTGGTACTTACCTATGGTAGTGGGCGCGCATATAGACAGTTACATTAGGAGAGTCCTTTTTAGACACATACTGTTTTTCTAATATACTTGGTATCTTTTTATACTGTGTACTACAAATTAAGTATTTACATTTACCTGACTGATTTGTGTGACTTAAAGTAAAAATAATTCAGTATGTCAGTACAGCGTTTTATTTCTAGAGATGTGTGTGGACTAATTGTATCTCTGTGTCATTCTACTAACCCTACCTGAGAGCTATGCCTCGTCACTCTGTCCACGTTACCCAATTTAAGTAACATATACATAATATATAATAAAAACAGAGAAAACGGTATAGGCGGAGGAGTTGCCATCATTGCCAGAGATACTTTGAAGCTATACAAGGCTGATTTTGTATGCTCGGGCTGTGAGGCAATCCAATTAAAATTTACTTTTTCACCGAACGTCTTAATATCATCACCCTCTATAGACCACCTTCTCTAATCTCTGATTTTGAAAACGAAGTCACCTCTCAAGCTGCTAAACTTATCTCGACCAACACCTCCACACTGCTGGTAGGAGATATGAATAGATGGAGAGGGAACATCGAAGATAAGGAAGCAATACAGCTGGAGAAGTCCATGAAGAATCTGGGCTTCCCGGTAGTAAATAAAGAACCAACCACCCCCCAAGGGAATCAGTTAGATTGGATTTTTACTAATAACCTGAAGTGCCATAACGTGGTTACCGAACCATGTATATGGTCGGATCATCACCTAGTCACTCTGGAAATAGAACTAAACACACCTTCCACACGAATCAAAAATCCCCACATTAAAGTTTGGAGCAGAAATTTCAAAAATATAGGCCCCGAAATATTAAAACCACGCCTACAGAAGGTTGCTGAGTCCTTTCTGGAAAAGGAAGACTGCGAGAGCATGCTTAAGAAATATAATACCCATATGCAAGCTCTGGTGGAGGAATATGCCCCTCTGAAACAGAAATTGGTGAGGGAAAACAACAACCATCGTACATGGTACAGCGGAGAGCTCAATAATCTTAAACAGGAGAAACGAACTAAAGAAAGGATATGGAGGCAAAATCCCAACCAAATTAATAAAGAAAATTGGAAAAGGGCCGATCACTGTTATAGGAAGGGGATTAAGGAGGCAAAAAAAAGTTATTACAATAAAGAAATTGAAGCAGCATCCGACACTAATAGTAAAATCTTTGACATACTAAAGGGGATGGAAAAACCCAGGGTGTTGACACCACCACATACACCTACCAGAGAAGACTGTGATAAAGTGCAAGAAGCTTTTGCTAATAAGATCCAAAAGGCTAGAAACAATATTATTACAGCTAGAACCGATAATGACAGACCTGTCATCCAAGCCGCAGCTACTAATGCGGAAGCAAATGGGAGTTTTAAGTTCCTACTCATATCAGAGGAGGATTTATGTAAGGTCCTAGCCAAGATGAAACCGACATCGTGTGCAGAGAATATTCTGCCTACTAAAATTATTTTGGAGCACAAAGAACTCTTCCTACCGATTTTAACGAAGATTGTAAATGCATCTTTCAGTGAAGGGGTGGTTCCTAAGGACATCAAGGAGGTAACTATTACCCCACTAGTTAAAAAAGCAGGATTGGACCCCAAAGATCCTGGGAACTTACGGCCCATCACTAACTCAAACTTTATTTTGAAGGTGCTAGATAAAGTGGCCACAAACCAACTGCAAAAACATGTGGAAGACTTGAAGCTGTTGCACAATCAACAATCAGGTTTTAGGGCCGCCCATAGCACTGAATCTGCTATGCTGGACCTTCAGTCGCACATGTTAGGCCTGAGAGATAAAGGCAAAACAGGGGTTCTCATGCTTCTCGATCTAAGCGCGGCCTTTGATTTGGTGGATCACCAGCTCCTTCAGGAGGCACTGGCCAACATTGTTGGTTGTTCCCCCAAGGCTTTGGCTTGGCTGTCATCCTTTCTCAAAGATCGGAGCGCTAGAATACATTGGGGTGATAATTTCTCCAAGGCCGCCCTCATCCATTACGGAGTACCGCAGGGAGCTAGCCTGTCACCTCTCTTGTTTAATCTATATCTGAGAAGTCTCTGCGAACTCCTGGAACACATCGGCGTTTTCTTTACTAATTACGCTGATGATACGCAGCTCATCTTTGAACTCACTGGTGATTACACCACTGATAGTGCTAAAATCTCAGAGGTTTATAACATCATTGACCACTGGATGCAACATCACTGGATGTGTTTAAATAATACCAAAACAGAGCTGCTGATTTTCGGCACGCGACAGGCCAGATGTAAACTAGGGAATGAATACAAGTCCTTCACCATCAAGGACGCTAACATCCCGGTGTTGCCACATGTTAAAACTCTCGGGATGATGGTAGAGGCCTCAGTGGGCGCAGAGGTACAGGTAAGATACCTGCAGAAAAACAACACCTACTATCTACGACTTATGAGAGCAATAAGACCCTTCATTAATGAAGTCAATGCTGCAACTATCGCTAGGGCCATCATCCTGTCGCGACTTGACTATGGCAACGCTCTCCTGCTAGGGGCTACAAAAAGGGAGATTCAAAAGTGCCAAGTCATACAAAATGACGCAGTTCGCATAGTCAAAAACATAAATAATAGAGAACATGTGTCCACAGGGAGAAGAGCATTACACTGGCTAAGAGTGGAGGAAAGAGTCAGGTTCAAGGCTATGACTATAGTTCACAGATGCCTATATGGAGAGGCCCCTAGCTATTTCAAAAAACATTTCTCTTTCTATGCTCCTGGAAGATGTCTAAGATCAGCCGACAGGGGCACGCTGAACAGACCTGGGGCTAAATCCGTATTTTGGCAAGGCAAATCCTTCCCGGCGAAAGCAGTAGACCTCTGGAACAAGCTGCCGATGGCATTACGGCTTGAAGCTAATTATCAGAGCTTTAGGAAATCGCTTAAAACCTCATTGTTTCAATGAGCACTAGAGCTCCGCTTCCTTAAGTTTCCTACTTATCTTAATGAGGTGTTCCGTGTTTTCTGATTTTCTCGGTTTCTCGCGCCCTGATGCCCGCGGGCTACCGGCGCGTAATAAGTACGCACATAACATAACATAAGAGACGTTTGGTTTACATTTCTTGTCAGGTGTGTTAGCCTCCCATTAATGTTAGTGGTTGTAATGCCCCCAGAGTGTGGTACAAAAACTGCCTTAACAACTGTTTTGCTTAGACATCTCTCCACGAGATATTTATACCCTGCAGGCTATCATCCAACCAATCCTTAAGAAGTTGAACACGGTCTGCCCCAGGTGTAAAACCTCTGAATCAAGGGTGAGGGCTACTGTATCGTAAAACGTGGGGATTGGATTGTTGCAGGAGTTCAGCATACTCCTGCTGGGACCGGGCAACTGTGGGGAAAGCCAGATGGCGAGGTGTCCTTACATTATCTAGCTCAGTTTCTATAGCACTACACTCCCCTGACTGACAAGACTATCCCGCACTCTGTACCTCTCTATTGTGCAATGATGTTGCTTTCCTGCATTATATAAATCACCTATATACAAACTTGATGCTGCTGCACACTCAATGGAACTGCTTACACATTTCTGTAGGTCTCCTGATGTGCTTTGTATTCTTTCTTCACGTCACCCCTCTCCCATTTAGACCAATGCACGATGCATGCAGGCAACTAAAACTGTTTCAAGTACAACAGTACATAATACAAGCACCCTTACTCATTCCAAAAAATGGCGAAAAGCAGGTGTCTGTTGTATTCCCCAAGAGCCAGAGAAGGTGCAAGATTATATATTGAAGCGGCAGTGTACAGTATTGGCACTGGGAGTTTTACCTGGAACATTTACATGTAGAGGCTTATACACCTATCCAGTGTCAAGCAGTTTCTCCAATTTGGGGTCTTTGACACCTTTAAGTAATCTGGTTACAATGTGCTCAACAATAGGATTTAATCTGCGTGTGCAAGAGCCATTTAATAGCACCTGTGAGTTCAGATCCTTTTGTCTACTGAGGAACACATCTGGCAGTGCTTGAAAGAATCATACGAGTCAGGAACATGGCAGAAACCGACGTAACTTTACAACAACTAAAGGAGCAGCATTGTTTTAAGGAAAGAAAATGAGTCACATATCTGGGCATTTCACCGATTGTACTATGACCAAGTAAGATGAAGCTACCACTTAGCAATGCTGTTTTGGGAGTTGGGAGGCTTTTATAGATGCAGTGAATATTAGTAAATGAAGACTTGGACCTACCTGCATGATGAAATGCCACACCCCATGGCACTGTGCGGGCCAGTACAGAATCCAAACCTGCGGGGGCACGCTTCAGCTGGCCCATCACATCCTCAATGCCTTCCCGGTCCAGACTTACTGGTAAAGTATGAGGAGCTTTGTTTGGTTCTATACAGCATAGGGTAAACACAAAACAAGAAAATGTGTTGATATAGGTGTAATATTAGATTAAACCTAATCCACTGTGAAAATACACAAGAAGGTGACCCATGCATTAGTGCTGACACAAAGTGGACAAACTGCAGTGATCTTGGCAATAGTTTAACATCAGTGACCCTTTTAGATTTTCTAACTTTCGTATACATTATTACAGAGGCATCTTGAAATGTGTGTTGGATCTGGACAACCTTGTTACCTCATTCCTTCCCGATCTAAGCGACAAAGTCATCATTGTTGGTATAAAATACTAGAGCAATTCGATGACAATTAAGAGCATGTGGGTACCATCTTCTCTTAGTAGCACTTTATATCTGGTTATTAATTTTGGCTCAGAAGTGGAGTAGTTGCGGCACACAGTGAGGCAAAACTGATTGCACGCAGGGTGGAGAAGAGGGTATGCATTTGCGGGCTAATACATATACCAGGTGTCAATTGGCCATCTACCCGCCCTGACCACACTCCTGCCATTTAAGTGATTTGTCTTCAAATGTGGCACTCCATAAAATGGTGTACATTGTGTGTGTTTTAAGGGATGTAATGAAGAAACTCTGTTGCAAAGAGCACCGGGACCCAAACTCAGAAGTGTACAACTGATAGCCCAACACTGCTAACAATTGTGCCTCCCTTTCATTCCAATCCATCTAGTGACACCACCCTACACCTTTTTTGCTGCATTTGGCCATAAGTACCCTGATTTAACCAGACTGGAGTTTCATGAACGAAAACCAAACATACGCACTAAGACTTTACCATGCAATTTGAATCAAGCATCAAATGGGGCTAAGCATGTACATAGAGATCAGATTGTCCCACTTTCCCCACCCCACAATGTTTTTTTTATTGCAATGTGCCTTGAAATACCTACGAGATGAGCTATTTGTACATGCCCTGCAAGATATCTGGATTGCCATTATATTGAACATCTCACTTTGTTATTAATTGTATGCATGCTGCATCAGTCATATTAGTGTTTAAACAAACTAACGTAGCCTCCTTTCACTGCCTGAGGTTGCATTATAAAAAACTGTTCATTTGTGTTTTCCATCAACAGTAAATGTTTTAATTTGCTGTACATATTTCCGTTTTAGGTTTACTAAGTGCTGATCATTTTTTTTTCCGCTCATCAAAAGAATGAACTAGTTAATTACCCCTGGTAACGTTCTTTCGACTGGATGTTCCTCCCACATACTACTCATTTTATGATATCTTCGTTTCCAGCTTCCGAAAGATGTTCTCAAGGCAGAGGACGCTGTGTATTGAGACGGTCGACTATGTCCCTTGAGGGCTTCCATCTCGGTTGACGTCACCGTCGAGTACATATACCACGCGCAGCGCCAGTTGGATTAAGTTCTGTTTTTTTGCCACTCATATGCAGAATTACCGGCATTGATAAGTGCCTTTAAATTATAAGACCTTAAAAGAGTGCAAGGTCTAAAGCTCAGAGATTATACAGTGAGGTAGGTTGGGAATGCGATGAGGAAAACGTGGAAGGAACATCCAGTTGAAAGAACGTTACAAAAGGGGGAAGTAACGTCTTCTTCGAATGGATTGTGTCCTCCCACATATTTCATCTTATGATAGACTCCCAAAGCAGCGTTAGGTTCTTTTGGAGGAGGGAGTAAGACGTTGAGAGTTATTGTTTGTTCAGAATGGAGCATAGAACTGCCTTCCCAAATCTTCCTTCATTGTTAGAAGTGTTTAAACAATAATGTTTTAGGAATGTGGGGAAGGTGGACCAGTTTGCCTCGCAGATGTCCTTTATCGGAACTCCCCTCTGAAGGGCAGAGGAAGCTGCCATGCCTCTAGTGGATTGAGCCCTTAAACCTTCTGGGGGATCTTTCCCGGCTATCCTGTAGCACTCTGAAATTGCCAGTATGATACATCCGGATAGGGTCTGTTTGGTGACTGACAGACCTAGTTTATGTCAAACTTACCCAATGAAAAGTTGGTTGTGTTGTCGCAACTTTGCCATCCTTTAAATATAAAAGCTTAGAGCTCCCATTGGATCGAGTCTATGGAATCTTTCCTCTTCCTTGCTAGGATGAGGTGGTGGATAGAAGGCCGGAAGCACAATTTTCTGTGCTAAACAGTAATCCGACACAACCTTATCCTTGTAAAAAATGGTAAACTGAGGTTTACAGGATAATGCCTGCAACTCACTCACCCTGAGGGATGATGTTATTGCTACTAACAAAATGGTTGTGTAAGTTAGCAGCTTTAAAGGGCAGGAAAGGAGTGGCTCGAAAGGAGCGCACATCAAAAACTTTAAAAGCAAGTTAAGGAAGTTGGTATTTGGAACGGTGAAGGAGGAAACACATTTGTGAGTCCTTTAAGAAATTGAATTAAGGACATTTTGAAATAGGATGCCTCTTCCGAGGGGCACTTGAATATTGAAAGCGCTGCTAGATAACCCTTGATTGTTCCAATCTGGAGCCCCAGATTTGCCATATGAAGTAGAAAAGATTACACCGTAGGTGTATCGCATTGAAAAGGGTCCACATCCTTTTTCCTACACTAGCTCCAGAATTCGTTCCAACGGCAGCGGTATAAGGATTTTGTTGCTGGCCTTCCGGCCTGAAGCAAATTCTCCATTACGCCATCCGGGAGGTCCCAATCCTTGTACCTCAGCCTCTCAGAAACCATGCGTGAAGGTTGAGTGTCCTGACCTCTGGATGGAGAACCAGACCGTCCTCTCGCGAGAGAAGGTCCTCTCTTTGTGGAAGACATACTGGAGGGCAGATGGACCCGCCCAGAAGGTTCCTGACCCAATATGGGGTAATTAGGATCATGGATGTCCTGAACATTCTCAACCTCTGGATCACACGAGGAATGACGGGGACTAGAGGAAACACGTACAGGAGTGGAAACTCCCAGTTCACTAGGAATGCGTCCCCTAGAGCTCCTCTTGGAGGAAATTCCCTGGAGCAAACTAGTTCGCACTTCCAGTTGACACTGGTTGAGAACAGATCCGCCTGAGGGGTTCCCTCCCAAAGGGTAAAGATCTCTTGAAGGACTTCCTAAGCTAGTTCCCACTTGTGGGAGAGTGCTCTGACTGCTCATAGCGTCCGCTGCCGTGTTCTGCTCTCCGTCTAGGTGAACTGCCTTTAGAGAGATTCCTTCTTCAATTGCCCAGAACCAGAGCTGCATTGCCTCCTTGCACAGGGGTAATGACCCTACGACTCCTCTCTTGTTGAGGTAGTACATGGTCACTGTGTTGTTTGTCATTATCAGGACATTCTTTCCCCGTACAGAGGGCAGAAAGGCCTTCAGCGCTAGTCTGATTGCCCTCAGCTATAAAAGGTTGATGTGTAGTTTGGACTCCGATAGAGACCGCGGATTGTCAGATCGTTGGTGTGGGCTCCCCACCACGTGAGTGAGGCATCCGTCACTACTGTTATCTCAGCCACGGTTGCCAAAAAGGTTCTCCTTTCAGAATGTTGTCCTTGCAGGCCCTCCGCAGAAGGTCCTGTGAGACTTTGCTCGGAATCTGAAGGAGGTCTGACATCCTACCTGAGAATTGGGACCAGTGTGTTCTGAGCGCCCATTGAAGGGAATTCTCATTCTCAGGCGAGCCTCTGGAGCCGGAAAAATGCAGGATGCCATGAGGCCGAGCAACCTCAAAAAGTCGAAGGCTGGAAGACTTTGGGCACTCTAAAACTTGGTGACCATCTGCAAAATGTCTTGAGCCCTCAAATCGGGTGACAAGGCTTTTCCCAAGGATGCATTCCGGACTCCTCCAATAAACTGGAGTCTCTGAGATGGTATCATGTTGAGACGTATTGTAATTGAGGGAGAGGCCCAGTCTGTGTAGGGAGTGGCAGGTGATACGGAGATGTTCTTGGGCCTGTTAGGGTGAACGTGCCCTGATCAGCCAATCGTCCAGGTAGGGGTAGACATGAATCCCCCTCTCCTGAGACTTGCTGCCACCACTGCTATTAACTTGGTGAAAACCTTCAGGTGGAGGTCAGCCCGAATGGCAGAACACAAAACTGATGAGAACCGCCAATGGTGAACCTCAGGTACTTCCGGTGCTTGTGATGCATTGGCACATGAAAGTGTTTATCTTGAAGGTCCACCAATACCATCCAATCCTGGACCTGGAGGGCCTGAAGGATCTGAGAAAGTGTGACCATCTTTAACTATTCCTTCCTGAGGAACCTGCTCAAGTATCCCAAGTCCAAGTTAGGTGTCAGTCCTCCGTCCTTCTTTGGGATTAGGAAATAGGAAGAATACCATTCTCTGTCCCTCTCCATCAGTTACTGGCTCTATAGCACCTTTCTCTAGCATGGTCAAAATTTCCTTCAACAGGAATTGATCTGGAACATTTAGGGAATGGTTTCCCGGTGGATGATCCCAAGGTCTTTGTAAAAATGGGAGACAGTAACCCAGGGATACTGTTTCCAGTGCCCATGTATCCGAAGTAATACCTCCCCATCCTTTCAGATGCTGTGATAGTCTGCCTCCCACCGGGGTGTCATGAGATAAGACCAAGAAAGGCTTTGAGGCGGCTGAACCAGCAGCTGATGGTAAAGACGCTGCTGCTTGGGCAGGCTTTGCACCTCTCCCTTGTCCACCAAAAGGGAATCTTCTCTGTCCTGTAAGGAAGGCATGGTATCAACCAGTGAAGACAGGTACAAGTGATCACACTTCAAGGGTGTTTATTAAACTTCAATGGGTTGGTAAACACCTATGTAAACCTAAATCTAAGGATGGGAGCAAGCTACGACCATCAAATAATAATTACAAAGTCCTACTTGAGTCTGTTAAAATAAAAGGGCCTATACTAAAACCTATTGCCAATACTTACTTTTTTTGTAGTGCTTTGTATATCAACTTAATTTAATGTCAACCATAAAGTCATCTTTTACCTTGCTAAATCAGCTATATGATTTTTTCCTCCCCCCCCTTTCCCATTAGGCCAACATTCTTCCTTCCTAAGTAAAATTAATACAAATATAATACCTATTTATACATTAGACAATTAGACAAGAACACAGAACAAACATTTAGACACAAAAAAAGGGAATTACCATCTCTCCATTTCTAGATTGCTTGAAAGTACACAATACTCAATCCAACGCTCAACAACGATAACCATATAAATCATTAAAGGGCGCCCAAAGAGCCAAATATTCCCCCTCTCTACCCTGCCACTGAAACATAACTTGCTCAAAGTTAGACAATACCAATGTATCATTTATCATCATTTATATCATTTATCCAACTCTCAACTTGCAGCTTTTTCCTGGTTTTCCACACTTACAAAATCTGCTTCGCGCCATCACAAGTACTTTGTCGATCCAATTCCCAAACAACCAAGCAGTTTTACATCGCCCACTATCCCATAACACCAAAGCCTGCAACGCCATTCTTGGAAAACTGATTGATAATATCACGTCCAATCTAAACAGCAAAATATCCGCATTCAGGAGCAATACCATAACATATGAACAAGTGTCCCTTTTTCTTTTCCACATCCCCAACATACGTCACCACCCAACAACCCCAATTTGCACATACGTTCTGGTGTCCAATAGAGCCGCCCTCAAATTTTCTGATGTATAAGTTTTAACTTGAGGTCTAACTTAATCTTATAGCCCACCTGCCACGTAAGTCTACACTCCCCTTCTGCAATTGTACGCCCCAATTCTCCTTCCCGTTTTTTCCCACTAATTTCTTCCATGAATCAACAGCAAAACTGCTCATTGGCAGGAGGTTCAGAAATGTGGAAGCCATACGTACGTGGCGATGTGTAACAGATAGCATAACCTGCTGGTTCTTTCTCTACTGGTATTGACAACATATTGAATCTCTGATTCAAAAGAGACTCGTTCCCTGAACCTATTAATTTCCCCATCTGTTATCCAAACGAAAAGTCTGCTGTAGTACCTCGAATGATAGAATTTGCCCACCACGCATTATATACCCTATCTTTAAAATACCTTTCGAAATCCAAATTCACCAATTTAAAGTTCTGTTTGCGATCCGTAGACCAGGATTGTGCCAAATAGATGCCTTGTAGTTCAGATATAAATTCACATTAAAGTTAATTAACCACCCTATCATCATTTCCTTAGTCACTGTGATGGATGGCAATTTAACAGCCCCCCTTTGGTCATTTTTCCATTGAAAAAATAGTATCCAATTGAAATTGAGAAAGCCTATCCCGCTCTACTGTCATCCAAGCCGGTTCACATTCTGCTTCTGGTGTCGCATAAAGGGCTACCTTTTTTATAAACCCTCTATAATAGTTTTCTAAATCCGGATATCCAAATCTTAGTACTACTTAAAATAAATCTCGGAATGTTTGGAGCTTTCTTTTCACCGCCAATCCTTACTTCTAAATACAAAATGGTGTGGGATAAGTATGTACGCAAAAGAAAAGTGTTCAAGAAATAATATGTCAGGATAGTTGAGCAGTTAGCTTCCCCTCCCTCACATTTTCAGCATGGGACAAGGCGACAGTCACGTTTTGCACACACTATAGCTTCTAGGCCACAAGGTAACCGTTCAACACATTAGCATCAGGGCCTTCTGCCAAAGTCTCTCTCGCAATGACAGTCTCTCAATGCAGAGGGCCTGATGCAGCAAACAAAACACAAAAGTTCCTTTCCTTTGTCAAGGTTTCACTTTCACAAGTTCAAGATTGGCCTCCCTCCTATGGGTTTGAACCAAGTATCCCCCTCGTCTGGGCTCAGATTGCCCTTTCAATACCAGAATCGAAGACTTTAAAATGTGCGATGGCTTTTACTTAATCCATCGCAGAACGACTTCAATTCACTTCACACAATTTACACCTCACATTGTTGAAAAGCATTTTTTAAAATTATTATATGAATTTTTTATAGTTTGTTACAAACTTAAAATATTATACATTCATACTTTCCTTATATTGCTTTGGTTACAATTCATTCATGATAGCTAAAAGGCATACAATTTACGACTTCTTGTGCATAACAATATAAAACTCAACATGTTATTAATGTTGTTCCTAAACACTTGTAGGATAATTATATGACCGTTTTTTGAGCCAGACAAACGGCAACCTCCTCACTCCTTTTCTGTCAGATTACTTTCTAATTTTTCTAAGAAGAAGGTTAGTGCAAAGGTAATGTTTTTATCGGTCCCCTCCACCATCAAGTTCCACCAATCATCTCCACTCAGATGTGGTCTTTTTGTGATTTCGTTCCCTAGATGTGTGGTTATAATATCTGTTTATTTCTTACAGTATAACACCAGATGTTTCTTTTTCCGACCCTACAAAAATCAAATGGGTTCTTGTCATTACTTCTAATATTCATCACCATTTTGGTTTGGAACAAGTTCAGACGAAACCTCATGAAGATTTTCCTTTTTTTTGCAGCACGAAAAGGTTTCTAAATACTTAGGAAGCGTGTTCACAGGGATCTTGCTTGAGGAGCAACCTGCACATACACCTATGTTGTGCCTCTGCTCCAAGTTTACACACCAATCCTGGTGCCACATTTTTTTCTCAACTGCATTCTGATTTTGGATTAGCGTTTCTTCATTGACTTGCAGTTGTTTTAAAGAGAGTTGCGCAGTTTTGCTTCAACTTACTCAAGATTGATTCATCTGAGGTATTTGCAGCTGTTTACAGGATTTGATATTGCAGTAGATCATCTGCCACAAGTACTTCCTATACACTGCAAGCATAATCCACATCACCCTTGCATTGATCGAGGTTAAACCCAGCTCATACCTAATACATGAACCCCTCTTGCTAGATGTAGAATTTTGCTCCAATATGTATTTTCACCCCATGACCATTGAAGCCGGACATCTAAACATCGCCTCTCGACCGAATATCAATACTGGAATAACCTTTGACTTCTAAAATTCAATTGTCGGCTTCAAGGTAAAGCACCCATGCTTTTTATTTATTACAGATCCCTGAGCTGTCAAGGATTTACATTTCCGGCAGAATTTCTGCACCATTGGGTCGTCATTGATGCGTGAATTTATGATCACTCCCAAATATTGGGTCTCCATTTTAAGTTTTATTGGTTCTTTACAAACTGACCACTTACATTATTTCAAACCTCTGTGTCGAACCTGTTAAATTTTGCAGCACTAGTATCTCCGCTTTAGCTGGATTAATCACTAGACCATTTGTTTCTGTATATTGTTTTAATGCCAACAGTTTCCTCTGTAAGCCTATCTGAGTAACATCTATTAATATGATGTCATCAGCATACAAGATGTAACTCAATCTATTCCCATTTATCTTTGTGGCAAAAGCTCTTGTTGCGTCTAACGAACTCCCCACATCCACAATAACTATGCTGAACAGGATTGCCCCAAGTGGGCAACCCTGTTTCACTCCTCTGGATGTTATAATTGCCAGTGAGAGAGCCCCCTGTTGATCCAATCTGACTTTTATGGCCGTGTTTTAGTAAAGCTCTTTAATTGCAGCAAGCAAACTTGTTGGGCATCCCAAGTTATCCATTTTAATCCACAAAAGCTTGTGGTCAATACTGTCGAAGGCGTGGGCCAAATCTATGAAGGCTAAATAGATTTTAGTTCTTTTACTTATAGCCTTCATTTTCAGCAAGCTGATTAAAAATAAATTCAACCCACAACCGACGCCCATGACAAAACTAGTTTGTCGAATGTCAGCAACCGCTGGGCGTTTTATCCACTTGGTTAGTCTTAATAGCAACCGAGTTGCAAAGATTTTTCCCACAACGTCCAAAAGTGCTGTCGGCCTATCATTTTTAGGATCCGTTCTTGTTCCTTTTTTAAATATAGTAACGATTATTGCACTTTTCCATGAGACCGGTATCCTTTTTTCTGCAATTATGTTCTCAAATAGGTTATTACAGAATTCAGCCCACTCCTCTGGATGCTGTTTCAATATTTGATTTTAAGGCTATCGGGCCCTGGGGCCCTCAAAGAGCGCAGTCTTTGAATATTTTCAAGGATGTCGTTCTTAGTGATGGTAATATCCCATAGGAAGGATAAATTTTGTTGTTGGTATTCAGTCTCAGTACTTTTCGTGAAGAGCTATGTCTAATGGATTATCCATTGCGCTACTGTCATCATATTATTTTGGATCGCTTCTTGTGGCATTTCAAGGTTATTAAGGACTTCCCAAAACATTCTTGAATTTTTCAAAGACCGTGTCTTCAGCATTTTTTCCGCATCATTTTGCACCAAGACACTTTTATGGGAATGCAACCAGTTTTTATATCTTGCTTTAGCTCTATTTGTCTGTATCTTGTATTCACACACAGGATTTTTCTGCAGGCATCTAATGATTTTTCGTAATTCTCGTTTTTTGCCAACAATGTTATAAACGTGATTCCTACCTGGCATTGTGTAAATGCCATGTTTACATTTCTGTTTCTGCTATAACATTTTGCTCTTCCAACCAAATTTTCCGATGCATAGAAGTAGTCCACAATTGATTTAGATTTGTCACTTCGCCAGGTGGGATTAGGAGGGATGTCACCCCTGAGACTCCCATTCAGTAGTGACATTCCTCTCACTTCCATCTCTTCTTCCCACGCAACTCTTATTCGATCTTTTAATTTATACGGCTTTGCACATGTTTGTTCCATGGCGTTTTGCAGCATTATGCATTCCATGTTTAAGTCTCCACAAAGTATGATGTTCGCCTTCTTTTCATTAATCAGTATAAAATCTATCAATTTCCCAATTAAGTCCAAGAATTCCCACTCATTTGTTGATTTGTACTGCCAATACAAGTTAATAACATGCAATTTAACATTTTCTTCTAGCTTTTTTCTCTGGATTTTGATCGTCACATGTTGTACATAAGGAGTTGGGTTTACTGTGTTTGTAATCGGTAAACCATGTTTTACTTTAACCATAGTTAACAAGCCAGCCATCGGGCGACCTTTAGCCTGCTTGATAGCTGGATTCTAAGCAATTTCAAAACCTTCAACAGATGGGGGGAGTGACGGGGGGAGGCAAGAAGCCAGGTTTCCTGTAGGCAAATGTTTAATGCTTCCATACACCCGAGGCTATTAAATAGATGAACAAAGCCTCTTGTGTTCCAAGAACCCATCTGTAAACAGTCTTTTGCGTTACTATTTTGGCATTATCTATTGCCTAGTGGGTTTAGATTGCTTGCTATCCAGCTCCAGTTTCTTTGGTCATTTTCATCAGTTACTCCGTTTCCAACCCTTCTTGGCATCTCACCAGATTTCTCTTTGCACCCAAACATGATTTTTATCGGTCTTTGCGCTTTCTGTCATCAGATCTTCACGACAGCCATAGTCCCCACCTTCCTCATCACATTTAGCCACTAGTCTATGCTTTTCTGCTTTCGTTTCCTTTTGTCAATATACCGTACAAAGACCTATCGACTGAGTTTATTCACAGTGCCGGACCATTCTGTCAACGGTATCGTATCTTTTCTTCTAATGTTCAAATATTCACCAGCAATTTAGCTTCACTCGCGTGTTTCTTGGCACATGTTTAACAATTTTCCTTCCAGTGCTCACTTTACAACGTTGCTACTTGCAACCTTGACTTCAACACAGACCAGTCTCCCCAACTCAACAACTGTGTTGTTCTCGTCGTTTCTTTGTTCTTGGAGCCAAGGACGATACCACGGGGTCTGCTGCTCCTCCCCTCCTTGATCAGATACGCGGGAGGACCCTCGCTACCTGACACACAATGCAGGATTCTTAAGTCTAGTTTCCTCGTCTTTTACGTTTTCTGCCTTGAAGGTTTGAGTGTAACGGCTTCCTGTCAACAAGGTCAAGGTGTTGCCCCTCTCACGAACCTCTTGTTCCTGGCCGTCTTTCACCCCTTGTACAACCGCCAACTTGAAACTGCTGTACTTTTGTGTGTTTTGCCACACTCAGAGTGTGCTCTCGTGCTCCGCCTTTTAATGAAAGTGTAATGAAGGTCAGATGTGATCGTCGATAATCGCCTGGCCATAGTGTTGGGACAGGTCATGTACACGGCTCGGGTGCAAGTCTGTTTTCTCCCCGAGTGGGCTGTCTGCGAGATAGTGTTCATACAGGAAATAGGGGTGTTGAGTTTCTAAATGGCCCATCGGGTAAGATGGAATAAAGGTGTTACAGGTTAGAGAGGGATACTGCGTCTCACCATCCGGTGTCCCACTCCCAGAGAACCCTTCACCCAGGAGATCCTCCGGCCCTGGTCCACCCCCAGGGTATGAATCCAAAGGCGATGGCCATGCCCTGGCCACCTGAGAGAGAGATCCGTGGATGAGACACCTTCGAGTTTCTCACAGTCCTCTTTGACCAGCCTGTCCTCTCGCTCTTCTAACTGAGTAGTAGCAAAATGACCTACCCCTCCAAGATGATCCGCTGGGGTGAAAAGGCTGTGGCTGCCTGACTGCAGCACTTAAGGACTTGGCTGCCGCCTTTGAGGTCTGCAGCCTTTCAAGGCTTTCGTCAGCCTTATTTCCAAATAAATGGGAGCCGTCAAAGGGCATGTTAAGGAGTCTGGATTGTACATCGGGTGCAAATCCTGACTTCCTCAACCACGCAAATCAGCATATGACGGTGCTTGCCACATGGCCCCGCTGATGCAGTCAGCAGGGTCCAAACCCGATTGCAGAGACACACAAATGGCCTCCTTGCCATCCCTTATTAAGTTCATGAGGTCGTCTCTTTTCTCACCCTCATGGATCTGATCAGCCATCTTTACTATGCAGCCCTACAGGTTGAATGTAAAATTTGCCAGGGCACAGGAGGAATTTGCAGATTTTAAAGCCATGCTGCTTGCAGAAAAGACTTTCTTTGCCGAAGAATCAATGCGTTTGACATCCCCATCAGGGAGAATGGTTGGGTATGCAGCTTGCTAGGAGACAGATGTAGCTGCTTGTACTACCAGGCATTCCAGAGTTGGAGGTATAGACAGGTAAACAGGGTCGCTACTGGATGGCCTGTATTCTTTGGCTAGTATTTTGTTTACTGCCTATTTGGACTCTGGAGCCTGCCAGTTTGCTGCAACCCTTTTTTGCAGTGTCACATGGAATGGTAGTATAGGGTCATATTGAGGTCCTTGTTCCAATATGTCAGTCAGGTTGTCTTGTTCAAAAGCAGTAGCTGGTCTATTCCATCCCAGGAATTCCACTGCCCTGGACATTAAGCTTCTGTAAGATGCATCTGCATCATCAGATGGGCTGGGTTTCCCAAAATCTAGTTCTGGCGAGGTATCTACCCCACTAGCTGATTGTAGGGAGTCATCCAGTTCCCTAACCCTGGTCTCTGTTGAAATGAAACATTCAGGTATGTTAATATTGTTTTGAATACTTGGAGTATCCAATTGGAGACCACATGGAGGGGTATCATGTGAGGTTTCATAGCCCTCATATGGATGTTAAGGATCTAAAAGAAATCCTTCTAAGGTAAAAGGTTTAAAAACCTTTTCCTGGCTTTATTGTACTAACAGCATATAAGAATGTACAATCAGAGTCAATGTTTTATATATCAGCATGGATGGCTGGACTTTGGTCTTGTGCTTGTGCTTTGAGAGACTTCACCCTCGGCTCATTTCTACGACTATTTCTCATCAAGTAGTCGAAAATTTGAGTAGTCTTAGGCTTATGACCCGTGCTCGAGGGCATGGACACTTTTCTTATGCTTCGAGGAGGATGGGGCCTGATCCTCAACGATTTTGCACATCTTTCTAAAAAGAGTTCACTCCTCTTTGGAGGAAGATTTTGTCGAGCAGACTAGGCTCCTTTCTGAGGAAGAAGACTTGGAAGAAGGTGAGCTGTGCCTTCTTTTAGACTTTTTCGATGACGAGGAGTGTGCCACTAGAGTAGGACCGTTTTTTTTCATCATTTATTTTTAGGAGAGGAATCTCTCGACTCGTGGAATGATCCAATCCTAGCCACCAACAATTTAGTTTTGCGCTCTTTCAAGGCCTTAGCGGTCATCGACTGATAGGATCGACAGTAGTCTGCTACATGCTCGATGCCCAGGGTCCAGACACGTATTTTATGCGGGTCCGTGATGGACATTTTGGCGCTGCATTTTAGGTACTTTTTGAAGCCCGTCTTTGGAGTAGTCGGAGCTGAAGACCAGGCCATTTTTGATGAGTTTTCAAAGAAAACTGAAGCACAACGTAATTCTCGGAGTAATCGCATTCGCGAAAAAACAGAAACGAAGCATATATACTCGACGGTGACATCAACCGAGATGGAAGCCCTGGAGGGACATAGTGTCGACCGTTTTGATACACAGCGCTCTCTGCCGAGAGAAACGATTTTTCCGAAGCAGCTAAAGCTGGAAACGAAGATATCATAAAATGAGGAATACGTGGGAAGACAATCCATTTGAAATGTATTTATTGGCTTTGTTAATTCGTTTGAATTTCACATTTTGGCACTGGACATCTAATATGGGAAAGCAGGACAATATTAATCATTGTTAATAATCATATATACCACGATAGGTAATAGTTAGAAGAGGCTACATTTGTCATCAAGCTTCTTTCATACTACTCACCAGATAGTATTTCTCAATTATTGGCATCTTTTATTCATTTCTCCCCAAACAATTCACTATGAAACAGAAAGTCTGGTCTTCCTGAAGAGGGAACATGTGAAGTAAATATATAGGAAAATTGATTTGCTCAAGACGCCATGTTTTATCTTTGATGGAGAGCCTGCTCTCACACAATGGTAATCATGTTCTCCTGGGATGGGGCACCCACGTCTGTCACCATAGACGGCAGGTTTTCTCGTCATGGAGTCCATGTTCTCTGAGGCCAGACTGCACTGCTCTCAGTCCCATCCTCTCTCCAGGAGATTCCGCAGTCCCACCTCAGGGCTCCTTGTCCAGAAGAAGGGCAGCTGGTTGCGGAGCAAGTAGGCCCTGGTGAAGGTGAACAGCAGAGCCCGTTCCTGTGCATCGTAGACCGAGATCCTGCCCACCTCATAGTCCAGGAAGAAACCCAGGATCCTGGGGACGAGGGGGAAGAGCACGAGTGGTCAGTGGGGTCCAGGGTGAGGTGAGAGCCCAGTATTTACCATCCTGGAGCCCCACTACCCAGAGTCCCCTCACAGGTGATGCTGTGATCACCCCCTTCCTGGGCACAGACTCATCAACCCCCCCCCCCCACCCAGGGCCCAGCCGGTGCAGCCCTCCTCCTCGCAGTAATGCCTCCCTGAGCGCAGGTGTAACGCTCACCTGATTCCCGTAGAGGCGCCAGTCTTGACTGGGCGTATACCGTATCTTCAAAGGTGATGTGTAACACACGGCTGGCTCTTTGGGCTGGACCTCTGTGCACTGTATGTCTGGCTCGAAGGGTAAGATATCTGCAGATAGAAAATGTGGGATTAATGAACTGGGTTATTGAATGTCTCTCTCTTCTTCCCTTTCTCTTCTCCTGTAGAACCCCAAAGGTTAACGCTCTCACCTTAGGTAAGTGAACGCCGTGCTCTCCATCTGCCTCGAGGCAGGGTGCTGTAACCAGTTTCTTCACTGGATAAGGGGAGCAGGCCTCTTGACTTCAGAGGACTGCTGTCCGTCGTTTACTGCACGAATGGTAAGTTTCGAGTAATTCTAATGTCTTTAAAGTCTTTAGTAATGATGTCTCTTGTTTTGCAGGGTTCCGGCGATGGCGGATGGCAGGCTGAAGTGAGTTGAAGATGGAGCCCGTGTGATGAATAGAAGCGCCTGGAAGCACGTAAGTAAGCGCTTGTTGCCTGCTTCACGATGCGCTCTAACTGTCTTTTTATTTTGCAGGTACAAGTTCGGGGCGGCTGCAGGGTGCCGGAATACCCACTGGGTTAGATGTGGAAAGGAGTAATGGCCCGTGAGTATTAAAGTTCCCCAATGTCTTTAAACGCACCTTGTTTTGTCTTTCAGATGCGGGATGCAGCGCCGAAGGCCTCCGGAGTGTGCGAAGAGTTGGTAAGCTTTTGTCTTTCAGATGCCGGAATGCAGTGTGAAGACCTCCGGAGCGCACGAAGAGTAGGTAAGCCTTTGTCTTTCAGATGCCGGAATGCAGCGCGAGGCGTTGGTGACAGCCGATGGACCAGGTAAGTGAAGAGCTGTCACTGAAGACAGTAATGCTAACCTGTTCTTTCTTGTCTTTATAGGTGTTGCTGAAGACTGGATTCAGAATGGTAAGCCTTTTTCCTTAGGCCCAGGATCAGATGCAGAAGACACGATGAGCGTTCTGCTGCTGAGAATGCAGAATAACGCAAAGCAAGATTCATCCATCGGGCGTGGTTTAAATAGCCTCCTGTAGTGCTTAGGTGTCTCCTTCTACAGCCACGCCTAGGTAAGAAAAGAGTTCCTGCTTTCCAGAAGAGTTCCAGTGTTCTGAATCTAGGGAGTGGCTCCTGCCCCACCCAACAGGAAAAGTAGTTCCAAACAGAAGAGGATCAGAGACTCAACTGGCAGGCAAGTAAGCAGCATGGTCTGCTGCAGGTAAGTCCACCCAAGCATTATGAGCCCGGCGCTTCCAGCGCTGGGACTGGGCATATTTATGAGCCTGGTGCCACTGGCGCCAGGACTGGGTCCAAAAGGTCCCAATTGGGACTGGTTGGCACTCGGAACCTGGGTTATGGATCTGCTTCCAAGGGAGTTGGGAAAACCCTGACCTTTTGGAAGCAGAGATCATGACAGCAGGTCCTCGCTCCCCAGCACACAGGGGGAAGTAGTGAATTACTGACAGGCGTTGGGCAGATCCTGATCCTCACCTCCCCATTTCCCGCTTCTCCAGTCTTCAGATACGATGAGCTGGGGAAAAATGGTGTCATGATCCAGAGTCAACTCACCTGTAGAGTGCTGATTATCTGACCCTGCTGTATGACACATTGAATGGTCTACCAGTGACATCATAGCTACTTTTAGTACCCAATTCAATGGTGCTAGTTCTTTCCAACCTACGATGGACAAAAGGGCCATTTAACCTGAACTGGTCACCTTTACGTTAGCCACAGATGTGTGCAGCCGCGCAACCCACTACCTCAAAGGTTAAATGCATGTACGGTTTAATCTTTTACAACTTTGATGGTGTTGTGCTAGAGGTTGTTGCATGATCAGCACAGAGGACATCAGCATCTTGAGAATTGAGTCTAAGTTCACATGTGAGCTGTGGCCCAAGACAGCGAGTGCTGTTCTTCAATCAGAAACGGATACTGCCATATTAAGCGATTCAACATTTTCCTGATAGAGATCATTTGTCATGGTCTGAAAAACAGACTGTAGTAGCTATATTACTTGAGGAAGCAGGGGCTACATGTTTCTCAAATGGATGGGCAGAGAACAAAATAGGTTGGAGACCACTGCCATAAAGAATGGAAACCTGCCAGAACCTGGCAATGACTTAAGACCGTACTCTTGGCTTGCCAATAACTGGCCTCACTGGAACTTTGGCTATAAATGCTGCTATTCAGTGCCCTCATGCAGGAATTTAGGGGATGGGCTGCAGGGCCCAGGGAGTTCCTGTGATTAAAAATAAAAGTTATTAGAATACCCAGTTTCAATTGATCTGAAATTAAATTATTTTAGACTCAAGTACAGATTCTTCATCGCAATTCATTTGTAGTCAAATCTGGACCCTTCTGTCATCAATTAGCATGAGGAACAGGTCTATCATGGGAAGTGATCACGCTCAGCAGTCTTCCATTTTCAAACAACTGTCAGAATGGATGACAAAATAACACGTTTCTAGAGTTAGAAATATATTCTCTAATGCAGACAAAAAGCATTTCATGCCTGGATATCCACCAGTGAGGCTTTATCAACCCGAGAAGGACAGCTCTCAAGGATGCAGACAATCACATACAGAATCATCAGTGCAGTGCAGACATCTTTGCGGTTGGAGCAATGGGATAGGTTTGGCAAACACCATTTATGTTATGAAGCATTTAAAAAAAACATGACTAGAATGCTTAAGTCAAATAGGCAGTTTCAGCTAAGCCACACATGCCACATAGCCAGCCAATAGTCATCCCTATAGCCCGATAGTGTATCCCCTTGGGCGCGCCTTTAAACTGGCCTAGAGGTTCTTGTTACTTCCATCGTATCCCCTTCTAATCTCTATGGATCTTCTTGCTTGGTGCCCAGCACCCTTCTCCTGCTTCTCTTTCACCACCTTGCTCTCTTCTCTGGTCAATGTCTCCTGCTATTCAAACCTCTTGCAGTTCACCACCTCCTGTCCGACTTGTCTCACTAGCCCTTTCAGGCTTTCAAGAACCCACTCTAGACTTACCTCCTCAATGCCTCCTTTACTCCTTCTCTGCAGACTTTGCAACTCCCTGATCCCAGCTTGAAAATACTTCTGAGGTTGTCAGTGTTCCTCCTGAATCTCTCCTACTTACTGCAAATGATGCTGCTTCTCCTCAATCCGTCTTTCGACTACTTTATGATGCTGCCATGTCTCCGCTTTACTCCTCCCCATCCACTTCTTTCCCCCCCGTCACTTCCACCCTCCGTCTTCAAGCTTGTCACTCCTTCCTCTCACCAACCATCACCAAAGTCTATCCACTAGGTCCTTCTCTAAACACCCACCATGTTTGACAGGGGTTTGGAGTCCACATAGGGTTATTCCTCTCCCCATGGTCTGAACTTTAGGTGAGGTTCTGCACCTGTGTTTGAAAATTAGTAAATGTGTGTGGCTGGCTGTGAATGCCTCACACCTGTGATTGCTGAGGACCTAAGGGCAGACCAAGCTGTTAAAGGACTGGTTTGCCATCTTGGATGGTATTGCTTTAATGTTTATATCCACTGGTAAGCGGTATGGGTGATAGTACAGTGTTTCAACATTTGCAGATTCCCCAGGGGTTAGTAAGTAATCGCAGTGTTAGGCAGAAACCTGTGCAGTTCCCTCTGGGACCACTGCATAAGATTTAGGACTACAGGCAGTAAACCCACTTGGTAGCAGTCTGTACCACACAGATTCACTTGGTAGCTGTGGCTGAGCAGTCAGACTTCCCTCAAGAGTTAGGCAGTATACAGAGTATTCACAATAGGTCAAAAAGAACACAGTAGAACAAGCAAACACTGACCAGAGCTTGGTATAAAAGATAATTATTTATTTAAAAACCACATCTAGAAAAACACACAGGCACTAATGTTAAGCAGTTCAAAAACACGGTCACTAAAAGATATACACTCCCTTAGAAGAATATTAGACAAGTCTTAAGTAAAGCCCCACTTATTTTCAGACAGCGGTGAGCGCTTAACGTAGATGGCACTCTAATAATTCGTTTTAAAAAGGGAGAGAAAAGCAGAGTATAATTTGAAACAGATCCCAACACTTTAACTTCACAGTTTTACTTGCCTTCCTCTCTTGTTGTGTTCTTGTGAGAGTTCAGAAGGCCGGATCCACTTTAAGAGGATCAGAACGAAATGTGTCCAAGGTCACACGGTTGAAGTGCACAAGAGTCTTGCAAAGGTTCAAAAAGAGTTGGACCAAAAGAACGGCACCAGTTAGAGGGTCAAGGCGGCCAGCCCAGTCCAGAAGGTTAAGTGATTATTATTACCTTGTAGCAATCTTTAGAAAGGGAGGCCTGGCGGACACGGTACCTTAAAGTGGTGAGAATACTCCAGCGGGGGCAGTTGTTCCTGGCAGCGGATGCAAGTCGGTGCTTCGTCCGGGGGAAGAGAGGATCTCGTCGGGGAGGAAGACAGGAGTCCGTTGCACTGCCAGGGAAGAAACCAGACGCAGAGTTCTCAGGTAAAAGGAGCGGTCCTTTTATTCGCGGTCCAGGGTTAAGTGGCTATCCGGTTGCCGGGGTGCTTGGCACGGGCAATTCGACCACAAGACGTCCTGGGATGCGAAGAGAAGAAGGTAAACTGGTTGTGCCCACCAGTCAGGGGAAGAAGCCTCTCCAGCCGGGAGATCTTCTCTGTTGTCGGGAAGTGGTGAGTCGGTTCCGCAGGGCTCCACCGGTGGTGTCGTCGTGGTAGGTCGGCTCAGCTTCTCCCTCGTCGGATCCTCAGGTCCTGTGGCGACTTCTGAAGTTCCAGTCCCCAAAGCCCTGCTTTTATGCAGCACACCCCCATTCACTCAGCCTAGCTGTCATCAAACATGCTAAGTGGGCCAATCACACAAGAGTGCGACTTGAGTTACCAAGGTAACTCAGTCCAGGGTGCCTAAACCCCCTCCCACACCCCCTGTGGTACCCAGACAGAGTGGCACTACTTTTGGAGGCTTCTGTGGAGAAGCCCGCCAAAAAGTGTAACAAAGGGCTCGACTTGGGTTGGAATCACAGAAGAGAACACAAACGCCATTTTAGAATAGAGTCCTGAAAAATACCAACCGGCAAATTAATATTAAATAAATAAACCGGCGATATGTTCGAGGCTATGAGAATAAAATAATTAAAGTTGGTAGCCTCGAACAATGGGAAAATCCCATAGGGATATATTCGCGGTCGAATATAAAAAGTAGTATCCACTGCCACCAGCCAAAACTCGATCAGGGGGGACGGAGACGTGCCCCCTCAACTAACAGACCCCGGGGCAATCGAATTGCCCCGACTAGTACATCCACAATATGATGGTTTGTACCGGTTTCTGTTAATAATTTGGGACTAGTAAAGCCAATGGTGACTTTACATGCCCTGGGAGACAGTAGTCAGTCCCAGGGTATGGAGTCTATGGTGGGGTGTCACTATGATGTCACTGCACGGAGGGTGCTGTGTAACACACATAGTAAAAACACATGAGACCCTATGGAGTAAAGGACCCCATAGCCCATAAAACACATTAACAGTCAAAGGAACACCATAAATCATGTCCAAGAGTGGGAGAAAGAGTCTCACTCTTGGCAGGAGAAAAAAACAAACTCCAGATATCCAGCAAAGCTGCTGGGGGACTCACTAGGTTTGGGAAATTCATCCTAAAGAGAGAATTCTCCCTAACACGCAGTGACTTCCGTTCACCTGTAGACACTGTGCTCATGCTCACGTTCAGCGAGCCCACTAAACTATAAACGTTCAGGACATGTACAAGACCTTTCGCTCCAAGCTGTGTGGTGACCTCTAAAGGGCTCCCAAAGTCTACACAGTTTTGCTGAGTGGAAAACAGATCCTGATGGCCAAGCGGGCACTCTGGCGGGACACCAGAGTTTCTCAGATGATAACGCTGTTAGTTGTGTTCCCTTAAAGGAGCAGTGCCTTTTCGTGTGCTGAGCTGGACAGTCTTAAAAGGACCATGCTAGCTGACTTTTGGCACACAGTAATGAGGTACTGGGTTGTACTGTGACATTGGCAGATGTGCATTATTTTCATTATCATGGGGAGTGCCTAATTCCCTAGTAGCTTTTAAAGGACCAGTGTTGTATCCATATCTTGCTACTGTCCACTGCCTTAGGAAGAGGGCTATGTGGAGGTGACCATGGGACTGAGTTTGTGGATGTGGCAGATAGGGAGTACTAGAGAGTGGTACCAGGTGTTGGTCTGGACCTTCAAGTGCACAGTTTCCCCACCACTCTAAATTCCCCATAAACTCCATGTCTCATAACTCCTCCTAGCATCTGTTACTACAGTCAGCCAGGCCTGCTGTAACCTGCCTGCTGGCTAGGTATTGGATCCCACTGCCTTCCTGTGGTGGTTCTTGCTCCCTATTATCAGTCTTGCTATTGTCCTGGTGGTATTCCACTTGTCCCCATTGGACCTCCTTTACTACTACTGCCCATCCGCCTCTTTGTGATGTTCTCTCTCCACTCTCCTCATATTAGCATTTCTTGTCGCTACTAGTCCCGGATGTTACAAGCTTCTCCTTTCAAGTCCCTATGAGCTCCTGGGCTCCCAGCACATCTTTCAGACTTTCACTCTCCGAGCTTCAAATTAACGCCTCTTACCGCCACTGTTCTCCCATCATCACCTCTTCTTCTCCCCTACTTTTTACTACCTCCTCAGCCCCTTCTCCCTCAGTAGATAATACCTCCTGGATTACTAGCTCCTCCTGCCCACTCACACCAACTGATATTCACACCCCATCCTAGATCTTCGTAACTCGCACTAGCTTGTTTTGTTCATTAACTCCTTGATGACATCATTTTTGTCTCACACCACCTCTTTCTGTTCATGTCCACTCTCTGATGTAATTAACGTTTCCTTGACCCTCGCCAGCACTTCCTGCTCCAAACTGCATGTGCTCCTCCCCTCTCCTCAGTCTCTCAAAACTCTGCTTCTTTCTCCAGTCCCCGGTCTTCTCCAAACATGGACCACCTCCTTCTAAAACCCACACTACCATCATCGCCCTTAGAGGGTCTTCCAGTAAAGTCTGTCAATGTGACCGATAATGTTGGGAAGACCGTTAATAGCCTCTCTGGGCACGTGTGGTTGCTTTATACCACCAAGTCTATTTTTGGGGCCACCTACCACCTTGGATCTTACCTCCTCCCTCATGATTCTCCCGGTCTTACTGATTTTATCAGAGTGTACATAATGTGGTCTACTGGCTAGCAACACCCTATATAAGCATAAGGGACATTCTGTATCATCGGGTAAGCTGGAAATATGCACGTGTGTCCCCAGCAGGATATGGAGAATCTCTCACCAGTATACACTCCTATGGACAGTTTAATTCCCCCGCGGAGCATTCAGGAAGTCACAAACTTGCCCTAGTGTATACGTGGCCCCACAGAATTCACCAAAGGCACTGCAAACCATTCAGTTGATGTATAGCGTGAGGGAACATGTACATGCGCACTACCTTTGGCAATTGCAGATGACTTTCTCCTTTAAGAAAAAGCTACCTTATACCAAGTCTTGAATTTTTACCTGCTTAGGTTCTGTCCGTGGGGAGGTGGTGACTTCAAGCTCCTCTGTTGGGTCTCCCGCAAATAATGGGAAGAGGCAGGACTGCGAGAGCTATGTTGCCTTGATTGTCAGGGGGTTAGATAATGACTGGTCTGAAGGCAGACATGCAGGATGAAATGATTTGTGGATGATCACAATACCACCCCAAGGCCCAACATTCAGTGGCATGGGGTGGCACCCGGTCACCTCAGTTCCTAAATTATCAGTGCACAACACAAGTCAGGGACTTCTTCCCACAAGAAAGAAGTCATCCAAAATGTGCAAGGCTTACTGGTTTTATCTAGGGGGAACAATGGTTATATGGGAGTCAAACTCCTGGATCTGGCCTTCACCTCAGATGGCCCACCTGCACCCTTTCTATTGCGCTCAGAATATCCAGCTAGATGAAGGGAAACTGCTCTACTATGAGTAAAGAAATTCTCCAACTGAATATTCTGAGGGCGACGAATGTCTGTACTGCAAGCCAGTCATTTTTGTTGGCTATGCCACATTTTTTAAACACCATCAGTGCAATACGACTGGTGCCCTCATTGAATTCTTTCTGCCGAGAGTTGAACTCTTATTTCCCATATCCTGCACCAGTGACATATCTCATCTTTATTAGAAAGTTGCTGGGTAGGAAACAGGGCATTGGTCGGTTAAGGAAAATCACAGGGTACATATGCCACCCAGCTAATGGATCTGGCCTGTAGGTCTGCTGGGTAGGAGGTCCACATATTGCACCGAACATCTAAGAGCAATAACTAATGGGCAATTATTACTGTAGGTCAATCGTTTCCTAAACGGGTGCCTAAATGTTCTGAGCAATGCAGGACACTTAAGACCAGTAGGAAATCATTGCTGAAATGCAGCTCCTCTATCGGTAGAACAGCTTTTCTGAACTGGTGGACTGCGTGGCAGGCCGAAGCAGTGAGACACCAGACCAGATCAATATTTACAACTCTTATTCCGGTCCTACTTTCTCTCAATGTAGGGTTGGACAAAAGCCAACCTTTACAACCAAAACCTACACTCAGAAATAGGTCAGAAGAACTTCATCAAGTGTTTTGAGTTCAGGTTAGGTTCCCCCCCTTTAAAGTAACTACTAACTTTGTGAAAGTCTTGTACCCCTTTAAGACATCCTATTCTAATCCAACAAAATACTAAAAGGTGGCCAAGTGAAAATATATCCGACATTTAGCAAGTGTTCCTGCGACCTTTACCCCATTCTAAAACAAAGTGTTCCTAGGTTTGGCTAAATAATAACAGATTTTTAAAACCGTTCTAATATCGGATACTCACAGTCTGGTGGTCTGTTTGGGCATCTCTGCTTTCCTGATTCATAGTTCTATCTGGCCGATTGTCTTTAAAACCTCTAGGGGGTGGAAGGTGGGGGCCGAGGGGTGTTTCGGGAGCATCGTCGGGATTAGTTGAATCTCATAACAGGCCTTATAAACTTTTTGGGGCAAAACATGCTGCTTCCAATGTGTTGGTTATTATGCACCGTCATCGGTCTTCTCCCGGACCATGGTTTTGGTTTTCAGTACCCGTCACTACCTGTACTCTGTCTGCAATACAGGTATTCCTCCTGTCCTCAGTATTTACAGGTCCCAGCTTGATCTTCAGGGTTTAGAGGTCTCTATTTAGACCTCCAGTTACCAGGCGGTCTCATAGGTAGCTTTGCTGATGGTATGTTTACGTTTTCACTATCGTCTAATTCTAGACCTCAGGTTTCAGGCTTTCCCACACATCGCTCCTTAGAGCTTGGGTTTCAAGGTTTTCACCCCAGTCTCTTTCTCAGACCCCCAGTTCAGGGCTTTCACACAGGCCTAATCCTACGGCCCAAATTGCAATGTTTTCTCGCACAGGTCTCATGTTAAACCTCAGGCTGCTCTACACCTCACTGTTGAGGTTGCCAGTGGAGAGTTAGTGCAGCAGTCCTCCAATTCCCTCAGGAGGGAAAGCAAATCTTGCAGGGTGTGCCCAAATGGGACAGATGGCCAGCACTTGCTCAGAATTAGCCACAGTCTCTTCGTTTTCCACCAAGTTGACCTCTTACTAGTCCACACGTCATCTGCAGCATCCCCTTCTCTCGAGGGTCCCCTGGCACGCTCTTGTCCTTGTGCCTGGGTACTTTCTTCCTTGATTCTCTAATCTGCTTCACGCCTTCTTTACATCAGGGAAACTGCTTTGATCCATTCCAGTTTTACAGTTCCCAAAAAGAGCTGGTCGCTCTCCCTGTAATCTCATAGGATATTCCTTTCTGTTAAGCCCATGGTTTCGATTTGTTACTTCCCCCATTCAAATCATTCCCTTGTATGTTTGGATGGTTTTCTCTCTGATTGGTTACCTGGGCTTGCTGTTTGATTTTGATCCATCAACTCTAGCAAAGAATTAAAATCCGGCATGGCATTTGGCAACATCTTGGAATCTAGGCGTCCTGCAGGCATGGCTGCTTGGTTTCACATAAAGGCTGCCCAGGGGAGGTCACTTGCCGGAGCCCAGTCTCCCTTCTGTCTCTCCAGATTCCCACCCCCGCCCCCACTCTTGCTACATGTCAGATTAAAACTGCGGTGACACAGTTCGTTGGATATAAAGCTGAGTTTTTGTAGTTACTTGCCCAATTATGAGGTTGAAATGAAGTTGAGGTTGAAATCTTCCTGACAGCGATAAATGTATTTGGGGCAATCCAGCCCCCTTCTCCTTTCTTAGTGGGGGACAGGAGCATACCACAAAATGGCAGGTAGCGAGAATACAGGAACCACACTGGGCAGGCGCAGGAACAACCCAGTCTCTAGTGGCCTGCCACCCACACATGCCAGCATAGAGAGTTCTGAAAACTCACTACTGATTCCTTGTGAAGCATACCATTTTCCTCCGTCAGGGCTTTTCGGATTTCAGAATTGTACCTTCTCCGACTATTAAGGCAGCCCTATCAAGGCTTAAAGGGAGAAAACGTATGCAGGAACAGAAGCACCTGCAACTCCATCAAAACCTTGACAGTGATAGTATGCAAGAGACAACACTTGCTGGCAGCATGGTATGCTTTTGATTACAAATTCCATTTGGACTCAAAATGATAGGAAATAGATGGGGTCTGTAACGAAGTGTCATACCTGGGTCTAAGGGTTAGGGATGAGGGGACCAAAGCAGCCAGGTACCAACATCTGTTGTGTGATGCAAGGCATAGGGTGGATACCTTGGTCCACATCACCTGTCCTAAGAGAATGGCAGGAAGTTGTCACATTCTGCCAACAGATGGTATTGCCCCTTTAAGGCACACCGGAGAAAGTTGAACAAATTAAGGCAGCAGGAAGGCTCTAGAGACGCTTCCATGGAACAGTGCCCACAGATAAGATAACTGAACCCACATTAACTGAGTTGAAGTTTTAGATCCTGCACACAGCGAATACTGTTTGCAAGCACCAGGTCCCGGGAGCATGAAAACCCTGTAATACGCCCAGCTCCACAGAGTTCACAGAACGCAAGCACGAGTACTGCATTAATGATTATAGATGCACTCAACCTTCTCCACCTCACGCACACCTTCCCAGTCATGGATGAATGCTCTTCACCTGTGCAGGCATATTTGTACACAGGGCTGAACATCGATGGCTTAAATCTCATCTCTTGCTGATCTTTTCTTTTGAACTTCTCTTCACTCTACCCAAGTCTTTTCATTGCTTGCAAAAAAAAAAGACATTTACTAATCTGTTGAACTCTTACATCTCAGCCCTGCTACTTGTACCATATGTTGAACCGTATTTTCCTCTCCCGCTACTCTTTCCTCTCTTACTGTGTCTGAATTTGTAGACTATCTTTCTGTTGAAATGCCTACCCTTCGTTCCATCTCCTGATACTTCCACCCCTTCATATCTTCCTCAGTTTCTTCTCCACTCCTTTCACCAATGTCTATGTTCTTACCTCTTACAGACTCTGCCTTTCCTCACTTCTTGCTAAAGCTAATCCTATCTCTGGCCCCTTGCATTCTCCCCCCCCCCTCCCTTCTGCCTACCCTCTTTAAAAAAATAAAATTAAAAAAAATGCATTTTATTGCAATATTACATGCAACAAAAAACCAGGAGAAAAACCTCCCCATGGGTGGCCCATGCCTCTCAAACTGGCAATGTTGTATTACACCTCATCATCACAATGGATCACCCTGATAGTTCTCATTCAAATAGGGGGAAACGTCTTCAAGATTGCCATAGATGTCTAAATCAAGTGCTCTTTACGGACCTCCAAACTCTTCATGCCACCATCTTCCAGACCCAGGACCCCAGTCAGAGCCAAACCACAACAGGTGTACACCCCCGGTGCCAGTTCCAATAAGCCAGGTAACTACAAACCTACTCTAGGTGCAACACAACTGGGCCAAACAGCACAGCATTGTCACGGTATACTACCGACACAGAAAAATGCAGGCACTATGGTATGCAGAAATAAAAATAAAAAGAGAACGAGCCCAAGTGTCTCAACATAATATATCGGGGCTTCCCAGAGACCAAAACACCCCAGCCTTTCTCCTGACAGGACTTCATCTTACCAGGTATGGTTTCAAGCAGCTTCTCTGCACTTTCGTGATCCAAAAGAATGTATTCTTTTGCATTCCAGGAAACCCTAAATTATGCAGGTCTAAGTGACCCCGCTTTCACACCATGTTCCAAAAAGGACTTCTTTAAGGTGCTGAGCCTCTTTGTCTCGGTCATCGGCGCTAAATCAAGGAAGATGTGAATTGCGTGTTCCTGGCATACCAAAGACTTTTTTGACACTGCAGCCTTCAAAATCCTATCCCCGTCACAAGCATCACTTAGCTTGACGATGAGTGTTCGGCCAATCAACGCGTTGAGCAGTCTATTGGACAGAGAGTTTGATTCTGTAACATTTGTCCACATATATGGGTTCCTCGTCCACTTCCCAATCCTCAAACTCAGGAAGCCAAGTGGGGACAAAGCCAAAGGGGTCTTCTCCTTCCGCACCAGTTGGAAGACCAATAATTTGTACTTGTTGAGCCAGCGCCACATTCTCCAAGTATTCAGCCTATTCTTCATTACCAGATTCCCTTTAATTGCAACCTCCACGTCCCGCCTTGTTGAACCAAAGGCAGCATTTGGGCACTTTGTTGGTCTATTTAGTTCGTTTTATGCTCTTGTGGCAGTTCTGGGTCTCCAGTTGGGCCACTTTTGCACTTAATGCGTCGAATGTGTTTTCCAATCGAGACAGATTTCTCAATCCTTCCCAATGCCGCCATCACAGGGTCCTGTGCCGGCAGCTTCGCCTGACTCTGTTGCCTGCCCCTCATTGAGAAAAAAATCTGCCCCCTCAGCCCTGGCTTTCCGGTTGGATTTCCCATTGCCATTGTGGAGAATGGGGTGCAGCCTGGCAGTCTATTCGTGCCTCAGTCACAGCCTTAACAAGTCTGCCTTAAAGAGTCCATTCAAATAGGAACCCCCCAATGGACTGGGGTGGATTTCACCCCAGAGACCCGACTACCTTCGGCACCACAGCACCTTATGTAATTGGTCAGAACACCCTTGTCCACAGTGAAAAACCACTGCCTTCATTCTTCATTTCAAGGGACCAGATCAATCAGGCTTCTAAAAAAAAAGAAGGCATCCATCGCATTTCTCTGCTTCCACTCTGTTCCGGATGACTTGTATACATGCAAAGTAGGCATCCACGCATCTGTTCCTGGGGGCTTCTGACACCCCCAGAGCTGCCAAGCCACCCCTTTACAACTCCCCACCCCCTGATGAGCGAGGGCAGTCACTGTACGGGTTGGCCTTCTCGCCAGGCACGGAAGCTCACAAAGAGGTGGCCATCTTCTTTGGGCTCTCAAATGTCCCCTGCCTTCCCTTCTCTTAATCAATTTCTTACTGCTCTCTAACTCCTCCCTAGCTACCACTACCTTTCCCAATTCCTTTAAACATGCTTCCATTCTACCTATTTAGAAGAAAACCATCCCTTGATCATTCTCTCTGCTAATTCTCATCCAATCTCACCTTACCTCTCCCCTCTAAGCTTTCAGAGCACAATCTACACACAGGTCTCCCCTCATGTCAGTGCTAATATACTCCCACCCCCAATCTGGCTTCCGACCGTGTCATTCCACAGAGTTGCCCTTCTTGCCGTTTCCAATTCTCTTCTCAATGCTTGCTATTCCAAGCTTTCCCTCTCTTCTCATACTTTTGGATCCCTCTGCTGCATTCAATACTATCATCCCATCTTCTCTTTATAGTCTTGTTCTTTGGGGCTCTACCTTGAATGGTTGTGGCTCCCATCTTCATACTTGCACTTTTTCGGTCTTTTGGCTTGGCCAATTCTCTACTACCTTTCCTCTCACTTACGGTGCACCTCAAGGCTCCATCTCAGGTCCCTTTACTCTCCTCTCTTCATACTATCCTCTGGCCTCAATGATCTCTTCTTTTGGGAGTCCTGAATCATCTTTATGCCATTGACTCCCAGATCTAGCCTTCTCTTTCTTCACCCCTGCACAGGAATCTACTCTTTCATGTCTTCTTGGTTTCCAATATCATGGCTGGTAGCTCTATATTTTCACCTGAATCCTCCTAAAACCAAGGTTACCTGTCTTCCTGCCTCCACTATTCCACCCTACATATCAGTTTTTTTCTCCTTCCTCTACTGTACTTTCTGCAGCCCGTAACCCGTCATGTTGGACTATCCTTTTCTGCACACATTTCTGTCATTTCATGGTACTGTCGCTTTCAGCTTTAGAACATCAGGAAGTCTCACCAATTTCTCACCACTCAATCAACTAAGTCTGTACATTCCTCCCCTTGTATTGTCCAGTCTTTATTGTTCATGGCCTGCCTGCGTACAGACCTACCCCTCTCTGTTCAATTTAGGATTCTTCTGTTCACCTACTTCCTCTTCCACCTCGTGAATCTCCCTGCTCTTTCCCCTCACGCTATGTTCATTTTTCTTTGCATTGCTTATAAATGTCTTTATGGCCTTGCTCCTTATCTCTCTTCTCTTGTCTCTATTCTGCCTCACGTTTTCTCAGGTTCCAGTCTCTACTCCTCTTAGATGTTCCACGTACCCCCAGTGCGGCCTCTCGCTTTGTGTCTCTGCTGGCTCCTAAGCACAGGAATGCTCTTCCCTGGTTCCTTCGCTCAATCTCTTCATTCCTCTTTACAAAACCTATCTTAAGAAACATCCACTTGATTGATTTTTCTAAATTTTATTTCACACCTTATTGCACTGCTCTTTGTATGGGGCTTTGGCATAAAGAGCTATCAAAATACAATAAATACAAAGGATAGTGCCTGGCCCAAATATCAGCTCGCTTTATGGAGCTGGGCAAGGTGGGCAGGGAGGGTGGGGGAAGGTTGCATAGTATGCAGACCAGGCTGCGTACCGCCTGCAAACTTCAAATCCATGAGCCCAATGTACTGATAGAGAATGAAGAGGGGATGTCCCACATTTCACAGAGTTGGGAATCCGAGAGAGCTGAGATAGAGAAAGCAAATATTGGAAGAGAAGAGCAGGCTGTTTTAGAAGTTGGAGGAAAAAAAGGAGGTGATCAGAAGCAAGGAGGACAGGACTTGGAGGAGTTTGGATGGACTGGAGAGTGGCTTGGGAAGAGAGAGGAGAAGATATTAGTAAACTGGGGTAAGATATTAAAAGATCAAGTATTGCGAGACAACGTCATCCTAAACAGAAGGGGGACCAGAATAGAGAAGAAGGCAACGGAGGAAATCCAAGAGGCAGTAGTGAACCACCTAATGAGATGGTGATAGAACAGGAGGTCGCGCAGAGATATTTTAAGGGAGAGGTGGTAATATCCCAAGATTATCAAGGTTCTGAAAAGACAAAAAGAGCAAGTTGTTAGGGAGAATTCTCATTTCATGGATAATTTCCCTTACCTATAGAGTCCCCCCCCAGCAGCTTTGCTGGATTTGAAGGGTTTATTTCTTTTTACCTGCTAAGAGTTTTTCCCCACTCTTAGGCACCTTTGCTATGTGTGTTCTAGGTTATTTTTGTGTTTAATGCCTATGGGATCTTTTCTCTCACCCATAGGAACCATCTGTATGCACGTGTTACACAGCACCCTCTGTGCAGTGACACAGGGGTGTCGTAGCGACCCCCAAACATAGACTCCATCCCCTGGGACTGACTACTGTCTCCCAGGGCATGTAAAGTCCCCATTGACTTTACTAGTCAATCTCTATGAACCAAACCAGTACAACCCATCTTAAAATGGAAGTACTGGAAGGGGTTAATAGTTTTTCCCCTATGTTCATTTTCGAGAGGGTACCTTAAAGTCCCCCTCTACAAAGTTTCTGGCTGGTGGCAGTGGTTACTACCTTCTATATTCGACCGCGAATATTTCCCTATGGGGTTTTCACATTGTTCGAGGCCAACTCTTTTACTGACAGCCTCTAACATACCGCCGGTTTATTTTATTATTAACTTTACTCGGGTAGGTTTTATTTCCCAGAACTTTGAGATAATTTCTTTCTCGTGTCTTACTCTAAACTCCTAACCCAAGTCGGGGATCCTTTGTTCGCTCTTTTGGCGGGCTTCTGCCAAGAAGCCCTCCTTTCGGCGCCTCCGATTCTGGGGTGGGTCTGTTGTTTGGGAGGGGGAGTAGAACCCCTGGACAGAGTTGCCACAGGAGATCAGGTCGCACTCTAACCACATAGGCTGGAGGGTCTCCCGCCAAGAAGACCACTCCACTGTGTGAGTGACAGCTAAGCTGTATGAATGGGTCTCTTTCTGCATAAAAGCAGGGTCCTGAGGACTGGAAGAGCAAGACGTCGCCACTGGAACTACGGAACCAAAGGGGAGAGAAGCCACAGATATCTTCAGCATCTACACCACCAGTGAAGCCCTGCCGTATCGTCTCACCACTTTTTCTTCCACACGACGAGAGGAGATCTTCAGTGAAAGAGCCTCCTTCCCTTGAGCTGGTGGGGTCAACCAGTTCACCTATCGCTTCCTCGGACCTGCCTTGGTCGAATCGACAGTGCCCAGCACTTGCAGACCGGATAGCCAGGCAGCTATGGACCCGGACGGCGATCAAAAGGAGCGTACATTTTAAACTTCGTTTGGCAGCACCGCAGCTGGTTTCATCCCTGGGTAGTGCAGCGTCTCGAACCTTCCTCCACGACGAGAGCCTCTCTTTCTCTGTTGGAACCCTCGACCTGCAGGAACTACCAGGAACAACCGCCACCGCAGGAGTCACTTCTACACGTTTAAGGTACATTGTTCCGCCAGGCCGCCCTTTCTCCGTAGTAGCCCTAAAGGTGTTTTAAATCCTTTAACTACTTGTGGGGTCGGCCGCCCTCCCTGTTAACATTGTCTTTCGCCTCGCATCTACCGCTTCAATATTTTTCTACTAAAGACTTGACTGCAGCTACAAGAACATTTTTGCTCCTAAGCTCTTGGTCCTGTACCAGTGACTCTGGCTCAGGCCTATTGACTCTGGCTGATTTGTTAGATCTGCTCTCACTAGATTGGTTTTCAATGAGAAATGTGTTGATGCACCTAAATCTTCTTAACCCCTCTTCCTTCCTACTGTTTTAACTTGTGGAGTGCCATTTTGCTCAGTTTTCATTCACTTATCTTTTGGCTAAAGTGTGACTGTGCATTACTTGTTCACAAAACTTCAGGGAAGTGTTGCTAGGGGGTGTCTGAAGATATTTCGGTTTAACTTGTGCTTTCCCCTCCCTTTCGTTGAATTGCTAGAGTGCCATTTGTATTTGGTTTTCACTGTGCCGTTTTGCTCAGTTTTCACTTCACCGCAAACTTGTCTACAATTGAATAGGAGTTGTATATGCTTTTCCTTGACTCAACTTAACTTACTTTATCAACTGCAATCTATGTGTTGGAACTAGATGTGTATAGAATAAATATATTCTCTTTTCGATACAAAGTTTTGGTCAGTGTTTCCTTGCTCCATAGTACTATACTGCATATTGTGTAAACCCTGAATACTGCTCATCTCCCTCTTGAGATAAGTCTGACTGCTCAGCCACAGCTACCAACTAAATCTTTGTGGTACAGACTGATACTAAAGGGGATTTATTGCTCTCACCTGTAGTCCTCCCTAACGGAACTGCACTGGATTCTGCCTAACACAAGTGATGACAGCCAGAGCAAGAAGGTGAAAGGACTTGAAGGAGCATTGAGACATTCAAAGGAGGAGATAAGTGAACGACTAGGAGGAGGAGAGGGGAGCTGTAAGAAGGAAAATGACTTATAGGCGCCAGCAGGACGTAGAGCTAACAGCAGAGGCGGTACTGGAACATCAGGAAAAAGATGGGAAACAGATTTGGGTATTAGCAGAAGGTGATCCCTCAAATTCACTGAGAAATTCAATGAGGAGATGTCATCAAATACTGGACATTGTTATGTTAATGTGATTTATACCACGCACCACAGCCATTTTCATGGCGTTCAGATGTTTTACTTGTTTGAATCAAAGGTAGAGCCACCTGCTATATGTATTATGAGTTAATTCCCTTTCTTGTATTGCAACACAAACCCAAGCCTTTTAGTTTGAGACTCCTTAAGTCCAGAGAAAGAGACTCTGGGGAAGGACTTGATAAAGTTGAAGGGAGCTATCATGAATATCCTCCACATTACGGTTGTGTATACAGTTTATTATTTTGTCCCACTTCAATTGTGATGCTTGATACAAGTCGTCTACATGACCGGTGTCTAGGCGTAAACCGATTCAAGAAGTTGAGTCACCTACCGAAACTAATGGGACGGGCATTGGTGACCAAGTCCAAATGTCATAAAGGGCGTGGAAGCAGTGACTGTTGCCTGTGTTCAGTGATTGCTTCTAATGTTACTTGCTTTAAGGCAACAGCACAAATTACCATAAGCCCATCACCACTTTTTGCTAAAGCCTCATGGTAAAGGCAGAAAACCAAAAATGCTAGAAGATGTCACAACAAAACATTGCATAATGCGCTCCAGGGGTTTTCAGACTGATGCTGCCAGCAGGAATGCAGAAAAAGTATGAGAATCAGCTTGCTGACACTCCACCTTTAGGAGCAGTGGATAGATTTAGATTGCATGTATAATATTGCCCGCTTTGTGATATGACTTAACTAATTATTAGCAGTTTCAATGGTACATACTCCATTCCACTTTCCATAAAACAATTACGATGAACCCAGAACCTGCAGTACATTTAAACAGTAGACAATTGCTGCAAAACAGTCAATTCAAAGAAACATCTTTGTTACCACTTTTTTGCTGCTGCTCATCAAAGTTCAGGAGGATCTATCCTAGAATAGGTAAAAGATCAGATGACGGCCACTGTCAAGTGGCAGGGTGATGCTGGGAAGGTTGCTGGTCCATATTAAAGGCTGGAACACAATATCTAGAATGTACATAGAGCCCTGTATTAGCCAACACAGAAAGCATGATGGTGAGAGTAAATATAACTGAACAGTCCTCATTTTGTGTCAGTTAATAGTACTCACTGCTACATTATGGTACATGGGAAGAGTGAAGGTGTGTTGTGTTATGTTATGTAGATATATACGGCGCACCGCTGACATTTGCACGGTCTCCAGGCACTCATGTGGCTCTGTAAGAAAAGTGGGTAGGGTTGCCTAGTGAGGGAGAGAGGGATAGGATAGAATTTGCGTTCATCTATTGATGCGTGCAGAACCAGAAGGAACAGACGTGTGTGTGAGCTTTCTGCCTGTGCATGGTTATGTGCACTGGGCTTGGTTGTGTCCATAAGGGTGGCATCCAATGTCAGAGTTGTTTATTATTTGCAGGTGTTGGGTTTGTAGTATGATTAAAGAGGGGTGTGCGGTTCGCAAGATTTTTGTAGGCTCTTTCACTAGCTGCCTGGGCGGTTTGGTGGGCCGGAAGAATAAGTCGGACACAACACTGACATTTTTAAGTGCTCTTGTTTTAAACAGTAGAAAAGGCCCATCTTGCCCTATTGATATAGGGAGATTCCCTACCTAACTAAACAAAGGTGATGGTCTTATCAGGAACTTAAATCAAAAATGTCCTCCATCTGAACCTAAAGCTACCTGACCGTACCACTAGTAATACTAACTCAAATGGGCCCAGAAGACACTTCTAGTGGCCTCCCCTTTGCCTTTTTGTCTTGAGGCTTCTTCCAGAGTTTTCAGGTTTCACACAAGTCTGTAATATGTACATGTCTCTTGTATCCCATGGGATGATTTCTTCTCTTAATGTACTGTCTCTTTCATGAGCTCCTGCAGCTCTTGCCAACTATTGGTGGGCCTTGTTTTCTGATTAAGTGACCCTTAATATTGTTCTTTAGTGTATAATTTCGCAACCACATTCCTTTCGCTCCGAGTTGTTCCACTGACTTATTCGTTTTGAAAGGTCCCCATCTCTGAGATGGCTTTATGAAGTTCCTTCTTTCTTGGTGTTCTTCACTGTGTACTCCCAACTCCAATACGTTTCATAACCTTTCTTAAAAGGGGTCTTCCCCCATTCTAACAATTGTCCCTTGAAAACACTTCTTGGGGTTTTCTCCCTTTCCCATGTCATGACTGATTCCACGAAAAAGATCTCCTCCCATGTTTCCAGGGGATGGTAGCTGCTACCTGATCCTGACCCTGGGGGTGATATTATGAGGGAGGATCATGTGGGAGGAGACTATAGTCAGGGAAGGTGGTGAGCCCTTTAGGAGGAACGCAGAATTCTTCCCTTCCAAGATAAGAAGACTTCATCATTCCTAAATTATTGATGGCTTGTTGTCACTATACAAGTCCTTCCTGTTTCAGCATCTCAGATCTCTAATAGTTTTCCGAACAGAAATTCTTAACAATATCACATTGGAAATCATAGAAATGCTATGGACTCCAATACCCAGAAAACCTTAGGTACTGAGACGAGGAAGAGGAGCAGAAGAAACAGTCACGCATGCAGACTAGTGGTTTTGGGCAGGCCCAGGTCAGATGGACATTTAAAAATGGTGTCCGCATTCAGATCAGAGAACCGGAGAAGGAGGAAGCAGAGCCAGAGCCGAGGCAGACAGCAGTACGGAGAAGGACCCTGCTGACGAAAGCAGGCTCTTCTACTCACCTGCTTGCAAACAGGACAAACGAGTGTGGCGCAAGGCCAGAAGGAACACCACAAACACAGAGGGAGAACCGTCAAGGAGCCGGCAGCAACAGCAGAGCTGTTGGGTAAACGGTTGTTCAGAGAAGCGGTGGTCGGGCTGGAACGTGAAGCGCTCAGAGAACTGGAAAGAGGTCTGCTGTGCAGGAAAGAGCATTCCGAAGCAGAAGCTTCACCGCAGCAACATGCCACTGGGGACCCCGGGGCGTACCGACAGGCATGTAAGCAGATAAAGATATTTAAATACCGACCAAGTGAAATACAAAGATAGAACTTCATATCTCCATACATGAGATGTCAGAATGGGGAAAGTTGGTGCAAGTGTTCCCTAAGCAAATGTATAGCAACGTAAATATAAAAGGCAAAACTTGAACAAGTCTTCATACATGAGATCAGTGTGGTGAAAGTACTACCTTTAAGCCAATGAAATGGAGCACAGTGATGTAATACAACTGTGCTTATATAAAGGGCAGCAAACTCAAGAAGCAGTCCTGGTGAAAAGGAACACATCAGGCAGTGAACATCAGGAGGAAAGATACTTTTGCTGGAGAGTATACGAGGAGGTCCAGAAAAGTTGTATCAAGAGTGGAAATATAACTGGCAGTAGAGTACACAATGGGATCTGTGAGACTCAAAGAGGATTCCTGGCACGGGAGTATACTAGGAGGTCCGTTAGAGTTGTATAAGGAATTTATTTTTGCAAAGTATAATTTGAAGTATTCAAAACAAAGGGGGGTCTGGGAATCTCTCTACCAGCACGAACACAGCCCAATGACTTATTCTTGGGTGAATAACCCCTGGGAGAGACTCTACCAAGTCTTTAGCTCACTGTCCCTTTCACAGAGAAGAAATTTCCCTGCATATCAGTCTTTGTCCTGCCCAGGGGCAGTCCAGCGCCGAAATGCTAGGCAATTCTCCTCTGAACAAGAGTACCATCAGTAACCCCATACACGTGTTTCAGCCTTGTTGAAACTGTTGCCTCTCTCTTGAAGCAGCACCCCCCTCCCCCCCCCCAAAAGTCACAAACGGATCCATGGTGGTCCAGTGGGTTGCTGGTCATGGATTGAGCGCTCTGCGCTGATCCGTGACCAGCAATGCCTCATATATGTGGTGTCCTTGGAAAAGGGAGAACCTCCCCTTTCCAAGGACACCACTTTTTCCTCTATCCCTGGTGGCCTAGTGGGCCCCAGACCCCCTCCCACGATTTTTTTTTCTTTTTCATTTTCACCCCTGGGGGCAGTGATCATCTGCCCCCAGGGGTCTCCGGCGCTGTGGCCCCATGCTTTGGGGCCACGGGTGGAAGGGGGCCGCTTACCTAGTAAGCAGCCCCCCCTCCCCCCGCGCCACAAACGGATCTGTATTGATCCGGTGACATTGCTGCCCACGGATCACGCCCTGCACCCAATCCGCAGGCAGCAATGCCACACAATGGGTATCGCTGGAAAGGGGAGATTACAATGGGTATGGCTTGAAATGCAGCCGGAGGTCGAGGCGGAGAAAGATGAACACTCACCTTCTGTTTTCACCGCAGCAGCCCGAAATAGCTGCTGCAGTGAAAATTACTTTCACGCCGACGTGAAACTGAAGGTAATCCAGCCCCCTGGCAGTGAGGGGGGACCTCCCCCTCACATAGCCCGGGGGTTGGATTACAGTTTTGAGCGATCCCTGCAAAGCAAGGTGCCAAAAAGGATGAGCTATCTCGTCCATGGCACTGTGCATGCACTTCCAAGGATGAGATATCTCGTCCTTGGCACTTAAGGGGTTAATAAACACCCTTAAACTGATCACTTGTCTTTACTGTTGTCACAATGAGCTCCTTACACTGCTGTTACGCTCACCTGGTCTCTGCGGAGACCCGGGGTGAGGTAGGTCGGGTCTGAATTCGCCCTCTGCGCTTATGTGGTGACTGATGGTAATAGGTGATGCTGCTCAGAACTGCTCCTACATGGAGAATACGGAGCGCGAGTATGCCAGTTTGTACGCCTGATCCCATTCCAGACCCCTTCTCCCAAACCGTGGTACCCGTGGGATGCGCTGTCCCTGGAAAGCTCACCTGTTGATTAGTTTTGGCCAGCACTCCGTCCTGCTGCTTCTGGCAGGGGCGCTTGTATGATGTGGACTGAGTTCCTTCACTGGTCCCTTGCACGTGGTAGTCCAGTCCTGCAGCGACTAAACCACTATACTTCAGGTAAGGGTTAGTTTGCCTTTGTCTTTCCTCGTCTGTTTTTGTTGTATCGTAAAGTTTGTTGTCTTGTATTGCTGTCCGTTCCACTTTTGATATTTGCTCTTTCGCTTTCTTCCCTTGCAGGTGATTTTGCCGGCCCGGCAGAAACTGCGGAGCTAGAGGGGGCAGGCAGAGGGAATGAGGAATAAAGCTGCAGCGGTACAGTAGCTGGTAAGTTGTTAACTAGGGGGCGCGCTGGGTTCAAATACAGCGTGGCCCAAGGACAGGTGTTCTAACCTTGTCTTTCTTCTTCACAGGGTTCGGGTTCGTGGCTGCGGAGTGCAGTGATGCGGCGTCGGGATCAAGATCACTGGATGTCAGGAGATGAGTCTGCAGATGAAGCACCGGTTTCCTGGAGGTGAGTATGCAGGAGAATGCCTGGTTTCAAAAGTTAAGTAAACTGGTCCAAGGGGCGGTGAGCATCACGTTGCACGCGAGTGCACAGAAACGCAAAGCACCGGCCTTAAGAATGAAGCAGCCTATATAGCTGAGCTTCTGAAGCCATGCCCACCAGGTTCAGCCTGCCTGCCACACCCAATAAGTCACCATATGAAGACCAGGCCTAGGGAGCCACACCCGATGAATCAGCACATGAGGATATTCTCTAGAATAAAGGCTTTCATCTCCTGGAAAGTTCTTGTAAAATAAAAGCACTCCTGCACTGAAATAAAGTGTTCCTGCTCACATCTCTATATGAGCCCGGGTCCAGCCAGGGCCCCTGTGTTTATGGGTCCCAAACGGACATAAGTGAGTCAAGTGACCCATTGCCCCATCACTAGATGGTGTGGTTTTTGTGTTCTGGGGCCTGTGGCCATGACAGCACTCCACCTCAAGGCCCCTCTCATGGGTGGTTTAGTGGGGTTATTGCGGTGGAACTGCCTGATTAATTGTGGAGCGTGGACATGCTCACTGGGTTCCCAGGTCCGAACTTGGGGTCCAATGGGATCTCTCCGCGGCTTTTGATCTGGTCAACCACCAAATACTCTGCCAGCATCTCAAATCCGCAGCCCACTTCTCCGACTCTGCCAATGCGTGGATCCACTCATTCCTGAGCAATAGATCCATGAGGGTCTTCTCACCGCTGGCATCAGCGGATCCCTCCCCTATTCACTGTGGCGTTCCTCAAGGCTTGTGTGTATCCCCTACGTTGTATAACGTATTCACCAAGCCCCTCTTCGATGTGCTTGACTATCTGGGTGTCTCCTACACTAACTACGCAGACGACACCCAGATACTCATCCCTATCACAGGAGACTACACAGCTGACACCAAAGCCCTTAACGATGTTTACTCGGTCATCCAGGCCTGGATGGCACAGCACGAACTTTGCCTTAACGATGATAAGACGGAGCTCTTACTTTTAGGATCAAATCACCGGCTCAACAAACTAGACCAAACCTACAAGTCTTTCATTATTGACGGCAACAACATTAAAGTCTCCAAAGATACTAAGACGCTAGGGGTCTATCTTGACTCTTCGCTTTCTCTGAACAGACAAATAAATGCAGTTAGGTCAGCTTCGGCCTATACCTGCAAACTTATCACTGCCTGTAGACCCTTCCTTAACTCCACCAACTGAATCACACTCGCCAGAACTCTTGTTATGGCCAAAATCGACTACTGTAGTGCTCACTACCTAGGGACCAGTCAGTCTAACCTTAATAAATTGCAAACTGTACAAAATAATGCCTTAAGGGCAGCCTTAAACATCCCGAGATGCTCTCATATCTCCTCCGTGAGATCGGACTTACGCTGGCTCCCGGTAAAACAAAGAATTGCCCTGAAAACCCTAGCTTTGACTCACAAATGTCTGAGCAACAACGCCCCACCTTACCTGTCCGCCTGCTTCTCATGCCACACCTCCACTCGACCTACCAGAGCAGCCCAAACTCACAGCCTCATCGTGCCTAGATGCAAACTCCAAAAAGCTAGTGGGGTGAGCTTCCCCGTCCTGGCCTCCAAACTCTGGAACACCTTGCACACACCTATCAGAATTGAACCATCATTCTACTCCTTCAAGAACAATGCTAAAACATGGCTGCTCTCCCAAGACTCATGAGACCTTGACACAGTCCAGACTGCATGTGGGGTACAGGACTGTATATACATTTTCTCTCTGCTCTGTTCCTGTATTATACGCTGTTAATGGTACCCTTCAGTACATGTATATATGTTGTATATTTTTGTAACTCACTGTAACTATTGCTTTTTGTAACATGTTTAAGAGTATGCGCCCGGTTGCCCCTGGGCCTGGTTTTTTGCGCTTTATAAATAAAATAAAATAGAATCATTATCTTTCCAGTCTATAAGGTAGTATAACTTGGACTGGACCATCTTAAAGTCTAGGATCCTTTTATCTTTGTATTCTGGTTCTCCTTCAACTATTTCAGAATCCGGTGGAGTATCTGTCCGCGTACCTGGTCTCAATGGTTTTAGGAGGGAGAAATAAAACACCAGGTGGATCCGCATGTGGGCCGTTAATTCTAATTTCATTGCCGCAGGGTTGATCAGAGCCTTGACAGTGTAGGGTCCCAGATATCTGGGACAGAACGCCCATGGTTCTCTCAGGGGAATGTTTTTGAATGCTAACCAAACCTTGTCTCTGACTCTGTGTCGATCCGCAAACTGCTTCTGTTTCTCTTTAGCTCTGGCAAGATGCTCTGCTGCTTCCTTAAAAAACTGGGTGATGGTTTTGTGTAAGGTCATTACAGCAGGCATTTCTAATGATTCGAGTGGTTTGAAAACGGATGTCCATGGATGCCGACCGTACACTATGTAGAATGGGCTTTGTCCTGTACTGCTGTAAATGGAGTTGTTATATGCGTATTCTGCTAACCAAAGTAGGTCCTTCCAGGTATCCTCGGTTTGTTGTAGCATACACCTTATATATTGCTTGAGGGTTTGGTTAGTCCGTTCGCTCTGGCCGTCGGTTTGGGGGTGATGGCTTGTAGATAAACGGAGGTCGATTATGGCAATTTTACAACACCTTTTCCAAAATGCAGAGACAAACTAAGTTCCTCGGTCTGATATCAATATTGATGGGAAACCGTGTAGCTGGACGATCTGTTCCAAAAACATGGTAGCCAGAGTAGAAGCAGTTGGGAGACCTTTCAGGGGAATAAAGTGGGCCATTTTGGAAAACAGATCTATAACGACTAAGATGGTATTGTATCCGTTACAGGAGGGAAGGTGTGTAATAAAATCCATTGTGAGCTTATGCCAAAGTGCTGGGGGTACTTCTAAAGGACGTAGCAGACCTGCGGGACTTTGTTTTTGGGACTTGTGTTGTGCACAGGTGCCACAGGTTGCAATGAACTGGACTATGTCCTTTCGCCAAGTTGGCCACCAGTAATTTTTCTTTATTTTAGCTTGTGTTTTGGCTATTCCCGGATGCCCTTCTACTAATGAATTGTGATAGCTTGCAATGATTTGATTCTGTAATTTCTTATCCGGGATGTACAATCGTCATTTGTAGTATGGTAGGCTGTCCACGATCGTATTCCAGTCTCCCTTCGCTAGCTATTCCTGTTGCGCTGGTGGACTCATCAAGTGTTGCCGGTCAGATTTTAAGTTGTCTAGAGTGGGGGTTGCGGCAATCATGCCTTGGATTCGTCCTTCAGGGATGATGGCCACAGGGTCTAGTGTAGTGAATGCCTCTTCTCCCTCAATCATGCAAGACAGGTCGTCCGCTTTTCCATTGCGTACTCCGGGTCTATAGGTGAAGACTAAGTCATATTCCGCAAAGAAGAGAGCACAGTGGAGTTGGCATGATGATTGCGCTTTAGCAGTCTTCAAATATTGTAGATAGAATCGTGGTTTGGTTGGCTCTAGGTATGGAAACAGCCTGTGCTAGCCTCTGTTGTCCAAGACTAATAAAAATGGTTCTTGTGTTGCAAGATCACAGGAGCTGTTGGGGTTTAGCCAGCACCCCAAGTTGTGAAGTAGAAGAAGGAAGTTTTCTCCTGGCTATCTTGCTTCAGTGGTTAAAATAATATTTCTAACACAGTAGTTGATGCGATACAGGTTTCGCTTTTATTTGTGCTAGTGGGTTGGGTTGTTTTTCACATTCAATTGGTATGCATCGAGTACATTTTAAGGGCAATTGTGTGCCTTGTCAGCCGACACGTGTTTCGAGCCGTGAGTCTTTATCAAGGCTATAGAATCTAGCCCCTATGGGGTCCTGTCCTGTAGAGAACAGTGGCTCCTGTTGGGCCCTTAGCTTCGGCATATATCACAGGTCCGTTGCGGCTCCTGTCAGAGGCCTGTGTGTCGGACCTTTAATTGTCCTCCGTGCATGGATGCCGAGTCACGTGACTCAGCATCCATGCACGGAGGACACAAGCACACAATTGCCCTTAAAATGTACTCAATGCATACCAATTGAATGTGAAAAACAACCCAGCACTAGCACAAATAAAAGCGAAACCTGTATCGCATCAACTACTGTGTTAGAACTATTATTTTAACCACTGAAGCAAGATAGCCAGGAGAAAACTTCCTTCTACTTCAAATATTGTAGATTGCGATGATCCGTGACGATGGTGACTGTATGTCTAGCTCCAAGCTGATAAAGGTCTCCATGCTTTGAAAGCTGCCTTAATTGCTAGCAGTTCTTTATCAGTGATTGCATAATTCAATTCAGGGGCTGAAAACCTGCGAGACCACAGTATGCCACGGGATGCAACTGACCTGTTACGGGGTCTCGTGACAGGACTTCTCCCATTGCTATGTTGGAAGCATCTGTTTCAACCACGTATGGTAGTTCTGGTTGAGGATGCCGTAGAATTGGTGCTGTGGTAAATGCTCGTTTTGGCTCCTGGAAGGCTTTCTCTGCCTCTGCGGACCAATTAAATTGTTTATTTTTCCGCAGTAAAGACGTGATTGGGTGGACGATCTGTGAGAACCCGGGAATGAACCGGCGATACAAGTTGGCGAACCCGAGTGCACTCTGTACTCCCTTTATAGATGTCAGTGAGGGCCAGTTAAGGATAGCGTCTACCTTGCGCGTGTCCATGCATACGCCCCGAAGTGTGAGAATAAAGCCGAGGAATTCTACCCCTGTCACATGAAAGAAGCATTTCTCCAATTTTGCACATAGCCGGTGTTGCCACAGTTTCTCCAAAACTGCCCGCACATGGTTGACGTGGTCCTCCTTGGTGGTCGAATAGATAAGAATGTCATCAATATAGACAATAGCGCAGAAATCCAACAGTTCGCCGAGCACGTCACTCATGAAAAATTGGAACGCCGCTGGGGCATTACATAGTCCAAAGGGCATAACCGGATAGTCATAAAGGCCATATTTTGTGCGCAAGACCGCCTTCCACTCATCTCCTTTTTTGACTCTTACTAGATGGTAGGCCCCTCGCAAGTCTAGTTTTGTATATATCTGAGCGTTTTTGACTTGATCCAAGAGCTCAGGGATAAGCGTTAACGGGTACCGGTTTTTTACCGTGATCTGGTTAAGTGCTCTGTAGTCAATGTCAGTTCTCAGGTCTCCCTCCTTTTTAGGCCCAAAAAAGAGGGGCAGGGATGCAGGGGACTTGGACAGACGAATGAAGCCATTTGCCAGCTACTGATCAAGGTAGGTTTTTAGATGCTGGTTTTCCTGTTCTGTTAGGGTGTAAATCCGGCTGCAGGGAACTGGAGCTCCAGGTACCAGATTAATTTGGCAGTCATACGGTCTGTGCGGAGGTAGGGCGTTTGCTTGCTCTTTTTGAAAGACATCTTGGTAATCCAGGTATTCAGGTCGTAGTGAACTAGTGAGGCCCAGTATGGTTTCTTTCTTCAACGAACCTGGGTTGGTAAGACCTTTTAATGAGAATTATTTGCTACAACAGGTGTCGGAACAGTCTTGGGGGAAAGGTCAGAAATCATTTACGCCAGTCAATCCTGGGATTGTGGGTCTCCAGCCAGGGCATTCCCAATATCATCTGGAACTGAGGCGTGCAGATTAGATCAAAGGTGAGGTCCTCTTGGTGACCGTCCTGACACAGAGCGTGACCTTCTCGGTGTAATGCGTCACTGGGCCGGATGATAGCGGAGATCCATCAACTGCTGTGACGTTTTCCGAAACCTGCTTCTGTCGAAGAGGAAGGCCTATCCGGGTAGCCAGATCTTGGTCCATGTAATTTCCCACAGCCCCACTGTGAATGTATGCCTCCAAGGCATGTATTTTCAACGGTTGCTTGTTGTTTACCAGGAGCACAAGGATGACTAGATGCGAGGTCTGTATAGGTTGCTTTTCACCGCTCGACAAGTGGACCCCTACGCTTGCCGGGCGTTGGAGTTTCCCCAGAGTCCTGTTCTTCGTCACCCTTGTCAGTTGCTCAGAGATAGTGACCTGCCTTACCACAGTACAAACAAAGCTGCTGCTGTCTCCTTTTCTCCCTTTCTGCCTTGGGGAGTGGGCTCCGCAAGCCTCCGTTTTGCAGTGGCTCGGAATGAACGTGTGATTTGGTTTGATTCTCATGGGGTCGCACGTAGACCGACCGCCCCTCATTCTTGGCCCGATCCATCTTCCGATCCTGCAATCTGTGATTGAGCTGCACTGTCAGGTTGATGTATTCAGCACATCTTTCCGAGGGATTTACTACTTGGGCTAATACGTCCTTAAATTCCCCTCGCAAGCCTTGGTAAAAGAGTAGTTCTTTTTTTTCTCTGGCCAGTTAGCGTGTGCTATCAGACGATTGAAAAAATGATATATGTTAGTAAGTCTTGATTACCCTGCCGTAGTGATAACAGTTCATTTTCCAGAGCCCGCCCTTGAGTATTCCGTGAAAATAGTTTCTCCATTTCACGTTGGAAACCTACGAAGTCTTGAAGCAAAAGATCAGCCTGGTTTACCAAGGGTATTGACCAGTCTGCTGCACTACCTCCCAAATATGAGAGTACAAATGCCACTCTCGCTTGATCGTTGGGGAATGCCCCAGGTCTGCACAAGAAATGTAGGCGACATTGTTCATAAAGATGGCATACTTATTCAGATCGCCTGTGAAGCGTTCTGGTGGGGCCAGGAGAACCCCCCCCCCCCGGAAGAACCACCTGTATTGGCGTGGGCTGTGGAGGCGCGGCAGGAGGGGGGAATACCCCGACAGTGGGACCTGGCCTGCCTGTGCCTGGAGCATTTACCTTGCTAGTTCATCTGTCCGCTCCCGGTTCAGAATTAGATCCCTCCTTAGGGCATTAGTTTCCTGTCTTGAGGCATGAACTTCAGCCCGTATCTCTCCCAGTAATTGGGCCAACTGGCCAGTTTCAGAAGTTTCCATAACACCCAGGCAGAGATTCGAAGAGACTTTGCGATCTGTTATGCTCACCTGGTCTCTGCGGAGGCGTTGGGGCATGGTTGCAGCCCTCCCGGGGGTGATGTTGCTTGGGTCCGACTTCGCCCTCTCTGCTTATGTGGTGACTGGTGGTAATAGGTGATGCTGCTCTGGACTGCTCTGGTGTGGAAAAACGGGGGTGTGAGTATGCCAGCTTCTGCACCTGATCCACTCCCAGACCCCCTTCTCCCAAACCGTGGTACCCGTGGGATGCGCTGACCCTGGAAAGCTCACCTGTTGATAAGTTTTGACGAGCACTCCATCCTGCTGCTTCTGGCAGGGGCGTTTGTATTATCTGGACAGAGTTCCTTCACTGGTCCCTTGCACGTGGTAGTCCAATCCTGCTCCGACTAAGCCACTATACTTCAGGTAACAGTTCCCGTTTGCCTTTGTCTTACCACATCTGTTTTTTTTTGTATTGTAAAATTTGTTGTCTTATATTGCTGTCCGTTCCACTTTTGGTGTTTGCTCTTTTGCTTTCTTCCCTTGCAGGTGACGTTGCCGGCCTGGCTGAAGCTGCAGAGCTCAAGGCGGCAGCCGGAGGGAATGGAGGAACGAAGCTGCAGTGGTACGGTCGCTGGTAAGTTGTTAACCAGGGAGCGCGCGGGGTTCAAATGCGGCACGGCCCTAGGACGGGTGTTCTAACCTTGTCTTTCTTCTTCTTCTTCTTCACAGGGTCCGAGTTCGTGGATGCGGAGTGCGGTGTTGCTGCCTCGGGATCAAGATCACTGGATGTCAGGAGATGAATCGGCAGGTGAAGCGATGAAGCACCGGTTTCCTGGAGGTGAGTATGCAGGAGAACACCTGGTTTCAAAGGTAAGTAAACTGGTCCAAGTGGCGGTGAGCGTCATGTTGCACGCGAGTGCACAGTAACGCGAAGCACCGGCCTTAAGGATATAGCAGCCTATATAGCTGAGCTTCTGAAGCCACGCCTACCAAGTTCAGCCTGCCTGTCACACCCGATGAGTCAGCACATGAAGACCAGGCCTAGGGAACCACACCCAATGAGTCAGCACATGAGGATGTTCTCTGGAATAAAGGCTTTCAGCTCCTGGAAAGTTCTTGTAAAATAAAAGCACTTCTGCACTGAAATAAAGTAAAAGCACTCCTGCACTGAAATAAAGTGTTCCTGCTCACATCTCTATATGAGCCTGGCACCAAAGGCGCCAGGACCGAGTCCAGTCAGGGCCCCTGTGTTTATGGGTCCCAAAGGGACATAAGTGAGTCAAGTGACCCATTGCCCCCATCACTAGATGGTGTGGTTTTTGTGTTCTGGGGCAAGTGGCCATGAGAACTGCCCACAGCTCCACCTCTCCTTGGCGATCTGATGTCAGTGGGTTACCCCTGCGTACCGTTCTCACTACTCCGTTTGGGCCTCTTCTTCCTGTTTTCATAGTCATTTCTTCTTAAAGTGATATCTCCTATTTTCAGATAACGTGTTGGTTTTCACATTACCTGCAGCCAAACAGAAGTGTTTTGGATACAAGGCTGTCCCAACAACTAAGAGACCAATGGAGTTATTTATAGACGTTTGTCCCGAACTCCTTTCAAAGCCTTATAGAGAATATTCAACAAAAGGGAACAAACCGTCTTTCTCTTCTACTTATTCTCCAAGCTCTACCCCTCTTCCCACACACGGTCCGTGGACCAAATAAAGACTGCGTGTAGGATTTTTAAGAATGAAATAAAATATAATTTTATGAAGGAAAAAACATAGCACATAGTATTCTTAAAAGTCAACATATCTAATAAGAATGTAAAACTTAGTGCACTTTGGTTAAAAAAAAAACCACAATAAAAGTTCTAAATCAGTTTTAAATAAAATACTGAAATAAACTTTCAAAAACCTGCCTAGGTGTCACCTATACACCCAAAAGAAAGCTCCTGCCTATACAAATCTAAACGAAGCAGTCCAACAAAAATGTAAACCCTGGTGTACAGTAACGCTTTTGGTAGGTAGCACCTTAAAACAACCCCTGTTCTAGGTTTGTTAAAGATGTGTTAATAATCCACTGTCTGGTAATCGTCTACCCCTTACAGTCGCTACTGGGGTGACCGTAACCACTAGATTGGTTGATGTACAACACCTTATAATTTAAGGTGTTCTTATGCTCAAGGCTGTCCCATACATGCAGATAAAGTGTCCTGCATAGGGAGTTCCCTTTGGTAATGGGAATCCTTGTCCCCTGAGGTGGAGTCACTTCTAGTGAGGTCCCCGCTTGCCCAGAACCCTAGGGAGGTTCTTGTGAAGGGGGCTGACCTCTCTAGCCTCAAAAGGGGTGGCTCCTCCTGGGGGAAGGGACGAATACTCCTGATTCATCACATACCATCCCCACTTAAGTGTGGGAGCCCTCCATTGGTCTTGAGTGGAAATCTGCTCATTAAGTCCACAGTTCCTTGTTCCTTTCCCTTCCTATGCTCCACAGAAAAACAAAAGGGTTGGAGGTCTAGGAACCACCTCAGGACCCTTGGATTGGTGTCTTTCCTGAGGCTCATGCAAGTTAAAGGCGAATGGTCCATGATTAATCTAAACTTTCTCCTGGTCAGGTAGTATCTTAAATGCATGACGGCCCATTTGATTGCTAGTGCTTCAAGTTCCATGGTGGCATTGGTCTGTTCTCTGGGATATAGCTTCCTGCTGATAGAGTATGGGGTGCATGTTACCGTCATGTTCTTGCACTGCTTGACCGACTTTAGATGCATCTGTCTACAGGATAAACTCCCTATTGAAGTCTGGCATTTTGAGCACTGGCACAAGATGCATTTTAGGCCGTCGAAGCTTGCCTGATCCTTTAGGTCCCACGTCCATTTTTGTGGATGGGAGTTCAACTCGTCAGTGAGGTTAGCTGCCATGGTGGAATAATTGGGGATAAACCGCTGATAGTACAGTGTTAACCACAAAAATGCTCATAGCTCCCTTTTTGACTTGGGGGAGGGGGGTCAGTATTTGCTGCACAACTTTGGTTTTATCCGTTTGGAGTTAAATCAGGCCTTTACCCACAAAGTACCCAAGATATTTAATGGCTGGTCGTGCCAAGTGCCATTTCCTGGGGTTAGCCGTTAATCTGGCTTTCCGGAGAGCCCGTGCAATTGAATAAAGATGTTCTAGAAGTTCTGGCCAGCTGTTGCTGTGGACGACAATATCATATAGATATTGCTCTAAAATGTTGTCCATGAGCCGTTGAAAGGTGACAGGGGCTCAATGGAAGCCAAAAGGGGAGAACCTTAAATTGAACTAGACCTTGATGCATAGAGGATGTTGTTTTCTCTGTGGGATTTAAGGGTACTTGTCAATATCCTTTTGTCAGGTCCAGCTTGGAAATATACTTACACGTTCCTAGTTTCTCAATAAGTCATCTATCCGTGCCATGTGATGGATCTTAAATAGGGAAACAGAGTTTAGCTTCCTAAAAACATACAGAAACGGAAGGATTGGTCGTATTTGGTGAACGATATGATCGGGGAGGACCAGAGACTCAGATGGCTATGACTGTCGCCTTGAGCGTCTTCTCTATTTTTGTTTAGATTACTTTACTCCTGGCTTCAGGAATTCGATAAGACTTTAGGTTGATGCTTTTCCCTGCAGGTGTTAAAATATAATGGAATAAATGTGTGACTCTACCTGGTATTTCCGGAAAAATACTTCAGAAAACTGTGATAGTAAGTCACTAAGATCTTCTTGTTGAGATGATGGTAATAATGTAGGAAACAACTGATGTTCTATTTCAGAGTCAGTGAGGAGGGCGGCCATAGTGACCGTAGTTGTCTCGCTAGGGTCTACCTTCCATTCCTTCAGTAGGTTTATATGATATTCTTGGGAAAGCTGACGTCTGTCAGCTGGTGTTTCACAATTTCTCTTACTGCTATCGTATGGGCAGTTTTTGGACAGTCTGGAAAATGTGTAAGATCGCTTCCTCTCGCTCTTCCCACATTTCTTTCAGCATGCTTAAAATGTTTTGAGGTTCCCTCTCAGAGTAACTCGAAAAGAAGAATATCCCAGGGAGGGCTGATGGGTGTTACGAACTGCGAATAAAGCCAGGGTATCATTATGCCCCAATTCTTTCCATCGGTTTCCACCAATTTATGTAGTGTCCGATTAAACCTTTTGACCAGCCCGGCTGGGCATGATAGATGGACGTCTGCAGGGTTTTTTAATGTAGAGTACCTCCTTTATCTCCTGCATCAGACGGGATATGAATGTGGTGCCTTGGTCCTTAAGAATCTCTTTCAGGAATCCTACTCTAGAAAGAAAGGGCAGTAAATGTTTTAAATTCTACTGGCTGGTGTTATTGTGAAGGGGGGAACGGATATCGGGTGGCATAGTTACACGATCACTAGAATTCATTTATTCCCCAGCTTAGATGTTTTGAGCGGACTGAGGGGCCACAAGCCAAGACATAATTCTTAACCTCACCAAAGACTCTTCCTCACTTTCCGTCCTGACAAGGGTTTCCTGCTGTCTGCTACGCCAGTCCTCTGGGGTCTCTGAATCCCATCCTCTGCTTCTCGGAGTGCCCAGTGTTCCGCGCATGCCCACAACTCCACCTCTCCACCTCTCCTTGGCGTATTGAAGTCAGTGTGCATTCCCATGCGTACAGTTCCCTTTCCTCCGTTAAGTCCCCCTCGTCCTGTTTTCATACTCAAGTGGCATCTCCTTTATTTTCAGATAACGTGCTACTTTCCACATTACCTGCAGCCAAATAGAAGGAGGACACAGTGTTTTGGATGCAAGGCAGTCTCAAGTATGCATATAAAGTGTCCTGCATAGGGCGTTCCCTTTGAGAATGGGAGTCATTGCCCCCCCAACGGGGAGTCACCCCCAGAGAGGTCCCACTTGCCCAGACCCCTAGGGAGGATCTTGTGACGTGGGCTCACCGCCCTAGCCTCAAAGGGTGTGGCTCCCCCCCTTGGGGAGAAGGGCCGAATACTCCGAATTAGTCAAAGGGTGTGTAGTATGTGAGAGATGCGAGAGTGTGGAGAAGAAAATAGGGGTGGTTAGTTGGTTTCAGGCGATCCCTAGGTGTCGAGCAGTTTTATTGTCGATTTTTCATTCTGTATGGTCCCGTGTTTGCTTTGGTCCTGGTGTATGGCTTGCAGAGTGGTGAGTCTAAACTAAATGAACAGATAACTCAGTACAATTCTGGTATGGCTAAATTAAAAGCGCTGGTAACTAACTCAGTACAATTATAGTGCTGCTAAATTCAAAAGCAAATGTGATGAAACCCCACAGTAGCAAGATTGAAATGTGGTGAAAACTGGCTGTAGCAAGATTGAAATGTGGGTGATGAAACCCCCAGCAGTAGTAAATTTCAAATGCGGTTAAACCCCACACAAACAAAACCTTAATGTGGCAAAACCTCACCAGTAGCAACAGTAAAAGCGTAAAGGTTCGAAATAGCAAGATTCAAGTTGTTGAGACTAGCAGGAGTCAAACCTTAGATTTCCACATGATGAGCAAATTACGAATTCAAGCTTTTGTGATGTTACAATGTCCCTTACATTTTGTACGTGGTCTTCTGGGTCAGTGGGGGGCTTCAGTGCAGGGCTGAGTACCGGTGAACAAACAAGACTAGGGGAGGCCGGGCTGAGGGAGGGTAGAGGGAGTGGGTTTGGGGCTTTGTTTTGTTAATTAAAATGGAGAGGCTGGGGGCGCAGTGGAAGAGGGGTGGGCTTGGGGCATCCTTTTTAAAATTAAAATGGAGGTGGCATGGCCAGGCGGCGGACCGACATGGCCTGTCTGCCACAGTCTCCTGCGAGAGACATCCCTGCAGGCCCGATTCCAGTCCAAATATGCCCGCAATAGACCCATTGAACCCAGATTATTGCAAGTGAATATCCAGAGGCCCAGCAGCTCCGACCCCAAATGGCTGCGACGCTTTGAACTGCCAAGCCCATCAAAATGGCAGCCGCTGTGGCCGCCTGAAGAGCGCCAGCGCTTTCTGCCCCGGCCAGTGCCACCCAAATGCCGGGAATATACCAGTGGGACCACCGCAGCTGGTAAGAGGGGCCGCAGCTTATCTGAGGCCACATTGTTGAGGGAGGAGGTCCACAGGTCCTGTTTCTGCTTCCCGGGTACCCCCATTTTTGAACCAATGATGGCGGGGCCCTGGGCCCGTGGGCGGATGCTGCATGCATAGTGCTGCCTAGAAGCAGTAAATCGAGTTGAGGGGTGCTGCCGGCTAGGCGCGGACCACGTTGCTGAATTTCATTGCAGCGCGACTGGTGCCAGCCGCCTACACTTCGCGGGCACCGCCGGCGAACACCTCTTGATGAGGACAGGGCGAGGTTGTGGCCTGCTGGGGAGGGGCCTGCCTTTGCAACAACACCCACTTCTAAGTCCCAGAGCATGGGGCAGCTCGGAGGCCGCTTCGAGGCCGAGAACTGCTTTAAGAGCCTGGTCTACCTTTGGATCTGCCCATGCAGCAACATCCCGCTATGAGTCCAGGAGTGCTGCGCAGCCTGGATGCCACTTGAGATTGGAACCGGCTATAGAACCACCGGTTTGACAGACACTCCTGGGGGGGGGGGGGGGGAAATCCACCCGACTTGTGACTATTGGAGTTGCCCTCCATGGTCGCCTCTCTGCAGTGCCTCAATACTACCCCATCCCCGGGGAAAGACACAGCATTGGGAGCACACTTGGTTGGATAGCCAGGAGGGCCCTGCATGTTTGGGACCCTACAAGATTCGGCAACTCCCGGGGGCCCGCACAGGAGGATGAACTGCGACTGCCGGTGAGCTCCCCAGAGTCTAGCAGTAGGGGGAAGCCATCAATACAAACCATGAAGCACGAAGAGCAACACCCTGTACTTTTCCCTTTAGACAGATACCCTGGAATTGATGGGGGCACCTGGAAGGACGCGGAGGCGGTCCAACAGAGCTATCGCTGAACGCAGGTCTTCGGTGCGAGCTGCGGGGAGACACTCTCTGCGGGTTTCTCCTGCATCCTTAGCTTCGTCAGCGGGACCCTTGGTCTGATGGAATACATCTGGGGTAAACTGCAGTTCCTATGAGCCCGAGACCCGGAAGCTTACCTGAATTTCGACCCAGTGGAGGTCAGTTTTAGCGGCGGGTCCCCGGCGTATGCCTTGTTGCGTTTGCCCTCCAGTGGAGTGGACAAGGAGTCGAACGATCGCTCAGCAATGGCCAAGCTGATGGGGAAATCAAAGCAGGGTGACATTAAGACCATGCTGGCCCCATTAGACTTCAAGGAGAAGCACATACTGTCGGCCAATGCGCAAGTCCACGCGTCAGAGCCTGCAGGGGACTGAGAAGATTGGCTGGCTACGAAATCTGACCTAATGCTACTGCTAGCAGAACTCAAGCAAAAAATTCAGAGTTCCGGAATTTATATAGCAGAACTGAAATATCATGTGCAGTCAGCAGAAAGGAGGCTGGACGACGGAGACGGCACACTGCGACCACAACCAAGGACAAATGGAGCTTCAGCAACGGCTCCTTACTGTGGAGGACCAAGTCGAGCAACTATGGCTGCGCCTGGAAAATAAGGAAAGCCGTTCCTGGCATAACAACGTCCGCATTCGAGGGATACCCCCATGGGTGAAGGAACAAAAGTTAGAGGAGTACGTGCGCGATCTCTTTTGCCACTTGCTGGGCCTGGAAAACGGGGAGGAACTTGTCTTGGATAGAACTCAGAGTTTATTCCTCTGCACAGATACGGAGGAACATACTCCCAGATGTTTTAATACGGGTCCGCCTCTTTAAGCAGAAGGAGCAGGTCCTGGAGCAGGTCCTGGAGGAAGCAACAATGGAAGGCTCATTGTCTTTCTCACAAATCCGACCTCCAGCTATTGCAGGATATTGTCCCTGGTACTCTTGCAAGTGGCGGACGACAGACGTAGCCCAGAGGCTGACAGCCCTCACCGCACCTTGAATGAACCAGAGGAGTGGGACCGACCCCACCCGAAAGATCTGCTGTGATCCCCTAAAGGACTGAAGGGTTCATCGAAGAAGCAGAAATTACTACAGTCTGAAATCACTGATCAGGAGGTCCTGGGGCTATATGGAGCCTCCCTAATGGTAAGGCTCCAAGTCCAAACGGCTTCACAGAACAGTTTTACAAGGCTATTTGCGTCCTAAATAGTCCCCCAATTGACAAAATTGTTCAATGGTTTATCGAGGTCAGGGAGTGTCTCTTAAACCATGGCCGAATCTATCACCAGGCTCATTCTGAAACCAGGGACAGACAGGGAAGAACGCTCAGTGTGCAGGCCAATAGCCCTTATGAATATTGGCGCCACGATTTATGGCAAGGTCCTGGCCTGTAGGCTAACTGAAATCCTCCCGAAGCTGATTGACCAGGACCAAACCAGCTTTATAGTGGGGCACTGGGCACATGATATCCGTTGGGTGGTAGAAGCGGTAGCAGCCAAAAGAGATAACGGAACGTTTTGTCCTGCTTTCCTTGGACGCAGGAAGGCCTTTGATAGTATGGACCGGGTGTACATGGAGGAGGTCCTGCAATACTGCAACTTCGGTCCAAACTGGATTAGTCTGTTGATGGCCAATTACAAGGCACCCCAGGACGTGATTAAATGTCAATGGTGAGCTATCCCAATACATCCAGGTGGGAAGGGGCACTAGACAGGACTGCCCGCTCTTGCCTCTCATCTTTGCCCTTGCAATGGAGCCATTGGCTCAACATGTCCGGGGGAACCCGTCGATCCCTAGGGTGACCCTCCGGGGAAACACGCACAAGCTAGCATTCGACGCCGACAATGTGCTGTGCTTTCTCCCTGGCTCCTTGAACACCCTGCCTACCTTAACAAAGGCCCTGGACGAATTTGGCGAGGTGTCTGGGTTTAGAATTAACCACATTCACCCCCCAGACTCCTGAGACTCCAGGTTTTTAACCATTTCTCAGGCTCACAGGGGAAGACCCTGGAATCTCAGGGTTTTTGATGCAGTTTCTGGGTCCCATCCGATTGGCTGCAAAAGACCGCTGCTGGTAACCAATCGGGTGGTGGTGTGGGCGGGACCCGGAAATGGCGCCGATGTTCCTCCCTGCGCACTATATGAGCCCATTGCTAGGGGGCAGCTTTCACTCATTTCTTTTTTTGTTGGATTGAAAGCAGTATTAGCACGTTTATTTTGCTTTTAATGCTCTTTTAGTCTATTTTTGTTGGCCTCACGTTGTGCCTGTAACACTATGCAATAGGCCCTTTCAAATAGAATTTATCGGATGTGTTCCATCATTTTGATGTGCGAGTGGATGGATGGTTGAGTTGCAAGCATGGTTTTGCAATATGCCACAATGGCACACGAGAAGCCGTGTGGAGTTATGTATGAATGAAGGCAGGTGAAACTACAAGCGTTGGCATGTGCCACATCTTGAATGGGCTGGGAGGAATAGCCGGCAACACAACTGTATAAGACGAATGCCAACCATCCGCCACATATGGAGGAAGTAGCCTTAGCTAGTCAATGCTGCGCACCGACTGGGACAAATCAGAAACGACCCACAAACGCCTGCCCGCCACACATACAGACAGGTGTCAAATAGGTGGCCGAGGCTGAACTTTGGTAAGGTTATGAATGTGACTGGATGCCTTGTGTGACAGGGATTGTGAGTATCAGAGGGTCCAGATCAGGACAGAGACGCAGAGAGATATTCCTGCACCCCACCTAGAGAGAATACAGAAATTCAACGCCTCTCTGCCAGACAGCTATACCAATTAACCTATCCACTAACAATTTCACCCCTCCGCCTACACCTCTCAAACTCTAATCAAACATAACCACAACCCTACAACACAACAACACAACAACAAAACAAACCACCCATACTTGCACAACAGCACATGACGACTACCTACTGTAAAACACCCCAAGCCCAACCAACGGACCCACCGGGTTGAGGCTGCCAACAACACATCACCGCTATCTTGTACTTTTCCACCTTACTCCCACTAACTCACCCCCCCACTTCCCTCTTTTCTTTCAGAGCCACCAGAGGGCCAGGGGACCAATATACTTTAACATCAACATTAAAGGGTATGTTGCCTGGAAGGTGGGGCTGGGGTCTTAGGATTTGGGGTTGGAGTACGCTGAAGTAGCGTGGGGTTCCCAATTACTATCACAGACAAGTTTGAACACTGGCCTGATGCAGAACGAAAGACTTCAGAATGCTTTCTTTGGGACTGTTAACTGGAACTTGTCACCTCCCAATGTGGTTTGTCTTACCTACTATGCCTGCTCTCCTTTTCCTCTTTCCCCCATACTCTCAGGCGACAGGGGGGAGGGGTGTGTTTTGATATTGGGAAATTGTCACGGGTTATCTGCTATTACTTTGACTTTGTACTGCAATGTGACTGAAAATGTAAATAAACAATTTTAAAAAATACAAAATGGAAGGGCTGGGGCCGCAGTGGAAGTGGATGGGCTTGGGGCTTCGCTTAAAATAAAATGGAGGGGCTTGTAGTCGCAGTGGGGGCGAGCAGGGGGGGGCCTAGGTACTCCTCATTCACTTATGTTCAAACTCTAGTTAGGCCAGCCACCCAATAAAATTGAGTAAAGCTTTTAAAAGGTCTCCATTATAGTGCCGGCAGTCTCCATAGAACGCATTCAACAGAAATAGAGGACGTAACCATGCTTCGGCCTGCTCATGCGGCATTGAAGCTGTGACAGAAGGGTAGAGTCAGAGAGCTCGAGGACCTTTCCACTTACACGAAGTTTCCAGAATCAAGAACTTGCAGTTGCACGTTAATGAGGCATGGGACTCCTCCGGAGCAGCAATTGTTTTCAGTGACAAGGCCCCGGACACACACAACTTCCTTTTCTGAACACATCCCCTCAAGCAGGCCAGTAATTGGAAATGAATAATGTGGTGCTAAAAGAAGGGTTGCGGGACAGAGCGTGCCAAAGAGTTCTGAGGCAGAGCAGAGAGATTTCTTCCTGTGCTGGGTGCCCGAAGGCACTGCAGTCCTCTGGTCTGCAGAACAGAATAATAAAATTGAACAGACTGTTCTAGCTTTTGAGTCCAAGTGAAGTTGACCTCATCCATCACTGGGAGTACAGGGATCTTCGGTTGCCTCTTTTTACAAATCCATATTTTAGGTTTATATTTTTATCGTGAACGGAGTGTATGGAGAAGACCCATTTACTCCTATAGACACAGGCCTATAATGCCTGGCTCCATCCAGCCTGGATTTGACTAGCAGAGGAACCCCGGCCACCTGAAGGATTTATCTCTTGAGGTACACACTACACCGAAACACTTGGGTTAAACATATAGATTTACTAAATTCGTAGGTTCACATGGACAGCAGGTAGGTACACAGGGAACAGGTAAGTGACATGTAGGTCAAGTTCTTATGTAGGGAGACATCCACCGGTCCCTCATTAGGTCCAAATCCCAACTGACACTTGATAGAATCTCAAGGAATCTTGCATCTCAACATTCCATATTCAAATTAACCTACATACATACATACATACATACATACATACATACATACATACATACACACTCACAGGTCAGAGAGAGTCAAGGAGAGACAGGTGTAGATCACAACACATCTCCCCCTTTATATAACAAGGAACAAAACAGAGGAAAGCACAAAGAAACTCTAAAAACCAAACATTGTAAACATCCTTCCAAAACCCTACTGCCAAGCCACAATGCTCCAAGCAATAAGCTCTCTCCCCTCTGTACCTTTCACAGCTAACACATAGCACACCCCCACCAAGATAACAACCACAGAACTCAAATCAGGAAACCAGCCCACCATCTGCCAACACCCGGAACCAAACAAACTCCAAGACAGAACCATCTTTCTCCAACCACCCTCGGCAAAGTGTGAAAAAGCACAGTTCGGGGTTCCAAATCCCACTAGCAACCTAAAGTCAATAATACCATCACCCGCACATGGCACACAACATGTCGGCAATTTACCTCACCAACACAATTTGGCAAGAACCTACCGGGTATCTACATCCCGCTAACCAATTGGCACCACAAATACCAGGATGTACATCCCGCTAACCAATTGACACCACAACTGCCGGGCATCTACATCCCGCTAACCAATTGGCATCACAAATGCCGGGCAACTACATCCCGCTAACCAATTGGCATCACAAATGCCGGGCAACTACATCCCACTAACCAATTGGCATCACAAATGTCGGGCAACTACATCCCGCTAACCAATTGGCACTACAACTGCCAGGCATCTACATCCCGCTAACCAATTGGCATCACAAATGCCGGGCATCTACATCACGCACATCAATTGGCACCAACACTGTCGGGCATCTACATCCCGCACACCAATTGACACCAACACTGTCGTGCATCTACATCCCGGACACCAATTGACACCACAACTGCTGGGTATCTACATCCCGCTAACCAATTGGCATCACAAGTGCCAGGCATCTACACACCAGCAAGGCAAATTGGGCATTAAAATTTGGTAAACAAGGGTTATACACCTCAATTGAGTCCAACCTTTTAAGCTTGCAAAGTCCTTTATGATGGTTTACCTGTGGAAAAAATATCTGGTTAATAAAACAGTGCAAAGCAGAAGACAACTCAATTTCATACAACTCAATTTCAGCAAGTCACAGTCACCAGAACTCTCCATGAGCACACATTTTGGCCCCACACATAACCACCAGATATGTCACTCAGACATCACCACCAATATCAGCACCACACATGCAACCTATTTTGGCACAACCTTGGAACTAACCAACGTTAAAGCATACATCAAATGCTGCCAGCATAACCAACGTTAAAGCGTACATCAAATGCTGCCAATATAACCAACGTTAAAGCATACATCAAAGGCTGCCAACATAACTTAATAATGGAAATATCAATTCCATGAAGACTCTTGCCACACATCACCCGTTTCCAAGATTTCATCATCTGGGCACTTAATACTCTCTCTGAAAACATCAAAGCTCCCTAAAAAAACTCAGAAAAGCAGGGTCAAGCTCCTCTAATACAATGATCGCATTATCCACTTTCCAGTCAATGCGAGTCTCCTCCCGCGGCTCCGCCTCCACACAGGTTCCGATACCGAAATGACAAGTTTCTTCCATATAGTTTTCACCACCCACACAGTTAGCGACTGGTTGTTCAGTACAAAAATTATCTCTAGACTCTTCTAAAGTCAGTTTTACCCTTTTGAAACGAGGCATGTTGATCACCTTTACCTCCCTATTTACTGACTTCACTTCAGGAAAAGTCGCATCCTGCTCCGAACTCGCCTCAACAGATCTTCGCTTTCCAAGCTGCGCAGAAATGGGACGTTTCGAGCAAAGAACCTCCACCGCGTCACGGGACACGCTTGCCACGCTCCCTGTGGCCGTTTGACTCTTCACTGACGTCATCACTCCACACAAGACAAGCAGCCAATAGCACCTTGCTATAAACACCACCGATGTTTCGGTACTCCTCTTGAGTGGCCAATGCCCACGATTACAGCCAGGGCTCGATTGTTAAACACGTTGCCTTAAGCATACAATGTAAGTCAGACATGAATTGCCTTGTCAATGCTCCGAAAACTGGTGCCTTCTATTACTGGACACTGGGACGTATGTTCACTGTTGGAAAGTTATGTACTGCTCAGCAGGAGATCGCGCTAACTTTAAATATAAAGCTCTTATCCCAAATACACAGCGCCGCCTCACAAAACCTCTCCTTTCCTTAAGTGGATGACCCTTCGAACTCAGGGCTGCACTCCGGGACCCGGTGGATGTCTCCCTGCTTCAGACCGTGCTGGGACCGGCTCTCTCCTTCCCGCAGCAGTCAGCGCTGCCTCAACCAACACCAAAAATGCTGTGTTCACTGTCCACCCTGTTCCGCTCCTCACCTCTGCCAGCAGTTGACACGGCCGCTTCACCGTCTGCGCACCGTATTCGGTGTCCTGTTGGCCTCAGTAAATGGGGCAGTTCAACTTGTCCTTATGGCTTCAAAGCTCCGGAGCAGTAATCTTCACACTTGAGGCCAAGGGCACTTTAGATCCTCGTCGCCAGTAAAGGATTTCTCTTGAGGTACAGACTGCACTGAAACACTTGGGTTCAACATATAGATTTACTAACGTCGTAGGTTCACATGGACAGCAGGTAGGTACACAGAGAACAGGTAAGTTACATGTAGGTCAAGTTCTTAGGTAGGGAGACATCCACTGGTCCCTCATCAACTCCAGGTCCAGATCCCAACTGAAACTTGATAGAATATCAAGGAGTCTTACATCTCAACATTCCATATTCAAATTAACCTACATACATACATACATACACACTCACAGGTCAGGGAGAGTCAAGGAGAGACAGGTGTAGATCATAACACCCCCCTAATACTACACAACAGATGGCACATCAGGGCCAATGCCACTCCTTACTCAAGTTCCCGCAAATGGGTTTTGGCATTTCAGGTGTAAACACAAACTCTGGCTTCATAGTCCGTACCTTTGAGATGTACTTTTCATTATACATATTTCACTTTAACATTGACCCTTTCACTGGCATTTTATTTTAAAGATTTCTTAAACGGGGGAAAGGCCAATTCCATCATTTTAGTTACCACAAATCATTGCACACTTTTAATGTTCCACAAGGTCATCCATGGAAGAAATATTCTGGCCCAGGAAAGCCTGCATTCATTGCATATGTACAAATCATTAAGAAAGGGGGCAACAATCCCTTAAATGAATTATCATAATTTGCCGATTTATGTATCGATCCAGGACAGTTTGCCTTCAGATTCCCATTATTGCCCACTAATCCTGCTCAATTTATATTTGGTGAGGGTTACAGTGAAGGTGCGAAGGTCTGAAAAGGATCTCAAACCAAAGAAAGATGGCATCGTCCTGTTGCCAAGGTGTGTGCCTTCTGCTTAAACCATCCTCCCTGGTTGAATCATCACTCGTTAGTTGCACTAAGTAACAAAATAATGCAATTGTGCAAATTGAAAAGTACCAGACTGTAAAATGGGAAAACTGGGGCAACTGACTGTCATGTGAGATTACTGACCCTCTCAGCCAGAGGTGGAAGGCCTAAGAGGGTGGAAGCCCGAGCCAGTCCTACCACAGAGGGGAAGGGGGCAGTTGGGATAACCCCAGTTCTTAGGCCCTCCCCAATTGCCTGCATGTAAATGAACAGTACCACTGTGGATCACCCCAGACCTCAAACACAATGCTGGCCAGGTTCTTTCTTATATTTCAGGCAGCAACAACGTAGAGCAAAGTTCTGGGCGGACCACCGAAAGATAACCACCCTCCAAGCAGTCTATTCTAGTCATCAAATTGCTCCGATCAGCGGGAAGACCGAGAGAGAGACACTATGTTGAGCAGCAGAGAGCCTGTGCATCCGCAAGGAAAACAGCAAGCCGCCAACGGACACCATCAACGTAGCCACAATGCGGCCCCCTGACACGAACTGCAACACTTTCCCATGCAGGCTGCCATTATCCAGGCATGGCAGGCCGACGCAGCAATAGGGGCAGGGCTTGTAGCCCTTTTAAGTTGCAATCTGAAAAGGGGAGGGAGGAAAAGAAGGGGGGAGGCTGGAATAGGAAGGTGGGGGCTGCTTGGTTAAGATCAGAGGAGGAGGCGGTGGCAGACAGAACAGAAGGAGGAAGGACAGTGGACTGGAGTGGGGAGGCGATTTGCATAAAAGGAGAGGTATTGGTTAGTGAGAGCAGGTGTAACTGTGTGGGCAGTGTGTGTGTGTGTAAGGTGGCTGAGTCTTAGACAGGGGAAGACAAGTAGTGGAGAAGAGAGAATAGTAGGGGAAAGTAGTAGTGGGGAGTAGGAGTGGAGAGAGGAGAGTAGTAGTGGAGTGGAGAGGGTCGAGTAGTAGTGGAGTGGAGAGGGTCGAGTAGTAGTGGAGTGGGGAGGGGAGAGTAGTAGTGGAGAAGGGATAATTATAGAGGAGAGTGTAGTAGTGTAGTGGGGAGCGGAGAGTAGTAATGGAGTGGGAAAAGTAGCAGGAGAGAGCGTATTAACATCAGAGGGTGGATGGAGGTGGACTGCGGAAAAAGAGAAAAGATGCAGGAGAGAAGGTGGCTGGAGTTGGAAGGAGGAGAGTATCTGCAGGAGGGTAGAACAGCGGTGAGCAATAAGAGGAACATCAGGGCGTGAAAGGAAGGAGTCTGATTGGTGCTCGAGTGTCTAGAAGGTACAAACCCCAACAATCCCTTCAATCTGAACATTGGATACTGTTCCAACCTAGGAATTTTGTTTATTTTATCTATAGAGTGTGCCTGACCCAGGGGTATCTGGGCGCATAGGTTGCAGTAATGGTTACAAGCTACAGTCACACAGATAATACATGCACATTGCAGTAGAACTAATTAAATTGGCAAGGGAAGGTAGGGTAAGAGAAGAACAGATATGTACAAGAGGAATATAAGTACAGTTGAGGGTGTGACTGCAAGGTGAGGACAGATTCGTTTTTGTTCAGTAACCATGTAATGACTTCCCAGAGGGAGATTAGATAAATAAAACAATGCCTTTAGCAAGACAGAACTTGGCTACAAGGGGTTAACAAACACTAAATACTAACTCAGGGAATAGAGATGCCTAGGCTAGAAAGGCTATTGCTTCCTCTAGAGGGCTGAGTGAGGGACGGCGGACCTTTAAGCCCTTCAAAAATGTTTTAATATAAACCCTTGAACTGGCTCTGGATGCTGGTATATTCTTAAGGCCATCTGCGTCACACGTTTAAATGTTGTATATGATCAGATGCACGTTTATACCTTTTTTATTACCCTTTACAAAATTACAGTGGTACTCATTTAAGCAATTAATTCAGCAAGACGTTATTGGGCGACCTCTCGGTGAGTTATGATGACACCAGAAGCCGATATTAAACAGGTCTATCTGGCGCAGACACTGGAGTCCTGCATCAGTGGTTGACATGGAAACTACAGTCAATAGCAGGATTTGTGAAATGAGTTGGTAGATTTATTTTTGCTGACACTGTTGCTGGCTCTAGTCTCTATCCCCCACGCTCATCCCCGTCCGGGTGGATGAGGAGCATCAATGATTAGGTGGAACGAGCACAGGTTGACTATGAAAGACTACGGATGTTGGTCAGGAATCCTTTCACTGCTGTTTTGATATCAGATCACTCCTACCCAATATGCACTCTCCACTGTGGCGGTGGCCACTATCCAATATGCATCTGGAAAGTGATAGGTGAACCCCTGTGTGATGGAGCGGCCTGCCACAAAGAACCACGTTGACTTGAATGTCAAGTTCAAGGGTGTTTTTATTGGATCTTTACAATCAATTTAGGCTAGGGACTTTTGGGTAGTTCTTAGGGCTAAGCGGGTCCTTGGGGAAGTGGCGTTAGGGCCGTCCCAGTCTATCATTACTTCCCAGGTCTTGAACACCTGCCTAGTGTCCTTACCAGGATGTTGGCACTAGTCAACGCTAACAACCGATCGGTTGGTTTCTGACTTAGGCTAATAGTGGATTTCCCTAATTCGATGGCTGTCTCACTCCTTAGGAGTTTTCTAACTTTCCCTGACCTACCCAGTTTAGTTTTCTAGGTCATTACGGATGGTGCCTTGATCTGCTCGGTGTCACTCGCTTCTCTCACTCCCGCTCGTACCAGACCTTTTGCGATACTGGTGTCTTGAGATGTTCTCCACGCACGTCACCGTCCCTTTGATCTCTCATGCCTCCTTTCCAGTGCCACTCTTTGATCATACTTCTTTTCTTACTCCTGTTCTTATCGCTCGTTCCGCCAACTACATCTCTACCTCAGTTCTCTTCTCTCCTTTCTCTTGGCTTCCTCTGTCACTACTATCACCGCCTCTCCTTTCCTACTGCTACTCCTAGTCTCCCACTCCCTGTCACTACTACCACTGCTCTGCTACCACCTCCTACTCCCACCACTTCTACTCCCACAATTACCATCTCTGCTACCACTACTGCCCTTCTCCTAATCCACCACTCACAAATACTCCACAGACCCCCCCCCCCTTATAATAGCATCCACACTTTCACTCGGTTTATGGTCATTGCATCGAATTATTACCATCGACGGACCATTCCATCTTAAAAAAATGCATTGAAAAAATTGCATCTAAGGCATTTTGTTTCTTTATGGGTGGGGTTCCCCTCCAAACCCCTGTTTTTCACCCTTTAAAACCCATTAAAGTTAAACTAAACCCTTTACCTTTAAAAAACATGCAGAGCTTTGAGCTGAGGTTTGAGCAGTCTGCGGCAGTCTTTCTACCGTGTTGTTTGTGGGAGGAGCCACTTATACTCAGCAGACACCGCTGAGCGGTGAGCGGAGCTTTGAGCTGAGGTTTGAGCAGTCTGCGGCAGTCTTTCTACTGTGTTGTTTGTGGGAGGATCCACTTATACTCAGCAGACACCGCGGAGCGGTGAGCGGAGCTTTGAGCTGAGGTTTGAGCAGTCTGCGGCAGTCTTTCTACCGTGTTGTTTGTGGGAGGATCCACTTATACTCAGCAGACACCACGGAGCGGTGAGCAGAGCTTTGAGCTGAGGTTTGAGCAGTCTGCGGCAGTCCGCCGCTGCTCCCGGACGGAGCCCGCCATCGGAACCTCAATCGGGGCGCCTTCCCTCCTCCAAACACCGTTGAATCGCCGCCACCGTCGGAATCAGCTTCGGAAGTGCGAAGGCTGAGAAGTAACTACAAGGCTCCAGAAGTTCATCTACAGAAGCCTCCAACCAAAAAAGTAAAGGAGACAAGGACTGGTATAAACACACCCTTTACCGCAACCACTTCTGCAAATAAAATGTCGAAAACGCGGTTTGACTTCGAAAACCGTTTGACATCAGTCAGCGTTTGCCTTTTCTGTCCCCGACAAATCTACCTGCGGAGTTCGCGGAGACTAGGATCTCCTCAAACCACTTTAACTTTCAAAATACCAACAAATTTGTATTTGCACTGCCATTGTCAACTAAGGATCGGATTATGCCTCCCAACTTGCCCGTCTCACCTGTGCCGCCGATCGTTGAGCTGGAGGAATGCCTCTCCCCCGTGGGAGCTCCTGCGCCTTGTACGCCGGGACGGCACCCTGTGGCGGCGAGTTTCTCCTCCTCCCCCTGTTCGGCGCCGTCCATTCAGCCTCACCGCCGGACCCCCGGGTTGGCGAGAGGAGCGGAGGCCGTGAGTGTCGGAGGACAGCCGGCACCCGCCCCTGTGCTGTCAGAGCCACCGGAGGTGCAAGGAGACATTTCGCCGGCAGGTGGACTCCCGTCGGTCAGAGGACTGGTTCCGACCCCTGAACTAGCTGAGGGGCGTGGTGGGCGGGTTTCACCGGGGAAGGGGGATCTCCCCTCCCCTTTTGGGACCGAACCCAGCCCCTCCCATCAGCTACAAGCAGCAGAGGACAAGAAAGCAAGCTCTCCGGATCGTCGAAATGGCGAGTCTGCTTCGAATGCAATAAACGCGACTCCAGTGACCACGTTGGTACTGGCACAAATCCACGCAGCAATGAGCCCTACCACGGACTCCCAACAACAGAACAATGACGGTCGGCAGACCGTAAAAGAAAAACCGAATTCTAACTCACCAATAGGGAAGTCTCAAATCTTTGAGCTAGACCTTCCAGGAAACACTGAAACAAACGTTCCAATTGTGCAATCCCCCACAGACCACTCCTCTGTTACTACAAACAATCCTTCTGCACCCTCTTCTAAGCAACAATATGCAGAAAAAGACCTATTTGACTCTACAGTAGTAGAGCTCTCTACATTACAGAATACCCAAACACAGAAAAACCAAAAGTCAAAAAGACCGATCCCTCTCGACAAAGCCCCAAAACCATTGCGCCAAAAATTGTTGAAGGAATCTAGGTCTTGCTTACAAAACTCTCAAACGTCAAAACGCATAAAAAAAAGTGCAATAAAAAAACTCCTTCCGCATCCGCTTCTATCAGTCGCTCTTAAAGACTTCTTCAAAAAACAATGTAAAAGAAAGCTGGACCAGGAACTCTCGGACGCGGAAATTCTGGAGGCTATCCAAGACCTACCCCCAGTGCCCAAAGTAAGGAAAGTGACTGAAAATGCAAAAATGACATCCCGGCTAACAGCTTATGGCAAATCTACACTGGAAAGAAGCGCTAACCCCAATAGCGCCTCTCCCTCTATGGACGACCAAAATCTGCCCACGGCAAACTCGCCTGGTGATACCGCAAAAAATCAGTCCCCAGTTAAAATCACTGTAGCAGGGCTGTCCAAAACAAACTCAAAGAAATGCAAATACAAGCTGAGAACATTAATAAACTCATTCCACCTACAGAACAAGAAATAAACAGGCGCGTACAACCACGAGCCACTGAGAGCCCACCAAGAGAAAACTCACCTACTAAAACGAAGTCGGCACTGTCACCACTCTCTAGACAGTATAGCGTTCCTAGCCGTCCATCGAAGAGTCAAATGGAAACTCTCCAACCTTTACTCCAACTAAAAAACTTGAACAGATCAATCCAGACAGATGAAAGCTTTGTATTTACAGTGCCATCATCGCCGTGTACAACAAGAGATTGATCACCACCTAAAAATAGGAGGTTAAGTAAAATATCTACACCAAGCACCAAGGAACCATTTTCAAAAAAACCCGACCTAACAACTATTATGTCGGCTATAACAATAGCACTAGCACATTTTGGGAAACTCTACGAGAACATCAGTGACTCTTTAAAAGATCACATCACAATCACAATCACAGCAATGATGCCCACCAAGTTGATCTTCGTCGAAGGCTTCATTACAGCCCTGGAGCAAAGGAACAGGACACAGAGAGACACTTGGGATCAGAAACTTGCTTTGCTCGATGAACTAAACTCCTTAAAATCTACTACTCTAGCCAAACCAAGCATGGCGGATAAAGAAACCCAGACAACGCCATCACCTCTGCCTATAGAATTGGCTCTGGTGTTCTTAAAAACAACTGATAAACATCCTTGTTTGCCAACTAAAGCACCTAAATCTATGCCACTAAGTGACATTTCTCTAAAATCAGCAGACGCCACGAGAAATCATCCTGTGCTGAAACTTGCTTCAGGCGTCCAAGAAGACTCTTCCCACTCGGAAACAGTGTCAGCGCTTGATCTAGTGCTGGCTTCAAGAAAAACTACTAAAAAAAAAAAAAACGATGGATGAAAATCAAGATATTCTATACCAGAGTGAAAACAATGACAACGCAGAGCCTCACGATACCCCCTCCCCCAAGACTACGGAGGACTTCCTGATTCGAAGCTCCATGATCGACTTAACACAGCACTGGGACACAATAGAAAACTCAGAATCACAAGCTGAAAGTGTTACCAATTCAAAGACTGAAGCACCAAAGGCTCCTCCTAGTTCCAAGAACGACAAAACCAAGGAAACATCATTAAACCACAAATCTGAGAACAAGGATAGAACGACGACATTGCAGCTCTCGGGAACCGTCCAACCACAACAGAAAGAGATGACAAGTCGCCTGGCAACTTCTCCCGAGCTGATCTACTCTAAGCAACGAAAATCGTCGTCAGCAAACCAGAAAGAGACCCTTTCAAGATCAAAAGTTCCCACAACAAGAGCTACTCGTCTATTTAAAATAGAACAAAAAATTACGGAGGAACACTACATGATTCTAAACAGAAGAACAGTGCTCAAGATTCTAAAACAAGTACACACGCTACAGGCTTTAAAGTCAAACGACTTCACCTTAATCGAGCCGTACCACAGGTCCAAGCAAGCAAAAGCATATCTTCATATCAGGAGCTCGGCACTTCGTGAAATTCCTCAGGGCGTCTATAAGCAGTTAGCACTGTTGGGCTTTATACTCAACGAGGTCCCAATTCAGAACACAAGTAGCAATCACGAAGAGAACTGTAAGACCTCAGACATTAAAAAATATAGATTCAAATCACGAACGGAGGACTTATACGGATCTTCGAGAAGGAGGAAAACCTCATCTCAATCGAGATCAGCCTGGGAACGAACAAACACACCAGAAAAATAGAAACATGGACCATCCAGAAATGGGAGAACCCTAACAAGAAGAGAGCCCAGAAACTACAATGACAAAGGGAGACACCAAACTCCCCGATACTCCTCAAGAGTTCGACATCAAGACCGTCGATCCTCTCCGGAACACGCTGTTGAAAGTAGGAAAAAAAACATTAGACCCTCCCACTACTAGCTCAGACGACGTGCCAAAAAAGGGCAGCTGGTCATGGATACGGGATGCCCTAACACCGGGTATCAAAAGATAGCAGCAAATAGGGGGCGCTAGCCCATCAACCCCCCCCCCCCCTGCCGCAACCAAAACGAGAAGCTCAGGAAAACTCGTTTCTCTCCATAGCCTCATGGAACACCAGAGGCCATATGCATCTAACTGAACTTGACAGCTACAACCTGGGAGTACACAACATCATTTGCGTCCAGGAAACCTGGTTGTTGGACAAACCGGCATTGGATGGTTACAACATAGAGATCTCTCCTGCCTACAAAGGCCCACTGGGTCGGCCGTCATCTGGCCTATTAACAGCTACCCGCATAGGCTCAGGCATACATGTCATCAAGAAAATAAAAGCAATTTACGGACTCTTGGCTGTCCTTGCCACATGGACGGACGAAATTGCAGTGGAAAGAAAATCTTCTTCAGAGCCCCTTGCTATCATCAATGCCTATTGGAACCCTCAAAAAACAACACCTGAACATTTCTGCGATGCAGCCGCCAATATCATTGACGAAATCAGAATTAAACATCAAACCCCAAACATTTTCATCTGTGGAGACTTAAACGCAAACTGTGTAGCCCTAACCGCGCCAAAGACAAATGCTATTCCCTACACTCTGGCGGAGTAAAGGGGAAAACTATGGCTAGCATTAATGACCTTTAGGCCCCTCCACAACGCAGCCAACGTCATGAACGACCAAATGCTGATACCTACGTGGGAACGTGATAGCTCATCAGCCACCCTCGATTACATCTTTGTCTCTGAAAAGGTTTACCAGCGCATAACCTCCTTTGAAATAATTAGAACAAAGGCTAGTGACCACAACCTATTGAACCTTAAATTTAACACCAGTGTGCGCGATCATCTATTTTACAAACCATCGATCAGGACAAATTCCCAGGCTACCCGTTTGTGTATGTCCTCCAAAGACATCAAAACTCTGACTGATAACTACAAAAGCCTAACTTCTGATATTGAAGCGAAAGATGCAATTTTCAGAGACAGCTACATTCCTCTGCTCCTTCATTTTAAAAACCCACGGAAGTTCACCAATGATCTAAGGTCTAATCATAACCATGTGTATAATGAATGCTGGTAATTAAACGTAGATCCTTAAGGAAATTACAGAAAGAAGCAGCTGCGTCAAATACAGCAACCTTGTGGGAATCCTACCATACTAAGAAGAGAAACTACAAACAATGGCTGAGAAATGTAAGATGTGACCTTTACCAATCAGATGCAGAGAGCATGCTCAAGGCTTTAGCCACCAAAAAATCTTGGGAATTCTGGTCCATGGTCAACCAAACAAACTGTCATCCCAAAACCCTAATGATTAACTCTGTCACCGAAGAAAACTGGGTCAAACACTTTTCAGAACTCTTTAAGTCACCTTCAACGTCTATCGACACCCCAACGAGATCGCTAGAGGGGAAATTGGGTGGACCTCTCAGACGAAGACGAGATAAAAAAAGTCATCACAAGGCTGAAACTATCAAGAGCCTCTAGACCAGACGGGTTAGCAAACTCATATCTAAAAGACTACCCAGATGACTGGTCAGCGATATTGAGTCGGATCTTCACAGACTGCAAAAACCGAAGGACACTACCCGACTCCTGGACCCAGGCAGTTATCGTCCCCATTTTCAAGAAGGGTGTCAGAGAGGACCCCTCCAATTATTGACCAATAGCCCTGCTGGATGTCATAGGCAAGGTCTTTGCCACAATCCTCCTGAGCTACTTTCAGAAATGGGCACGGCTTTCTCCCTCTACTGACCCTCTGCAAACCGGATTCCAGAAAAATGCAAGCACTGCAACCAATATAATGATCCTGAGTATCATTAAAGACAAAGTCTTGTCGGGAGCACCAAGAGTTTTCCTCGCATTCGTCGACCTATCTCAGGCGTTCGACAAAGTTGACAGGCCTAAACTATGGAATAAACTAAAGACATGGAACTGCCCCGACGAAATCCTGGCTCCCATAATCGCCCTCCACTCGAACACCAGCTTGTCTGTCCGTCTGAACAACCAAGGTCTACTATCCGATCATATACCTTCTCACTGTGGAGTGAAACAGGGCTGTCCACTGGCGCCCGCTCTTTTCATATCCTTCCTAGGTGACTTTAAAGATTCTCAAGATAGGATCAGGTCATTTCCACCTAAAGTCGGCAACGTAAGGGTCAATCGACTTCTATATGCCGACGACCTGATAATCCTGGACCACACACAGGTTGGACTCCAGCGCCAACTGGACAACCTCGCACAGTATACCAAGGACAACAATTTGGAGATAAATAAATCAAAAACCAAAATCTTGATTATGCAGAAAAAGGGAAACAAGAAGAAAGAAAGCCTGCAGTGGTTCCCTCTCAAGCCAAAAATCGAAGTCGTCTCAACGTTTAAATACCTTGGGGTCGAAATCAACAGCTCTAAGAACGCATCTAGCATGCAACAATCTTTATGGACAAAGACCAAACACCTAACAGCCCAGCTCCGAGCAGTTGATGGAAAACATGGCAAATTTAGCCTGTTACCTGAAATCCAGTTTTACAAGGCAAAAGTAATTCCGTCCCTGGTATACGGTATGGATGCAACACCTTCAATCCCGTCCACTCTCTGGCCTAAATTGGAAGGCTTTATCTGGCGAACAGTACTTGGACTTCCAAAATCCACATCGTCTGCAGCATTAAGACGAGAACTCGGCCTGCTCTCTTTGACTGCAACAGTGGCCCAAAGCACAATTCAGCTATTTAGAAAGATTCAACACCCAGAGAGCCTCCAAATATACTGCATGATCAAGGAAGAAATTACCAAAGGAAACAACCAGATGCTAAAACACTGGGTTGAAATTCAACAACAAACATTGCAGGAGATAGCTTGTTCAGAAGAAGAACTACTCCAAAACCCCTTGAGAATCAAATCGAAAATGGAATGGCTTGATTGGATAAACACAAACAAAAAAGCAGCATCAAACAAACTGCTAAGCCATCTGCCACCTGCTCCTAACAAGCTTAGAGAGCCAATGGAGTACTGCATAAAGTATCCAAGTAAGCTGTTAATGAAAACGCTACTAAAAGCTCGTCTCAATCTACTACCCACCCAGGAAATCTTAGCTATCAGAGCAGCAACTAAGGACAAAACTTGTCGACTGTGCAAAAATCCACGAACAATAGAATCTATAAGACACCTCCTGATGGCCTGCCCGGCGATTGCACAAGAAAGGGACGCCTTCTTTGGCCCTCTCCGCATAAACTTTTTCGTAGATTATGAATATACGTGGTGGAACCGTCTAATCACAGGAGCTCGAACTAGATGGCTAATTCCAACGGCTAAACTTCTAATCATCGCCATGGAAAAGATCAACCCTCACTGATGCCAACGTGAAATCGCATCCATGAGTTAGACGATGATCTAGATCTCCCTGCATAGTCGAGACGATTTAAGCTTAGATGACCAAAGCTCTTGTGATAACTTCGAGTTCATCTACTTTGTAACGACGAAAACTCATTTTGTAAAAATCTAAAAAGATTACACACAAATAAAAATAAAAAAACATGCATTCAATGCTTTTTTCAATAATTTTTTTAGATGGAAAGGCATTCAATGGTATTGCTTTCGATGCAATGACCAGATACCCTTTCACTCTGGCCTCTCAGACGTCCTCCACCAACTCCAGCACTCGCCCAACTAAGCCACACTGCACAACTCACATCCACCTTCTTAAAAACGAATCCCCTCCCAGGACTGGCCACTTATCTTAACCAACAGCTTACCTGGCTCCAGGAAGTGTGGCATAGGCAGTTCTTGGAAGGGTTAAAAAGAGCTGGTAAGTCCCGCCCCCTTCCAACATGGACTGTGATGGGGTCTAGAGACATTTGTTGATGAGGGCCTTTTCCTGAATATATATATTTTTTAAAAACCCTGGCGGCATAGTGGGTTTGCCCCAATGCCTCCATGGGCCTTCTTGTATCAAAATATTATCTTGTGGGTTAGTGGAGAATCCCTAATGGCGCAGGCTCCAGCAGACATCCGTGCCGGTGTTGTGGTTAATGCAGCACCTTCTGGTGCCACGCATACCATTGCCGCTTCCTCTAGCAGCCTGTGTTGCGATTGATGCAGCGCCCACTATTGCCGCTTTCGCGGAGCGGTTTGCTGGCCCACGCCGCATGCACGGCCTGACCTCCTTGCAACCTTTGTACTCCTCTCATTGCTACTGCTGCAGCCTGGAGGCCGCCATTTGTGCAGGTAAGGTGGGGGTGGGAAGGTGCCTGCCCGCACTCTGGCACTGTGATCAGGGTGGGGCGGGCTCCCGGGCCTCTTCCCCCCCCCTCCACCCCTTGCCCCATGACAGGGCCACAACATTGGCCCTGTCACACTTGTTAGGCTGGGCATTCTACTCTACAATTAGTGCAGATTAATGAATGTTGTGAGAATAATCTACTACCCAATCATCTTTTAACTAAGTAGTTCATGCTTTTTAAAATTAACCTCTCTATTGGCAACTCTCTAGAAGAACGAGCAGGTCACCGAAATTATGCAGAAGACAGTTCTTCAGAGACTAGAAGAGATAACGAGGGACACATTAGAAGAGCCTCATGTCGTTTCAGCAAACAGGCTAGGCAGATTTCATGGTAAGACCCCAAGGGCAAAGCACTGGCCGCCAAATGGTACACTGTTTACAGTTACTGGCCCATTAACTCTTACTTTTTCCGATACTGGTGTAAAGTGGTTACGTTTCTTAAAGGGGTCACAGGGAACCAGATAAACCTAAAACCAGAGAACTATCTCCTAGGTCTATTTAAGAGGAATAAAGAGATTAAAGTTCACTATTCTAACTTTGATACACTATGGAAATCAAAAAGCGTCCCATCGTATAAATGTTGGGTGAAATGGTTGAACCTCTGTGCCAAGTCGGGCCTAGCCCTGCTAGAAGGGTTGAAAGAAAGAGGGGTCAATCGCAAGTGTCAACAATGGAATTGGGCCCTTTTGTCGGCTTTGCAGTTTCCACCGGATAAGTATCCTCCCATAATCGGTGAGCTGGGGGCCATGTTGGTATAGTGTTTCTTGATAAACCAGACGGTGGTAAGCATGTTATGGTACATTCAATGCTAGTTGCTTTGCATTTGCACATTAGAAGTCCACATGTGACGGGAAGGCTTCCTTCCCACAATTACTGCTACCAATTGCAGAAATGAATGTCCGACCCTTAGTGCTATATGAAAAGCATTGTTACAGTGACCAAATATTAATGCTAATGGTTATGAATGAATGCAAATAGTTATATATAATGCTTCCATTTGACAAATGAAATAAAGACAAATATTTCAAAATGAGCGTTAAAGGCACTCAAACGATTCAACTAGAATGGTTCAAATAAAAATACAAGGTTGCTCAAAAACAAAAAAAAACACCATAATTCTTGGTGGCTAAAATGTGCAGATCGGTAGACGAAAACGGATCAGAATCAGAACTGAAGGAAACAATGCAGGTGAATGCTGTGGAAGAGGGAAAATGACAGGGTTGCAGTTATTAGGAAGACGGTGCATAGGGTTTTATTGAAAACCGTGGCATGGAGGGGTATACATGGGAAACAAGCCCCTTCGGCCATTAGCTTGGTTTATCAGGGTGTAGGGGATTCGCTTCAGAGTTGAACAGGATAGTGTTCTTGTGTTGAGTGGAAGGAAGACCTCTGTTGACTGGAGAAGATGGTACAGGAGTAGTGAAGCAGAGTGAAGGGTGGGGCATGGTTTGTTTTTTGAGTACTTGATGAAATTTGTATGTGCACTTTTTTGCTTTTCAGAAGTCTCCAAAATGTTTGCGTGTGAAACCAAAATGGTCCTTGATCTCTACCCGTGTAAGGTAGGCATGGTATCAAGTATGACACTGACACAAAAAGGTACCATTTTTAAAACCTTTATTGAAGTTTCAATGAGGTTGGAGAAACTCCTACTCTGCCCTACAGCTAAGATGGGAGTAGTCTCGACCATAAAACAATAGATAAAGCAGTCCTAGTTGAGTCCATCAAATCAAAATGGCCTATGCTAACAAAAACCTAATGCCTGCCCTACAAATTGTACAAAACGTGTGAAAAGGAGAATAGGTGTGCAAAGGAAAGTCAGCGTTCAAATATAAAGAATAAATGTGGCCGAGTCAGCTCTCCTTCTCACGTTGGACAACACAGAATAAGGCGGCCCCTATAGGCAAGGTGACTCTCTGGCTCAGGCTCTTAACACAAAGACAGTTCAAGACATGGATGGAGGCCCACCTGGCCTTCCACGTTAAAGTCTTTCTTTTCAATTTCCAAAACACAATTCATCAAAAAGTTCACGTCAGTCCCACTCTGTCGGGCTCAGACCTTTCAAAGCAAAGAGTTCAAAAGGAAACACTGGCAGGGGGGTCCCCTTCCCCAAGCCTAATTCACCTCCTTTAGGGGTTCCTTTCCTCTAACTTATTACACCTTCGTTCTCCCTCTGTCGGGCTCGTACCGTCTCCTGATGTCAAAGACTTTGGAATGTGCGTGGCTTTTTTTTTTTTCTACAGACCTCCACATGACCACTTCGATTTTTCAGCTTTCAACACACTCATTTGTTATTTTCCCCAGTGCTTTCTGGTCTGGGTAGTTCACCGACTTATGCATCAAAGAGGTCTGTGTCCTTTTTAACTAACTGCACTCAACAGGTTAAAATTGGCTCATATTTTTCTGACTCACTGCATGTGGTGTAGGGGGTGCCCCATGAATCTTCACTGTCCCCGCTGCTTAACATTTATATTCACCCATTATTAAAAGTTTTTTCTGAATTTGGTTTGTGTTACCACTCATGCGCTGAGGGCTCGAAGATTTAAGTATGGCTTAAACACCCACTGGAGGCAATAGACACAGTTTTAGCTTGTGCCAACAAATTTTAAATGCAGATGCTGGAAAATAAGCTCCAGCTGAACCCATTAAAAATGGGTATCATTGACCTTGGCTCTAAGAGAAAGGTGGCGAGCACCCTGCAATGTATTCTGTGCCTTGCCTTGTTTTGAGCTCCTACAGAATTATCAGATGCAATTAAAAATCTTGGCTGTATCTGGCACTCTAGTATGGACTGCAACCTCTATGTTAATGAGACGGTTAGATCTATGTACTACCAAGTGAAACTTTTCAAAGCCTATCTTGCCTCTAATTGTGGAAAAGGACCGTCGAATTGTGGTAGGTATACTCTCAAACTTAAAATTGGACTACTGCAATGCCCTTCATATGGGTGTCCAAAAAAGTCCAAATTCGGAGATTGCCGGTTGCACAGAATTCTGCAATCAGGCTGATCTTTTCATTGCCAAGGAAGGCAAAGGTTTCACAATATCAGAAGAGCCTTCATTGGCTCCCAGTTCATGAGCGAATCCTGTTCAAGGTTTAATATTTGGTTTTCAAGTGCATTCATGGCCTTCCACCAGCCTATTTGACCGCAAAAATTAAAACCCATCGCCCAAACCATCTCTCCGCTCTGCAGACCAGTGCCTTCTGACAGTTCCAACTGTTAAAACGAAAACGTGGGGTGACAGACGTTTTTCACCTTTTGGGCCTCGGTCCTGGAACTCCCTTCTGCTGAATCTTCAGAGGACCACATCCTTGTCCACTTTTAGAAAACTACTAAAAAACACACCTTTTTACCTAGTTGTTTGGCAACTAACTTGAGCATGAAGTTATGGCTCAGTGTGGGTTATGATGAATCAGTTTTACATCTGCGCCTAGAGGCAGTTTCTGCTTGGACCCTACGGGGTATGCACTTTATAAATGTTCAAATCAAACAAATCAAAGTTCAACATCCACAGTGTACTTTCCCCTTTTCTCTGGATCAGTTTCAACCACCTCGCTTTTACAGTTCATTCACTTTATCGCTACCAACTTTCACCTTTCAGAGACTTTCGAGTGGGCTACTTCCTTTCACCGGACCACTGTTACTCAATATCGCTGACTTTACAGCTATCATTACTTCAAGATTCATTTGCAGGTCTGCCCTTCTTTGAGTTTCATCCACACGCGTGCAGAATTCAATTGTGCAATATAATGTTGCCACTTCAATCTTTCTTTAGCACACACACACCGGTCTCTCACTTCGCTTGCTGACTCACCGGCTGTGTGCATTTCTCTCTTGTCTTTACTGTCTTCCAGTTTACGAGGCAAGGATAGTACCACAGGCTTGGCCTCGCCTCCCCAACTCTGCCATTTACCCGGGAGGGTTACTGGCATCCTTGAAACAATGTAGCCTTCTTGGTTCGGACTCTGCCTTCTACACGTAATCTTTTGCGGCCTTTTGGAGCCAACAGCCTCCTGCAGGGAACTCCTGGGGTTCTCCACCAGTGGCTCTCGTCCTGCGGTCTGTTGCTCTGCTCCAGTAGGTTTGCCTTTGCCCTGAAGTTCTGCTCTTACTCGTGTTCCACCTTGCTCAAAGTGTATCTCTATGTTCCGCCTTTTATCTGTGTGAGGAGAGCTAATTGGTATCAGATGTATGTACTTAAGAGTCAAGTGCCTGACACAAGTAGCGGGGCACGTCCAATGTGATGTGTAGGAGTTAGCATTATTACTCTTAGTCGCCCTCTTTCTCGGCCAATGTAACGCTCACCTGGTATCCACGGGGACATCACTCAGCCTGTTCTGACCTCTTACGACCTCGAACCCTTCCCTGGAGTCTACTCGACTGGAGACTGGGCCTGAAACACAGGATTTGTAGAGTTTAACTCCCTATTGTCTCTGTGTGCTTGAACCTCTTCTTCCCCGGGGTCCAACCCTTCCCTTTGATCCACAGCTCATCTTGTTTTCTTGGAAAGTGTGCTCTCCTTCCTGCTTTCAGCGCAGGGGCGCGTTGATTGATACAGACTCGTTGCTGCCTAGTTACTTCTCTGGTAAGAGTCCGACAGGTAAGTATGAGTCTTTTGAACAGTTCCTAACTTCGTTCCTTTCCGTCCCTAGATGATGGCCGGCGTCCGGCGATGGCGTCGTGCTGCTGAGATGAGTAGCGCTGAAGGTGAGTGAGAGCACGATGCGACCCTTTCGTATTTGTATTGAACTGAGTTCTTTTTCTGTGTCTTTTAGGTGCCGCAATGTTTTCAGCGTGGATGCCAGTTATGAAGAAGAAATGTGGTGAGTAAGCGCGGTATGCGGCACCTCTAGATGTTACCACGCTAACCTGGAGTGGCTTTTCCCTCTTGCAGATGGATGAGAAGTACCAGAGACAGAGTTCCCCCAGAGCGGCTGGGATTCAGGTAAGCGTTTGAAGCTCATAGTCTTTAAAAATAAGCAAAGATTTGCTGAATGCTTACTAATGCCTTTTTACTGTTCTTTTCCCTTTTCCTTAGGAAGCGGCGTACCAGGATGGGAATGACACCGCCGAAGATGTCCACAGAACAAAAGGAGCGATGAATGATGGGCAGAAGCGCCGCAAGGTAAGGCTGTTCCCAACGGTGTTCTTGTTCCTGCAGGAGCTGAGCGCAAAAGAAAGATGCAGGCCTACTGGAGACCGAACACGGTGAGTGTCACGCTGCAGGTGCAGAAAACAAAAAGCATGTTTGTCAGCCTGGGCGTGGCTTAAATAGTCTCTGGGTATCCCAGGTGTCTCTGGGCTGAACCACACCCAAAAGACTAGACTGCACATGCAGTTCTGGGAACCGAAATATGTGGGGGCTATCCATCTTGTCCCCATCAATGCACTACAAGTCCAATCCCCAATGTTATCCGAAGGGAGTGAGTGAGTCTGGTGCCACAAGCGCCAAGTCTGACTCCAAGTGGGTCTTTGGAGGGATGTAGAGGCCCTTGAGGGCCATGTAGGTGATCGTGGCCTGGCTCTAGCCTGACATCTTGGAGGGCTGGGGACATGAGGGGCAGGAATCATGACAGCCGAGTGTTTGTGTGGCTCAGGGATTGGCACACTGGAGTATCCTATCAAATGGGAGGTATCATGGGTACAGAAAGTGAGGAATACCGCATCTCACCACTGGCTGTCTCACCCCCACTCCCCGAAGACCACTCACCCAGGTGATCCTCCCACACTGGTCCACCCTCAGGAACTGGATCCAAAAGCGATGGCCGTATCCTGGGCACCTGGACAACTACTCCCCGAGGACTAGCGGGTGAGACACCCTTTGGTTGCTCACAGAAGCTGACCTTATCTGCAGGCAACTAACATGAGAAGGCAAAATCTCTCACACATCTCAACACAAAAATTCCTCTTCCATTTAGTGTTCCTCCACTTCTCTTGGAAAACAAAGGAACTTGGCATACACTTTACACCTTAATGTAGCACCTCCAGTGTCACTTCTAAATCAAGTTTCTCGCTGTGTTCAGCCTACCGGCCACATTAGAACAGGCTATATCAGAGCCACATACTCAGATTGAGGAAATCCAACATTATTCCATCTTCTATCCGGCAAAATATGGGGTCCTGATTGTAAAGTTCATTTGGAAGGGGTGTTCTTACTTGGTTGTCCGTATAAAACAAGTTGGCAATAAATGGTCCGAGATTTGTTATTGCTCAGACAACCAAGCCATTGATTTCAGAGCAGGCTTAGTCAGTGATCGCATAATTGATTATGCTGCTGTCCAGAGTTGAATTGAAAGTAAATTGTCCAAAGAGATCACCTTTTGTCCTCCCATTCAACTGTAACTTCCTGTTATTTGAGTTAGTGGTGTTGTTGCAGCTATTGCTCTGTGTTAATAGGGTATGCTGGTAGCGGGTGTATGCCCTGCGAATAGGCATTTGTCTCCCTAGTTTGAGATTAAATCCAGATCGGAACCTCCCAGTAGAGGATGATTTTAATATCCATCTTTGAAACAGTAGACTGAGTTTTCAGGGGGCATGTACATTGCACAGAGGTAAATATCAGATTGCATTTACAATAAATATTTAGAAATGTTGACCCAAAGGTGTGTAGGACACTTTTCAAGGAGGCAGTGAGAAATTCTGCTACTTCTTCCTTGTACCATACCAGGATACCCCACAGCCCGCTGTGTGTTCGTTTATAGCTGGGACAAACGCTCTGTAACCCTGTGGGCAGTCATGGGAAGTTCATCAAAATAATCAATGTATCTAAAGAGATGAAAACACTGGGGGTCTACCCCGATTCAACACTCTCTTAAGAAACAAGTCAGCAGTGTGGCGTCTTCCACGGCCTACACAAATAAACTGATCTACAGCTGTAAATCGTACCCATCTACAAGTAGTTGCCCAACATTAGCTAGAGCACTTGCATTGTCTAAACTAGACTACTGCAACACATTATTCCTAGGCTCCTCTGAACACAATCTAAATAGAATCCAGGTTCTCCAGAACAACTCACTAAGTGCAACACTTGGCCTTCCCAGATCCTGCCGTATATCCACTCTCAGACACAATGTCAACTGGCTGCCCATCCGTGATAGAATCACATTACGCACCCTGGCCATCACGTACAAATGCCTCACAAACACAGCCCCAAAATACCTGTCTGATAAAATCTGTATATAACCCGCACGCATGAACAGATTATCTCACTCTCACAACCTAGTAGTATCAAGATTCAATCTAAAAACAGCCGGAGGATCCAGCTTCCCAGTCCAAGCTGCCAAACGATGGAGCTCTATTCCCATCCATCCTTTGACAGGAACCCTCCTTCCTCACCTTCAAAGCCAGAATAAAAAGAAAAACTGGCTGAGCCACAAGCCTCCTCACTAAGTTATCACCATTACGTTTATCTGACTACTGTTTACTTATGATATTGTACTGTCTGTCTATTTATGCTGTAGTACATGACCTTCAGTTGCCTGACCCACCTGTAACTAGGGTCTCATTTCACTGCCTGTAATGTAATGTGTGGAGAGTAGGGTCTCCACATTTGCCTGTAATGTACTTTGCTTCACCTTGTATGTAACCTCTAAGTTTCTCAAGTGCCCAGTTATCTTAGGGTTTGGTGCGCGATACAAATAATAAACAAATCAACCCAGATTTCCTGCAGAATTACAATAGCATGGCCCATCACACTACACAGAAAGTCTGCATGCTTGTACTTAAGTTGGAATAGGGATGAAGCTATACACTGAATGAAGTGTGCTGCTCGCTTGGTCGCTCTGCTGGAGCAGAGAACGTTGGTCTACTACCTTACTCACCTGGACTATATCCCCCTTTCCATGGATAAGGTCCGTTAGACGCATCCTTATATTTTAAAATTCAGTTGACTTTCACCCTCTGTTATAGAGCTTTATAGTGCTGGTTTTCTTTGTTTTTAGTTCAATCCACCTGAAGCCCCGCCCACCTAAGAGGAAAGCACTACTTAATTGGGAGCCTGCGCGCATTCGGCATGTGCGCATAGGAAGTGCGCTCAGATGTGTGCTGTTCGCTGGCTCGCTCGAGCGACAGTAACACTCTTTTGACCTCTCCCTTCCCCTCTTCTATGTTCGTCAGTAACAGGCTTTGAGCAGCTCCACTTGCTGGACACATTTGCTATCTGTCACGAATTCTGAGACCACTCAGTGTATAAATGTTATTAACCTGAGACCCATCTAGAACGTGTTCACTCTTAATGATATGATAGTTTATTTATATAGCGCCTATACATAATGTGTTTCAAAGCGCTTCAAGTTAAGGGAGGGAACAAGGGAAAATACAAAGACATTCTTACAGGCCATGAACAATAAGGATGTGAAATTAACTATCGTACTCGGCCTGACGACATTAGAGATAGTGCAAGACATAGATAAGGAAGGGAGCGGGAGAGTGGGAAGGAAATGGAAACAGACAGGCGACTACCGTACTAGGCCTGACGACATTTCTGGTAGAGCCGGAGGAAAACAAAAGGTGAGGGAGAGGGGTGCAGAAAGGGAGGAGAGGAACAAAAGAAGCGACTATCATACTAGGCCTGACAACGTTTCAGATAGTGCTGGAGGGAGGGGGGGGGGCAGTAAGGGGATGGGGGAGCGACAGACGAAGTTGCTATCATACTAGGTCCAGGGACAATTCTGATAAAGTGCATAGAAGAAAGTAAGGGGAGCAGGGGAGGAGATAGGAAAAGGGAGAGGGGAGGGGAGGACAGAACAGAGGGTAAGCAGTCAAAAAGAGTGGAGAAGCAAGAGGGGAGAGCAAATACAACAGCAGAAGATAGTAGTAACACATAATTTTGGATACAAGATGAAGACGGGAACAGCATGATTCAGGGTCACCATGAGTACAAGATGCAAAGGAAGTCCAGCATGAGAGTTGAGAAAGGGTGACGCACCGTGAATCAATGAAGTCCATAAAAGTAAAATCTAGCATTGGCCACAAGACGGAGATGGTGAAACCAGAATGTATCAGGACAGACTCCTGTGTGCAGGAAGGGGGGGCACAAGGGAACAACATGGGGGGGGGCAGAGAGGGTGGGGATGGCCTGTGGGGACAGAGGGTGTAAACACATGTTGGTGCATGCTTACCTGCTGTCTTAGCAGGGGGTCGGACCCTGGATCCTCCTGGTCCGAACAGATCCAAACAGGAATTGCACTTCACTTTGGACACCCGGCAAGAGATGCCCTTGATCTAAGAGTTAAGAGCAGGAAGGAAGAGGCATGGCTATGAAGGTGGGCGGTGCTTAGGCCAGGTGACCTAGATCCACTTACACCTGCTCCCCAGCTGCAAAGGAAAAGAGGCTGGAGGGCTCCTTAAGTAGGGAAAAGAGCAGCAACCAGGAAGGCACCAGGTGGGCGGGGCTTGCTAAGTGGTGTAAAAGAGCAGCAACCAGGAAGGCACCAGGTAGGCGGGGCTTAGGCCAGGTGACCTAGATCCACTTACACCTGCTCCCCAGCTGTCAATATCTAGACAATTCTTGCAAGTCAGGCAAGGGTAGTGACATAACACAGGGTAGACCCATTTCACTGTTCTAGGCAATTTACAACCTGTAATTTAGTAGGAGGGTGTGTCATTCAACCAACGGCACTGTTCTACAGGGCCGGTAGTCCCCTCTCTAGCTTGTGCTTGCCTTTCCCTCATTGTTCTCTAGCTTGTGCTTGCCTTTCCCTCATTGTTTTGCCAGTTGCCTCATCTCGCATGGGCCACGGTACCTGCAGACCTGCGTTGCAAGATTCTTCCGGGTTCCGCGACTAGGTGAATGAGGTCCAGTTGTTTTAACGCTTTAACACTAGCCAGTGTTCCCGTCCCTCCCCGCCACTTGTGCAGATAAAGTAAGCTAGCAAGCTCATAAACTGCAAAATGTCAGACAATCCCCTTATTGTTACCGTTGCTGACATTGTTGAAATCGTAGATGTTGAGAAACCAACGCGGTGATGCCGCAGAGTATGCCCCTCAAAAATCATCTCCAAACCTGGACTATGGGTGAAAACCCAAAAACAAAATACTTATTTTCCAAAAATCACTTTGCTTAACCCAGACAAAATTGAAAATGCTGTCAAGATCGTTACCTCCGAGTTTAGTGTTTCCCTCAACTGTCTTGGGTCGAAAATTAGTAAATAACCTCATTGTTCCCACCTCTGAACCTTTTGTTGTTTTGTACCCTCCCCAACTGTGTTCCGCCGTCCCAGAATACGCTGACTCTTGCCTTCCACTCAGTTCCATGGACCCTGCTGTGACTTCATCCCTAATAACACCAATATCCCTGTTCACTGCCAAATTAGATTATCCTTCTGCGACACGTGTTATAGTTGATTCTGCTGTGACAACTAGAGTTAATTTACTTTTCGCTAGAGACCAATACCTGCCCTCCTCTAGGCACAGACAACCCACCAGATCTGTCCCACAGTTTAGCCGATGTTGAATTTCTTGCGCCCAACCTCAGTGGTACTTTTACCTTACTCTCCGTGCCAGAGCAGTCCAACCCTTAGCACCTAAATGCAAACAGGGTCGCCATCCTGTGTATGGGGTTAGTATGATGCCAGCTCTCTCCGACGTTCTCCCGAGCCTATATCCCCCCCAACCCACCATCTCCCCGGGGAACAGTCACCCACCGTCCCTTCCCCTTGTCAAAGGCATCCCCTTCCCCTCCTGTTCTCCTCCCTGCTCCCTGTCCCTCCCCCAAACCCCCCATTCCTCCTGCGAACCCCTTAAACGGAGTATGCCCAGTTCCAACTGTATGAACTCAGATGGAATGTTTCAAGCCTTTGAACGTTTACTCTGCACGTTAATAGAAAATAAACTAGACCTACAATCACTCCTGCTCCACAAGAGTATTAATAGAGGTTGAAAACCCCAGCAGGACCAATGCAGTAATAGAGACACTATTGAAGTCACTGTGCCTTCAGTACCCTTAACTAAATCCCACTTATTCACAGCACTTCCCCTATCCAAAGTTACGATGTCTACTGTGTTCCCCAGCCTGAAGAAACGTCTGGTAGGGCATTCTGCAACCGCCAAACGGAAAAAGAACGTTATTTCTGAAGCTGTGATGTATGCCAAAAGACCTCGGACTGGTGCCAATCCCTGCATCTTAGCTGAGCAAAGTATGCATGCTAAATCTGTGGCAGTGGACATTCAAGCTTTCCCTGTTGCATGTCCAGAGTCGCAACCAACAGGTACTCAACTGCCAATTAGTGAAGACTGTAACTCTGTCCTGCCCCTTGTGTGGTACCATGCGGCCAAACGATTGTTCAAACTATTTCAGCCCTCTCGTGTAGACTTGAGGCTCCCGCATTTGACCAACCCAGATTAACTGATATGTGACCCACCTCAATCGCTAAGCCAGTAACATCACCAGTTACTACTAAACCAACTGACTCCAACACCACCAGTTACTGTGAAGTCACAGAGCAGTACTAAGTCTTTTCCATACTATTGCTCCATTAAGGGTGATACAGTCGAAGGACATCATTACAGTTGATCAAGTTGATCATAGTTCGATTAATATCTCCAACATTCGGTTCAGCTCCGAATCTTTGCTTGAGTATGTTTTAGCTTACCAAAACGCGTTATTCAAACTGGGATATCGGTGCTCTACTACACAGATAGCATCCACAAAGCTACAGAGATACGATGGCCCAAAGGGTCTATCAAGCATAAAACCAAGACCACCTCCTCTGGTAACTTACCTTATCTTACCTTCCACCAACACGTTTACGTCCCCGATCCTTCCTGTTTTCGACATGTGTGCATGAATGGCTCTCACCAGCTTCCTACGAAACATAATAGACCTACTCCTATTGATCTAACACAAATAATGTGTCTGCAGGCCACAACCCCTGCCATTAGTGAATGCTGCAAATGAAGCCGATATAGGTTACTGGCAGTGGCAACCCTCCATCTTCAAAACTAATTTCACCCAGATGTCTCGATGACATTCAGATTATGTGCACATGGAACACCCAGGGATTTGTGCACCCATTTAGTCACGATGGGCTGATATACCACTTATCCAACTTCTCAATCATAGCACTCCAGGAAACCTGGCTCACAGATTCGGTTGATTTTGATGGGCATGCTACTATACAAAAAGTTCCCTCAAAGGGGCCCAGAAGCCGGCCTAAAGGAGGGTTACTGACTTCCGTCGCCTCCCCCTGGTCCATAGAGGAAATAGATAGCTCGACATCAATGGTTTAGTGCACCAATTTGCACCACCGTTCTCAACACTTCGTCCCAATCAATGTTTACGACACTCCAAATAATCTAGCGACAACTGAATGTCACAGTTGTTGAAACAATCTTGAAGAAATTTCACCTCAAATTGCCCATCTTTCTAGTCTCGGATTTTAATGCGCAGATAGAACTAACCAGTCTCACCCATTGTGACGATGGCTAATCAACACCCTGTCAAACTCGAAGCACACCCAGACATGCAGCCAACCAATGGGTGTCACTCCTGGAAGAGTTTGGCATGACGCGTCTCAATGGGCTCTGTCCAGGAGATGCGCCTATCGCTTTTACCTGCGTTACTGGCAGATCAGCTTTCACTCTAGGCTAGATTTTTGTAAATGCCAATGGAATGCCCTTTCGCAAAGATATGGCCATATTACCGATACCTGAAAGTGACCATCTCCCATTATGTCTTCTGCTCTCTCGAATAGACAGATGCAACATAGAGAATTCATATGACACTAACAGGGCCATATCCACTAACCTGATGGGCAATCATATTTGTTGGAACGAATCAAAGTTGGCAAGGGCAGAAACAGCGTCTACTAGCTTGTTGCCCACCTTTATAGCTCACTTCAACCTATCGACAAGCAAATTAGGAGGGTGAGATTGTGCTTGCCTGCTAATTTGGTTCTCCAAATAAAAAAATCTATAGTCTCTTTTCAGAAATACAAAAGTGTAGCCGAGCGTGCAAACAAACTCATTTCCAAACGGGTGAACTACGATCCAGCAATATCATTAGCCAAACGGCAAATGCACACTAAGATCAGTGCTATCCCGTACTTTACAATCAGTCCTCTATCTCCAAGTGAAGTAAGCCTTCACATCAGAGAAGCCAAGCTAAATCACTGGAAATGGCTAAATGAACTTCGTTCAAAATGCAACTTGGAGAAATGGATAGAAATTGCATATATGGCTACTCAAAAGGAGAATTCAAACATATGGTCAGTCCTAACAGGCAACAACTCACATGGACTCTCTGTAAATGGAGTTACTGAACCAGACTGGATGAAACATATGGTTAGCACCCTGGGTCTGAGTATGTGTGATGATGACCCTTTTCCTCTTCCGATATTATCCTGGATTTGCCAAATGTCCATACTAGACATTACTGTCATTATCGAGCAATTAATTTCATCACGAGCGGCAGGCGCCAACAGTATCTGCAATGCTTACGTCAAAGCCGCCCAAGGGTTGCGGGCCCATAGTTTACATTTATTGTTCATCCTTATAGGCAACACAGGTAGTATACCCAAATCTTGGTGTGAAAGCCACATACTGCCTGTCCACAAAAAAGGTCCCGGGAACTACAGAATGCTTGCCATGTCAGATGTTCCCTCTAAAATATTTGCCAAAGTACTTTGGTCTGAATTAAATGACAGAATCGCCGAGAATAATATACTCCCCTCCACCCCCCAGATCAGATGGGCTTTATTTAAAAAGCTAACACCACTCACAACCTGCATATCCTCGTACATCGATAGAATATGTCTGGAAGCGCAGCGAAACTCCAGTTTATGGTGCCTTTATTGATTTCTGTGCAGCGTTCGACTCAGTGTTCCGTAACAGACTTAGGAAGAAATTGTCACAGTGGAATATCCCGGCAGGTCTGCTCAAGATGTTGATGCTACTATACACCAACACCTCTGTAAAGATTAGATTAGATGCTGAAGGCAAACTGTCGGGCACCATACCCACACAACGTGGTGTAAAACAAGGGTGTATTGTTACTGCAACTCTTTAACCTTTACCTAGCAGATTGATGTGATGTAATCAAGGCCCCTTCGATTACTAGCCAAGTGCACATGAGTATGTTTACCATGTAAGTTTGATAGTTACAAGGCACGCAGTAAGAACACCGGGACGTCCGCCCGGGTAACAGTCCATCTCCAACTGTCCCCCCCTGTAGAATGCCGCACCACGTACATATCCAAACATTCTACATACTGATGAAAGACCACACGACCAAACTGATGCCTGCAATGACATCACTGCACACACACACAGCCCCACCAGAATATAACAGGTCTTGGTTGGGCCTTTAATAATCTGATTATCTGCCCTGTGAAAATGTGATGTCACTTGACTAGTTGGCTAGCCTATGGGGACAACCTGGTTCGGGTTGACCATACCCCAAAGTTTGATCCTGATTTTAGGATCATATGCAGAAACAAATGGTCCATCAATTAACATAGATAAAAGCAAGACAATGACATTTGCCCAGTCTTCCGTAAAAGGCTGTAATGTCTGTACATTGAATGGGCTGCATCTTGCAAGTGTTTCTACCAACAAGTGTCTAGGCATTTATGTACAAAATAACAGGAGGTGGAAAACGCAATGGAAGGAAACAAAGATTAAATACAACAGAACAGTAGGTGCCATCCGTCAATTTATAGGTAAACAATGTGGTATTTCCATTGAGATAGTTCTCCTATTATATCAGACAAAAATGTGCTCCATTCTCTTTTATGGTATTGAGATTTGGGGACATAAATACGGCACGGCATTGAAACTCAATGAAGCCTCAATATTGAGTCAACAATTTTGCCACAGTCATTGCCAATAGAATACTTGTATTTAGAATTTGACTGTTGGTATTTCGGCTGATTTCATTGTGAAGACAGTTATGATTTGTGAAAACTTACTAAAACTAGATAACAGCACTATGATGGGGAACTTTGTTGGTGCATTTTGTGAAAAAGAAAACAGCAAAACAATGGGGACTTTTGGTCAGTTGTTTTCACTTTACACCAAACAGCAAGTGGGATGCTGTGGTCTTACTGCAAACTGTGTAGTGCATGTGATTAAAGCCCACCAGAAATCCAAAAGCTCTTTGCATAGTAAAGAACAATATCTTGTCAACTTGTATTCTGGGAGCAACAGTGCATCTTTAATCGTTTGATAAAACCACCTTATATAACTGCTTTTCCCAACAGCTCAATTACCAGACAGTATATGCTACTAAAATGTAAAATTACTAATGCTTTGATAACCCAAGGGACGCGATGAGGAATTCCACGCAACTTGCGATTCTGTCGGCTATGTGGCACTGAAGATATAGAAACCATGGAACGCTTGTTAACAGTTTGTGAGAGTCTGCAAACGATAAGAACTAGTTATCTGAAATCATACAATAGTGGTCCTCAGTGTGGCCAATGTTTTTAAATGGATGTGACCATAACCGGATTTTTTATCTTGTGAAATTGTATTGGAAATGTGCTGAAATCATTAACTTATTAGCCTGTTAAAAAACATCCTTCTATCAGATAGGAGTATGAAATGTTGATTACAGTGCTGCAACATGACATTTTACAGCTTACGCACTTTCAAATTTGTGGTCATGTTCATGTTCTCAGCTACGGTTTTTAATGTGTTTGATGTACATTTCGTCAACTTTTTAAGATAAAATAAGTACATTCTGTTCTCTGATTTTATCCTGCAAATTAAGGGTATAACATGAAAACTGTAACTGTTGAATATGTTTTAATTTTATATACACAAAGCCAGTCAGCTGAATGTATATTAATAATAAATAAAATAGCCAATTACAGTTAGGAAACCAAGGAAAACTAGGAGAAGGTGTGTCCCTACTACCAAGGGCTGTGAAATAAGTTTGCCATGTTTGCAGACTTTGGGTATCTGTTCTTAATGTTACAAAAATTAATCTGTCACTCTTCATACACACACATTATATATATATATATATATATATATATATATATATAAATAAATAAATAAATAAAATGAAAAAACTTAGTTAAGGGGACGTTATGGTCAAGTTGCACTAATAAAAACCTATAAAATTCAATGGAAAAACGTTACAGCGACGTTATGTTACAGGTAAAACTGATAAAGCTCAGAAATTCGCCAGTTATGGTAAGCTAAGCAAACATAACTTGTGCCACCACTGTGCACTGCTAAGACTAACACCCAGCACATCAAAAATGACATCACAAATGTCATTGATGATATCACTGATTACATCACATGAGAAATTAATGAGTAATGTAACATGTAATAACTAGCTAACAATTCAAGACTTACTACACACTTGTGTTAGTACAAACAATACATATGAAGACCCACAATGCATACAAATCAGAGGCACTTACAGGGAAACTAAAGTAAGGAAGAAAGACGGCATCATCAGAAAATTTTAGTAGCATTAAAGTTTATCTTCATGTATACAAATGAATTGTGTATTTGAGGCCTGCTATTGCCCCATGTCTGTGCATCATGAGTCATATGTCAAGGTTAACGTCTAGATATGCAGCACCTTTTGAACTTTAATATTCAGAATGTCAGTGAACAAAACCACCTGGCCTAGATATTTCAGTGAACAAAAATAAGTGAACCAGATAAGTGATGTCATCAATAACATTTGTGATGTCATCTTTGATGTCCTGGGTGTTCGTCTTAGCATTGCACGGTGGGGGCGCAAGTTATGGTTGCTTAGCAGTTACTGGGGGTGGACCAGTGCGGGAGGATCACCTGGATGAGGGGTCTTCGGGGAGTGGAAGTGGGACACCGAAGGGTGAGACGCGGTACCCCGTTCCGTGTAACATCTTTTCCCCAGCCTACTAGCTATCATGTGCAACATGGTCTCAGAATCTCAGTAGATACATCATTATGACACCCTTTTTGCCAGGAATCGTGCGATAGAAGATCCATAAATTCCAATCGTGACGAAATGGCAAATCCAAATAGACAGAGAAGACATCTTGAATAACATTATCAAAATCAGTTGTTAGAGCACCAGGTTCTGACGGACTCACTAACTACATGCTTAAACGAAACCCTGAGCAGTGGGACGACTTTCGCAGCGTACTTTTTGACTGGATTCTGAACACATGCAGTATTCCAGAGTCATGGAGGAGTGAAATCGTGGTTCCTATTTTTAAAAAAGGACAAAGATTGGAGCCAAAATATTAATGCCCGATTGCACTCCGATGGTGTTGGCAACATTTTTGCTACACAAATTTAACATCTGACAGCGTGGATAAAATCCTCTTGCCCTTTTGACCCAAGGCAATCTAGGTTTGTTAAAGGCATGGACTGTGGGTTGAATTTACTTATAATTAACCTGCTGAAGATGGAGGCAATTCGGCAAGGCAGGAAAATCTATTAAGCATTTATTGATCTGGCCCACGCCTTTGATAGCGTGAACAGGGCCCTTTTGTGGTCAAAACAAAAAAAGTGGAATTGTCCTGCAAGTCTGATCGGAGCAATTAAAGAGCTGCAGTCTGGAACAGACATTAAAATTCTGTTTGATAGTGCTGGTACCCCGTCTGCCCCTATTAAGAACAGGGTTGCCCGCTGGCTTCCATTTTGTTTAATCTGTTCATATCGGACGTCGGTACAACCCTGGGTGAAGTGTTGCGTTCCCTCTGAAAATCAAAGGGAACCACCTTGGTTATATGCTATATGCCAACAATTTGGTTCTGTTGGATGTCACCCCCATTGGTCTGCAACGGATATTTTCCGCCCTGGAAAAAGTATGTCAACGCCAATGACCTTGTGGTAAATCCCACAAAATCAGAAATCTTAATACTGCAAAACCTAAGAGGAAAGAAAAAAAACCATCTAAAAACAAGCTTCAGTGGTACTTGGGGGGAAAAGAACCCCTAAGAAGCATGAACCAAACGCAATATCTTGGCATGTGGATCAACAGTAGCATCAATGATGGTCCTTGGGTGCAAAAGGTGAAAGCTAAATGTAAACAACTTGCAGCCCAAGGCTTGACAATAAACATGAAATATGGCAAATTCTCTGTAAAGCCAGTAGTAGACTTCTACAAGCAGAAAGCTGTACCAGCACTGATATATGGAGCGAGATGTGCTTTAGGCAGCTCGCACTCAATATGGACACTTTTCGAAAACACATTTTGGCGAAGAGTACTGCGGCTCCACAAGGAGGTTCCAGCGGCGTGCATTCGATATGCGTTGGGGCTCCCACCCATAAATGCGAGAGTCGCATGGAATATGCTTTCGCTTTACAGGAAAATGATTGCCCCATATGGGCCACCACAATTTGACATCCTGCATAATCCACGATGCAACCCAAAAGAACTGATCCTACAGCAATGGGTGGATCGGTATGAAATCATCCTAGCAGAGATTAACACTGATAACATCCCACTCCAGGAGAATCCAAATGCAGTAAAAAAGAAACTATAGTTACAAGACTGGGCAAATACTGTTGATCAGAGATCATGCCATGGTTTGGTGAAAAATGTTGCATTAAAAACGCAGGCTTTCAATAAGCTCCCAAGCTACTTGCAGAAGTTTCCAAGTTGAAACAGAGAGCCACATTTATGAATTTCAGTTTAATTTGTTTGAAACTAAAGAATTGCAAAGTTTGTGGAAACAAAACCTAGCAGTAGATCCAAAGAGAAACTGTGCCGATGAAACCTTAAAGACTCTAACCTTATTTTGCCCGGCACTCAAATGAGAACAAGATACTTCGGGGCCTATATGTAAGAACGACCATCTATGTGTGGCAAAGACTGGTGGTCGATGTTTTCTGATGGAAACAACAAAATCATTGACGTATGCATTGGCCTTCTACCTAGAACAAGTAAATGATATGCTGTCAAAAGATGTCACGGATACAAACTCTTGAACAATGCACAAGACTGATCAAAAGATCATAATTGTTTTTTTAACCTTGAAGATCGATGTAGAGGATGAATTGTATGCTCCAAATGAAGAGTGAGATAGTATGAATTGTGTAAGGTGTAATGTGAAAAATGTTATCACTTTTTAAAAGTTTGTAATAAACTAATAAAAACAACAACAAAAAAAATTACACACACCCGACTCCCATTACACTTCCCGACACGGATAACAGGCGGAGCACGAAAGCACACTCAGAGTGAGGAAAAGCACACGAGGAAGCAGCAGTTCCAAGTTTGCGGTAAAACATGAAGAAAGGCGACGAGACCAGAGAGGGTTGCAAGGAGGGATATGCCCTTGACCTCTAGAAACCGAAACTTTCACAAACTTTGGAAAGTGAAAAGCCGAAGACCTGGAACTAAAGCTGAACAAACCTACACTGTGCACCGGGGTCTACCATGTCAATAAGCCAGGTAGGGAGCAGCGATTGCCACTGTGGCAATGTCCTTGGCTCCTACAACAAAGCTGCGCCAGTAAAAACAGCACAGCCGGAGAGACGAATATCAAACCAGCTTGTGTTTGAACCAAGGTTGCAAGCAGCAGCATTGTATAAAGAATTCCACAAAGGATAGTGTATGAAACGCATGTGATGAGTGGCGCATACAATTGGAACCCAAAGCAGTGAATTAACTTTGAAAGGCCAAGTAAGATACAGTGTACAGAGTGGTCCGGCGCCCCGCGAGTGCTCATTCGAAGGTCTCGGTTAGGTATCCAACTGAATGGCAGCTATATTGTGAAAAAGAACTTTGTATTGATGTGGTCCTGCGACGGGTCAAGCTAAACCCTGTGCACTTTCGAAAGTCTTCGATAAGTGTAAAGTGAATTGTGTCTCTTAGGGAGACTAATTGAATGCAAAGAAAAATCTGAGCAGGGCTGAGGGGCATCCGGGGTGAACCGTGAGTCACCCGAGAAAGAATATTTTCGGAACATAAAAATAGAGAGATCTGAGCCCTGAAGAGGGGGATCCAGGGTGAGAAACCTGAATTAGAAAATTGTAAGAAGAAAATAACTTTATTTTGTTTTGTCAATAAGGAAGCCTTAATCAAGAAACTGATAAGAAAAGAGAATTGGGCACAGAAGGCCCTGATGCTGGAAATAGAACTTTATCCTTGTGTGGAAGAAGCCAGAGTGTGTTCTTGGCTTAGTGAACCGCCTTGCTCCGTGCTGAAAAATGTGGGGGAGGGAGGCTAACTGCCCGAACATCCCGACATATCATTTTGTGAACACTTCTTTCTTTTCCATGAACCTTACCCCACACCCATTTGTAAATTAGCGGTAATGATTGGCAATAGGTTTTTAGTATAGGCCCTTCTATTTTGACAAGACTCCACTAGGACTGAATTATTATTATTAGATGGTCGTAGCTTGCTCCCATCTGTAGATTTAGATAGGTGTTTATCACCCCCTTGTGAAAGTTCAATAAACACCCTTGAACTGTGGTCACTTGCGTCAGTCTTAGTGTTGATACCATGCATTCCTTACAGCTTTCATTGGTCAGCCTAAGTTTGATCCCTGTTGAAGGACAATTGTGCAGACTGGAATTCCTACTAACCAACTAACTTGATATTTAACAACCAGACTGGAGCCCCTACTGGCCCAGAAATCCCTCTTTCTCTTGCTACGTGGGAAGTTTGTCTCTTCTAGAAATTGTATTTACTGTAGTTATTTTTGCAGGGTGCATTAGTCGCAGCCAGCTGTCATGATTCCTGCCCCTCATGTCCCCAGCCCTCCAAGATGTCAGGGTGGAGCCAGGCCATGATCACCTACATGGCCCTCAAGGGCCTCTCCATCCCTCCAAAGACCCACTTGGAGTCAGACTTGGCGCTTGTGGCACCAGACTCACTCACTCACTCCCATAGGATAACATTGGGGATTGGACTTGTAGTGCATTGATGGGGACAAGATGGATGCCCCCACATATTTCGGTTCACAGAACTGCATGTGCGGTCTAGTCTTTTGGGTGTGGTTCAACCCAGAGACACCTGGGATACCCAGAGACTATTTAAGCCACACCCAGGCTGAGAAACATGCTTTGCGTTTTCTGCACCTGCAGCGTGACACTCACCGTGTTCGGTTCGGTCTCCAGTAGGCCTGCATCTTTCTTCCGCGCTCAGCTGCTGCAAGAACAAGAACACCGTTAGGAACAGCCTTACTTTGCAGCGCTTCTGCCCATCATTTATTGCTCCTTCCGTTCTGCGGGCATCTTCGGCAGTGTCATTCCCATCCCGGGACGCCGCTTCCTAAGGAAAAGGGAAAAGAACAGAAAAAAGGCATTAGTAAGCATTCTGCAAATCTTCGCTTATTTTTAAATACTGTACGAGCTTCAAACGCTTACCCGAATCCCAGCTGCTCTCTGGAACTTCTCATTCATCTGCAAAAGGGAAAAGACACTCCAGGTTAGCGTGGAAACATCTAGAGGCTCCGCATACCGCACTTACCCACCGCATTTGTTCTTCATAACCGGCATCCACGATGAAAACATCGCGGCACCTAAAAGACACAGAAAGAGAACTCAGTTCAATGCAAACACGAAAGGGGTGCATCGCGCATTGCGCTCTCACTCACCTTCAGCGCTACTCATCTCAGCAGCACAACGCCATCCCCGGACGCCAGCCATCATCTAAGGAAGGAAAGGAACGAAGTTAGAGAACTGTTCAAAAGACTCTTATACTTACCTGTCAGACTCTTGCCAGTGAAGTAACTAGACAGCAACGAGCCCGCATCAATCAACGCACCCCTGTGCTGAAAGCAGGACAGAGAGCACACTATCCAAGAAAACAAGGTGAGCCGTGGATCAAAGGGAAGGGTTGGACCCCGGGGAAGAAGGGGTTCAAGCACACAGAGACAATAGGGAGTTAAACTCTACCAATCCTGTGTTTCAGGCCCAGTCTCCAGTCGAATAGCCTCCAGGGAAGGGTTCCAGGTCATAGGAAGTCAGAACAGGCTGAGTGACGTCCCCGTGGATACCAGGTGAGCGTTACACCAGCTAAACACTTGTTTTGTCTGCCCCCCCATCGTGTTAGAAAGTACAGCTTGGGCATAACCTAAATTGGTTTATCATGAGCAATTGTCCCCACCCCCTTTGGGTTCATGAGTTTTCTTAAAGCATACTTCATGCTCTGTGAGTAGTGCTATATAGGGATTCCTGACATAGGGCTAGATTACAGGTTGGCTGCTCCACAGGGATGAAATATAAAATAGTGTCACACACCTCTTCATTACTTCTGAATTTGAGGAAATAACAAAACAATGCACATGTATTTATGAAAATCCTTTTCAGTATGCTGTACATGTCTTGAGCTCACTTGGTATTCATAAATACTATGTTAATAAGTAGCATTTCAACTCAAATTGTGTTCAATCCTTGTTTTGTTTGAACAGCTTAATAATGGAATGTTATGGGTATCTGCCAGACCGGTTATGGTATTTACTGTGGTAAATTGGGAGGTGGTGACACAGTTCTACTAGAATTTACATTGTGTATGAAAGGGTTCTTCATGTTTAAGAGATCAGGGATAGGGTACCCATCTCCTGTCCTGACGGCACAGATTATAGCCATTGTGCCACTCGCGTTGCCAGGGGGTACTTTAAGACAGAGGTGTCTTAAGCTCATTGGAGATAAGAGGTTACCATGAGCAGTCCAGATCTTACTACTGTACCATGTGTCAGATTCCACTCGCCCCAGTGACTAAACAGCCAGTTCCTCACAAATCGGGAAATGTCCTCAGTCTGGAGCGGAAGAGATTGTGGGTCCAGTGTATGAACGCTTGATGGAAAATGATGGATGGAAAACGATGTCAACAAATCTAAAATGGAGTTTAGATACAGCAGATCGGAGGGGTTGAAGGATAATGTGGAGACAAGATTGGACGAACAGATAAAAAGCAGGAAGGTTGAAAGTTAAGATAGGAAGGAACTGCTTTCTTTTCACCACACTCCTTTCCCTTGCACCTGAACATTGTTCCTTTTCTCTCATAGGCTTCATTTGTTTTGCATACTCCCTTTCTTCCTTCCCCTCATCCTTTCCTGCTGGCATATCTTCCCTTTCCCTCATCACAGCTCTTTCCTTTTTCATCATTTGCTTCTGTCCCATATCAACTCTTGCACTTCCTTCTTCTAAACTCTTGGTTTTATTATTTATTTGATCCCTTTCCTTCCTGTCATCTTACTTCCTTTCTTCTTCTTGTTTCATCATCTCGTACAAGCTTTTCCTCCTCCTCATTTACATAATTTTGTGTTTCCACTCATTTGACTCCTTTCATCTCCTCCCTTCCACTTTAAGAGATCGCAGTACCGCAGGCTAAAACCTAAATGTTACAGTAAATTCAACAAGTGAGGTACGTTTTCGAGTAAAAGTAAATCTTCACTTGCTTCTTTACAAATCTTTTCTAAAAGCAGTCATCTTTTACATCCAGAAGGTGCATTTGCTTTAATAAATCTAACCGTTAAACAATCATTTGCATTAATTTGTTGTGTTCTGAGGTGTATTTTAGCAAATTTCTTTGGCATCAACTGCGACCTGAAACAGAATTGGGCCTCATTTGTCCAATTTGTTTCATGGGCTAGCATAGAAAAGAATGATGGTTGGGCCATGCAACAAGGAAACCTGCAAAACCTACACTTCATGAAGTCAAGACAATAAGCCATCACACAGTAGCAGAGACAAATCAAGCGATGAAAGAAGGCGACTGCTCAAACAGCCACCTTATCCCGTAACCACAAATAGGGCATTTCCCAGTATGGTAAAACTTTAAAATAAAGACGCCATGAGAATTCCAGGCTTCAAATATTGGTGTAAGAATAGGAATGTATAGAGGCACAAGCAGAAAACATGGGATGAAGGCAGCTGTCAGTGTGCATGCACACAACCCGGTCACTGCTGCACAACCGTTTCTTGTGCAGGACACATTCACAAATAGAGAATGGGGGAGGTTTGGTTTTTGAGTACTCCAATAGGAGAACTAATGTAATATTGCACTGCTGTAACTAATGAGATTTTCAGCCATTGGCTGCATACAAGTTTAACGTCACTTTGCATACCTTCAGTTTGCTGTAAGGTTCTTTGATGAAGGTTGTAGAACTCTCGTGCTATGGTGTCCACCAATTTCTCACACCAGTTCTTAGACGGACAGAAGATCAGAATGGAGTGGCCATCAGAAACAGTCTCATAACACAGGCTGACAATTTGATCTTCATCACCCTGTAAGAAACATGTGTAGGCGATAAAAAACATATCCCTATTCAGTTTCATAATGGCTGACGTTACGTGTCAATGTTTGATCTTAGCCACCGAACCAAGTGCAAAACAGACAGGTTTTCATTTCTTTAGCCACCAATATAGTAGGATTGTTGAGCTCATAGGGAAATGTGAAAAAGGCTACCAGTAAACCTTCTCTGCCTGAATTGTATAACTTTTTCAGTATCACAATATCATATAAAACCCCCATTGTTATGAGGAAGAGATACAAATCAGTACACAACCTTCATTCATCTACCCAGAAGGGCTAGTGCCTTCCTTAAGAATAAGTCTTTCCAAAGTTGAAAGATCAGAAGGACACTTCCTGGAAGCCATGTTACTTTTCTTTTTTCTTTTTTTTTTAAAGCAGAACCTGGGAGAATCTTACATCTCACTATGAGGTAGGAAAGATGGGTGAGATTACACAGGGGGCTATTGTTAGAGGTGCTTTTTTCTCCTGCATCAGACTATGAACATAGTTGCAATCTTGTAGGAGCAAGAACCATTCAGTAAATGAGCAAAAGGGAGAGAAGCACAAAGGAATAAGGTTTCACAAGGAATGATCGCTGAAGGCAGATCAGTGCTAAATGAAGGTACAGACTCACTTTAAGGAGGTTAACGTATAGAGTTTTGCAAGACAATGGACTTGAAATTTAAGTAGGGTAAACGCAAGAATATAACAAACGTTCATTCTCAAGCAGCACAACATGTAATGGCTAGTCTATAAGGAGGTGCTGGGATTTATGGAATGCATTATACAGAACAAAATGATTCATCTGAAACATGGTCTCAAAAAAATGCTTTTCCTTCAGCTGCAACACAATGCAAAGGAGGCAAAATCATCCTTCCCCGACCCAATTGATCCCTTGCAGCTTCAGGCATATTGACTGATGGCTCATGAAGAATCGAGAATTGTTAAGTGCAAACCGGAAGCAGAGATGTTCAGGTAGAAGAACCGGAAGAACTACCTGCAAGGAAGTTAAAAAAAAAAAAAAAAAAGAAAAAAAAAAAAATCATCCATAACAGAGAACATGATTTAGTTAAGGACGCCACAGGAGTGGCCTTTTGGTATCTGACCAATTTGGCAATTGCAAAGTGGCTGCGCCCAAAGTGAGTTATAGGCGACTCCCTCCTTGGCTCCGTCTCTAGGCCCAGTGTGATATCTTGCACTTGGCTGTTGAATCTATTCGAAGATGTTGTAAATGTTGTTCTTCTGGAATGGATGGTGTTTTCTTTCTGAGGACAGATGGACTTAAAAAATAGAAAAGGCAGTGAGACCGGAAGGGGGGATGGCCATGCAACCTCAAGCTATACTACAGTGTACTGCTGTCTTAGGGAGTGCAGTTACAGCATTCATTGGTTCCTTTGCGTCTGGAGTCGTTGAGACTTACTAATGTTAGCAAATATAAAAAGACATCTACAAAGGCTGGGAATGCCAATATTCTGGGCCCTATGAACGATCCATGTTCATTTAATAGGACATCACAATAAAAATCAAACATTAATAAGACCAAAACTTCACTAGTTTTATTGGATATGTAGTGGAAAATCCCACCACAGGCAGCTTACATCAGTACTGGAATACAAGCAAACATTCTGAATAGAGGTGTAGCTCGAGTTCTTTTTTTATTTGCAGTGTGAATGACTAAAGTAAAGTGTGTTGAGTTTGTAGTAACCTTAATGTTGGCAATTCAATCCCCGTAAAAAAAGAAATGCCCAGGATATATATTTATTTTTACATTTATTAAGCGCACAAAACCCAAGGGCACCGAGGCGCTGTTACAACCAGGAACTCTTACATTATGGAGCAGATGAGAACGGCAGAGTCTCTGGCACTAGGTAAAGAGGCATGTTTTCAGGGCTTTTCTGAGAGCCGAGTACGATTGTTCTGCCCTCAGGTGTGGTGGGAGTGGGTTCCATTGAAGGGCGGCTAATGGATGTAAATGCTGGAGAACTGTAGTTACATGTGAGTAAATCGTATTTGGCTGCACACAGATTGCAAGTAGTGAAGGGCTGAGATTTCATTTCTGAAGTGGGAAACAAATCCACTCTTGATTTTAGTTGAGGCGGAATAAGGCTTTCACTCAGGTTAGAATTACATAGTGTGTACAGCAGGAACAAAAGTAACATCTTGGATCAAGCAGGTCAGACCTGCATCTGCTATGGAGTTGGGTGTGTTATCATAGAAGTTGTGTTCAGCAGAAAAATGGCGTCACTAGGTTGGAGCAGAGCAGCATTTGCTGTAGAGCGATTTAATGATTAGGAAACCCATTTGATGAATTTGGTAAGTCTTACTGCTTTCTCAGCATAAATAATGGTTTCCCATGTTGCTAAATTTGACACAACATGCAACCAAGAGGTGTTAATAAGGAACATATACTGTAAGGAAGGCATGGTATAAACAGTAAGACCGACACAAGTGATCACAGTTCAAGGGTGTTTATTGAACTTTCACAAGGGGGTGATAAAAGCATATCTAAACCTAAATCAACAGATGGGAGCAAGCTATGACCATCAAATAATAATAACAATGCAGTCCTAGTGGAGTCTTGTCAAAAAAGGGTCTATACTAAACAACTATTGCCAATCCTTACCGCCAATTTATAAATAGTGTGGAGGAATGTTCATGAAAAGGAAAGAAGTGTTCACAAAATGTTAATTCAGGATGTTGGGGCCGTTGGCCTCCCTTCCCCATTTCCGCATGGAAAGCACACTCTGGCTTCTTCGACACAAGAATACAGTTCAATTTTCAGCATCAGGGCCTTCTGTGCCCAAGTCTCTCTTCTTATCAAAGACTCTTGATTCAGAGGGCATGATGTACAAAACAAAGTAGAAGAACAAGTTACTTTCTTACGTGGTAACGTTCTTTCAATGGGATGGTCCGACGACGTATTCCATATCTATGACAGGTAATGTGCACAGCTGTGCTGCTTCGGAAAATCTTCGGCATCTGCGTCCTGCATCGATAACGTCGATTCGCCGTCCCCGAGGACCTCCTCCGACGGCCGACGTCACCCGATGTGATAAGTAGGACGCACGACGCCCATATCCTCAGTTGTATTTTTTTCCCCCAGAACGTGTGCCACCAGTGTTCTGCCAGTCAGACACACAAGGCCTTGCGGAACGCAAACTGCAATCGCAAAAGAAATTCTGCAGCGGGGAAATTCTGCGCAAGCACATACACTAATTATTCCCTGCTTTAAACTACAGACTGCCAGAGGCTCAAGCTTCCCGGTACTGGCCGCTAAGCTCTGGAACTCACTACCCAATGACCTCAGGAACGTCCCCTCCCTCCAATCCTTCAAACACAGAACAAAACAATGGCTCTATGAGCAAGACGAAGAGCTGACCACCATGTGGTAATCATCCATTGCATGCTCTACAACCCCATCCACTGTTGTATTTATTGTGACTACTCTCTATGTATGCTTATTTACTATGCAATTTGTAATCTATCTTTCTGTAAAACTTTGTAACCCTTCTAAACATGCGCCCTGATGCCTTTGGGCTGGTTGCGCAATATAAATAAAATAAATACAAAATACAAATACAAAGGTAGGGAGGGAGCGATATACGTCGTCGGACCATCCCATCGAAAGAACGTTACCAGGTAAGAAAGTAACTTGTTCTTCAAGGGGATTGGGTCCTCCGACGTATTCCATATCTATGACAGACTCCCAAAGCAGTACCAAGCAAGGAGGTGGGAAAAGAATTTAGAACATAAATTTAGCATGCCCAATCAAACTGCGGAATATAGGAGTGCCTTGCCAAAGGCCAGATCCTGCCCTCTGATGGAATCGAGGGAGTAGTGACGTACAAAAGTATGTACTGAAGCCCAGGTGGCTGCATCACAGATGTGACGAATAGGAACACCCCTCAGTAGGGCAGTAGACGCAGCCACTCCCCTGGTAGAATGGGCCCGCAAGCCAGCCGGAGGGTCCTTATCCGCCAAGCGGTAGCACTCGGAGATAGCCAAAATAATCCTAGACAAAGTCTGTTTCGTCACAGCTTGTCCCAAATGCTTTCTAGCGTAACCAATGAAAAGTTGATCGTCCACTCTGACCCGGGACATGCGCGAAATATAAAACCTCAACGCTCTCCTAGGATCAAGCCTATGGAGCCTCTCCTCTTCCTTACCAGGATGTGGAGGAGGATAGAACGCCGGAAGAACAACCTTCTGGCTCAAATGAAATTCCGAAACCACCTTCGGAAGAAAAGAAGGATGAACTCTAAGGGCAACCCTGTCCTTATGAAACACAGTGAAGGGTGGCTTAACTGAAAGTGCCTGTAACTCACTCACTCTGCGAGCGGAAGTAAACACAACCAAAAACACATTTTTCAGAGTTAACAGTCTCAAAGGGCAAGAATGTAAAGGCTCAAATGGAGCACCCATAAGAAACTTAAGAAAAAGGTTCAAATCCCAACCAGGCATAAGAAAAGGTGACGGAGGGAACACATTAGTGAGCCCTTTCAAAAACTGAGAAATTGAAGAATGTTCCTATTTTAAGATTCCTTTAGACGAGCGCTTAAATATGGACAGCGCCGCCAGGTAACCTTTAATGGTCCCCACTTGCAAGACCCTGTGGGACAAGGAAAGCAAAAAAGACAACCATGGGAATGTCACACTCAAAAGGATCCACATTCTTAACTCTGCACTAGTCGCAGAACTTTCGACAACGGTACAGAGACTTTGTTGCCGGCCGCCTTGCCGAGAGCAACACCTCCATCACGTCTTCAGGGAGGTCCCAATCCTTATACCTCAACCTTTCAGAAGCCAAGCATGAAGGTTGAGGGATCTGACCTCTGGATGGAGAACCTGACCCCCCCCCTCCCGTGAGAGCAGATCGTCTCGGTAGGGAAGACGACGTGAAGGGCAGATGGACAAGTCGAGAAGGTCCGGGTACCACGTCCTCCGGGCCCACGCCGGAGCAATGAGGATCATCCGGGAACCAAACCTCCGTAGTACTTGCGGGATGACGGGGACTGGAGGAAACGCGTACAGCAGTGAGAATGACCACTCCACCACGAACGTGTCTCCTAAGGCTCCTTTTGGAGGAAATTCCCGCGAGCAGAACCTTTCGCACTTCTGGTTGACACTGGAGGCGAAGAGATCTACTTGAGGGGTCCCCCAAAAGGCAAAGATCTCCAGGAGAATCTCCTGAGCCAGCTCCCACTCGTGAGAGATCGTGCTCTGCCTGCTCAGAGCGTCCGCCGTCTCGTTGTCGTCTCCGGCCAGATGAACAGCCGAGATCGAAACTTCCTGCTGGATGGCCCAGAACTCGAGCTGCATCGCCTCCCTTCACAGAGGAAGTGACCCTGCCCCCCCTTTTTGTTGAGGTAGTGCAGGGCCACCGTGTTGTCCATTAGAATCAGGACACTCTTTCCTCGCACAGTCAGCAGAAAAGCCTTCAGGGCAAGCCTGACCGCCCTCAGCTCCAAAAGATTGATATGGAGTCTGGACTCCGACGGAGACCAACGACCGCTGACTCAACTCGTTGGCATGAGCTCCCCATCCCGTGAGGGATGCGTCCGTCACGATCGTCACCTCCGGCCAGGGCAGCCAAAATGGGGCCCCCTTCATCAGATTGCCTTTGACGGCCCACCACAGAAGGTCCTGGGCGACCAAGGGCGGCACCTGAAACAGGGTCCGACAGCCTGCCAGAGGACTGAGACCACTGGAGCTTGAGAGCCCACTGCAAAGATCTCATCCGCAGACAAGCCTCTGGCACCAGAAGAATGCAGGATGCCATGAGGCCGAACAGTCAAGAACTCAGACGCTGGGAGATTCTGGGCAAGTTGAAACTTGTGCACCATCTGCTGAATGTGAAGAGCCCTCACCTGGGGAGGAAAATACTGCCCCAGGGATGTGTCGAGCACTGCTCCGATGTACTGGAGCCGCTGCGTAGGTGTCAAATGGGACTTCTTTAAATTGAGGGAGAAGCGCAGCTTGTGAGCTTGTGAAGGGAGTTGGCAGGTGACTGACAGATGATCCAGGAGTTGCTCGGGAGAGCTCCCCCTGATCAACCAATCGTCCAGGTAGGGGCAAACGTGAATCCCCCCCCCCCCTTTCCTGAGATGCGTTGCCACCACCACCATGAGCTTGGTGAAAACCCTCGGGTCGGAGGTCAATCCGAACGGCAGGACCCGAAACTGAAAGTGAGTCGCCAACCGCGAACCTCAGGTACTTCTTGTGCATGGGATGGATCGGCACATGGAAGTAAGCGTCCTTGAGATCCAGAGACACCAACCAGTCCTGAAGTTGAAGGGCCTGGAGGACTTGAGAGAGAGTAACCATCTAGAACTTGTCCTTCTTGAGGAGTTTGTTCAAACCGCGCAAGTCCATGATGGGTCTCAATCCCCAGTCTTTCTTCGAAATCAAAAAATAAGGGGAATACCATCCCTTGTTCCTCTCCGCTATAGGCACCAGTTCAATGGCGCCTTTCTCCAGCAGGGCTTAAATTTCCTGCGCAAGGAGCGGATCCGGACTCTTCAAAGAGAGGTTGCCAGGTGGATTGTCGTGAGGCCTCTGCCAAAAAGGAAGACAGTAGCCGTGGGTTATGATCTCCAGAACCCACACATCTGAAGTAATGGCTCGCCACTCTACAAGATGATGCGCCAGCCTTCCCCCCACCCGGCGAACCATGGAACCTGGCCTCATGACTGAGTGGTAGCGGCTGCGGCGTTGCCTGAGGGCAAAGAGGTAACTGCTCGAGCGGCCTTGGCACCTCGAGTACCCTTGTTTTCACCTCTGGCACTCTTACGGTGGCCTCTGACTGCTAGCTCCTCTCGCTTTACTAAAGGACGAGTAATAGCGAAAGGAACCTCCCCTCCATTGCTGTCCCCTAGAACGAAAAGGTGGAGGTTGTCGAACTGCAGCGCCCAACGACTTCGATGCAGCTTTGGAGGTCTGCAACCTCTCAAGTCTCTCGTCAGCCTTGCTGCCAAAAACATGTTCACCGTCAAAGGGCATGTTGAGGAGCCGGGACTGCACATCAGGAGCGAACCCAGACTTCCGCAACCACCCAAACCTGCGTATTACGGTGCTCGCCGCCATGGACCGGCTGACACAATCTGCCATGTCCAAACCCGACTGAACGGCCTCACACATGGCATCCTTGCCATCTTGAACCATAGCAAGGAAACCATCCAGTTTGTCCCCTTCGGGAATATGTTCAGCCGCTAATGCAACACAGTTCCACAGAGTGTGTGTGAAACGAGACAAGGCACATATGGAGTTGGCCGCCTGAAAGAAGAAAAACACTTTCTTCTTTCTTCGCCCAGCCGTCAAAACGTTTGTCGTCCCTATCCGGAGGGATGGTAAGATACAACGCCTGCTTTGCTGGGGCCGTAGCCGCCTGCACCACCAAACTCTCCAGAGTGGGGTGCATGGACAAGTAGCAGGGGTCGCTACTGGCTGGACGGTTTTTTTGCGACAAAGACTTGCCCTCTGCCAGGAGACTCTCCAGAACAGTCCAAGCAGCCGCCACCCTTCTCTGCAGAGCCATATGAAACGGCAATACCGGGTCAGTGGGGGGACCAAGATCAAGGATGTCCGTGAGATCATCCTGAACGAACTCCCCTGGGGGAGCCGACCAACCCAAGTACTCAGTGACCCGAGACATAAGGCGCCGATATGAAGAATCGGCATGAGCGCAAGGCTCCGGCCTACAAAACTCCACCTCCAGAGAGGTGTCCAGTCCACTAGCATCATGCAGTGACTGCCTCAGGTCATCTAACTGGCTATGGCCCGAGATAAGCTCATCTGGTACCGGAACTAAGCCTTCATCAGAGCCTTCATCACCCTCTGAAATGTACTCCAGGCGGTGAGAGGAAGACATCTGGGAACCAAAGCTGTGCCTGACCTTAGCCAGAGCCTTTCTAGGGGCTAACCCCGTGCCACGGGGCCCCTCCGACACCACCTCCTCGAAAGGCGTTGAGGGCGCCGAACGAGTCGGCATCGACAGAAACGGCGTAGAGCGAATCAGCGTCGACGTCAGCTGCAGCGCCGCCAGCGTCGACACAGGCCTCGAAGCCGGAGCTCCGAGCATGTCTCTCGACGACCTAGGCGCCGACGACCCCCTCGGAGGCGGAGCCTCGAGAGAAATCGTCGACGTCTTCTTCGAAGACGGTACAGGATCACGGTCTCAAGCGCGTCGAGGACCGGGACCTGGAACGGGCATGGCGAGAACGGCTATCCTTGTCTGAGCGGGACCTCTCCCGCGAGCCGTGCTGACCACCCGAGCCTGAAGGCGTACGAGCGGTGTTTTTCTCAACCGGTGCCGACCGACCCCACTCGGAGGCGCGGACGGACCAGTGCCCTGCGATTCAAGAATCGCTAGCATCTGCTTCCCGAAGGAAGCCCATTCCTCCGGTGTCGCTTGCACGGAGGGATAAGTGACCCGCCGACGGGTGGAGTCCTCGGAAGAGGACGGGGAAGGCGACCGATGCCGGCGCTTCCGGGAATGCCTCGAAGAGGCGGAGGACTGGCGAGACCGACTCCTGGAAGGAGACCCACTAGACTTCCGACGATGACGCGGAGAGTCGCCTCTCGAGTCATCCGTCGAAAGCCCCGCAGACCTCGACTTCCGGGGCTTAGACACCCGACCTACCGACAGCTTCTTCTTGCGTTCCCGCAAGGCCTTTGCCACGAGCGACTGGCAGTCGACACAGTCGTCCTCCCCGAGTCACCAGAGGCAGGCGTTGTACGAGTCCATGACCAACATCTTGGACCCACAGTCCCCGCATTTCTTGAAGACCGGACGCGGGGTTGAAGACGAAGTAGACATCGCCACGAACAGGTCTTCACAAAAAAACCGAACAAGTTCAACGAACCGAGAAGAAAACAGCAAACTCCAAAGAGTCGAGGCGTACCGAGATTCACGAAGCGAACACGTTCGCGGAAAAAACGGAACTGAGGCTATGGGCGTCGTGCATCCTACTTATCACATCGGGTGACGTCGGCCGTCGGAGAAGGTCCTCGCGGACGGCGCTTCGACGCAGGACGCCGAAGATTTTCCGAAGCAGCACAGATGCGGACATTACCTGTCAGATATGGAATACGTCGGAGGACCCAATCCCCTCGAAAGTTATTTTCTTCTTACAATTTTCTAATTCGGGTAACTCACCCTGGATCCCCCTCAGCCAGGCTCAGATCCCTTTTCTGTTACTGCGGATCCCCCTCTTCTGGTTTGGGGTCCCTTTCTCAGGTGACTCGCAGTTCACCCTGTACCGCCCCCCTCTGCCAGGCTCAAATCCATCTTTGTATTCAATTAGTCTCCCTCAGCCGGGCTGGGACCAATCGCAGTTCACTTTACACTTATCGAAGACTTTTGAATGTGCACAGGCTTTAGCTTGACCCGTCACAGGACCACTTCTATACTTCAATACAGCACCACTTTGATACAAAGTTCCTTTTCACAATATAGTTGCCATTCAGTTGGATACCTAACAGAGACCTTCGAATGAGCAACCACATGGCACCGGACCACTCTGTACACGACTTACTTGGCCTTTCAAAGTTCATTCACTCCTTTGGTGTCCAATTATTCGCGCCGCTCATCCTATGCTTTCACACTATCCTTTGTGGATTTCTTAATACAATGTTGCCATTTGCAACCTTGGTTCAAATACAAGCTGGTTTGGTATCAGTCTCTCCGACTCATCGGCTGTGCTGTTTTCGCTGGTGCAGCTTTACTGTAGGAGCCAAGGGCAGTACCAGGGCGACAATCGCTCCTACCTGCCTGGGTTATCGACATAGGAGTGCCCTTGATACCTTTGATGCAGTGTAGCTTTGTTCAGTTTTTGTTCCCGGTCTTAGGCTTCTCACTTTTCAAGGTTCATGAAAGTAACAGTTTCTAGAGGTCAAGGGCACGTCCCTCCTTGCAACCTTCTGGTCTCGCCGCCTTTCTTGTGTTAAACTGCTGTCTTGGAACTGCTGCTTCCTCGTGTGCTTGTCCGCCTTTTATCTGTGTGGGGAAGTGTAATGGGAGTCAGGTGTATGCAATGATCAGTAATTGCCTAACCATGGTATTGGGACATGTCAGGTATACAGCTCTGGTGTTAGTCCGTTGTCGCTCACGGTGAACTATCCATGAGAAAGTGCTGGTGTCGGGAAAGGGGCGCAGGGATGAGCTTCTAGGTATCCTAGCTGGTAGGATGGGGAAAAGGTATCATTACAGGGAAGGGGATACCTCGTCTTGCTCTTTGGTGTCTCACTTCCACTCCCTGAAGACCCCTCATCTAGGTGATACTCCGGCACTGGTGCACTCCCAGAAACTGAATCCAAAAGCGATGGCCGTGTCCTGGCCACCAGGATGACAGATTCCCGGGGACTAGTGGGTAAGACACTTTCAGGTTTCTCACACAACTCACTTCTGTATGTGGCACAGCTAATGTTGAACAATATTTTTTCCTCACATAAGCACTCCATTACAGCGTGATCTATTTCAGTTCACCACAAATAGCAGGAAAAGAGTTTCAATGTGTGTTGCTTTGGAGTACAATGGAGATACAATGGCAGTCATGGAGTCAGCCCTTGCTATTAGGAATCTCTGCTGGGTCTGACCAGAATGGGATTGGGGCTGCTGGCCAGATGACATTCCATGCTGTGCTTCTTATTGGTGGTGCTGTCCAATGAAGGGACAAGCAGGTCAGCACAGATGATAAATGGTCTTATTCCAGCCTCTCTTAAGCACACTTTGGTGATCCCTCTATTGAGAAAAAAAAAACACGTTGATGCCTGTGAACTTTCAGCCTATTTCTCTGCTCCCTTTCTTGATGAAATTGCTTGAATCATTAGTCTGTCCTCTTCTTACCTCCTTGGAGAAATCTCTTTTTTCCACAGATCTCAGTCAGGGTTTCAGCCAGGACATGGCACAGAGGGGTTTCTGGTCTCGGTTGTGGACAATTTAGCTCCACTACATGATCAAGGCAGAGCAGGAACATGGATATTGCTCGACATGCACGCCACCTTTGACAGCATCGATCATGCTGTTCTGCTAAGCCGCCTTGCTGGGGCCGGCATATCTGGTGAAGTGTTGTCCTGGTTCACTTTGTTGTGATCTGATTACTCTCAGCCTCTTTCCCTTCCACCTTACCACTCTGCCCCGACTGCACTTTCTTGTGGTGTCCCTCTGGGGCTTGCAATTTCCCCGGTTCTGTTTAATGTCTATGTGCAGCCGCTTGCTAATCTCGTCGCCTCACACTGCTTCACTTGCTATGCCTATGATGATGAGAGATCCTAGTTCGCCTTGATCAGGCATTACCCGAGACTTATCAGGTTTAGGACGTGCCTGGAGGCCATGGGAAGAGTGGATGTGTACCAAATGGCTAAAACTAAATGGGGGAAAGACGGAGGTACTGCTGGTGGGATCCTATGAGGCTGCTGCTCTTTGGTCACCCCTCTTCTAAACTTACAGGCTGGGCCTCTGCCCCACCCCAGTGCCGATGGTGAAAGACCTTAAGGAAAAAATCACTTCATCCTTATCGGCGGATGCTCAATTCGGTACAATCTGCCAGGCGGGACATCTTAAACCAACGATGCTGCGCAAGGTTCAGCCATTTTTGCCCCCCTCGCCCCCTCACGGCCCCTCCCCCCAATTCTTCAGGCACCAGTGGTTTCCTCCCTGGTGTTATGTTGCTTTCGCAGCTGACCTGTCATGATGCCTACCCCCGGAGCACCAGGCCAGGCCCAGCACCCCCGGGAGCAGGCATCATGCCCCCGGGTAAAAGCCCAGCTGCCCTTTATGGGGGCTCTTTGGACTCTGTGCTGGCGCCGTTGGCGCCAGGCTCATGTTGGACATCAGTCCTGGCGCCACAGGCGCCAGGCTCATAAAGGGAAGTGTTTGGTGCACTTACCTGAAGCAGACCATGCTGCATGAAGAACCAAGCCAAATAAGGCTTAGGAGGGACTATTTTTCTGAAGGAACTATTTTGTTACTTGGGTGGGGGCTGTGGAAGAATACTCACCTGGAACTTCTTCCAAGGCTATTTAAGCCACACCCGGACAGCCACACGTGCTTCACGTTGTTCTGCATCCCAGCAGCTGAACGCTCACTGTGTCTGCTCCTGCACCTGGACTCCAGCCACGCCCGCCTCGAACCTGGAACACCTGTAAGGGAGAAAGAGAAGAGAAAGGTGAAAGGTGAAAACCAAGAACTATTTCAATCTTCTTACCTGCATCCGGAATCTTCGCGCCAGCATTCCTGAAGGAGGACTTCCATTTAAAAGCACTGCGTTGCTCGCTGCAGCGCCGCGCTTCACTCACCTGTTCCCGAGACGCCGCCCAGCTCCATCGCGGCTCTCAGTGCCGGTCGCCACATCTCTGCACCGCACCTAAGGGAGAGAAGAAGAGACAAAAGGTGAGCCAGGGAACACAAGAGGAAAGCCGGATTTTCAGCCATATTACTTACCGGCTATTCTTGGTGAGCCATTCCACATCTCGGGTCGGCGCCACATCTCTGGCAGGTACCGCACCCCGGCCCCTATGGGGAAAGGACAAAAGACATTAATGGGGAATTATAAAGACATTTAGAGGGGTCGCCCTCATCACTGACTCACCTGATTTTACCCCGGCAATTTAACCCCTCAACGCATCGCCTTTGTTCTGCACCTGAAATAAAGGACAGAAAAAGACAACATAAAAGGAGGCTCACACTTGAATTTTTGCATCTTCATACTTACGGCGTATCGCTCAGTAAAGTCAAGTGGATTTGCCAGCGCCATTCTGAAAACCAGTGAAGTAACTGGACGAACGCGCGCCCCTGCATCAGAAGCAAACCATTCCAAACCACAAGGTGAGCTTAAACTGGGGGTTTTTGAGGAAGTCAGAGGAGAACGAAGGGGGAAAAGGGGGAGCAAGCACTTTATTCAGCAGACAGTTAATCCCCTTTCTCATCTGCAGAAGGATATTCCTACGGGCCAGACAAGCAAGATTTGGGGGTCCTTTTCAATCGGTGGTCCGAATTCTGCGCATCACGCTTGAAGAGGCCACAGCAACCCAGACCAGACCAGCGCCTCCGTGGGAGCCAGGTGAGCGTTACAGAACGCGAAGCCTTCCTACAAATTCCCACCCAGGCGCTATGGAAACTTCCGAGACTGACCAGTTGGCCCAACTACTGGGGGAATTACGGGCCGAAGTACACGCCGCTCGTCAAGAGACTAATGCTCTCAGGAGGGAAGTGATTGTAACAAAGGAAAGAGCTGATGACCTGGCTAGACAGCTTTTGCAAGGTCAAGCTGGACAAACTCCTTTACCCGGTTCCGGAGAGAACCCCGCTCCTGTGCTTTCCAGTAACCCGGTGCAGATTAATCTACCTGGAAACATGCCGCTGGCCCCACCCGAACGCTTTGCTGGGGACCCCAAACGATTTGCCGTATTCATGAATCAGTGTCATTTGCATTTCCTGTGCAGACCTGGGGCCTTCCCTAATGACCAGACCAAGGTAGCCTTTGTATTGTCATATCTCAGCGGCAGTGCTGCCGATTGGTCAGTTCCACTGGTAACTCAAGATGACCCGATTCTTCGTGATTTTCAAATATTTTAAGCAAGCATGGAAAGGTTATTGTCATGATGCCCGGGGAGCCGGTTCAAGCCCTGCGTCCCCAAAAGCGGACATCCAGTCCCCAAGGAAGGACCCAGCAACCCCATATAGGGGCCCTTTGGACAGTGTCCTGGCGTCTATGGCGCCAGGCTCATTATGGATGTGCTTGGGTGCACTTACCTGATGCAGACCATGCTGCAGGATCCCGGCCTCCTTGAGGCCTGAAAGGAACTACTTTACCTGTGGGACTAATTTACCATCTGGGCGTGGTCGGGGGAAGGATACATACCTGGAACTTCTTCAAAGGCTATTTAAACCCCACCCGAACAGCCACACACACGTGCTTCGCTTTGTTCTGCATCTAGCAGCTGGACGCTCACCGTGTCTGCTCCTGCATCCTGACTTCTGCCACGCCTGCCAGCATCCTGGATCACCTGCAAAGGAAGAGAAGAAGAGAACAGAAGAAGGAAAAGTCCTTACCTGCTAAATCCGCATCCCGGAGACATCTCGCCGACAATCCTGAAAAGGAAGACTTTTATTTAAAAGCTCATCGCGTCGATCGCTGCAGCGCCGCATTCCACTCACCTTTACAGGGCGCCTCCATGTTCAGCAGCGATCATCCGGATTCGCAGTCACCCCCCAGCGCCTAGGGAGAAAAAGACCAGAACAAAAGGTGAGAGAGAGCGAAGGGAATAAGGAAAGCTAAATCTCCATGTTAAGACTTACCTGTTGATTCATTCCCTCTTCATTTCTGGTCCGCGCCTCATCCTGGCATTTCCGGACCCCGGCCCCTAAGGGGAAAAAGCGACATCAGCGCTAATGAGCAAATGAAGACATTAGCAAAAAAACGCTCATTAAAGACTTACCGGATTTCTACAAGGATTTCACCTCTCACCTCCTTTCCTACATTGCAACCTTTAATAGACTAATTGTGGAAACTAGGTGGCCAGAGGATAAAAGAATCACGTTATTTTATCGAGGTCTACGCGGAGAACTTAAAGATGTCCTGGCCCAAGTTGTAAATCCGCCCCAAGAGTGCTCTGAATATATAGACTAAGTTAGTCTGTGATCCAATAGTCCAATTGGATCACAGACTGCAAAACAGAAAAGCAGATCGGTCTAAGTTTGAGACCCGGGTGTTAGTCAAGACCCACACTAACCTCAAGGGGGCTGAAGCCTCAGAGCCAATGCAAATCGGAGGAGTTAAAGGACCTTTAACGCAAAAGGAACGTGAAAGAAGACGGCAGATGCACTTATGTCTTTATTGTGGATCCTCTGGACACTTTCTACGAGATTGCCCGGAAAGGCCGCCCAGGAAGGTGGTAGGAGCTGCTGAAAAAATCCATGAAACCTCTGTATCGGGAAACGACCCCGCCCGACAAGCGTAGGGGTCCGCTTGCCGAGCTTGAAAACGAACTCTCAGACCTCGCATTTCACTGTGCCAATGGTCCTCGTAGATCCGGAACAGCCTAAGCAGTTGCATGCAATAAAGGCATACATCGATAGTGGGGCTATAGGAAACTACGTGGATCCTGAATTGGTCTCCAGGATTAACCTCCCCCTGCGTCCTAAAACCAGCAAAGATGTCATCACCACAGTCGATGGAACCGAAATTGCCTCGGGACCGATAACACATTCCACAGCTGAGGTAATACTTGTAGGTCCGGACGGCCATCAGGAGGCAGTTGTGTTTGATGTAATCAAGGCTCCACAGTTTCAGGTTATACTCGGAATCCCTTGGTTAGAGACACAATCCTCGAATTGATTGGCGAGCGAAGAGAATAACCTTTCCAGAGTGTGCACGAACCTGCTACCCAGAAAATCTGAAGGTCAGTCTAGCATCAGTAACCTCTGTCTCCATGCAACTACCTCCGGAATACCAAGACTTCTAGGACGTCTTCCAAAAGGAACAGGCCAACACGTTACCTCCTCACAGATCGTACGATTGCCAAATCGATCTGGTGCCCGGTGCACAACCCCCTTGTAGCAGGATTTATGCCCTTACTGAGCCAGAGAATCTGCATTTGAGACAATATTTAGATCAATACCTAGCCAAAGGTTTAATTCGCCCGTCAAAGTCTCCGGCATCCTCGGCTTTAGTCTTCGTGCCAAAAAAAGAAGTCGACCTTAGAACTTGTATCGATTACCGCGCATTGAACCAGATAACTGTTAAAAATCGTTACCCTCTGCCTTTGATCCCTGAACTCCTTGACCAGGTGAAGGACGCTTGCATATACACCAAGTTAGATCTCCGGGGGGCTTATCATCTGGTACGAGTTAAAGAAGGCGACGAATGGAAAACGGCCTTCCGTACAAAATATGGACTATTCGAATACCAGGTGATGCCTTTCGGGTTGTGCAACGCGCCTGCTGCCTTCCAATTCTTCATGAACGATGCCCTTCGGGAACTCATCGACGTCTGTGTTGTCGTGTATATCGATGACATTCTGGTGTACTCCTCTTCGGAATCTGATCACAGAAAACATGTCAGGGCCGTCCTTGAGAAATTGCGCCAGCACAAACTGTTTGCAAAGCTGGAAAAATGCGTTTTCCATACCACCGAGGTTGAATTTCTTGGATTCATCCTGACACCTAAAGGGGTCCGAAAAAGTGGATGCCATCCTCAAAAGGCCATCACCTAGTTCGGTGAAAGGTGTCCAAAGCATGCTTGGTTTTGCCAATTTTTATCGCAGGTTTATCCCAGAATTTTCACGGGTGGTGCAACACATCACTGCACTCTTGCGGAAGAATAAACGTTTTGAATGGACCGAGGAAGCTGAACCGGCCTTTCAGGAATTAAAAGCTAAATTTACGTCCGCACCTATTTTGAAACAACCGCGTCCTGATCTCCCATATATAGTCGAAACCGATGCATCCAGTTTAGCCATGGGAGCTGTCCTGTCTCAGAGACCCCGAAACCAACCAACTGCACCCCGTAGCATTTGGGTCCAAAAAGTTCTCGCCGCCAGAGATAAATTATGCAATCACGATAAGGAATTATTAGCCATTAAGTCCGCCTTTAAGGCTTGGTAGCATTATCTTCTTGGCGCCAGGCATACCATCACCGTGATCACTGATCACCGAAATTTACAATATTTAAAAACTGCCAAGGCTCAGTCTTCACGACAGCTTCAATGGGCTTTATTCTTTGCTGAGTTCGATTTTGTAATCACCTACCGTCCTGGCTGTAAGAATGGCAAAGCGGACGCGCTATCTCGAATTGGAATGGAAGAAATGGACACAAACTCAGAACCTGTGCCGATAATTCCCGAACAAAGAATCTTGGGGATAACCACTTTACAAACCCTTGAAGACATTCAAGCACGGGTAAAACTATTCCTGGGCTCTTCAGCCTTGCAGGATTGGATCAAAAGGGGGTCTGCCTTTTCAATCAATGATGGCTTACCTTACTTCCAAGGACGTTTATTTTTGCCAGAAAAGGAATTGCAAGAACTGGTTATTTCCCGTCACCACGATACTCTGATGGAAGGACATCCTGGCATTGCCAAAACAGAGGAAAAAATTAAACGACAATTCTGGTGGCCGTCCTGGCGAAAGGATATTAAATCTTTTGTGATGTCCTGTGGAGTTTGCGCCCAAAACAAAGGTCAAAAAACAAAATCCGCCGGTCTTCTTCAACCCTTAGAAATTCCACCAGCACCTTGGCACACCTTGTCACTAGATTTTATCACGGACCTGCCCTCTTGTAATGTATACAATACTATTCTGGTTGTGGTGGATTTATTTTCCAAGATGGCACATTTCATTCAGTTGAAAGGATTACCTTCAGCTTTTGTTCTTGCCAAGGAATTCCTCGAAAATGTCATCCGTCTGCATGGATTCCCGTCCATACTAATCTCCGATCGGGGAAGCCAGTTCATTTCTCGTTTTTGGAAAAAGTGTTGCCAACTGGCACAAATCGACGTAAGACTCTCAACCAGTCACCACCCACAGACCGATGGTCAGACGGAGAGAACGAACCAGACCCTTGAACAATATCTACGATGTATGTTGCACCAATCGGAGGGTAATTGGAAGGACATTTTATGGGTGGCTGAATATGCATACAATAACTCGATACACTCTGGAACTGGTCAGAACCCCTTTTATACCCTATATGGACATCACCCTCGTACTTCAGACCTGGACTCACCTTTGAGCCTCGAAATGCCCGCAATCGACCATTTGCATTCTACGATTACTCAAGCCTTCAAGGATGCTACTGCACACTTACAACATGCGAAAGAGAAATACAAAAAGAATGCGGATCTGCATCGCAAGGAGGCGCCTCCATACCAAATAGGGGATCAAGTATGGTTGGCTACCAAACATTTATCACTCAAGGGACCTCAGACTTTTAATCCAAGGTATTTAGGCCCTTACTCGATCAAAGCTATAACTAACCCAGTGGCAGTAAAACTAGATCTACCAGCTAACATGCGGATTCATCCAGTCTTTCATGTGTCGCTTTTGAAACCAGTGCAACCAGGAACCAGATTAATAAAGCCACCAGAACCAATCCAGATAGATGGGGAGCCTGAATTCGAGGTGAAGAACATTTTGGACTCTAAGATCTCAAAATCAAAACTTTTCTATCTAATTGATTGGAAGGGGTACGGGCCTCAGGAAAGATCGTGGGAACCCAGCGACCACGTACATGCACCTCGGCTAGTAAAAAGGTTCCATCGGAATTTTCCGAACAAACCGAAACCTCCGGGGGAAAAGGCCTTGGGAGGGGCCTTGGGGGGGGGGATGTGGGGGGGGGGGGGGGGGGGAGTGCTGTCATGCCTACCCCCGGAGCACCAGGCCAGGCCCAGCACCCCCGGGAGCAGGCATCACGCCCCCGGGTAAAAGCCCAGCGCCCCTTTATAGGGGCTCCTTGGACTGTTCTGGCGCCGTTGGCGCCAGGCTCATGTTGGACATCAGTCCTGGCGCCATAGGCGCCAGGCTCCTAAAGGGAAGTGTTTGGTGCACTTACCTGAAGCAGACCATGCTGCACACTGTTAAGACGGATTTCTGAACTCTGTCCTGGTGGCGCAGAAGTTCAGAAGGCCAACCTAATTACTTGGAACAGGGTAACCTCTGGACGAGCCAGACCAATCAAGGTAGCGATCGCGGCGGTCAAGACTAGGTCTCAAGAGGGGTGAGGGTGACTGAAAGCCCGCAATGAGCACACAAAGCAAGATCACTTACAAACTACTCCAAACAGTTGTTATATTAAAAATATATACACATTTATTCCAAGGCCTTTAAAACAATGACCGTAGCGAGAAAATCACAACATATTAAACCAACACATACCATATCAACACAATATATATACAAATACAACAGTCTCAAGCGTTAGATGCACGAAATGGGTAGTCCACCTTAAAGGGAAGGAAGACAGGCAGTGCGAAATAATGCTTAGACCCAGTACGCCTTCAGAGGCACCTAACTAGATGGAAGTCCGAGCCCTGCGAAGAGTGGGGCCTTGTGCTCAAAAGTACCTGCACGTGCTAACGGGCAAAAGGAGAAGCTCTTCGAGGGAAATCAGGCAGTTCAGTTTAGTGCACAAAAGAAGAAGAACACGTTCTGCGACTCAAGCGCAGCCTCCACAGTGGGCAGAAGCAGAGCGCGAGTACGGAAAAGGGTGATGTTTGACACAGCGGGGAAAAGCAATGGGCTCCTGCAGGAGGGCGACCAGATCCTAGCTATGCTACTCACCGGTCCCCGACGCAAGCAGACCCAGGCTTCTCCGCGTCAGTTTCAGCAGCTGGCAGGTTCAGAAGAGCAGGGAACGCCTTGTCGTCGTGTTGAGTAAAAAGATGTCCCAATCGAAGAAACCCGCACAGTTTGTTACCACAGCAGGGCAACGGAGCGGCCGTGTGTATCTGAGCCAAATGTACACTACTCACTTCAGACCTGGGAACGCCAAGTGTACGAAGCGTGTGAGAGTGACAAGGACTCGAAATACTACACAACCTGGTGGCGGTTACAGAGCAAGACTCCCGTGTAAGCTGGTCAGTCAGCTGGATGGCCCAGAGACGCTTCCGAAGGCTTACTGGCAGGAGATGGTGAAGATGCCAAGAATAGCTGTTCCCGCTATTCCAAGGGTCGAAGTACCAGTACAGGCCTTCTGGTTCGATCAAAGGTGAAAAGGGTTTCACAAGGCGACAGCAGTGCAGAGGAGCAGTCCTTCAGCGGGTCACCAGCGATTCCTTGGTCCAGCCTCTTGGTTGCAGGATACTTGGCTCCTGTATTCCTTCGTTCGTGAGAACTCAGGAGATCGACATGGTAGTGGTGTTTCCAGCCCCCTCTTATCCACGGTTCCCTTCGCGCCAAAACGGAGGGGACCCAATGGGAGATCCGCTCATCAACACTCACACCATTCGTGGACCAATCACGGACCACGGTGGTCACAGGCATTCACACCACCCTAGACTCTCTGGCACCCAGGATGTGTATTGGGACCAGACATCCCAGCCCACATCCTGGAGGCACACACAAGACATGTAGAAGCCCGCGAAAGCATCCGTGTTTCGCGGGAAAGTACATGCCCAAATAAGGAAGGCCCCGGGTCGGCTCGACCTGGGGAAGGTGAAGGGAGCAAGACGGTCAGCGGACAGGACAAAGGAGCCTCGTGGTCTGGCCATTTTGGGAGCCAGGCCACCATTTTGGGTTAAGGGCGAGAAACGCGCTTAGAACGCCAAAAGGAGCTTAAAACACAAGAAACGATCGCTGCCACCATTCCCGTCCCTGAATCACTTGCACCGATCAGATACAATCCTAAACGAGTATCTAGGGCCTGTAGAAGGCTAGAGACCCAAGAGAGCTGTAACTTAGCTTACAGTGCCCTCTTGTGTCATGTTGCACGAAAGCCGCAACATGATAAAAGAAACTACGGGAAACAGCGTTCCCCGGTACTGACTGTCTTAAGGGCATGTCAGTTTCCCCGTAAGAAAGGAGCGAAAGCCCAGAGGAGTGCGGCAGAAGGCTGCACTTCTCTGGCAAAGTCAAGAACAAGGTGAAAAACAACAGCAAAAAGTTTAGGGGTTGCCACATGGAAGGAAAATTACCTACAATTACGAAATATTTCCTAACACACACTCACCTGATGCAGACTATGCTGCATGAAGAACCAAGCCAAATGAGGCTTAGGAGGGACTATTTTTCTGAAGGAACTATTTTGTTACTTGGGTAGGGGCTGTGGAAGAATACTCACCTGGAACTTCTTCCAAGGCTATTTAAGCCACACCCGGACAGCCACACGTGCTTCGCGTTGTTCTGCATCCCAGCAGCTGAACGCTCACCGTGTCTGCTCCTGCACCTGGACTCCAGCCACGCCCACCTCGAACCTGGAACACCTGTAAGGGATTAAGAGAAGAGAAAGGTGAAAACCAAGAACTATTTCAATCTTCTTACCTGCATCCGGAATCTTCGCGCCAGCATTCCTGAAGGAAGACTTCCATTTAAAAGCACCGCGTTGCTCGCTGCAGCGCCGCGCTTCACTCACCTGTTCCCGAGACGCCGCCCAGCTCCATCGCGGCTCTCAGTGCCGGTCGCCACATCTCTGCACCGCACCTAAGGGAGAGAAGAAGAGACAAAAGGTGAGCCAGTGAACACAAGAGGAAAGCCGGATTTTCAGCCATATTACTTACCGGCTATTCTTGGTGAGCCATTCCACATCTCGGGTCGGCGCCACATCTCTGGCAGGTACCGCACCCCGGTCCCTATGGGGAAAGGACAAAAGACATTACTGGGGAATTATAAAGACATTTAGAGGGGTCGCCCTCATCACTGACTCACCTGATTTTACCCCGGCAATTTAACGCCCTCAACGCATCGCCTTTGTTCTGCACCTGAAATAAAGGACAGAAAAAGACAACATAAAAGGAGGCTCACACTTGAATTTTTGCATCTTCATACTTACGGCATATCGCTCAGTAAAGTCAAGTGGATTTGCCAGCGCCATTCTGAAAACCAGTGAAGTAACTGGACGAACGCGCGCCCCTGCATCAGAAGCAGGATGGAGAGTTCATCCTTCCAAACCATAAGGTGAGCTTAAACCGGGGGTTTTTGAGGAAGTCAGAGGAGTACGAAGGGGGGAAGGGGGGAGCAAGCACTTTATTCAGCAGACAGTTAATCCCCTTTCTCATCTGCAGAAGGATATTCCTACGGGCCAGACAAGCAAGATTTGGGGGTCTTGTTCAATCGGTGGTCCGAATTCTGCGCATCATGCTTGAAGAGGCCACAGCAACCCAGACCAGCGCCTCCGTGAGAGCCAGGTGAGCGTTACATGACCTACCTTATTCGGCGCCTGCAAATCCTACTGAATCTATGGCCTGTGTGGCTACATCTACTTTGCTCAGTGCCAATCTCTCTCCGGTCCTACATAGCCTACATTGGCTGCCGGTGGCGAACCAGGTTCAATTTAAAGCACTTATTCTGGTCTTTCGCACCCTTCACGGGACAGGGACGGCCTATCTGCAGGCAAAGTTCACATTCTATGTGCCTCGTCGGTCATTGCATTTCGCTGAGGCCTATTTGGTTGAGGTCCCGCACTTTAGGCTGGCCCGGGTTGGTGGCTGGTCTTTCTCTGTCACTGCGTCCTCGTTGTGGAACACTCTCCCTCTAGCTCTTTGGAAGATGAGCGACTATTTGCCATTCAGGAGATCCCTGAAGACTTGTCTTTTTTTAGTTTCTCTTATCATTTACTTGTTTAAGTCAGTGCCAAGATGTCTTTGGCCGTATGTTGCGCTATACAAGTGAAGATAAAATGGTGCAAATCAGTCTAAACTCCTGTAGCTCTGCAGAAGTGGAGGTAGCTGGGGAAAATGGTACCTTTATTGTTTTAAAGGGTGCCAAGATTGGCAATGCTATATCGTTGAGGAGCTCAGCTTAAGACCGAGGAGAGGCAGCGCTTTCTGGATAGGACCCGAGAAACAGTGTCTTGGGGAAGGCAATTCACTCCTCAAATGGCAACAAAGCACTTTTCTCCTCTTTCATTTAATTAGGTCCGCCTGAGCTGAATCTAACTGGCGTTGCTGGTAGTCTGGCATATGCAGTTATTCAGGAGAAAGAAAAGCAGCTATTTAGCACTGCAAACACCATCACGAAAGGCTTTCAAACCTCTGGATGCATAGCCTGGTAAGTTGGACAAGCATCAGAGTTGTGGTACGGAGTGTCACAGCACGTGCAGCGTCAGTCGGGCCCTATGACCAACATCTGCCTTTTGCTGTCCTTGCCCTGTTTGACTCACAATCTTCAATGCAGGGTAAAAAAAAAAAAAAAGAGGGGGGATGACCAAGATCAGTGGAAATTATAACAATTTGAGTCTATGGAGCATAAAATTCAAAATAAGAAAATACAAGAACTGAGGAAAGTAGATTTGAGATGCACACTCTGGACTTCTAGCAGCATTAGCATGGTTGCCTCATGACCGTTACATTGTGATTTATGAAGCCACCTTGAAGTTATATTAGGATTCTAGCGATCCAGTCTGCAAGTGGAGGTATTTTAAGAGGCAAGCAATCTGTGAGAAGGAATACATTAGAGTGTAACAAGGCTGGCTGGGCTGATAATTTTACAGACTATGAAGTTTCTCCCCCAACTTCCAGTGCTACGCCGACGACACAACTCTTCTTCAAACTTCCTACTTGCGCCTTTGCACCTTCCTTCATTCCCGACTGCCTCTCCTCCATCCAGGCCTGGTGAACTGCTAATTACCTCTGACTCAATGCCAGCGAAACAAAGATTCTCCCCCTTGCATCCCCAACACCCTTCTTCCCTTCCCTCTTCAGCCTCACGAAGCGCGAGGTTTCAGCCTTCCTTTCTCCCTCCAACACCTGATTCATCGGACTTGAGGCTGTGCCTAGCAGCTTTACTTTCCTCTACAAGGTAGGTCCATTGATTTCCACCTAATGCACCTTGTGGGAAATTAAGGAGTCAACATTTGAAGAAAAAAGAAAACATTCTGAAAAATATTTTTTCATGTTATTATTTATCTAATATCAACGTCTCTTTTGCACATTACATTGCGTTACCCTGCATGCGTCAACTGCGACATCAAGGTGAATGCCTAGCAGCACATAGGCAATTTGATTTCTGCTGCCTACTTTCACTGTGTTTGTTGGGTGAACCCAAGATGGCCCCCGCCTTCTCGGTGCTTTGAAGGCAGTGTGGCTGGGCTCCTTGCTTTCCTCCTGCGCTCCATTTGGGCACCCGAGTGCTTTTATCAACCAACTGGGGACCGGCAGGCTTTAGCCGGACCCCTCACCTAAGGCCCACTCCTAAGGCCCCTGTCTGCTCCCTGTCCGCTACGAGGATGCCGCATGAGAATTGCCACAACACAACCCACCCTGAGGTTGCTACCTCTCAGTTTTGAAACTGGATTACCAAGATTCTTACCTCACTCAACATGGGTTAGTTCCCTCCTCCCTATTGCCCTCTTCCCACTATTGGTTGGGTCATTCACTCCCTCTGCTTGTTCTCACAGTTCTCCCCGTTATACTCTCAAATTTACTCATCTCTGCACTTACCTCTAACTTCCGATTCTTACTACGATTCTATACCTACTGTGCCGTAGCATTTAACTCCTGAAAGTCAAACTTGGGTGTGTTTTGCATTTAATGTTGGTCATCAATTGTCACCTGCTAGCCCAGTGACTGTTCCATACCGCTGTACTTGCATACTCCTCCCACTGCCTCCTATCTCTACTCACCCATGGCGCTTTCTGTTTCTCCTATGTATTCCAACTGCTTCTCTATCAACTATCCCTCCCTTTTTACCAAGTCTGGGAAGAAGTTTAAAAAGGATATCTTGGCCTCCAACCCAGTCTCCGCATAGTTGATAACTATTCCAGCACCTCTGCCAGACAGAGCCTCACTGACATCCTCTGTCGCTCCTTCGCCAGATCTATGCACCCCTCATATGATCTCTGTGCTCTGTCCGGTCTCCCCCTCTCCCATTAATGGTGGCACCCACTGGGAAGTCCTCATGGATTCCTTCGACTCCTCTAGAGTCATAATTAAGGTCTACCTAAATGGCACTGTCATGGTCCAAGGCCCTCAGGCCAATCTCCTTTTCGATAGGCGGTCCCCTCGCCTCATCAACTTCCTTTCATTTCATTTCCGGCTGGCCCCTCCTCTCCTCTCCTCTCTTGGCCTCCTTGCCCACTCTTGCCTTCTCCTTGGTCGCACTTCGGGCTCCCTCCACAGCTCCGCAGGGCGTACCTCTGATTTGTACCCCTCCGCGGAAGGTCTTTAAGGCTGGCAACCTTCTTCATCTTACCACTCTCAACTCTCGCCCTGCTGTCAAAACACTCCTCTGACATCTGCCACCTCTTGGAAGATCTGGACATCGATGTCTTCAATCTTACCAAGACATGGTTCACGGCCAGCTCTGGCACAAGCTTTGAAACTCTCCTCCCTGAAGGCTGCAACATCCTCTGCGCGCCCAGATCCACCCGGCCCGGAGGGGGGTGTAGCCCTGATCTTTCCTGATGGGATTCCTGCTACTATCATTCCCACTCAGATTTACTCCTCTTTCGAACACCTTGTCTGTAGGCTCTCTCTCTCCTAGCCACTATCTTACTTTTGCTACTCTCTACCGGCCCCCTGGCCAAATCAACTCTTTTCTCTCCGAGTGGGCAGACCTCTAATCCTCCCTCCTGGCCTCAACCACTCAACACCTCCTCCTTGGTGACTTCAACATCCATCTCAATTCTCCCTGCTCCTCTACTGTGCTCTTTCCTGACCTTTGCGATTCCCTCTCCCTTTCCATCCTCCCCTCCGGCCCGACTCTCTCCGCAGGACACACACTTGATGTCTTTCTCTCCTCTGGCCTCCCCCTTTCATTCATCAGACCACTCCTCTCTCCTGGAGTGACCACTGCCTCCTCTCATCTCTTCCTCCCTTCCTCCCTCCCCCCTCCCAAGCTAAGCCTACCCCAACATTGCCACCTACCTGCTCAGACATACAGCCCATGAAGTGTGTGTCAGTCGAGGCTTTCGCTGCCACCTTCTCACACCTGAGGAGGTCCAACAAGGCCGAAACATGTCTGGGGTTGCTTGGTTTTCTGTGCAGAGGGGACCTGGCCTAGCAGTCCGGGCTGGGCTGCTAACATTGGTGGCGGCAGCTGACTGATTTGCACATGGCTGGACCCCTTTTGCAATGGTGCAGACGGGCTAAAAAACAGTGGTGTGGAAGATTTCGCAGAGCAATTGCCAGTGGTTCAGATTCATTCGAAACCTTCCACCCATCACTTTTGTGGTCACACCTTCTCACCCATTCCACCTCTGGCTGACTCACCCTGACACAGCCCGGTCCCTGCTCCTGCTCTACTCTTCCATTTCTGATACTCTTGATGCTCTTGCCCCTGTCATGAGGATCCGTTTGAAGTCCAAAGCCAAGTGCAATTCCAGGCATGACTCAGACCTAGCTACACTTAAACCTAAGTGTAGGGCGGCTGAGAGGAAATGGAACGCTTCTTGTTCACCCTCTGACAAACTGGCCTGTCGCCTGCTCCAAAGGCAATACCGACTGTCTTTACGAAGAAGAGAGTCCACATACAAGCCCGTGTCTCTGCGGCATCTAACAACTCAGCCGAACGCTTTCAAATCTGCAAGGAGCTGGCCAACCCTGCCACAGTCTCTACACCACCTCTTGCCTCTCAGGCTCTTTGCAATACCCTTGCCTCTCACTTTATCTCAAAAACCCAGGACATCCTGTCCACCCTCCCCCTCATCCCTTCTTTGGCTGCGGTTGCTGACCCTCCTTCAGTCACCCCACACCCTCTTTCACATCCTTCCCTCTTTTCTCCCTTGATGAGGTCGCTAGACAAGTCGGATCTATGAAAGTCTCCTCAAAACAGGTGCATCCCTATTCCTGAAAAACCATCAAGAACCACATACCCTTGCTCCAGCCCTTGCCGATTTTTGCAACCACTCGTTTGCCTCAGGATCCTTCCCCTCCCCTCTGAAGCACTCCCTTGTGCATCCTCTCCTCAAGAAACCCACAGCTGATCCTTCTTGTCCGTACAACTATCGTCCAATTGCCATTACTCCCTTTCTGGGTAAACTCCTGGAAATGCTGGCCATCTCTCAGCTTAACCTTCATTCCGATTCCCTTGGCTCTCTCCATGACCACCAGTGTAGCTTCAGATCTGCCAGAAGCATGGAAACTGCTCTCCTGAACATCCGTGAGGATCTGCTCTCCAACCTTGACTAACATTCCCTCTGTTCTCAACCTACTTGATCTATCTTCTGCCTTCGACACGGTCAACCATACCGCCTGGGTATCACTGGTCAGGCTCTGGCCTAGCTGACCTCTTTCTCCCTCTGATCAACCCTCCCGGATCCAACTTGGGTCCTGCCCATCTTCTATCTCCCGCTCTACCTGTGTTGTTCCCCAGGGGTCCAACCTCTCCCCCTGGCTTTTCAACCAATACCTGGAAACTAAAGCCCACTGCATTGCCAGTTTCTGCTCAAATTTCCAGTGCTATGCTGATGACAACTCATTTTCAGGCTGCCCTCGGCCAACTCCTCTCCTTCTCTCATCTCTGCTTAACTGCCATTCAAGATTGGTGTGCCGCCACTGATCTTTGTCTAAATGCCAACAAGACTGAGATCCTCCTCATCGGTACACCTTCACCTTCCTTTCCCCTCACTCTCTGGCCAGCCTCCCTTGGCCCTCCTCCTACCTGCGAGGCTAAGAACCTCAGGGTCATCTTTGATTCCACACTTTTGTTCTCCGCCCACATCTGACGTCTCTAAAAAGTCAAACTTCCTACTGCACCTACAAAGGGGTACTCAGCCTTTCCTCTCCTTCCCCCAGAAGCTCATTGTCTCCCAAGCTCTGGTTCTCTAGGTTGGACTATTGTAACAGCCTATTTCTAAATGTACCTGCCTCTACTCTCCGCCCTTTACAATTAATCCAGAACAGGACTGCAAGACTTGTCCTTGGCCTCAAGCCCTGGGATCGTATCTCTCCAGTTCTGAAATCCCTTCATTGGCTCCCAGTGGATGCAAGGATTAAATTCAAATCCCTCTGCATTGTCCACAAGGCTTTCTGGGGTCTGGGTTCAAAATACCTTCAACCATCCTCCGTAAATACCTCCCCTCTCGAGCCGTTCACTCCTCCAATGCCCTCAGGCTCAATCGTTTTTCAAAAAAACGAGCTGGGGGTAGAGCTCTCTTCGGCTGGGGCCTCCTTTTCGAACAGCCTCCCTGCCACTCTGAAATTTGAGGAGAACCATCTCTGGTTTCGGAAGCACCTCAAGACCTTCCTCTTTGCTTCTGCCTTCACCTCCCTCTCCCCTGCTGATCTGTTTCTCTCCTGCACTGCCTCCGGGGCACCCCTTGCACTGGGGCCTGTATCTGTACCCATACAGTCCTCCACCCCCTTTCTTTTCTCTCTGCACTTATCAGACATACCCCGTCTGCTGCCTTAAACCCAGCACTTGCCACCTGCACTATCACCATCTATTGCCTTTATTATTTATTTAATTTATTATTATTTATTCCGTTTCTCCTCTGCTGCGCAATTTCTACTTCTCCCCCCCTTCCATGCACTTGAGCGTTCTCAATTTCACTGGGCCTAGTAAGATTGTTGTTGCGTCTCCCCTGTACCCCTCCCTTGCCTTGTCGCGCTCTGAAACACTTGTGTACTAGGACAATGTAAATAAAATATCAAATCAAAATCACTCTGGCCTTCCTCCGTGGGCTCCCCTCCTCCGAAGCCAGGAATCTCCGACTCCTCGCTTTCCTTCATCCATCATATTCAGGACATTTTCAAGAAGTCCCACTTTCAGCTCTTCTTTCTCAAATGAACTCTACCCTTCCTCACCTTCCCCCAGAGACTCAATGTTACCCGTGCTCTGGTTCTCTCCAGGCTAGACTACTGAGACAGTCTCCTCCTTAATCTTCCTTCGTCCACACTGCGACCCTTCAGCTTACCCAGAATAGGGAACCAAGACTTATCCTTGGCCTCAAGCCCAGGGACTACATCTCTCCTGCTCTACAAAGCCTTCACTAGCTCCCGGTCTTAGCACAGATTACATTCAAATCCCTCTATCAGGCTATCTGGGGCTACTCTATCTTCAACACTTCCTGACCAAATACTCGCCTTCTAGACTTCTGCTTTCCTCTGGCACCAACTCCGTGCATGTGAAGCAGTTTGCTAAGCAGAGAGCTGGTGGTCGATCACTTTCCTCGGCGGGCTCCCTTCTGTGGAATAACCTCCCTCTCCCTCTGCCTCTTGAGCAGGACATCCTTAAGTTCTGAAAAAGCCTCAAGACCTTTCTCGTTTCCTCCTCCTCCTCCTCTCTTCCCTGCTAATCATACAGTAGCGTAACTGATGTGCAGGGCCAGTATCTATCCTCGGGGCCCTGACCCCCCCACATTTCTCAGCCAAGCCTCAGTCTATATACTGTGCTTGCTCAGGCTCACCATCTCCTCGGGAGGTTGCACTTACATTTTTCTTTTCTTAGCACTTCACACCGAGCACTTCTTCATGAACACCTCAGCACCTTTTCCCTTAACCTCCTCCCCTCCGCACTTGCACGTTCTGAACATTCAACAGGAATAGTAGGTTTGTCTCCCTTCCCTGTTATTCTCACAATTTGTTTGTACTATTAATTCAATTATTTATCTTTTTTGTAATTCATGGTCTAGCTTCCCCTGTCCCCACCCTGTTGCCCTGTGGGCACTTTGAAATAGTTTTGCTAAGTGTTTAAGCGCCTAACAAGTGACCAATAAATAAAATAAAAATAAGGGACTTTAGTTCAGCAGAAAGGTGTTCTACAATTCTTCTGAATTAGAGATAGCACATGAAACTAAGCAAAAAGCACAAAACTATTTTAAAATAAAAAGAACCAACAGCATCAAGAGAAGAGACTGGAGCCTAGCAGCATTTTGGTCTCACCTTCGCTTGTAAGGCAGGGTGAAATTCTCGCACTTGTTTCATTGCAGAGTCGTAAATAGTGTTGCCAATCTTTATCCATTCCATAAGTGGGACCGGGCGAAAGTCAGTATGGTACAACTCCGCATTGAGCCAAGAAGATAGGAGATCAAGATTCGGGAGTGTGGCACTCATGCCCACAATCTGTATTCCTTCTGAAAATGGGCTGCTCTGTGCTGCTGGGCAACTACACACAAAGACAAATTAACAATAATTAATATATACACACATACATATATACACACATACATAAATATGCCTATACATATATACATAAAGACAGCCATACACACACCACATGTTAAAAGACACAAAATGTAGTCGTAAAATTCGAGCAAAATGAATGTAGGTAGATTGCGTTAATTAGGATTATAAATATGGATAGATTACCTTTAATTGAACTACTACTTCTAAACATACCCAGCTATTTGTTTTATTTCACCATCAACTGAGACATAAGTCAAAGAATGGGGAAAGATTTAACAATTTGAATGGAAGAAAAGGTTTGTATACATTGTTGTATGAAAATCCTACCTGATGGCAGCTTTTTGAGAGATATACCTAACTTTGGTAAGCAGGAGCTCGAGCAGATATCCCCTGTGGGGATCCCCCACCATGTGCAGCTCGTCCACAACCAGCATCCCTGTGAAAAAAGCCAGATGTATAATACCAGACAACAATCTTCATTTAATAAACCACTAAACATTTGTGGCACTTGCTGAACAAAAAGGGGAAAAGAGAGATTCTTTGGCAATTTTCTATAGGAACAGTCATGAGAACAGCCTCAGTTTGAAGGTTGAATTCAATTCCCAACTTCAAACTCTTAAGTACAGCTGCACATGTTTTTCAGCCAACATATAACATGTGCACCCTTATTGGTCTGGGAGATTCAAAACTAGGTTCTGCAAATATATGTCCAAGTAACCCCTTGTCATGTAAAGGCTGATATGTCCATGTTTAGCTATGGTATGGTAGGCATAGCTTCGCGTAAATGCAGCAATCATATGTGGATGGGATGGCTGCTCCTAGGACAGGTGCAGTGAACATACAGCCAGATTCTGCCGCTCATAGCCATATACTGCAATCCTGTACCAGGTGACAACAAGCCCTTTACATGATCAGATGCATGAATACATGAGGACCACCGTGGACCATAATGGGACCACGACTGGCATGTATGCAATGAAGCATATCTTCTATTGGTTGTCCAGATAAGAGCATGCATCGAACTTTGGATAAGAGAAAGGGCCATACATACAGTCCAGGTCGATCTACAGTGGTTCATCTGGAACTACAGAAGGAGGCAAGTGTCCTGTGACCTGAAGCAGACCCGAGGATCTGCCGGAGACTGGCGAGTTTGGCACCCTGCACCCGCTGTTGTCCCGTAGGCCCCCTGCTTTGTTTTTTACCTTAGAAGGCCTGGGAGGGTGCTTTGACCAATTTTAGTAGTGGGAACATCGTGACTGGCCAGCTCTGGGCCTCAAAACTTAAGGAATCCCTAGCTTGTGGTGCTCGACACTCCCCCGCCAATTTTCATAGACCTAGCTCCTCTGGGCCGCGAACTAGGAGAGTGTCACCCCGCAAACCTTTGCGGTCACTGGGTTGTGTGGCTTTCCCTCCTTCTCTGCTGTGCCAGAGACCTGCTGCACCAGAATTTTCTTCCTCCTCCATTCGTGGGCAAGGCTACAGTCCCGTCACAGACTGTTCTGTCGCACCAGAGAGCTGATCGGCGAGCAAAAGCAGAATTTACAACCTCTGACGACCTTGACTAAAATGCAGCAAGGGGTTGGGAGTACTTGTATAACTTACCGGGGGGCCATGGCTCATCCATTTGATTTTACGCACCAGGGTTCCTTGGGATCCTCTTTTTGACTGGGATAGCCCGCGCTCCCTGGCTTGTTTCAAAAGTCAGAAACTGCTCTGTCCGAAAAAATTAAGACCCTTCCTCGACGATAGTAACTTCTACCCCCTTCACGACCCTTACCTAACTGTCCCAGCATTTTGAAAAGGTACTATCTTCGCTTTAAGCACAACTGTGCGTGTTTAGGCACTGCTGTACATTGAGCTCAAGGCTCCACACTTCGTAGGGCTAAAATGAATAAGTTAGGTTTCGATCTGGTAGACTGCCTAATACATAATTCGCGTTAACCCCCCTTCTGTTACAGGTTGTGGATGTTGCACTCTATCACATTCGGCTACAGTAATTGTGTGTGTATATATATATATATATCATAGGCAGCTCGCATTAGGGCTTTATTTGACAGGCTTTATTATTTAGGGGTCATCATTATACCGCTATGGTAGGAGCCGTATTTAAGGCTCAAGTAAGCAGATGCCAGCACACTAGGTATCGCACATACACACTATTCTGTAAAATTCTCTGCGCATTGTACCCCCTAAATAATTTTATGTTATATACTATGAGATCTATCACTACATCTCTTAATATGCCTAAGTCATTAAACTGTATTCACACAGAATATCAAGCTGCCTATATGTTTAACCATCTTATTTAGACTTTCCAAAATGGCCGACTTAAGAATGCAATAAGAACGTTCAATCCAACTGAGACATTCTGTATGCACCATAGAGTTTTTTGTATATTTATTGTCCATCATTTGTGTCTCTGTTGAACCACGTAATCAAGCGGTCAGATCACCGCGAAACGCGTCGTCCTGTTCCATGGTTTTCCCTTTCAGCACTTTGCCAATAAAATTTGGGTGCCAACTGGAGTTTGCTGTGCTGCTTCCTTGAATCCGCAGCAGAACACTTTCATTCTCCGACTGCTCTGGGAGTGCAGCCCATCTGGCCATGTGTAATTGCTACAGATGGCTTTTTAAAGATATTTTCGCAGCGGGAAACAAAGGTGCTGGAGCCTGCACCCAACTGTGTCACTGATGCGCAAGGCGAACGTCTGCTGTTTCTTTAGGCGCTTTTCCTGTGCGCTCCAGTTTTTTCCTTGGATATTTTCCATCACAAAACAATGTGAGGAGACTGCAGCGGAAAGACGTGCCGTGCCAGTGGAGAGAGCAGTCATCGCGTCGGGAACGCCCATCTACGAACCGGTAGGTCGATCCCCATTCTCCTCACATTTTTCAAACGTGGAGTTTCGTTTTTAAAGGATTACCCGCAACACACCAAAACTTTTACTCTGCAAACAGAGCCATACGCTATCAAGAGCGAACATTGTGTCAAGTTTCAACGGGCAGCAACACTCCATAAACACCCAGACCTATACTAGACTATGACGTCTCAATTAGAAAGGGAAAACCTACGCAGAGAGCAAGCCGTGTCACTGTTCTGCGAGAAGCAAATGAATGTTAAAGACAAGGCACCTACAACACAATCATTGGAGACTGTAATTAATGATGAAATTAGACTCCTGAGAGAAATGGAAAAACTACAAAAAAATGAAATTAGCAAATGGTGGGAGGAACACTCCCTTCAGAACTATGTTGATGTGGGACGCATCCCAAGAGGATTGTGTATTTTAACAACACCCACTTTTGAGGAACAAGATCCCGCAATGTTACAGGAGTGGTGAGAGGCAAGCAATACATGCTCTGTAACATTCCTGAACATCCTCATCAAATATGCGAGAACAGATCGACATAAGATCTTGCAGAAAATCAATGAAATCGACGATCAATTACAAGACATCATGAAAACTGAAGGAAATGTTTTACGTACCAATATGGAGAAAGGATACATAATCTTTGAAAAAGACATCAAACTAAGAAAACAGAGTAAATTCCTGTGAGATAAAAAGGACTACGAACAAGGCAGGGTATTGACATTTGCCAAACGTTTTGACATTCTTAGGAAGAAACTCCCAAATGATCAACAGGTGGCAACAAACGTAGTACCTACTGAATTATCCTCTTCTGATTTGGGCACAACAGAGCGAAAACGAACAACTCCCTAGGAAACTGAATTTCTTTTAGAGGAGATGAGGTTGCTAGGCATAGATGGAAGACAAAACAACAACAAAAAAACAAGAGGCAGAAGACGAGGCAAACCGATTGGACAAAGAGGAAGAAAAAAACAAGGAGGGGGAGAAGCAGCATCAACATCGGAAATAGACAAAACAGAAAGACTGACGTGCTCTGGGACCAAAATGTAGTGGAAACCCGTACAAAAACATCAGATATGTAAATTATTCATCTGTCCCAGTATCCCCTGACTACGCAAGAAATGAAAGTACTCCACTTGGGCCTCAACTTCTGCCCGTCTTCAGCCTATAACTATGCAGACACTTGTATTGACTTTGACAGATACATGAGAAAAATAAAATTGAAAAAAAATTCTTCGCAAACCAATCCTCCACCTAGAATTCCAGAAGCTCTCACCCAAGGATCAACCAACATCTCCATCTAAGACATGCATACACTACCACCCTTGAACATCTGCAGTCTGGGGGCGATGAAAATATGGATGTTCTAGACCAAGACTGGCATGAAATGAACATAGACACTAGCTGGCCAGGCGAAACTCAACTCAAGGCAAAAATCAAGATTTAATCCCGTCTTTAATCCAGGGGGCCATGTGGAAGCCTTTCAGGATCTGGTGATCAGTGATCTCAAAAAAATAAGGCATAAAGGCCACAAATCTGCCAACAACCTAACCCCAGTCCAACATAATACTATTCAACATTTGGCAGCACAGACTGATATTATCAAACCATCTGTTAAGGGTACGAATATAGTTGTTATGGACCGTGTTGGCTACATCCAAGAGGCAGATAGACAACTACGTGACAGAAAAGGCTATGCCTTATTAACTGAGAATCCGTCTGCAAGCATGCATGATAAACTTGGGACCCTGTTCACATGGAAAGAGAAACATCTTGGACGATGTGTGCACATTTTTACATCCTAGATTCCCTACCTTCCCTACCATCTACTTTCTGCCTAAAGTGCACAAGAGTCTAAACAGACCCCGAGGCAGAATAATAGTGACATTATGTGGGGCTCTGTTAGAAAACATTTCGAAATGCATTGATGAAACTCTTTTGCCCTTTGAAATTGCACTACCCTCTTATTTGAGGGCTACTAAATAGTTTATAAGTCGGGTGGAGGGGATACACTGGGAATCAACTTACTTGCTCACAACATTGGACGTGGTTTCCCTGTATACATTGATAAAACATGCAGATTGACTCAAAGCATGCCAACACTTCCTTTACACCAGATCAATTAACTTTTTACAACATGGCCAAATGATTTTAGAAATTATTAATCTTTGTTTAACCAATAATTGTTTTCTTTTTAACAAAGAATATTTCATTCAAGTGCAGGGGACTGCTATAGGCAAGCCATTCGCCCCCTCATATGCTAACCTGACCATGGGCTGGTGGGAGAGGTTTGTGGTGCGGCATCCCAGCAACAACAGATACGGCCAAAATTGTATTATGGCTTCGTTATTTTGACAATCTTTTGTTATCTGGGAAGGTCTTAGCATTGAGTGGCTGAACTTTGTTAAAATATTGAACCTCAATTAGTTAAACCTGAGTTTTACTGAAAGTCATAGCCAGACCAAAATTGCATTCTTGGATGTCCAGTTAATCGTATCTGAAGGAGAACTTGCCACAGAGCTTTACAAAAAACCCACAAGCTCTAATATTCCTCTACCTGCTAATAGTAGACATCCTACATCTCTAAAATTGAATATTCCATATGGGGAATTTATCCGCATACGTCGCAACTGCTCCAAGATTGAAACATTTGACATGGAATGCGCCTTTATGGCGCTAAAGTTTCAATCCCGAGGCGATTTTATCTCAAAGCCAGAAATATGAAGCGCAGTACACTTGACAGAAAACACTGCCTTACATAACATTTCTGACATCACAGATGTGAGGCTCATCTCGACTTTTGGTCAAGAAGCATCCGACATACGTAGGATTATGCACGAGCATTGGCCTGTGTTGAAGTTAGACGAACATTTAAGTACAATGCTAGGGGAACGGGTTAACATCACGTTCAAGAGATCTACTTCATTGAAAGACATGCTAGTACCTAGCTTTATGAGCCCACTGTATAATACATCAGAGAATACGTGGCTGAAAACCAAAACATCAGGATTCCACAAATGTCAGAAATGCAAAGCATGTCAGTACGCCATCAACACATCCGATTACCTACACCCTGTTCTCAACAAAGAAATTGACATTAAGACCCGCATAATTTGTGAGACAGAATTTGTAGTGTATGTACTTAACTGCCCATGCAAGAAATGGTATGTAGGCACCACAAAGGGGAAACTTAAATTACGTATGTTCCAACATATCAGAGCGATAAAGAATGCTGATCCCACCTACCCCTTGGGACTACATTTTCAAATGGAACATGGTGGCAAATTAGATGACTTTTCATTTTTTTGGCATACAAACAGTTCCCAAATCTATGAGAGGAAGCAACCGTGAGCTCTTATTAAGACGATCAGAAACCAGGACTACCTTGCATTTCGAGACTAAGAAGCCACGGGGCCACAGACTCTACGAAGAACTGTACACTTTTCTAGGCACTTGACAACACCTGATGACATTAACACAAATAGATATGCCTCTGCCACACTATCATCTTTTTTATATATTCTCTTGGTGTCTCTAATTATTGTGTTATATTGTATTTGTACAACTACCTTGTATTTCTTGAATGCTGATGCATTTTTTGTTTTCGTTTTAGTTTGTTTTGATGCATTAAGTGAACTATTTACATTGTATTATGTGTATTTAATTGTATTGTGAATTCTTAACAATATGGCTTTATAGCATTGGAACATAGGATTTTTTTTTTTTTACACAAAGATTTTATGAACTTTTACAACACATGGTTGGTGAAACATTGAACTTTGGCCTCTTTTGATAGACATGTTGACTCACATTTACTAATTTTATGTATTATTGCGGTTTTAACTTACTGAAGTATTGTTTCTGGTATTATTGGTAGGGCTGTGAGAGATCTAGAATGTATCAGGCACTAGACACATTACTGGCAAAACCTTGAATGCACTATGCACTTTGTTAGAAATGTACTTAAGGCACTATGCACTTTATTTTTATATTTTTGCTCATTTGCACAAGCATATTTGCACAAGTACTAAACGTCCTGGGAAATTTTAAGGGCCTATCTCTATTGCAGCCCTCCTTTATCACAGATTGAGTCAACTGTATGTATATATGCATAACATAGGCAGCTCGTATTAGGGCTTTATATGACAGGCTTTATTATTTAGGGGTCATCATTGTATCATTATACCGCTATGGTAGGAGCCGTATTTAAGGCTCAAATAAGCAGATGGCAGCACACTAGGTAACGCCCATACACACTATTCTGTAAAATTCTCTGTGCATGGTAGCCCCTACATAATTGGATGCTATATACTATGAGATCTATCACTACATCTCTTAATATGCCTAAGTCATTAAACTATATTCGCACAGAATATCAAGCTGCCTATATGTTTAGCTATCTTATTTGGACTTTCCAAAATGGCCGACTTAAGAATGCAATAGGAACGTTCAAATCCAACTGTAAGACATTCTGTATGCACCATAGTGTTGTTCGTATATTTATTGTCCATCATTTGTGTCTCTGTTGAACCATGTGATCAAGCGGTCAGAGCACCGCGAAACACGTCGTCCAGTTGCATGGTTTTCCCTTTCAGCACTTCAGCACTTCGCTAATAAAATTTGGGTGCTAACTAGAGTTTACCGTGCTGCTTCCTTGAATCCGCCGCAGAACACATTCATTCTCTGGCTGCTCTGGGAGTGCAGTCCATCTGGCTACGTGTACTTGCTACAGAGGGCTTTTTTAAGAGAGATGAACAAGTTACTTACTAACTGTAACGTTCTTTCGATTGGATGTTCCTCCCACGTATTCCTCATCTTAGATAATCCTTACCTTCAGCTTGCTACTTCGGACAAATGTTTTCTTCTTCCAGCAGAGGGCGCTCCCCTCGAGGCCGCGGCGTCGATGTCCCTCTGCGGCATCCGTCGAGCACTGACGTCATCCACTGTATAAGAGCCTCGAGCGCGCCCGTTGGCTTCAGTTCTGTTTTTTCATATATTATAGTCAATAGATTTTAATTAGTTAATGGCATGCCTCTTTTGACCCAAGCCTTAAAAGAGTTTAGAGTGCAATTCACGTAAACTGTACTGGGGGGTTGGTTGGGAGGGTCGATGAGGAATACGTGGAAGGAACATCCAATCGAAAGAACGTTAGTTGGTAATTAACTTGTTCTTCGAATGGATTGTGTCCTCCCCCGTATTCCTCATCTTAGACAGACTCCCAAAGCAGTTTTGTATTGGAGGTGGAGTACAGTATCTTTTTTAATTGTGTACAGAATGGAGTACAGATTTAGCAAATAGACTTCCTTGAGAAGAAGTCGAGTCCAGAGCATAATGTTTTATAAAAGTGTGCATGGATGACCATGTCGCTGCTGCACAAATATCTTGTACAGGGACACCCCTTTTTAGTGCTGTTGAAGTTGGCATGCCCCTGGTTGAATGAGCTCTCAGTCCATCAGGTGGTTCTTTCCCAGCCAATCTGTAAAATGGCTAAAATTATCCATCTGGATGTTTGTTTATTTACCGTAAGACCCAGTTTGCGTCCAGTGTACCCCACAAAAAGTTGATCACACTGACAAATTTTTGCCAATCTTGAGATGTAAAAACGAAGACCTCTTCTGGGATCTAGTCTATGCAGCCGCTCCTCTTGCTTGCTTGCATGAGGAGGAGGGCAAAAAGTAGGTAAAGTTATTTTATGTGACAGATGAAAATCCGAAACAATTTTTGGTAAAAAAGAAGGTTTAACCATTGTCCTTATAAAAGATGGTGTGAGGAGGACCACTCGAAAGTGCCTGCAACTCACTTATCCTGCGGGCTGATGTCAATGCTACAAGAAGTATTGTTTTCAAAGTAAGGAGCCTTAGTGGACAAGAATGTAAAGGCTCAAATGGAATACATGTGAGAAATTTTAGAACCAAGTTCGGATCCAGATCCCACACTGGAACCTGGAAAGGTATTGGTGTAAACACATTATTTAAACCTTTTAAGAATTGAATTATTAAGGGTATCTTGAAGTAAGATTCTTCTGCTCAAGAGCGCTGCTAAGTATCCCTTTATCGTCCCAACCTGGAGCCCCAGATTAGCTAAATGTAATAGAAAAGATAAAATTGTGGGGATATTACATTGAAATGGATCCACATTCTTTTCTCTGCACCAGTTACTGAACTTGTTCCAACAACACTGATACAGAGACTTGGTTGCTGGCCTTCTGGCCGAAAGCAAAATTTCCATCACGTCATCCGGAAGATCCCAATCCTTGTATCTCAGCCTTTCGGAAGCCATGCGTGAAGGTTGAGTGTGTTGACCTCCGGATGGAGAACATGACCTTCCTGTCGCGAGAGAAGCTGCTCTCTTTTTGGAAGACATATTGGAGGGCAAATGGACATGTCCAGAAGGTCCGGGTACCACGTTCTCCTGGCCCAATCCGGGGCAATTAGGATCATGGTTTTTTCCGAACTTTCTCAACCTCCCGATTACTTGAGGGATCACAGGGATTAGAGGGAACGCATACAGAAGTGGAAAATCCCATTGCACCACAAACGCATCCCCTAGATCTCCTCTCGGGGGAAATTCCCTTGAGCAGTACAGTTCGCACTTCTGGTTGTGTCATGATCTCTGCTTCCAAAAGGTCAGGGTTTTCCCAACTTCCTTGGAAGCAGATCCATAACCCAGGTTCCGAGTGCCAACCAGTCCCAATTGGGACCTTTTGGACCCAGTCCTGGCGCCAGTGGCACCAGGCTCATAAATATGCCCAGTCCCAGCGCTGGAAGCGCCGGGCTCATAATGCTTGGGTGGACTTACCTGCAGCAGACCATGCTGCTTACTTGCCTGCCAGTTGAGCCTCTGATCCTCTTCTGTTTGGAACTACTTTTCCTGTTGGGTGGGGCTGGAGCCACTCCCTAGATTCAGACCACTGGAACTCTTCTGGAAGGAAGGAACTCTTTTTTTTACCAGGAACTCTTTTCTTACTTAGGCGTGGCTGTGGAAGGAGACACCTAAGCACTACAGGAGGCTATTTAAACCACACCCGGTGGATGAATCTTGCTTTGCGTTATTCTGCACCCTCTGCAGCAGAACGCTCATCGTGTCTTCTGCATCCGGTCCTGGGCCTAAGGAAAAAGGCTTACCATCCTGAATCCAGTCTTCAGCAACACCTATAAAGACAAGAAAGAACAGGTTAGCATTCCGGCATCTGAAAGGCAAAGGCTTACCTACTCTTCGCACGCTCCGGAGGCCGTCGGCACTGCATTCCGGCATCTGAAAGACAAAACAAGGTGCGTTTAAAGACATTGGGGAACTTTAATACTCACGTGCCATTACTCCTTTCCACATCTAACCCAGTGGGTATCCCGGCACCCTGCAGCCGCTCCGAACTTGTACCTACAAAATAAAAAGACAGTTAGAGCGCTTTGTGAAGCTGGCAACAAGCGCTTACTTACGTGCTTCCAGGCGCTTCTATTCATCACACGGGCTCCATCTTCAACTCACTTCAGCCCGTCATCCGCCATCGCCGGAACCCTGCAAAACAAGAGACATCATTATTAAAGACTTTAAAGACATTTGAGTTACTCGAAACTTACCGTTCGTGCAGTAAACGACGGACAGCAGTCCTCTGAAGTCAAGAGGCCTGCGCTACCTATCCAGTGAAGAAACTGGTTACAGCACCCTGCCCCAAGGCAGATGGAGAGCTCGGCATTCACTTACCTAAGGTGAGAGCGTTAACCTGTGGGGGTCTACAGGAGAGGAGAAGAGGAAAGAGATAGGGACACCCCAATAACCCCAGTTCATTAACCCCGTATTTTCTATCTGCAGACATCTTACTCTGCACGTCAGGCATACAGGGCACAGAGGTCCAGCCCAAAGAGCCAACCGGGTGCTGCACATCACCTTTGAAGATACAGTAGTCGCCCAGTCAAGACCGGCGCCTCTGCGAGAATCAGGTGAGCGTTACAGGTTGGCCCTGGTCGCGAACAGATCCACTTGAGGGGTTCCTCAAAGGGCGAAGATCTCCTGGAGGACTTCCTGAGCTAGTTCCCACTGGTGGGAGACTGTGCCGTGCCTGCTCAGAGCGTCCGCTGTCGCCGTGAACTGCCGATAGAGAGATTCCTTCTTGAAATGCCCAAAACCAGAGCTGCATTGCCTCTCTGCACAGTGGCAGTGATCCTACGCCTCCTCTTTTGTTGAGGTAGTGCATGGCCACTGTGTTGTCCGTCATTATCAGGACATTCTTCCCTTGTACAGATGGCAGAAAAGCGTTCAGCGCTAGTCTGATTGCTCTCAGCTCTAACAGGTTGATATGTAGTCTGGACTCCGATGGAGACCAACGACCGCTGATGGTCAAGTCGTTGGTATGGGCTCCCCACCCCGTGAGTGAGGAGTCTGTGACTACTGTTATATCCTGCCATGGTTGCCAAAACAGTTCTCCCTTCAAGATGTCTTTCTGGCAGGCCCACCACTGAAGGTCTCGAGCCACCTGGTCCGGAACCTGAAGGAGGTCTGTCATTCTCCCTGAGAATTGCGACCACCGAGTTCTCAGTGCCCACTGAAGAGATCTCATTCTCAGGCAAGCCTCTGTCACAAGGAAGATGCAGGATGCCATGAGGCCTAGCAACCTCAAAAAGTCGAAGGCTGTGTCATGATCTCTGCTTCCAAAAGATCAGGACTTGCCCGACTGCCTTGGAAGCAGACCCATAACCCCGGTTCCGAGTGCCAGCCAGTCCCAAATGGGACCTTTTGGACCCTGTCCTGGCGCCAGTGGCACCAGGCTCATAAAGATGCCCAGTCCCAGCGCTGGAAGCGCCGGGCTCATAATGCTTGGGTGGACTTACCTGCAGCAGACCATGCTGCTTACTTACCTGCCAGTTGAACCCCTGATCCTCTTCTGTTTGGGACTACTTTTCCTGTTGGGTGGGCAAGGAGCCACTCCCTAGGTTCAGAACACTGGAACTCTTCTGGAAAGCAGGAACTCTTTTCTTACCTAGGCCTGGCTGTGGAAGGAGACACCTAAGCACTACAGGAGGATATTTAAACCACACCCGATGGATGAATCTTGCTTTGCGTTATTCTGCATTCTCTGCAGCAGAACGCTCATCGTGTCTTCTGCTTCTGATCCTGGGCCTAAGGGAACAAAGGCTTACCATCCTGGAATCCAGTCTTCAGCAGCACCTGTAAAGACAAAGAAAGAACAGGTTAGCACTACGGTCTTCAGTGGCAGCGCATCTCTTACCTGGTCCATCGGCTGTCACCAACGCCTCGCGCTGCATTCCGGCATCTGAAAGACAAAGGCTTACCTACTCTTCGCATGCTCCGGAGGTCTTCGCACTGCATTCCGGCATCTGAAAGACAAAAGCTTACCAGCTCTTCGCACGCTCCGGAGGCCTTCGGCGCTGCATCCCGCATCTGAAAGACAAAAGAAGGTGCGTTTAAAGACATTGGGCAACTTTATTACTCACGTGCCATTACTCCTTCCCACGCCGAATCCAGTGGGTATTCCAGCACCCTTCAGATTCTCTAAAGCTCCGAACTTGTACCTGCAAGATAAAAGGGACAGTTAGTGAGCATCGTGAAGCAGGCTACAAGCGCTTACTTACGTGCTTCCAGGCGCTTCTATTCCTCACGCGGGTTCGATCCTCAACTCTCATCAGCCCGCCATCTGCCATCGCCGGAACCCTGCAAAACAAGAGATATCATTACAAGAGACTTTTAAGACATTTGAAGTGCCCAGAACTTACCGTTCGTGCAGTTAACGACGGACAGCAGTCCTCTGAGGTCAAGAGGCCTGCACCCTTATCCAGTGAAGAAACTGGTTACGGCACCCTGGCCCGAGGCAGATGGAGAGCTCGGCGTTCACTTACCTAAGGTGAGGGTGTTAACCTTTGGGGTTCTACAGGAGAAGAGAAAGGGAAGAGGAGAGAGGCACCCAATAACCCCAGTTCATTAATCCCATATTTTCTATCTGCAGACATCTTACTCTTCGAGTCAGACATACAGTGCACAGAGGTCCAGCCCAAAGAGCCAACCGTGTGTTACACATCACCTTTGAAGATACGGCATTCACCCAGTCAAGACCGGCGCCTCTGCGGGAATCAGGTGAGCGTTACAGGCTGGGAGACGTTGGGCATTTTGAAACTTGGTGACCATCTGCAGAATATCTTGGGCCCTCACCTCTGGTGGCAAGGCTTTTCCCAGAGAAGTGTCCAGAACCGCTCCAATGAACTGGAGTCTCTGTGATGGTATAATCTGTGACTTCTTTAAATTGAGGGAGAAGCCCAGTTTGTGAAGGAAGTGGCAGACATAATCTAGCTGGATCTGAGCTTGTTCCCGAGATACAGCTCTGATCAGCCAATCGTTCAGGTAGGGGTAGACGTGAATCCCTTCCCTCCTTCGACTTGGAGCCACTAACGACATTAGCTTGGTGAAGACCCTCGGGGCGGAGGTCAGCCCAAATGGCAGAACTCGAAATTGATAATGAGAGCCGCCAATTGCGAACCTCAGGTATTTTCTGTGTTTGAGATGGATTGGCACATGGAATTAAGCATCCTGGAGGCCCAGAGAACCCAGCCAGTCCTGGAGCTGGAGGGCCTGAAGGATCTGAGAGAGAGTTACCATCTTGAACTTGTCCTTCCTGAGGAACTTGTTCAATTCTTGTAAATCCAAGATAGTTGTCAGTCCTCCGTCTTTCTTCGGGATGAGAAAGTAGGTGGGGGGGCGTGGGGAGTACCAGCCCTTGTTCCTCTCCGCTATAGGTACCGGTTCTATGGCACCTTTCTCTAGCAGGTCTACAATTTCCTGCAAGAGGAGCGGATCTGGAACTTTCCGAGAGCTGTTCCCCGGTGGATTACTCTGAGGGATGCGTAGAAAAGGCAGGCAGTAACCTTGAGCAACTGTCTCCATTGCCCAAGCATCTGACGTAATAGCCTGCCATTCCGTCAGATGTTGAGTTAACCTGCCCCCTACTGGAGGAGAGTCCTCAGAGCGGTTTGGAGGCGGCTGATGCAGATGCTGAGGGTAAAGAGGCACCTGCTGCTGCTGCGGGATTTGTATTTTTACCCCGTCCACCTCAGGTGAATTTTTTCTGACCCCTTTGAACCGGCTGTCCTCTGCCTCTTCCGAATGCGGAATCGAAGCGAAAGGACTTACCTCTCCAAGAGGTTCCTGAGGGGCGATATGGTGTCTGACGGATTGCAACTCCTAGGGATTTTGCTGCTGCCTTTGATGTTGTAATTTTTCTAAACTGTCATCCGCCTTCTTACCAAACAAAGAAGAGCCGTCAAAGGGCATATTCAAGAGTCTGCTTTGCACATCTGGAGCAAAACCAGACTTTCGCAACCAAGCAAATCTCTGGGTTGTTGTACTTGCCGCCATGGCCCTACTGATGCGGTCAGCAGAATCGATGCCAGTTTGAAGGGATTTGCACATAGCGTCTTTACCATCCTTGATGATGTTTAGGAACGCTTCCCTTTCTTCTCCCTCCGGAAGGCACTCAGACGCTGATGAAGCACACTCCCAAAGTGTGTGACTGAACCTTGCAAGCGTACAAGTAGCATTGGTGGATTACAACGCCATGCTACATGCAGAAAAGACTTTTTTGGCCATAGAGTCATATCTCATCATCCCTGTCCTGTGGAACAGTAGGGTAAGTCTATTTACTACCCGATGAAGTAGCTGCCTGAACAACCACTCTCCGTAGTTGGGTGTTTGGATAAATATTCAGGGTCAGCAGAAGACACCCTATATTTAGCTGATAGTTTTTTGTTAACCGCCGGGATTACCTCAGGTGTTTCCCAGTTTGCCAACATTCTCCTTTGTAATGCCTCGAAGACGCGATCCTGCCTTTATTCGAGGGTTCGTGACGCTCTCGAGTGGCTTCTTTCGCCGGGTGCTGCGACTCACAGCGTTTTGATTTTTCGGGTCTTTCACCCGATCCTCCTGTGGACCTTTGCCCAAGATGTCTGTGAGGTCGTCTTGCTGAAAAGCAGGTGAGGGTGTGGACCACCCCATAAACTCTATTATCCTTGCCATCAAGGTTCTATAAGGGGTTTCAGCATGTTCCCCTGGGTCTGGTGTGGCAAATTCCACTTCTGGGGAAGTGTCCAACCCACTTGCTTCCTGTAAGGATTCTTGGAGGTCTTTGAACCTACCTTCCTCAGAGGTAAATTCCTCTGGTACTGGAGTTGCAGATCCCTGGAACTCAAAACGGTCTTTCCTGATCTGAATCCTCCCCTTCTTCATAGATAGATGATAAGACTCTGGAGTGATCAGGTCTTGAAAATGTTATAAATCCCATTTCCAGAGCAGAAGGGGCCAATTTCGTCATGATTGGCTGAGAAAACGTTAACGTCGTCGACACGGACGTTAAAGGCTTCGAAGCCAATCGAAAAAGGCGTCGAGAAAGGTGGTAGAGGCCTTGATGAACTCGAGAGTATCGGAATTCTACTCGAGGTTGTCGATGACATTCTCGTGATCGAGGCTCTGGGTATGGCCACTGGCTGTGAGGTGGCCGTGGGTTTGTCCTTTCTCGGTGTCAAAGAGGGCGTCGACTCGACTGACCTGTGCGTCGAAGAACCCTTCGATAACGGCGAAGAATGCGTCGAAGGGATTTTCGACGACGGCGTCAAAGACGCGATCTTGCCTTTACTCGAGGGTTCGTGACGCTCTCGAGTGGCTTCTTTCGTCAGGTGCTGCGACTCGCGGCGTTTTGATTTTTTGGGTCTTTCACCCAGGGTATCGCCCTCAGCAGTCTTCGAGGGGGTCGAGGCCGCTTTCTCGAAGACGCTAAGCATCTTTTTCCTGAATTCCTCCCACTCAGCCTGAGAGCTGTGTTTTGTGGGGCAGGAGACCCTTTTTGGGGAAACGGAAGACGAGGAAGGGGATATTCAACGTCTCTTTTTTGAATGCTTAGATCTCGAAGAGTGATGGGAACTGCTTCGAGACCTAGAACGAGAATGTCTTTTGTGATGGCGAGGAGACGAATGTCTCGACTCCGCCGAGGAAACTTTCGAAGAAGTTTTAACTGCCTTACCTCTCTCGAGCTTCCCCTTACACTCCTTCAAGGCTTTCGCCGTCATGACATGCAGTCCTTGCACTCCGAACAATGATGCTCGATTCCCAGGCACCACAAACAGACCCTGTGAGGATCCGTCAACGACATTTTCTTTCCACAGTCTCGACATTTTTTTAAGCCGGTCCGTGGAGTCGTCGGTTCGGGTAAGGAAGCCATCGAGTACGAGTCGGTATTCATGAGGAATAATGAATTATATTTGACTGAAGAACTGAGCAACGATATTTCGATGCCCCACGAAGCGCGGAAAAACGGAACTGAGCAACGGACGCTGCGCGAGTCTATTTATACGCGTGATGGCGTCGGCGCCGATACAGAGGCCGTCGAGGGACATCGGCTCGAGGGACGTCGACGCGCAGCGCCCTCTACTGAAATTTTTTTACGAGGCCAGCCAGCTGGGAGATCTAGGAAAGATAAGGAATACGTCGGAGGACACAATCCCTTCGAAGAAGACTTTCTCGATCTACTCCTTGATCGATATTTTTTATGATACTGTTTCAAAGACTCGGCCGAGTCTTTCTTTTTTAAAGTGGACTTCGATAAACCCTCCCCCATCACCAGTTTACCTCTACGCTCTTTTAAGGCCTTGTGGGTCAACGACTGGCACGAACCACAGTCTTCAGTACGGTGGTCGGGACCAACGCACCAAAGACAATTGTGTGGATGCGTCACGGACATCTTTCCACATTTTAGGCATTTTCTAAAGCCTGTCTTCGGGTGGGAGGATTCGAAGAGGACGACATAGCTCTTTTTTTCACAAAAGACTGAAGCACCGTTTAACTCGATCCGAAGCAAAGCTAACGGAAAAACGGAACTGAAGCCAATGGGCGCGCTCGAGGCTCTTATACAGTGGATGACGTCGGTGCTCTATGGATGCTGCCGAGGGACATAGACGCCGCGGCCTCAAGGGGAGCGCCCTCTGGTGGAAGAAGATATTTTTTTCCGAAGCAGCAAGCTGAAGGTAAGGATTATCTAACATGAGGAATACGTGGGAGGATACAATCCATTCAAAATATATATAATATATATATATATATAGATTCACTAAAAAAGCTTTGTTAAGGGGACGTTATGGTTAAGTTGCGCTACTAAAAACCTGTGAAATTCCCCAAAAAAACTTTATAAACGTGACATTATGGTTCGAAGTAAAACCGAAAACCGCTGAAATTCGCCAGTTATGGTAGGCTAAGCAACCATAACTGCCCGCACCACTGTGCACTGCTAACACTAACACCCAGAACATCAAAGATGATCACTTCAACCAATGTATCCATGAGTCTCCCAAAATCCAGATAATCTGTTTTCTAGCACACAGAGCCATGGCTGTCTGGTCTCCTTACAGGGAACAGACGTTCTCACTAAATTTCTCCGTACAGAACACACACACTGAACTTTACTGACCAATCCCTACCTTCTCACATTGTCATTTGCATATGTCTCCACCCCAGAAACCCTGTTGGTATTATGCGCCGCCTGCAAACTACCACCATGTTCGCAGACACGTACAGGATCTTAGCGTGACTACTGTACATTTAAATATTATTCCCCTTTTCCCCTTTAAAGTGGGCTCTGAAAAGAGCAGTTTTTTTTGGGGCAGATGCCTTACAGACACCTGTTATTTTGTTTTTTTTTTAAATATTTTTTGGTCTTTCTTTACTCCTACAACCATTACAGAACCTTCTCCAAAGCAAGCCTTACATTCCAAAAGAACATGGCATTTCCCAAAGAAGATAACGCAACAATATATGCTTCAAAATAAGCCACATTACTAGGAACAATGTTCTTGTGGCTGCAGAAAAACATACCAGCTCCTAACATAAAAACATGCATTCCGCGATTGATGTTACACCTCCCAATACTTTGATCGGGACAGAAAACAGAACTGTTGTTCCGTTTTCCTCTAGGGAGTAACCCAGAAAAAATTAATTTCGCAGTTGGAAAGATGTTCATGACTGCTTGTACCAACTGTTCTAAATCTCACGTAGCCCAAATGGCAAGCACTGTAGTGCAAAAGTACCATATGAGGAGTGGTCATTGTATGCATCTCGGTGCAAACTTGGAGAATTGCCGCAACATTGGGATCAGTCTCAGCGCTCCACACCAGCTCCACTTCTCTCACATCGAAATGGTGTGCCACATGCCTATTTTCGGCATAGTGCTGTATACCGTGAATAAAAATATCTCCAAGGACCAAAACCCTGACCCTCTGCACCTATGCCATCTTCAGTATACACACCGTCTTTGGACACAAAAGAGCAATGTGACCATCTGATTGGCCGATGCCTACAGTCCCCTTTCCATGCTGGATTTGCTTTAGAAACCCGTATGCAACACGCCCTACCCGCGGACAAGCGTTGTCTACGTGCAGCACGTAACTTTCAGCCAGTCCTTCTACCCTTTCCACATCACTCACAAATCCATTCCCTCATTACACACAGCTAAGCAGTCACACAAAAATACACCAATCACATTCAACATCCCTCCATCTAACTCCGTCATCAAAATGTCGCACTTCAAATGTACTATTGATCACTCTGAATGCAAGTCGCATATCATTGCACCAGATTTGCATTGCGCAGCTGCGTGTCCAGACCATGATCTCCTGGCTCACTCTCACCATGTTCCCTTTATGCATCATACCGGACAATGTACACTGTACCAGCAATATCTTCATAACCGTCAACAACGGCTTAGCCAATCTAGGTTGCCCAAGGCACTACCCGATCCCCTACCCCACGCCCTTCCTACCCTCCCAGCCGCCTTTTCCACCTAATCACCACTCTCACCGCACCTCCTCCGTAGACAACCGCTCCCCTGCAAATACTACCCCTAACAAAACTCCCAATCACAGTACACTTAGCGCTCCATGTCTCTCGGTGGCACCCGTACGAAAATCTCCAGAACCCCTACGTTCTACCAACCCTGACCTCTCTGCCCGCAACAACAGACTAGGCACTAGGCTGCCCCTTACAATTAGCATCCACCCTGCCAAACTCAAAACCAAAGCCAAAAAGAAATTAAAGACCCCTAATGAGCCCGTCCCACTCCCCCTAAAAGGAGCTTTACTCAATACCAGATCCCTGCCTGCTCACCCCACAGAAATTGCTGACACCATTCTAACATATGATCTTGATTTCCTTGCCCTAACGGAAACATGGCTACACGAGGCCTCAGGACCACACTTGTCGTTAGCCATTCCTGCCAACTACTCCATCCTCAGAGCCGACAGACCCAATGGTAAAGGAGGAGGCGTAGCGTTCATCTCAAAATCGCAGCTAGGCTGTAGATTAGTATCCACCATTTCACTTAAATCCTGCGAGTTACTCACAATCAAGTTACAAACTTCCCCCACAAGTACGATCACACTACACCTTATATACAGACCCCCAGGCCCTCCAGGAACTTTTGAAGAAGACATCACAGTGCTCATCACTGAAAATTCCAAGCCACTAGCACAAACTATCATCCTCGGCGACTTCAATCTGGGGTATGACGACCCCAAGGACGCACCAGCCGCATCCTTAGCAAACGCCCTCACTGAGCACGGTTTCGCCCAACTTAGTATCTCACCGACCCACCAGAAAGGCAGAATTCTCGACTTGGTAGCAACTCTCAACTGCAACACCACCTGCAAGGCCCCCCCATCCACTTACATGTACAGATCACTACCTTATCCCACTCGAAATTCACACCAACCGGGCCACGCCTAAGAAACGCCCCCTGGCTCCAGCCTGCCCAACCAGAAACAAGCGTAACATTACCCCCGAAGCCTTACTACCTCTGGTCCTACCCACCCTTAACGCTCTACCGGACAAGGCTGACCTTATCCTACTAGTTGACACCTTCAACAATTCCATGGCTACCGCCATTGATACCATTGCCCCTTTGAAACTACGCAAAAGCAAACCAATAAACCACCTGAACTCGTGGTACACTCCCGAACTCAAACTACTCAGGAAAAAGAAAGCTAAACTAGAGCTACTATGGAAAACCAACCCATCACCTGAAAACAAATCCAATCTCAAAAACATCTCCACGCTATACAAAAGCGAGATAATTCGTACCAAAACAGATGCCTATAACGTCAGGATTGACCAGGCAGGCTCCTCCACCAAAGAACTATTTAAAATTCTAAAGGAGCTAGAAAACCCCAATCCCCCTCCAGACAACTGCTCAAAAGATAAACCCTGGTGCACCAGCATCCAGAATGCCCTCAACAATAAAATCACAGGGCTCCAGACCAAAATTGAGAACAAACGTCAACAACTCCTCAGCAACAAAACCACCAACCCCAGTTTAAGCCCACCTACACCCAACAAAGCCAACATAGACTTCACCTTTAAGAAAGTGACTAGCCTAGAAGTCCAAAAAATCATTACTTCCCTAAAACCTTCTAATTGCAAAGGGGACAGTTGCCCTGCCCAAATAATAAAAGACGCGGCCAGAGACCTCTCCCCTTATATCACCAAGCTAATCAACCTCTCATTCGATAACAATTCTGTCCCCAACAACCTAAAACAATCCTGGGTACTCCCTCTCCTAAAAAAACAATCCCTAGACCCAGCCATACCAACTAATTATAGACCAATCACCACTGTCCCTTTTCTGCTAAAAATCTTGGACAGAGTCGCCTACATCCAGATTCAGGAGTACCTGGAATCTAACCAACTGCTAGGTATGCGTCAATCTGGCTTCAGACCTCAAGATGGTACTGAAACCGCTCTGGTTGACCTCAAAAGTCAGATTGATGAAATCAAAGACAAAGGCAATGCAGCAATCCTACTTCTTTTAGATCTCTCAGCGCCCTTCGATTTAGTCGACCACGAAATACTATGCAACCACCTATCTATCGCAGCCCACTTCTCCTCCTCTGCCTCTGCATGGATACAATCCTTCTTAGCAAATAGAACCATGCGAGTTTTCTCCACCACAGCTGCTGCTGACCCGATCCCCATCACCTGCGGAGTCCCACAAGGCTCCTGTGTCTCCCCTACCCTGTATAATATATTTAAGAAGCCTCGATTTGACATGTTGGACCGTCTGGGTGTCACCTACACCAACTATGCAGATGACACCAAGATTCTCCTCACCATCACAGGCAACTACAATGCGGACGTCATCTGGATCAACAAAATCTTCTCCATCATTCAGGCATGGATGGCCACCCACGGCCTCTGCCTGAATGATGAGAAGACGGCGCTTCTATTGGTCGGCTCTCCCAATAACCTGTCCAAACTCAGTCCCAGCTATAAGAACATTATCATAGACGGTAACACCATCCCTATTGCTAAAAGTGTGAAAACCTTAGTGTCATGATCTCTGCTTCCAAAAGGTCAGGGTTTTCCCAACTCCCTTGGAAGCAGATCCATAACCCAGGTTCCGAGTGCCAACCAGTCCCAATTGGGACCTTTTGGACCCAGTCCTGGCGCCAGTGGCACCAGGCTCATAAATATGCCCAGTCCCAGCGCTGGAAGCGCCGGGCTCATAATGCTTGGGTGGACTTACCTGCAGCAGACCATGCTGCTTACTTGCCTGCCAGTTGAGCCTCTGATCCTCTTCTGTTTGGAACTACTTTTCCTGTTGGGTGGGGCAGGAGCCACTCCCTAGATTCAGAACACTGGAACTCTTCTGGAAAGCAGGAACTCTTTTCTTACCTAGGCGTGGCCGTGGAAGGAGACACCTAAGCACTACAGGAGGCTATTTAAACCACACCCGATGGATGAATCTTGCTTTGCGTTATTCTGCTTCATCAGAAGCAGAACGCTCATCGTGTCTTCTGCATCTGATCCTGGGCCTAAGGAAAAAGGCTTACCATCCTGAATCCAGTCTTCAGCAACACCTATGAAGACAAGAAAGAACAGGTTAGCATTACGGTCTTCAGTGACAGCTCTTCACTTACCTGGTCCATCGGCTGTCACCAACGCCTCGCGCTGCATTCCGGCATCTGAAAGACAAAGGCTTACCTACTCTTCGTGCGCTCCGGAGGCCTTCGGCGCTGCATCCCGCATCTGAAAGACAAAACAAGGTGCGTTTAAGGTCATTGGGGAACTTTAATACTCACGTGCCATTACTCCTTTCCACATCTAACCCAGTGAGTATTCTGGCACCCTGCAGCCGCTCCGAACTTGTACCTGCAAAATAAAAAGACAGTTCGAGCGCATCGTGAAGCAGGCAACAAGCGCTTACTTACGTGCTTCCAGGCGCTTCTATTCATCACACGGGCTCCATCTTCAACTCACTTCAGCCCGTCATCCGCCATCGCCGGAACCCTGCAAAACAAGAGACATCATTACTAAAGACTTTAAAGACATTAGAATTACTCGAAACTTACCGTTCGTGCAGTAAACGACAGACAGCAGTCCTCTGAAGTCAAGAGGCCTGCTCCCCTTATCCAGTGAAGAAACTGGTTACAGCACCCTGCCTCGAGGCAGATGGAGAGCACGGCGTTCACTTACCTAAGGTGAGAGCGTTAACCTTTGGGGTTCTACAGGAGAAGAGAAAGGGAAGAAGAGAGAGACATTCAATAACCCAGTTCATTAATCCCATATTTTCTATCTGCAGACATCTTACCCTTCGAGTCAGACATACAGTGCACAGAGGTCCAGCCCAAAGAGCCAGCCGTGTGTTACACATCACCTTTGAGGATACGGTATACGCGCAGTCAAGACCGGCGCCTCTACGGGAATCAGGTGAGCGTTACACTTAGGCTTCCACCTTGATGCCAACACCAACCTTGTCAAACAAATTAACTCAACCGCCTCGGCCACTGCCTATACGGGTAAGCTAATCAGGGCTAGCAGACCCTTCCTATCCCCCGACAGCTGCCTCATTCTGGCCAGAGCACTGATCCAATCCAAACTAGACTATTGCAACAGCTTGTACCTAGGAGCCAACCAAGCCGTAACTAACAAACTCCAGGTTCTCCAAAACAATGCTCTACGCGCAGCACTCAACATCCCAAGGCGTGAGCACATCTCCACAACCAGGAAAGCGTGCAAATGGCTCTCCATACAGCAAAAAATTGACCTCAAAACTATCTGCCTCACTTACAAGGCATTAAACAATCTAGCCCCACCGTACCTCTCCAACAAATTCACCTTAAAACCTACATCTAGAACCACTAGATCGTCCAACTCCTTATGCCTGCTAGTGCCCAGATTTGCCTTAAAAAGAGCAGGAGGCACTAGCTTCACTGTGCTAGCCTCCCAACTCTGGAACACCATACCACTCATAATTAAAACCACTGAATCCTTCCCGATCTTTAGGAAGCTTGTTATTGGCTGGTTACTGAACAATGAGTAGCATTTACCCCCACCTCTAATAAGCTAACAGCCACAACCATACTTGTATTATATGTAAATTTTTGGATGTAAACCCTTGCTTTGTAAATTATTGTACTTTGTAAATGTAATGTATATGTTATGCCTGTAACCGCCTTCTTAAGCGCCCTTCTACCCACGGGTCCGGAGCGCTCTACAAACAAACAAACAAAGCCTTCTTTTTTTCAAGAGACCCCAAAGAATGCCTACCAAAAAGCAAGTCCGTAGAAAGGAACGCAGAAGTAGAGCAAATAAAAATAAAAGTGTCCAACCCAAGAATCCATCTGTAGCAGAGTTTGTAGAGAATGTTGGAACAGAAACAGCTAATACAATCGTTTAGCAAAACAAAGGAATCTTCAACTACCGAAACTTTAGCTCCTCCAACAAAATGTGGCACGAAACACAACTCTTCTAAAAAATAATCGGCTACCAGTACTGCTAACAATGCTCCTATTAATCCTGATATAGTAACAAGAACCTATAGTAAAAAAAGTATTTTAGCAAAAATGTTTCGCCAAAGAGTCCTTCAGAATCTACTAAGAAGAGGACCGAAATCCTCCTCAACCCTTAAAACCTACCGTAGAAAATTAATCCTACAATCTCTCGTGGATAGTGCAAACCTTCTCAAAAGGAAGTTGTTTACAATAGTGTTAAATAGGCTGAAACTACTAACAAAACTAAGTACCAAACTACAAAAGAAACTTATCAATAAACGGAATGTGAACAAAAATAACCTTACATATTTGTGGAGGTGAATGGAGTCGCACAACAACCACAGAACCATATTTTAATGAAGAAGCATACATACAAAATCAAACAAACACAACTGCCATCCATAACAGTGGACGAGGGTATGAAAAAAATCAATAATAGCATCATAGAACAAGAATCACTGCTTAGAAACGTATCCCCTGAAAATTCAGAATTACCTCTCGATTCAACTGAACCAGACCGTCCAGTATACAAATTGCCGTGCACGTCAATGTGTGCCATTCCTAACAAATCTTTCAAATCTTTAGGTCAGTTCCTCAATCAGTATGTGAAAGTTAAAGCCAAAAAACAATGAAAGTGCTGCAAAAGATGGATATCTGTCCAGTGCGCAAATACACAGGACTACAAGGAGATTCATTAGCCTGCATTTCTGGACCTATTTGCAAAAGCACCTTCCATGATATCAAAAGGATATCAATACATCATTCAAATGTAAGAAATCTAGTGTATAAAATATACTATGCTAAAAGTCCAGCTTCAGAATTAGCCAATTTAAATAACACTCTTCAGCATGGTACACCCAAATACCTACAAGAAGATATTGACTGTAGCAAGAGAAAATATTTTGGAAGTGAAAGGCACTTACAAAATGCAATAGTTTTAGAACAGACTACCAACAATTCTGCACATAGCAATCTTCTATTGCACACATACAAAAAAGAAATACTAAAATTTAAAAGTGCATCGGCTGAAATACCAAACCATGTGTGTGTGTGTTGCCGCAGAACGTTTTACAAAAGGAACACAAAAAATATAGACACAGCATACAAAATAGAAGACAATGAAGATTCCAAATGGTTTGAATTAGCTCTCTCCCTTTTAGCCGAAAACAAATATCAAATAAGTGAACCCGTAATATGTTGCAGTTACTGCACTACAAAACTAGACAACAACCAAACTCCTTCACGTGCTATCAAATAATTTAGAATTGTTCCCTCTACCAAAAATCCTGCAACAACTCAATTTGTATGAGAGCATCATAATTCAAACAGTACACCCATTACAAGCAATAATACGTCTTCAACCAAAAACAGCAAGATTACCTCCCTCTGAATTGGTGAAAGGCATTCGTGGCAAAGTAGTTTATTTACCATTAGATCTGACAGAAAATGTGCACACTCTAGGAGTGCAACGTCCAATAGAGCATTCTTTAATAGTCTTAGTAAATGGTGTACCAACAAAAGACAAAATAATTTGGCAACAACTCGTGGACTTACATAAAGTTAGACAAGCCTTGCAATATCTGAAAGACAATAATGAATACTACAAAGAAATAAATATTGAAGAAACCTTAAGGGAAATAACTGAAATAATTCAAGAGTCATCAGAAACTGGTCAATTTGAACTTCTGGATCCTGCTGCAGTATCCACTCTTTTGGACCATTATACAATTCATCCATTGCACTCTAATGAGAGCATAGATGATGCAATAGTAACTTACCAAATGCGACAAATGAGCATATGGGAAAAAAGTATAGAAATACATGCTTTTCCACTGCTATTTCGTAGTGGCAAAGGTGGAAGATACGATGATAGACCCACTCAGATTACAGCATCTGAATACCGCTCATTACGAATGTATTTGCAATATCCCAGGTTTAGACAAAATGTGGAATACATATTCCACCTACTCTTTGAAAGTGAACTAGCAACCCTATGGTACGGAGTTGCACACATTTTGAAATCTGGAACCCACTTCCAAAATATGTCAGCTACGCAATTAATACAAAAAGTACAAGAAAATGATGAGGTTTTACAATCAAGTATAACAAATTTGTTTGCAAACATGCGTGGTACAAAAGAATACTGGTCCCGACAGCACGGAGACGTACGTTGTATGATCAGAAACCTTGGACCACTGACTCGGTTTGTTACACTAAGTTGTGCAGAATATGCATGGGAAGATTTACATCCGTTCCTACGCATATCAAACCGCAACAAAAACAGATATATTAACAACTGGAGAACATTGCTCTCTAGATTCAGTTAATGTGTCAAGATATTTCCATCATCGTTATGTTACACTTTATTTGCAATAAAACTGTTCCTCCCCTCGGAGAAGTACAACACTTCTTTTGGAGAAAAGAATACCAAGCGAGAGGAGCACCCCATATTCACATGCTTTTATGGATCAAAGGTGAACCTAAATTTGGTCATGACACTGATGCCACTGTTTTGCAGTTCATTCAAAAATATGTCCCTTGTGAAATCCCTTCACAATGGACACAGTGAGCTGCATGGCCAGATTTTACGATTTCAAAGACACAAATGTGGCAAGTATTGTCATTGCAAATACAAAAACAAAGGGAAATACTACACCAAATGCCGGTTTGGTTTCCCTAGACCAGTTACAGAAACAGGTTAAGTGAACAACTTCATTTCTTCAGTTCGACATAGTGTTAAAGGTAAATCACCTAAGAACACGTATTTGATAAAAAGAACAGAAGAATCAAAATATATCAATGATTACAATGCAATCATTGCCCTCTTATGGAACGCAAACATAGATGTGCAGTACATTGCAGACAACTCCACTGCTGTTGCACATCATGTTACAGTCTACTTAACAAAAGCAGAAAAAACAGGGCTTCAAGACCTCTGGGATGACCTATCATCAGACAAAACACTATCTCAAAAATTGTACAGCCTAGGCATAAAAATGCTCTCTCAGAATTTGGCACCTATGAAGCGGCAGAGCGTTTAACCGGTACTGGTCTGTACGTAAAATCAGACAACACAGTATGGCTAAGTCTTGGTGTACTATCTCAAGAAACACAAGCAATATTGAAAAACGGGCACATTCATGCACTTTATGGCGATAAAGCACGTGCTACTGATGTTATGGAACAATTAGTGCACAAAATTGTCAATTGTATGGCCTTAATGCCAACTCTTGTAAGCTGTTTCAAATTCAATGAAACAATGTTAAATAAAGAAATGCAACCAATAATGGAAATTTGCGCCACAGACATACTATACGTACATTGTATGACACTACCCATGTGTGAGCAAGCCACAACAAGACTAAATAGCTTAGAAAATTCAATCTCCAACCCAGCTGAGTTGGAAAAAATATTAAAATTATCCTTAAATTGTAGAGTAATGCTTAAATGTTACCTTGACATGGAGCAAGGGCTAGTTAATGGGGCACTGGGTACAGTTGTTGGCTTTCAATCATACCCACGTGACAACAACATTCAGTTTGTCAATATTCGCTTTGACAAACTTTCAGAAGTAAAAAGAATAGGGCGCTCAACTGCTCGCTTCCTTCTGTTCAAAGACATGTATGTACGTAGAGAACCATTTTCTCTAACTCTTGCACATGCAGTCACCATTCATAAATCCCAAGGTCTTACCCTAGACAAAGCATTGATAAATATAGGAAAAATAGTCTTGAAAGAAGGCATGAGCTATGTAGCACTATCACGCTTACGTACACTTGACGGTCTATTTCTAATCAACTTTGATGCAAGTAAAGTGAACGCTGATATTCCTTGCATTTGAGAATACAATAGACTACGTTCACTGAACACCCCCCATCTGAAACAATATCCTGTTCCAGAAAAAGTAAAACCTGGTAAAAGAAAACTAATTCAAACAGAAATGCAACAGCAACTCCTTCAAAGAAAACAAAAGGTGGTACAGGTTCATCAATTACCACAAGCAAAGCAGAACCTATTAGGGAAAGTAAACCAGGTACTTCTTCAAAGAAGGAAGAGAAACTCAGAAAAAAGCACTCAGATACAGAACTAGCTGGTCAATTCAAATTTTCAAATGAAACTAGTTTAAGTTGCTATACAAATGTAGCAATGAATATTCCATTTCAATTGCCACCAATAGTTAACAAAATTTACTTACACAGTACAGACCAATTGTGTTTGCAAATGTTAGTCCTTCATAGAAACGCAACAAACAATCCTGACGACATTTCCAGTGTTTACGGAATAAGACAAGAATTGGACTACTGTGCTGGAATGGTGAGATTCACTATAAACTCTCACAAGAAGATCCACAAGAATTTCTAATGTACTTACTACAAGTACTGGAAAACAAAAGCATACCTATAAATGAAATCTTCCAGATTTCATACATGTGGAAACACACATTGCTCTGTAGCAATGTGATGCAGGAACAAATCCCAAACGAGCGATGTGTATGTATCCATACCTAATTGTGAATGTGATACAGGAACAAATCCCAAATGAGCGATGTGTATGTATCCATACCTAATTGTGAATCCATTCCATTTCAGCAACTTGTACAGAATGCAAACCATGGCAGATTATGTACTATGTGCAATTCAGACAATCGCTCCACCTTACTGATACAAACACATAGTAAGTACATAATACTTATGCTGCTACGTTATAATGAGATGGTACCAAAAAAAACTGCAAGCTGACTGGATTCACACACGGTCAAGTGTCACTTGGAAAGAAAACCTTTACAACAGTAGGTATAATCTACCATGCAGGAGCTACAACCAATGCAGGTCACTACACTGCATACATTAAAAAGAAATGTGGATGGGTGGAATGTAATGATAGCACCATTACTCTAAAGCAGAGCTTGACAGCTATTCTTACAACTGCGTATTTAATCTTCTTAAAGCCAAAATTTAATAACTAATGTGTACTTCACCATTACCAAAAAATGAAGTGAAAGACTACAAACAGTTACAATACGCCAACAGGTATCTAACTGCACAAGAGTGTATAACAACGACACAGATAAATGAATACCACAGAACCGTAACAATCGCACAGTTAGAATACGCCAACAGGTATCTAACTTGTTAAAAATCGGCAACAAGACAACAAACATAACATTAATCAGAAAGAACAAGGAAACGCTCAAAGAAAGCAAAGAAAAAGTTTGTAGCATAGCAAATAAAGTTTTTTTCTTAATCCGACAAGGACTTTTGTCCCCCAGACCCAAGGATTAGAAAAACAAACACAGACACTGAGCACAATGCACAGTACACTGGTTTGTAAACTAAATATGAAGGTAAAAAAAAAGCTAAACTGGCCATTATGCAATGTAATAGGTCTTCATAAAATTCAAACACTAACATGCTTTTTTCTTTTTATCACAGAAATTAAAAAATGCTAGTTCCACCAAGTACTACAGTCATGTAAGACATGTATGGATTCTGAACAAATTAAACAGTAAGTAGAATTACAGTCATTTCATACATATGCAAATCTCCATGGCTAATCTATGGCAGTAATGTGGTGCAGTGGCTGTAGGCTTGGCCTAGCATCTTTGATGTATAACCTATCACCTACACCCTACGGCCAAGCAAGCAAGACTATAGGTCCTACCCACAACCATTGCTCCATATCAAAACCATGGTGCTTCTATTTTGACTACTTCTAAGTTTAGTTTTGGGTGCATGGTCTGCAGCCATGCAGCCAAGACACTAGACCATGCACACAACCACCGCGCCACACCACGCCCATGTTCACTTATAACCTCACTGCTAATGACTTCAGTCTTGGGTGCATGGCCTTTGGCCTTTGGCCATGCACCCAAGACTCTGGGTCCTGGCCAGAAACACCAAAGCATATCGTAACCCATGTGGCTTCTAATTTCACTATGTATAAAGTTGGTTGTGTGTGGATGAGCTTCGGCCATGCTCCCAAAACGCTACGCCCTCCCCACAACCACCTGAATGAGGTTTCATAGTTTGAGTGTACCTATACCTGTGATATGCGGCAGTAGTTGTGGCCACAGGCTACAGACTTGGGTGTAAGGCCATAGATTTTTCAATGTATGGGTATGCAGTATATAAAATCCATAGTGGGTTACAACTGTAGTGCTTATACGTTTGTTCTTGGCCATGCAGCCAAGACTGTACACACTCCCCACAACCATCTGATTGATAACGAATACTACAGGAGTACCCATTGCTGAGACATGCTGCGGTGGTTGTGGCCAAGGCCTAGAGTCTTGGAAGTATGGCCTACAGCCATGCACCCAAGACTCTAGGTCCTGGCCACAACCACTACAGCATTTGAAACCATGGTTGCTTATAAATCAGTAGCACACCCATACAACGAAAGATTGTAACTGTAGCATGTACTCAATTTGTAGCCAAGACTCTAGGCCCTGCCCACACCTACCAGATACATAGTCGATTGTATAGGTGTGATGTATGAATGTGATATGCTGCAGTGGTTGTGGGCAGTGTGTACAACCACCTGATTGATGTGCGGTAGTACGGATGTATCGATAGGTTTGGTATGCTTCAGTGGTTCTGGCCAGAGGCTAGACTCCTAGCTGTATGTCCATAGATATTACAGTATGGGTGTGCAGTGGCTTATACCTCCAGTGCTTATCCCCACAACCATCTAATCGATAATCAATACTACAGGTGTATCCATTGGTGTGACATGCTGCAGTGGTTGTGGCCAGGGCCTACAGTCTTGAAAGTATGGCCTTCGGCCTACGGCCATGCATTCAAGACTCTAGGCCCTGGCCACAACCACCGTAGCATGTCATACCCATGTCGGTGTACTAATCAATAGCACACCCATAGGAACAAATAATGTAATAACGACATGTACTCCATTTCAATGTTCGCTAACACCACGCGTGTCCATAGAACAGATTCAAGGTGCCTGTGCACAGCACGGAATGAAATACTACCCTTATTAAACCCCTCATTTTCTGTACGCACAAACATTCCGAACAAGGCGGGCATAGAGAATACATTATTAACACCTACTGAGTGATGTGCGGTAGTACGGGTGTATCGATAGGTTTGGTATGCGCTTCAGTGGTTCTAGCCAGAGGCTAGACTCCTAGCTGTATGTCCATAGATATTACAATGTATGGGTGTGCAGTGGCTTATACCTCCAGTGCTTATCCCCACAACCATCTAATCGATAATCAATACTACAGGTGTGACATGCTGCAGTGGTTGTGGCCAGGGCCTACATTTGATATAAAAGTGTATGGTTTTTTATGACACTATGTTTTATATATAAAAAAAAAACTAATACATTGATATTTTTGATACGTTAAATGGGTATGTGACGATTTAATGATTAATAACATACAAGTGGCAGACACAAATGGAATAAGGGGAAACAAGTGACCCGGTGAATACATTATATTGTACCAAATTGTAGAGGGCTGTTCACACGTGGTCTAGAGAAATATCTCCTCTAGTCTCTCGGGTGTTTGTAAGGGGTCACTATATTCGTCTTCACTTAGGGACTCATCCTAAAGGACTTGTGTGTACATGGAGCAAATCTTCCCCATTTAGGGGAACTTGGAACTGGGGTGGACCTTAAGCCCATATAAGAAGTTTATATCCATTTTGACTGACCCCAAATTGGTTGGAGTCAACACATTCACATTTCACTAGTTTCATCCCACAAGTTCTCACTCTGGTCGCGATTAAGGGTTGAAGCCAGACACCATTCCCAAACAATAGTTATACATGGCACTGGCTCTACAGCACCGACAGAGAGGGTTGCAGAGCCAGGTTCATAACATTCTGTCTTTAGGAATAATACACGGCTATAGGTCTCTGCGTTGGAGTTTAAATGCCAATCACAGATTGGCTCACCAACGGGGGAAGATGGACCTCTACTAAAGCAGCAGAGGCCAATAGCTGGCTAAACAAGACGACTTGCAAAGCAAAGAAATGTTCCATGTGTACCCTTACCCCGTGGCAAAAGTCCATCAGAGGGTACACACAGGGCATTTTCATATCAAATAAATCCTTGGATTAGGACTTGTCAAGGAAAAAGAAAACTGCTAAGCCAGTCATTACGGGAAAACTGACAGTGGCAGACAGAATATCAATTCACAGAGAGAGGGGGTGGGGAATGTGTACCTTGCAGGGTTCAAAATTGAGGGGAGCTGGTATGATATGATATGATATGGTATTTGTAACGCGCCTATACACAAGTGTTTCAAGGCGCGACGAGGCAGGGAGGGAGGGAAACAAGGGGAAGACAGACAAACGATCCTACTAGGCCAGGTGTCATTCAGATCGTGCAAGTGCAGAGGTAAGGGGAAAAGGAGAAAGTGCAGGGGGAGGAGGGGGGGGGGAAAGTGCAGTACAAGGTAAGTAGCGTAATAAAATAATAAATAATAAATAAAAGGGCCAGCTGGTGGCAAGTGCGAGGTAAGTGCAGAGCAAGTGCTGGGAAGGGGGCTGTAGGGATGCAGTGACAGTCCCACAGTGCAGGAGGAGCCAGGGAGGCAGTGCAAGTGGAGAGTGGCTGGGCCCTGGACCGAGGTCACAGAGTGGCCCAGATGCAGGTTTAGTGCAGACTTCAGTGGGGAGTTTAGCAGGTTTAGCAAGGGAGAGGGAGAGAGAAGGCAGAAGCGAAGAGGAAGGTTTTGAGGTGCTTCCGGAACCGGAGATGGTTCTCCTCAAGTTTCAGGGAGGCAGGAAGGCTGTTCCAGAGGGAGGCCCCTGCTGCGGAGAGAGATCTACCCCCAGCTCGTTGCTTCGAGAAGCGGCTGACCATGAGGGAGTTGGAGACGGATGAGCGAAGGGCTCGTGAAGGCAGATATTTAGGAAGAGAGAGTTGAAGGTATTTAGGCCCCAGGCCCCAGAAGGCCTTGTGGACAATGCAGAGGGTTTTGAACTTAATCCTCGCAGCCACTGGGAGCCAGTGAAGAGATTTCAGTCCTGGAGAGATACGGTCCCTGGGCTTGAGGCCAAGGACAAGTCTCGCAGTTCTGTTCTGGATAAGTTGCAGAGGGCGGAGAGTGGAGGCAGGCAGATTAAGATAGAGGCTGTTACAGTAGTCCAGCCTTGAGAGAACCAGGGCTCGGGAGACAGTGAGCTTCTGGGGGAAGGAGAGGAAGGGAAGAATACCTCTGAGGAGGTGCAGCTGGTAGTGTGACTTCTTAGAGACGTCAGATATATGAGGAGAGAAGGAGAGTGTGGAGTCGAAGATGACCCCGAGGTTTTTAGCTTTGCAGGTAGGGGCAGGAAGGGGGCCAAGGGAGGCCGGCCAGAGAGCTGCAGGAAAGGAGGGAGTGGGTGTGCCGATGAGTAGAATCTCAGTCTTACTGGCGTTAAGGCAGAGGTCATTGGCGGCACACCATTCCTGGATAGCAGACAGACAGTCGGAGAGGAGGAGGCCGAGGGTAGCCTGAAAATGAGCTGGGTATCGTCCGCATAGCACTGAAAGTGGGGGCAGAGAGCGGCGATGCGGTGGGCAAGGAGTGCCAGATACTGGTTGAAAAGCCAGGGAGAGAGGTTGGATCCCTGGGGGATACCACAGGTGGAGTAAAAGATGTCAGAGAGGAAGGAGCCCATTTGGACCTGGGAGGGTCGACCGGAAAGGAAAGAGGTCAGCCATGCCAGAGCCTGACCAGTGATACCCAGGTTATCACGGAGACGGTTGAGCAGGATGGCATGGTTGACAGTGTCAAAGGCAGAGGAGAGATCGAGCAGAATGAGAACACAGGGAGTGTTGGAATCGAGGTTCAGGAGCAGGTCCTCACGGATGTTCAGGAGAGCAGTTTCCGTGCTTCTGGCCGCTCTGAAGCCGGATTGATGGTCATGAAGATTACCAACATATTCAGCATGGAGGTTAAGCTGGGAGATGGCCAGTTTCTCCAGGAGCTTGCCCAGGAAGGGAGTAATGGAGATTGGGCGATAGTTGGCCGGGCAGGAGGGGTCGGAAGAGGGTTGGGGAGCAATTTACCTCCTGCTTGTAGCGTAGAAGACCCTAGTTAGCTTCAGATCAACAGTTAACAGGAGCTACCTTTGCTCAGCTTCAGTAAGCCTGGGGAGCCAAACACACCTATGTGAATTTAACACTGTGGATTTGGGATGATCTATAAACAAACATTAGGACACATCTATATGACATTTAAAGCAAAAGGGTCATACACAATGGACACAAATATATATGTTGGAAATGTATATGAAAGTTAGATTTGGGGAAAGTTATGTACTATCTCCTTGTTCCCCAGGGGTGGTTCCTGGTCACTGGTAATGCTGGATACCCAGGAGCTTCTTTTAGCTCCTGCTTGTCCAACCTTAATTTCGATCCCTGACCTTGCCAAACAGTCTTGCTGGTCTCCTTCTCATTCATTCGACAGATGAAGTGTGTGTCAGTTGCTGCTTTTGCGGCCACTTTCATTCCCCCTACCATTCCGGCCACTGAATCCCACACCGACGCAGCCCTTGCTAGCCTTCAACTCTCCACCTTCAACACTCTGGACATCCATGCCCCCGTCATGAGGATCCACATCAAGTCTGTCTTCAAGCCCAACCCCTTGTATGAGTCTGAGGTAGCCTCTCTGAAACTCAAGTGCAGAGCTGCTGAGCGGAAGTGGCAGGCTTCAAGCACATCCTCCAACAGACTGCCCTATTGCCTGCTCCAAAGGCAATACAGACTCTCCATCCGCTCGAAGGCGGCCGCCTATATCCAAGTCCGCATCTCTGTGTCCATTAACACAGCTGAACTGTTCAAAAACTACAAGGACCTTGCCAATCCTACTGCAGTCTCCATTTCTCCTCTGTCATCCCTGACCCTCTGCACTGGCCTCTCACTTCATAACCAAACCTCAGGACCTCCTTTCCTCAACTCTCCTCTAAACCCCTCCTGTCTCACTCGCCCACTCTCAGGCCTACCTTGGCTCCTCCTTGCCCCTTCCCTCCTATTCTCCTCTTTCTCACCCCATATCACTGGATGAGGTCTGTAGACAAGTCCTCTCCAAACAGGTGCTCCCCTGCTCCTCCAGAACTATCAAGGACAACATTGCCTCCCTTGCTCCAGCAGGCACTGCTCTTTACCACTGAAAGGCTGGCAGCTAAGAATTAGCTTGCGGTCAAAATAACATGCACAAATGACAGATGGTATTGACCCTGCCCCCTGATCTCAGGCCAAGGATAGAAAGGAACACATGTTGAGCCTCCTGCTGCATGTCTTTGTTCTTCACTATGATTACTCACCAAGCTTTCTGTTCACCCTGTCAGTGATTTATCTTCAAAGGATCCTGTGTTATTTACGTGCCATGCTGACGCAGCTGAAAAAAGCACATTTAAAGAGCCGAAGATTGTAAGTAAGTCAGAGAGGACAAGCGGAACATGTGTTGTTGCCTCTCTCCGCTCCAGTGCTTCGTTTGATGCTAAATAAATGTATTTATGCGACTATGTTATTCTGCTAAGGTGTCTCATTCTTGGTTTATATACCAGGCTGGAGGGAGAACCTTTAGGAGAGGCTCACAGCTTTACTCCAGTTTGCACCTTTTTGGAAATGTCACCCTGCAGATGGGACCCTGTCGGTAGTAAATCCAGACGGACTGTGTACTGCGGTAGGGAAAAGGAGACAGATGATGAACGACCATGGAGCGCACTGAATGAGCTGGTCTGCGTTTTCTTGCAGCCACGGTCTAAGCCTGATCTTGCCAGATTTCCTGACACATCGATTTATCCCAACTGAGGTCCTCACCTGGAACAGCATTTTGCTTTAAAGACACCGGCACAGACTAGACTCGCTGAATGTAGGAGAACTACAGAATAACCTGCGAGATTGGTGCTGATTGATGTATGAAAAATGCTATTTTTTTCTTTAGTATTGCAATATTTGGGGACCACCATGTTAAATGAACGTAGATATATTGCAACCTTATGATCACAGGTTCCCGGGGATGGGAACTAATGGTAAAAGTAAGCCACAGTTAGAAAAACTCTTCGTCTCCATGTTGGTTGGCGATAAGGTGGGTCTGATTCAGCTTCTCTATAGTGGTATCATTGAGAGGTGCGTTCGTCTTTGGTTTCCTCGCAACACGCGGCCTTTAAGTTTCAACTTCACGTGTCATTATGTACCAAGACACGCCACCAGTACTTGGATGATCACAGTGTTATGTACACTACCCTTGATCAGACCACACCTGGACACGTGTCTCTTAGGAGCTTTTCTCTGGGCAATAGCACGTCACCCAGGCCACCACCAATGCACCAACCCTCGGTCATCTCCTGGCAACCATGGCCCAGGGTCCTGGGCTCATTTCAACTCATAGGGCCATTAGGGCCTTTTGCAACCAAGCACCTTACCTTCACCTGCCAGCTGTCCTTAGTTCTTTGAAGGTACAAGTTAATTGGTCTACTCCTCTTGCCCCAGACAGACTCGACATCAACCGCCAAGTGGATTACCCACCTTAACAGAGGGACCTTGTTCTTGAGGTGTATTACCAGCCCTTCATAACCCATATTGGTAAGCATCTTTAATAATTCAGCAGCCTAATTACCCGTTTGCCCACAGGGGCCTCATAACCATTATTTCCAAGCATTTACCTCTTTCTACAATTCTCTTCCTCCTTCTCTTCTCCCTCTATGTATGTGTTCAGATGGATTTACCTAAACTCTGACCTGGTGGGCAGAAGTTTAGGAGGACACCCTCGATTAGTGGAACAGGAGATCATTCTGGACAAACCAGACCAATCTACAGTAGCTTGGCAGGTGGTCATGACTAATTCTCAGGAGGGGTGAGTGTGATCGGAAGCCCACAATGAGCACACAGTAGAAATCCGCAGATTACTCAGACAGATGTATCAAAAATTCATTATAGGCCTTTATAATCAAAACACAATTAAACCACAGTTATGAAGAACCAATACCACACACGCTCATACTCTAACATATATAATTATGCGATTAGCCCAAGGCTGATGACTGGGGGAGAAAATAACCACGACGGTGGTTCCAGTCATTCACGGCTACCTGACATACTGGCACCAGTAGTGTGGATTGCGACCCCAACCCTCTTCCTGGGCACTAGCACACGTGACATGCAGAAGCCCGTGAAAGTTGCTGTTTTCGCGGGAGGCTGCCTGCTCACAAGCAGCTGGCCGGGAACGCCCTCAGCAATACAATGCGCCCTATTAATCAGGTCACAACACCGGAGCACAGCAGAGGTGTCACACTCAGCATACTGAAGTTGCGCCTAAGTCAAGCCAGTCTGTGCTCGTCCGTGCCCTGGGCCCTTTGTAATGAGGCTACTTCTCGCATAACATGGACCAACCAAAACTGACTAGCTGTGGCACCCCCCCACCACAGTTCTACCGACCCTTGATCGCTCAGCAACCCCATTACAGAGTCCTCCCAAACACGTTAAAGGGGCTTCTTCTTAACGCTCTCTACCTGATAATACATGCATCCTCCTGCTATGACATCCTTGCTGATTTAACCCCAGATGTACTATGGTGATGCATCAGGCCCAGCGGTAGTCCAGCGTCTTCCTGAAACATAACATTCGCTGGTTGGACTGCGCATCAATGCACCCGGGCAGAGGTATTGCTATTATTTTTAAAACCTTGCTGGGTGCTACGATTGTGCCATTAACTCATTCCATTAGAATTGACGTTTTTTAAAATAAAACTTCCTGCTTTCACTTCTTCTAGCCTTCATATCCTGGTTGTTTATCGTCCACTTGGAACTGAATCTCTTCTGTGACCAATTATTGTAGCTTGCCACAGATTTAGAATTGAAATTCCTGCACTTGATAATTACTGGAGATGTTAATGTTAATTTAACGCTCCATCTACCGTTTCCTTAAAATAAAATTTGAAGCCATGAGTGACTTGGGGCTGGGTCAACTGGTCACCGCCCCCACCCACTCAGCTGGCAACACACCTAGGTTTTGCCAGGGTTTCCCTAGTTTCTACTTTTGCACATATTCCTATTATATGGTCCGACCACATGGTTGTCCCTTTTCTTATACAGGTCCACACTCCTCGCGCCAACCCTTAATGCAAATTCCAGCTGCGTTGCGGCTGGCACAAAATCTCCAATGAGGCTATTGTGTCTAGCATGCAGGCTCACTGCCTTTCTTCCGACACTATAAACTTCTCTGCTGATCAAAATCTTTGACCTAGTGGCCGACATATTAGCATCTTTTACACTGCACAAAATAGGTCGCCAATCCCAGTCTTGGTTTACTGACAAGCTGGAGGCCCTGCGGCTTCTGAAACAGCAGGCTGTGCGGAAATGGCGGTTTACCTACTCTGCTTGGCGACAAAATGGCCTTTTCCCAAGCCTGTAAATCATACCACCTAGTGAATGACCTAGCTAAATGTACTTACTATACCCAGAAGATGAACAATGCCCTTAACCAGCCCAGAGAGCGGTTTTCATTAGTATGGTCGTTATCCTCTCCACCAGAGACAGCATTAAAAGGTGACTCACTCCCAGGTTTTTGTTGATTTGGCTAGCTTTTTCATCACTAAAGTCCATAACATACGTGATTAGATTCGCCTATCTAGCCCCTGTACTGACAGGAGAGGTACCATTTCTATTCCTACGCCTGATCATAGTTGGTGTACCTTTCCAATCTTTTCTATCCAAGACGTCGAAGCGGCAATCAAGCGACTTAAATCTGCCTCACCCTCTGACGCGATGCCACTTGGAACCTTAAAAGAAATTGTTCCACATATTTCCATCTGGATTACAGAAGCAGTTAATGACTCCTGTCGGTCAGACTCCATCCCTTCTGAACTCAATCGATAGCTATGCCACTTTTTAAAAGAAAACTCCATTGAGCCTTCTGTACCAGCCAACTTCCATCCTCCTTCTGTACCGGCCAACTTCCATCCTATCTCGCTTCTGCCGTTTTTCATGAAACTGTTGGGAGTCTCTGGTCTCTCCCCGCCTCGCTCATTTTTTGGAGCACTCTTCCTTTCTGAATCCGTTCCAATCAGGTTTTCGTCCTGGTGGGGCATAGAAAGCATGCTGGTCTCAGTGCATGATAACCTATCCCTGTTGGTCGACAATGGGCGAGTGGGGGGCCCTGTCTTGTTAGATCTATCAGCAGCGTTCGATACAGTTGACCACCAGGTGTTGCTCGGCCAACTCGCACCTGCCGGCCTGTCAGGTCCTTGCCTGGTTCGCCTCCTTTTTGACGGACCACAGCCAGACACTAGAGCTCTCCTCTTTCCTCTCTGCAACCTCTTCTTTACTCTGTGGGGTCCCTCAGGGCTACAGCCTGTCCCCAGCACTTTCAACATCTACATTCAGCCTCTTGTTCTGCTCATCTGCTCCCACGGCTTTAGGTGCTACTCCTATGCTGATAATATGCAAATCATCGTCCGGCTTGATTTTACTCAGCAGGGCATAGCATCTCAGCTTAGGAGTTGCCTGTCAGCATTGGGTAGATGGATGGGTGACAACTGGCTTAAACTTAACGGGGACAAGACGGAGGATCTAATGGTGTACCCTCCTTGCGGTCCCAATTCGGTCTCTTCTTCTCTAGCCTGGTCCTCAGCCATCTGGCCTGTGGAGCTGGGTCCCTGTCCCACACCTCTGCGTGAGGTAAAGAATTTGCGTATCATGTTCTCTTCCTCACCGTCTTCCTAAGTGCCATCTGCAAGGCTAGCTTCTTCCAACAGAGTCCTGCGCAAAGTTCTACCTTTTCTGCCGGCCCAGTTTAGGCCGGTGGTGATGACCTCCCTGATTCTCAGCCGCCTCTTTTCCTTGCCCAGTCCTTATATCCATTTCATGGATTACAGCTCGTCCAGAACTATGCAGCCCTATGGCTCTCACATATCACCAGTTCTCAGTTTGCTTCATTGGCTTCCTGTTCTTGAACGAGTGCAGTTCAAATCACTCACCATCATAGTTCACCGTACCTTTTATAGCACGGGAGCGGAATACTTGCAGGAAAGATTCCGATGTTATCTACCGTCTCGTGTGCTTCGCTCCAAGGATGCCTGCCTTCTTTCAGTTCCTCGTTACCCCTTTGAGCAGGTAGATGGATGTTCCTTTTAAGTAATGGCCGCCAAACTCTGGAATTCTATCCTAACGCTCCGCGTCACAAGCAATAATTTTTCTTTCAGCACGCACTTAGAACGTACTTGTTCTAAATTATTATGTCACTCAGTATCTAATGCTGGACCACCTCCTTTTTATCACCAAGATGCATCGGCGAATGTGCGCTTTACAAATACGGTTAACATGACATGCCCAAACAAGGAATACCCTGGTCACTCAACCTGTGGAAGGAAAAGGGACAAAATGGCCAAAGAACAGAACAAAGACTTTGTGGCACGGCCGTTTTCGGCACTGGCTAAAGTCTTTGGCCAAACACAGTAAATGCAATATTGTCCATAAAAACAAAGTAATAATACTTTAAAAGTAAACTGCTGCCACCAGTTAGTCCTAGGAACACCTGTAGAAAAGCCAAAAAATCCTTAGAGGGTTGCTAGGGCCACAAAACAAAAGTACCCCTATGCACAGTACACTAAGGTACTTGGCACATAGATAAAAAGTTACCAGGAAATGGCAACACAGTGGAAGACTAAGAGAAATGGTTTCCCAGTACTAACTCCCTGAAGGACTTGTCAGTTTCCCCATAACAAATGAGAGAAAGCCCAGGGGAATGCAGCTGAAGGCTGTGCTCCACTGGAAAAAGTCAGGTTAGGTACTCCAGACAAAAGCAAAAGGTTTGGAGGGGTTCACAAATGGAGGGAAAATTGCACCCAAGAGAAATGTTTCCTAACATTATGCCCTGTCCGTTACGTTATATGTTAAACCCCCGCTTTCTCATATATCACTTTTCCACCCACCAACACATGTGCCAACACTCCCCTTCTGGTTTATGTGATGTGTATCATGACTGCCTTTATGGACATAATTGGCATGACACGAACATGGGTGAGGCAAAATTAAATGGACTACATATTAGGATTAGCCTTGAAAATGACATCTATCATTGAAATACGTGTCGCGAATCCTAATAAACACCCATCTATGCTCAAACAAGCAAGATCTCATAAGCTTGAGAGAACTCTCTCCTGACATCCACAGTGTCTAGTGCGAATGTGAGGGGTCTCAAAACCGCAACCAGGTACAGAGGGCACTGTCCCGAGGGGACCAAGCCACACGCAGCAGGGCCCCAGATATACTCATCTGAAAGCGCAGCAGTCCTACATTTCTAGTGTTCCAATCACCAGTACAAACGCATTGAATCATGGATGGATTAGGGCAGGAATGAAGGGACCAGTCCGTGCCTCTAAAGTCATGAAAACTCAGTCCCTAAAGGCAAATATTATCATTGTTCATGTTTTATCTGGATTAGTGCTTGAGAAATATAAAAAAACATGGCAGTCAGAAGGTGTCTCTTGAGAAGTTGCCTTTGCCTGACCAGTATGAGGATATAGACGGCAAGCGCAAGAGCTTTCACTTAAATGAAGTGGGGTGTGAACAGGGACTTTGAAACTTACTCAAGTGGCTTGCAAAAGCCCTCATCTCCACTTTTCAGGCCCCTATGAGGGAAGTTCCAGGGTTTAGCCCAGACCATCTGACTCCCCATGTGCATGTACCATGGATTAGGATGGAGCTGTTGTCTTTTACCAACATTTTTCCCGACATCAGACAAAATCCTGAACAGTGGTATAATCACAGAAGCCCATTAACGTTAGAGGATATTGACAGACTTTTTTCGTGCATATTACCACGCGACATATGGAGACAGTGTAGGAAACAGAATAGTGAAGAACCGTCAATCAAGTGGGAGGCTTTGGAGAAGAAGGAAGTAGTGAATTTTAGAGGGGAAGCAGGGACATTGCATGAGGACATATTGGCCCCATCCGGGGCGGTTATCAAAAGAATTGAGCAAATAGTGCCACCGGAAAAAATGAACTGGGATAAATTAACCTATAGACAGGACAAGGCGAGTCAGTAGAAAAGTACTTTGCAGGGAAGGACGAGGTATTCTCCTCTTACAGTGGTATGGATCTAGGTACCATAGAAAGGAAAACAGCTTTTTGTTCACACTTTGTGGAAGAACTGCTCCCACACTTGAAAAATGACAAACATATGAATCACCATGGCCGATGCAGACAGCAGCTCAAATTTGACTATGGCCAGATATTATGCAAACAGGCATTCAAAAGAAAAGGGTGAAAGGGAAAGAAAATTAAAAGATTTAAAGACAAAAGCATTAAAGCAGCAAGCATTTCCAGAACGAGGCAGAGGGAGAGGTAGGTTACGAGGAAGAGGAATGTACAGAGGGAGAGGGTAAGTGCTCCTCCAGCATATAGAGGAAGAATAGTGGATGACGGATGCCATTATTGCAAGAGCCCACATCACTGGATTCGGGAATGTCCCACGCGCCCAAGGGTAAGAGGAAGGTCTATTGACGAGGAAAAGTAAGAGAAAGCGAGTCCGTTTGATGGTAAAAATGCGGAAAACCAGGGCCAAGGACAGTCCAATTATTTTGAAACAAGGCAGGGATAGCACTATTCGGCCAGGTACTATTATGAAGAACAGCCATATCCAGATTAGTATGCAACATAGGGATGCCTAGGAGAGGGGAAAGGCATAGTACGAATACCCGTTGATCCCACAGGTCCATATGTGGAACTTTGCATTGCTGAAAAGAAGCCGAAGTTCCTTTTAGATACAGGAGTAAACAATACTTCTATTTCTCACAAACTAGTAGTTTCAATTGTAAAATGTAATTGGTTATTTATAACGCGCTTAATACCGAGGGGCATCTAAGCGCGGACCCGGGGATCGAACCTGTGTTGCTCTGCATCGTCTTGCTTCAAAAGAGAGCGCGTTGCCCCTGGGCTATCCTCCCTCAATACACCTCTCTGGGAAACTAACACCTCAATCGGATCTACTAATGATCCAGTCCGGAGTCCAGCACCAGTGACCATTTGCTTTCAGATAGGGCCCATTTACTGCATGGCTCAGTTTGTTGTAACAGATAAATGTGCTTTAAATCTTTTGAGCACAAACATTGAAACGCTTGCATGCAATATTTTACGGTTTGCCGGATGTCGTCCACCTCACTTGCTCTGCTGAATCTTTTGCCAAAATGTTATGTTTTCACCACTAACACTTTACAACCCGAAACTGGGGAAAGTGGATAAAAGTGTGGGCATCAGGTAAAAATGATGTAGGATTTATGGCGGTTAATCCAATTCAGGTTCATGTTAAAACCAATGCATACTCCCAAGCATACCCCAATACAAAATATCCCAGGAAGGATTAGTAGAGATAAGGGGAGTGATTAAAAATGTACTGGCTAAAGGTATAGTTAAATAAATAGCAGGGAGCACATGTAACAGCCCAATTGTGCCAGTTCAGAAAAAGAGGGATGGCAAGGAAGACTCACTTATTGAACTGAGAATGGTGGTAAGATGTGCGTGCCATCAATAGAATTGTGGTGTCCCAGTTCCCAGTTTTTCCAGATACCACAATACTTCACGGTTGTGGACTTGAAGAATTGATTTTTTTATTAACATTCGAATACATGAAGACAGCCAGTACCTTTTTGCCTTTAGCATAGACGGTCGCTCTTACACATTTTGTAGAGCACCCCAAGGATACACAGAGAGAGCAAGCATTTACAGCCAGGCATTAAAAACAAAATTGGACACTTATACCCCATCTCCAGGCACTGTGTTATTGCAGTACATCGATGACCTACTTATAGTGGCAGATGCCAAGAATGGGTGTGTGGATTTTACCACGCGCCTGCTCGAGTTTTTAGCTGCCTTGGGACATAAGGTTTCACCAAATAAGCTAAAATTTTGTCAGAAGCAGATTACTTATCTAGGTCATTTACCTACTAAGGGAGAGAAGAGATTGCACCCTCAACTAATACAAATGATAATTAACATGCCAGTACCAAGCACACAGCAAGAGGTTATAGAAAACGGATTCCAGACTTTTCTTTGTCAGCCAAGCCCTTACTGGAACTTCCTGCTAACACCATTCCTGTACCTCTTCCCTGGACTCCATTTTATCAGGAAAGCCTTGAGCCACTCACATCTGCGCTATACAACTCTCCTGCGTTAGGAACACCAGACTATACTAAACTCTTTTCTCCGTTTGTGCATGAACTAAAAGGGTGTGCCTTGTCCGTACTAATTCAACTGCAAGGGCAGAAAAATAGGCCATACACCTATTTTTCGACTACTCTAGAACCAGTGGCTAAAGGGTTGCCAAATTGCCTCAAGGGAGTAGTGGCTGCTGCCCTTCCTGTGAAATAAGCAGAAACCATAGTATTGTACCATTCTTTAACGGTGTCGTTCGCCATGCAATAGATATTCTCCTGAACAAAACACAAACGCAATATTTAACTAATGCATGGCTCACTAGGTATGAGTTGGCCCTGTTTGCACCGAACATTACTTTGCAAAGATATAATACCCTGAACCTTGCCACCTTGTTGCCCCTCCATTCTGATGACCTCAATGTCTTGCATGATTGTATACTAATAACAGACAAGGAGACGAAGGGACATGTTGATTTAACTGGTGTTCCGTTATAAAAAGCCATCACGCTTTTCTATGTTGATAGCTCTTGTTTCAAACTACCCGATAGCTCGTCCACCGCAGCGTATTCATTTATTGAGCATTTCTATGGCACCTATACAGCAGAAAATTGTTTGGCACCACAAGACAAAAAAGGGGTGGGGGGGGGGGAATCAGAGGAAACACAATAATGCTTCTACTAGGCCTTGTGACATTCGGATCATGCAAGTGCATTATTAAGAAGCGGAGGGGGGGCAGGTGAGGACAAGGGATGGGGTAGGGAGAGCGTGAAGGAGGGATGGGGGCTTGGAGGGGCCCAAGGGCTGGGCAAGTGCCATGGGGGAGCAAGGGGTAGGGATCAAGGTGAGGGGGACCAGCCTAGGAAGGCTAGTCAGGGAAGGGTGCCTGAGGGCAAGTGCTGGTAGGAAGGGGTGAGAGGGAAAGACTGGTTGAAGGAGGGCCTGACCCGGAGACTCATAAGGGACCCAGGCATCCAGTCGTAGCAGCAGGAGGAGACTAGCAGGGGAGGCAGAGAGGGAAGGAGGAAGAGAAAAGGAAGGACTTAAGATGCTTCCTGAACTTAAGGAGATCTGGCTCAAGTCAGTGGCAGGGAGGCAGTTCCAGAGGGAGGCTCCTGTCGAAGAGGGAGATCTACCCCCCCCCCCACTCTCTGCTTGGAGAAAAGTCTGATCTGCAGAGAGTTGGAGCTAGAGGACCGAAGGACTCTAGCCGGGATGAATTTAGGCTAGAGAGAGTTGAATGTAGCAGGGTCTTGTGGATAATGCAGAGGGTCTTGAATTAAATCCTTGCAACCACTAAGGACCAGTGGAGAGATGTTTGTGCTGAAGAGATACGGTTACCTGGGCTTGAGGCAAACAATAAGTCCTATTCAGAATTAGTTGTAGAGGGCAGAGTGAGGAAAGAGGCAGATTGAAGAAGAGGCTGTTGCAGTGATCAAGCAATGACAGAACCAGAGCTCTGGAGACCCTGAGTTTCTGGGAGAAGGTGAGGCAAGCGAGAATGCCTCTGAGGAGGTGCCGCTAAAAGTGGGCCTTCTTGGAAAAGTCTGATGTGAGGCGAGAAGGAGAGTGAGGAGTCGAAGATGACACCAAAGTTTTTTGCCTCACAAGTGGGGGAGGGGAGGGGGCCATGAAGTGAGGCCAGAGAGTAGGAGGGAAGGAGGGAGTTGGGGTCCCAATGAGAAGGATCTCAGTCTTACTGGAATTAAGGAAGATATCGTTAGCAGCGCCCCATGCCTGAATAACAGTCAGGGATGAGAGAGGAATAAGAGGAGGCAGTGGAGGGCAGCTTGAAGGAGAGCTGCGTGCAGTCCCCATAACACTGGAAGTGAGGAGAGAAGGCATAGATCAAATGGGTTAGAGGAGCAAAGTAGATGTTGAAGAGCCAGAGAGAAGATAGAGCCCTGAGAGACACTGCAGGTGGAGAGTGTGAAGGAGTAGGGAAAAGAGCCCAGTTGAACCTAGGATGGTCGGTCAGAGAGGAAAAGGAGCAAACTGGAGTACAGCTGTGAGCCCCTCCTAAAGGTTATCCCGTCCTGGAATATAAAGCAACACCTTCACAGAATAAAAGTCACATGAATACATATTTAGCTTCAAAAAAAGCACTGCATCGGAGAGAGCCGACAACATATGTTTCGTTAGTGCTCTCTGACTTACTCGCAATCTTCGGCTCTTTAAATATGTTTTTTTCAGCTGCGTTAGCATGACACGTAAAGAACACAGGGTCCTTGGAAGATAAATCACTGGCATGGGTAAAAGTCTGGCCTGGTAACCAAACGACCTGGGTTCAAATCCTGTGTTCACCCAACTCTCAAAAAAAAATTCAATTTAAAACACATTTTAAATAATTACACATGAAAAGTAAAACACATCTACACATGTGCTGCCTTAATTGTAATGGGCCTCCGTAGGCACAGGCCCAGCTGGCCAAATGGTAAATACATTGCTGCCAAAACGAACCCTTGTCCTGCCAGTCAAGAAGAACATCCCCTCTCCCATCGGAAAGATAGAAGTGGTGCATTGAGCATTTTGCAGAGCTGCACATAAACAAGTTACTTACCCCATGTAACATTCTTTTGACTGGATGTTCCTCCCACGTATTCCCTATCTTATGATATCTTCGTTTCCAGCTTCAGATGCTTTGGAAAAATTCTCCATAAACAGCAGGTAGTGGTATATGCTGGTTAAGCAGAGACCTGCCGTCCCATAAATAAATAGAGGGAACATATGCCCAGCCACTGAGGATGAATGAAAAGTCATAACTAATAGGAAAGGAGTTTGCTACTTGTGAAACATTTAAATATTAGGCTTCCTGTAGATGAAATACATCCAGCCTTCCTGAACTTCCAAGTTTGTAGAGTATGAATACCTTGCTACGAGCTGTAGGAAGAGTTGTGTAACAAAGTCTCCTGACTAACGTTGGGGACCAACAGTGAGAGCTCCAAAAGCCTGGGTGCCAGTCAGACCTAGCGGCTGCTGGATCTGAGGATGTTTACAGCGGATCCCCAGACCACCTCCACGGGGGACCTTGCAATAAGGTAGGGCATAGTCACAGGGGCACATCCAACAACCCTAATTATCACAATGGAAGAAGGGGGTCAGGTCAAAGCCCCTTGCGGATACCTCTAATCCTAGTATTGGTACTCCGAGAGGGCCCTTCCTACTCCCTACGCTAGTCCCAAATATCTAGCACAGGAATCAATGTTCCTGTAATGGGAAAAGAATAGCAATTTACCAGCGAGCAAGAAATTAATTTCTTTCCAACTGCCGAAGGATGCATATGTGAGCATAAGACTAATGCAGATCACGTTACAAAGTTGAACTCATCACACAAACGGAACAAAAGGAAACGTATGCACGAGGGTCAAAACACTGTTCTGCTCCCGATAGCTTTGCAGGGAGTACAAAGTTAACAGGAGGGGACTGACCAAAAGCCTAGAACAAGAAGGTGGTCCGCTAACAGGGAACACTCCAATCCTATCGTGGAAACCATGGGAGAGTGCACCTGTATTGAGAAAGATACATCTGTCTCAGACTTCTAGAAGAGAACCCAAGACTCTGCCAAGTCTATGTTCTGCTGGGCCCAGAGGGTCCCCACTATGGACTCCATGGAAGTGGTTTCAGGACCCTCCCTGAAAACCTGCAACCAGAAGGCAAAGACCAAGGTTTACCACTGAACATTGGAGGAATATGGGGTGGGGGACCGGACGATCCCAAACCAGGAACTTTGTAAGAGAGCATTCTTTTGTTCATGATTCATGATTCACCAGAGCATAATATTTCCTCAGTTTTGGTTGTGTAAAAAAAAAAAACTATCTTCTGAAGAACTGCATCATTGCTTCAGCCTGTTTCAGTGCTCCACTCGTGCAGCTCATGACAAGTTGATATGGGATTACTCTGAACATAATGTTTAGGGACAGGATGCAAGATTGATCTTTCTTGTCGGAAACAAGATTGAAGTCTTTGCCAATTGATTGATCAAATTTGCTAATGCACCATTCACCAGATCATTGTATTCAAGAGAACTGGAAGAAGGTAGAACAGGGTAAAACGGGTAGTGTTTAGCAGTTCAAAGAAGACGAGCACAAAAGAAAAAGGCAAACAAAGAGGAAAAGGGAGAAGAATTAAATAAATAGAAGATGAGAAAGAAAAATGAAGAACGAAAAAGGATGGGGGTAGTAAAAAAAAAGAACAAAAGAAAGGAAGACCGAAAGACAGTACCTAAAAGGAAGAAGCAAAGAGACAGAAAAAAAGGTAGTCAAGAGAAAGATGAGCGAGAAAGACAAGAGTGAAGGAATAAGCAAAGATTACATGGCATGAAGATCAAATAAGTTTGAAAAGATTAAAAGAAAGATTCTATAAAGAAAAAAAATCAAAGAATTAAGGAAAGAAACGTGAATGGAGTGAAGGACTACACAAGACAAAAAAAGGAAAGAAAAAAGGGGAAGAGAGGTGAGACACAGCTCAAAAGAGAAGGAACAGAGGGTGGAAGGAAAGAACATGGAAAGATGGGATAATTATAAAAGATAAGGAAAGAAAAACCAAAGAAAGAATAAATGGAAAAAAGTGAAGAACAGAATGATTAAAGAAAAACAAGCATTGGCAAAGCCAACAGTTTTGGCTTTTGTGTAAGCATTGGCTTGACATTTTCCAACCACTGCATGTTAATACTACCTGACCATGAGGTGGCAACAGCTAGCAAATCAGTGTTAATATATGGGTACATTATGGCAGCACCTGGCAATTCCTATCTAATGCCTATGCAAAAGCCAACACTGCTGGCTTGGCCAATGCTTCTTCGATATGGCTAGAGGGCTCCCTGCCAGGAGAAGTTAAATTAAGCTGAGAGTGGCTCTGGTGTCAGTCCGCTACTCACTCACAGTGGACAGTGCATCCTGCCCAAAGCTCTGTTATGGAAGCAGCAATTTTGTAAGAGACAGTGGTGCCGATTTTTCCAATCTGCTTTTATTAAAGAATTTTAAAAACAATATCAACTTGCCAAGGGCTTTCAAAGTTATGCATGGGACGTCCTTGTTCATTAATAATCAAGATAACGAATAACATCACAGACCAATGAGGAATAAATAACTCAGCTGCCGTACACAAAGCTGTCCCCCTTCTCACACAACCTCCTCCTAGCCTCACTTCACAGGACGATAGCTTCAGCGCATAGGCAGTACATACAGTACCATCCACTTGTCAAAACGAATGCAATGATAAAAACCAAAAAAGGGTAACAAAAATAAACAGGGTGAAAAATAGCATTGTAAAATTGAATTGTGTTATTGTGAATTAGTCCATTTCAGAATAGCATCATTGCACTTCAAGGAGTTGAAAAAGGTTTCCTATTGTTAACTTAATGATTGCTTCTTGCAAGAGAAGCCATGTACCCAGCAAGTCAGTGGGTAAAATGGCAACGACCAGGGGTCCAGTAAGGGGCTCATTTTTGGGGGGCGGGGAGCTTTCAAACATATTTAGGGGACTCTTCTGCAACTCTGCAAAGCTTTTTGAAGAGACCACTAGTAATTTCTTCCAAGTTTTCAAATATTTAATTACAGTTGCCCTTTAAATAGAGGCTTAAATGTTGGTCGGAGATCACCGCACTTATCGAAATGTATGTTTTGCAAACTTTTGATTTGATCTTGGTTTCTATTCTGTGCCGTTGAGGAGTTAATGGCCAATGTGGGGTTGGGCGACCTGGCCAGCAGCAGCAAACTAGCCAGAGTTCACAGGCCAGAGCGACGAGAGGACCTTCGAGGGCTCAATACTTCTACCAGTGGCGTCAGCCTGCAGTAGGCAAAGACAATTAACTCAGAAGCATCAAGCCCAGTGTGATTTTTAGTGAGGCAAGGCATTGAATTGAGGGCGGTGCTGCGGTATTGAATTGGGGTATTGAATTGAGGGTGTTGCTGCGCCAGATTATTTTTTGGGGTGCTTTGTAAATGAAAAAGGGGGGCGGGAGGAAGAGGTTGCAAAGTTATGAAACCATTCTCTCTCTCAAAATATGGGACAATATTGCCTGATTCAGCCCCCATTCCAACTAAGCAAGCCGATTGGCTGCACCACACACTCCAGGTTCTAACCGGCGGTGCAGAAAGGTTATTTTTTTTGTGTCTGTTTATAAAAACTTTTCTCAAGCAAAAAAACTTCCTCATAAAAGACGGTTCATGAAAAATACAGGTATAGATACAAAGATGTAGGAACAATTGAAGAGCATTCTCTTTCAGCCTATATTAAAGTCCGATAAATATACAGATTTGCATAGACAGGCCAGAAGAATAATCAAATAATTAAAGCTACAATTAAGCCATTTTGAAACTTAATCATTAGGGAAATAGAAAAGGAATCTGAGCTCCAGTGGGTTGGATTAAAAACAAATAGAGCAAAACATTATTCTCCGAGATTATAAATTGCAGGAAAATAAATTCGATGCTTTTAGCAAAGTCTCGAGGGCCATATCGATGTTGGGTTTTCAGTGTGCTCCTCATTAATATCCATGAGAAAAATTAGCATACAATTAGTCTATATCCTGGAAACCAGTCATGGTCCCGAGCCTGCCTGCCTGCCTGCCTGCCTGCCTCCTTCCTTCCTCTGAAAAGCACGGAACCAGTTGAAATTGAAGCACGTATGAATGGTACAGAATTTCGGATTTGGGAGTATAGAATAATGGCGATTAATTTTCACAGTCGGTGTAAAGGTTGACTATTCCAATGCTCTCAATCTTTTTTGTATGTTAATGGGGTTTGGGAGGAGGGTCTGGCGGCTGCTGTTCACTTCCTGGAACAAGCTGGCACACCTCTGAATTAATTGATTTAATAGAGGGCATGATCGATTTAAAACTTTGTTGTGTAAAACAAATGCGCTTAATATTTTGTGGAATTCAGCTTCCCTGTGATTACATACTGAAACCAGGATTGAAGGCCCAGTTCATGGTCGATATGCACCGTGGGTAAAGAGAGAGGAAGGCCCAGAAGTCTCTTCCACAGACCACCTTCAATAAGAGAAAAGACTCTGGCCCGTAAAATCATAGCAGGTAAAACTTTACTGGTGCAGAATTTCATTAGTGGGATTGAGGTGTATTTACAATATCTCCACTTTATCTTTTACATTTTCTCGTAAAACAGAGCTAGTTTGGATTCAAGGTGGAGATGGAATTCCCCCAACTTTGGGGGACTGCAGATGGGAAATTCCAAATAGATTATATTGTAAACAATATCAAAGCGAATCCCATTAATTGGCCAATTGAATTAAAACATTTTGGAAGGTCTACTGGATAGGAGGATGGCTGTTGTAGATAAATATATCTCCAGATTCGTCATGCCGACATAATGATTCAAACCAGAAAGATTCAGTTGCAAGCCTATTTGGGTCCTGTCCAGTTGGACTATGTCATCTGCTAAAAGTAACGCAGGAATGGGTGACTGACCAATTTTTGGAGGAAACGACTCATAACCCTATAGATGAGACACAAAGTCAGGCATATAAATTAAAAAAGGCACAGAGCCAAAACGCAACCCTGCCTGAGGCACACAAAAGTATGCCCTGGCAATTGCTCCCCCCATATGCTACACTATCTACCGTCAAGATCGCCCACTTTCTAAAGGTGGCGGAGGAGCCCTTATAGCCAAAGACACCATTTCCATTAGGAAAATGGAACAATCTAACACAGGCAAGTGTGACCTCTTATCCCTCAAAATCGCAACATGACAACTGTACAATCACACTGCACATTGTCTACCGCCCCCCCCCCCCCCTGGGTCCTATGACCAACTTCCACCCCACTATCACACACCTCATATCAGACAACCTCAAGACTTCCTCCAGGGTCATTCTGGCAGGCGACCTCAATTTAGGACTTCCTGATCCTAATGATGCCCCAGTGAAAGCCCTAGCCAAAGCCTTGGAGACATTGGGTTTCGCACACGCCCGAACCAGAGAAACACAAAGTAAAGGCCGGACAATCGACTGGTTATCACACCACTACTGCCCACCAGTAGATACAGCCAACTCTTCCCCTACCCTGGACGGACCACCACCTCATCCACTTCACACTCACCCCACCTAAGATCCAAAAATCCATCCTCTCACCCCTCCCTGCCTCCTCAACCAGAAGTGCACGCCTCCTCACTAAAGAAAGGCTAACCCCCACCCCCCCCCCCCCAACTCATGGTCCCTGCACTATCAGCCTCCTTTTCAAAAGACCCTAATGAACTCGCCACCTCCCTCAATTCCATACTCTCAAATGCAATTGAAGCCATTGCCCCTCCAACTACCCGCAAAGCCAAGCACATCCATCTTTCCAATACTTGGTTCACCCCTGAACTCCGGGACATGCGGACCAAGAAACGCGCAGCCCTGTGAAAGTGGCAATCCAACCAACTTGCCTCTGATAAACTGGAGTTCAGCAAACTATCAAACGAATACAAAAAGGCCATTATCTGCGCCAAGGCCAACTCTTTTAATACAAGAATCTCCAATGCTAAATCTAACTGTAAGCAGTTATTCACCATCTTCAGGGAGCTAGAAACTCCTGACCCCCGCAACCCCCCAAAGCCATCCAGAAAAATGAAGCCTAGCGTGAGGACATTTAAACAGCAATGATACACAAGCTTGACACGCTCAGAACAAAATCTGAGCGAATCAACTTCACCCACTCCCCTCCATGATGGTCCAACCAACTACTCACACCGACGAGACCCCCATTACAACACGCTTCTCATTCAGAGAAGTTAATGAGACTGAGGTAGCCGCAAGCATGAACAATATCCAGCCATCCATATGCAAGGGGTATATCTGCCCAGCCTCCCTCATTAAGGAATGCTCAGACGTGCTCGTCCCATTCATCACAGCTTTAATCAATGCCTCCTTTGCATCAGGAGTAATTCCTCCCTTTCAAAGCAGCATGGGTTTGCCCATTGCTAAAGAAACCTTCTCTCGACCCATCCAATCCCAATAACTATAGACCCATAACCGGTTCCATGTGTTAATATAACCGCAAAAATATCGCCATACAAAAATATTGCCATATTTTTGCGGCCATATTAAGGAATGGAACCTGCAGGGGACACCCCTGCAACCTCCACTCCCAAAACCCCACTAAGAATCACCCAAAAATATCACCTATGGTCGTTCCAGACCATGTATACGGCAATATTTTTTGTGGGGATAATATGTAGTGATACCCCCATAACCACCAGCCCCGTCCTACTTAAAATCCTTGCCAAAGCAGCTCACCTGCAAGCCCAGCATTACCTTGAGGCAAACAAAATCTTGGGCTCTCGTCAATCCGGATTCCGGCCTGGACACAGAACTGAGACGGCCCTACTGGTCCTTAAAAACCAAATTGATGATATCAGAGACACAGGCAAACCTGCCCTACTCCTCTCGGCGGCATTTGACCTGGTGGATCACAAACTACTATGTCAGCACCTCTCCCCCTCAACCTTATTCTCAACAAACGCAATCACTTGGATCACATCCTTCCTCCAAGGAAGAGCTATGCGCGTCTTCTCTGACCAAGCAGCCGCAACCCCAGCCACCATTCAATTTGGAGTCCCGCAGGGCTCTTGCATCTCCCCCACTCTATACAACATATTCACCATCTCTCTCTGCATCATGTACACCAACTGTGTCGACGATACTCAAGTCCTCATTCCCTTGTCCGGTAACTATGAGGTTGACTCTAAACCATTAGTTCCATTTACAACACCATCCACACATGGATGGCTGAAAACTGGCTCTGCCTCAACGGAGATCAGACTGAACTACTACTGCTAACCCCAACTGACTCACATCAAACTTGACGACCAGTACCTATCCTTCTCCATAGACAACACCATCATCCCACTTTTCCAATCATTCAAAACCCTAGGAGACTATTTAGATGCCAAACTAACTATGGCCAGACAAGTTAGCACAATCGCCACTTCAGCAGCATACTACTCCAAACTCCTCAATGCCACAAGGCCTTTCCTTTCCACCCAAAATTGCCTAGCCATTGCCAGAGCCTTAATAGGCTCTAGGCTTGACTACTGTAATTCCCAATTCACAGGAACATTGGCGAAAAACTTGGACAGACTGCAAGCTATACTAAATAACGCCCTATGCGCTGCCTTGAGCATCCCCAAAAGGGAACACATTACAGCAGCCAGGCAACAAGCTCACTGGCTGCCCGTTCGTCAGCGCATCCTCTTCCAAACCCTTGCAATCACGCACAAATGCATACACCAGCAAGCACCCCCGTACCTTTCACACAGAGCCATCCTACACCACACATCTAGACCTACAAGAACGCCTTACACCAACCTACTGCCCGTTCCTAGAATCAAATGTGCCAGTGGATGGGGTGTAAGCCTCCCGTTCATTGCTACCAAGCTATCTAATCTTCCGCAAAGGAATCAAAACCAGACTGTTCGCCTTAACCACATGCCTCACTATGCCACACAGCCACCTGATCTTCAACGATTAACACGAGCTGCCAACTTACTTAGAAAGATTTGCAAGGAATTTACGTTTATCTAATCACTCATTGCCAGATAAACTTAGCTAGGGGCATATGTAACCCAGCCTCCTACCTGCAAGTGCGGGGCTAATGTAACCTAGAGCCCATATGTTTGTATACTGTAACTGTGTGTAACTATGACATCAACTTGTCACAGCGCCTCCATTCCCCCGTGCTGTGTGCGCGCGCTATATAAATACAAATAAAATATGTATTTATTTATTTGCATTTATCAAGCGCGCTTGTAGCCCATGAGGCATCGGGGCGCTGTTACAGATAAGCAGACTTGAGTTACAGGCGGGTGCCCAATGGGCTCATGGTTACACAGTAATATATTTATCCATAAATATGTACAAAAATCACCCAAGCAAACAAGACCTTACTGCTAAAAAGCAACAGTCTTTATTTCAGCATCTTAATGCAACACACATCTGCTTAGGAAAGCACAACATATATACTCCTTGTGACCCAAATTACCCCGATTATTCAAACGGACCTGAAAAGTTGTTTCTTGGTGAACACGAATCAGCATGTTTAATAAGCCGTCCCCACTTGCTGAGTTTCTAAAGCAGGCGCGAGGTCAGTACAGGCCTGGGGAAGGGATGGATCCTCATTAGTCCAAGCTAAGGCCTGTAGTAAATGTGGGCTCAAGCCGTGTGCAGCTTAAATCCCTCCAGAAGGAGGGCATCAGTCGGGGAATGAGTGAAACAGGCATGACCTCTAGTATTCCGAGAGGAGGCTGAAGGCTAGGAAGATTCGTTAAATGTTAAAGGTATTTGTACCGCGCACCGTCACCTACGGAGTTGGTCCCCAGGCGCTCTGGCGGATCTGCAAACAAGAAGGTGGGATGGGTTAGTAAGGTGAAGAGAGAGTAGGATAATGAGGGGAGTGGTGTTCTGTTGGCAGCTTCAACTCCATAGACACAGGGTGCTGAGCTTTGGTGCGAGTATTGGATCATGTCAGTCCTCGTGTGCTGTTAGTGCGGCTTCTGGTTTGTTGCAGTGTTGTGAAGTGCGTGTGGGTTGCTGTGCAAGAGATGATTGTGTGAGTTTTTTGAGTCTTGGAAGCGGGAACTAGGAACGCAGCCAGCCAGGACCAGTCTGATGTTACTTTCTGTGTGCCCCTGGGGCTGTGGGTGAAGACCATTACGCGATGGGAAGCAATCCATGTTTACATCAGACGCTGTCGCACACAATGCTGGGTGCGCTGCCTGCACGGGACGCCGAGCATATATGAAACCTGCTCCAATGCTCTGGCCATGCTAAGCTGCCATGGCGCCCTCTTGTGGTGAAAGGAAAAGCGGCAGCTAAAACGGATTTGTACAATTTCCAAGTGCAGCCAGGAAAGCAGAGGGGAGAAGTGTTCCCCTCTTAGTTACCAGTATAGGCCCCGCTGTACTCGCATTCGAACTGAAAAGGAACCACACGAAGAATCAATAGAGAATTTCTTGGGCATTGCTGTAGGCCGATTTCACTGCTTTAAGGACCATACAAAATGCATCTCTAATCCACACTTCCCGGGCACTGGACAGGGTGCTTGGTCAAAGTGCGCTGGGCGTGGCCTTAAGGGAGGGCGCAGGTGGCTTAGGCAATGACCCTTTGCCCAAACAGCACATCATGAAGCAAGCCCTGCAACCAGTGGCGCAACGGTTGTGCAGACCGTGCTTCAGAACGAACCCCGCGCCCCCTCTGGGAATTCCTGGCTGAAGTAGAGAGCCGTGGCAGGACAGGACCAGGACCAGCACAGATAACAAACACATGGTGCTTTCGGCTGCGCTTTTAACAAAGGCCCAGCAATTACTAATCTAGAGCGTTTCATTGTTCGCACCTGCATTTGCATACATACATTTTTTGGCAATTGAAATTATGATGGGGTGTTAGTACTTGCATGTTGGGGGAGAAATTAGCAGAGTATGGGGGACAGGAGACAGCTCATCCTCAGAGAGAGTTAAATTTTAACATTTAAGGTGCACTAGAATCGTCTTATTAGAATATGTAAAGAAGTTGGATGCACCCACACAAGCAAGTTCGCCCCCCACAACATTTGAAGGGTTAGTTACCTCCCTCCTCCCCCGGCATTTGTGCCTAGTTGCACACCTGCCTGCAATCTTGTGTTGGGTCACTCAGCATAGTCTCATGTGCTCTTGCCCTCACGTATCGCGTGAATTTCTCGTTTTTGTAAACACGAGATAAACAGAGGTGAATTCCACACTCCATGCCAATAGCTGCCACCAAAGATCGACAATGCGTAACATAACAACGGGAGAAATCGTGCAAGCAATAAGAAACCGTTTGGCACAAAATAACTTTGACCAGGAATGTACACTCCTCAAATTCAGATTTCTTGAGAGGTTACACGGAAGAATGTGTCAAACGGGCATAAAATAGGAGCAAAGCCTCGACACAAGAGCAAACACTAGTACCCAGCAGTAGGAAAAAAGAATCTGAGAAACATTTGAAAGTGAGTTTTGTAACCAAATTTAGTAGTAATCATCAGAAAAATAATTCAAAAGGGCGGAAACACTGAAAAATAAACTCAATCCGTCACTGCTACCAGACAAAGGGTTCAACTGACAAGACATGGTTACAACCACACAACATGGGCTTTCCGAAGTGTGGCGACTGCACCATGTGCAAATTTGCACACGAAAAAACGAGCAAATGTACACATAACAATGGCAAAGAGATCAAGATTAAACAAGCAATAAACTGCAGAACTAAGTTCGTGGTGTATGGTATCCTATGTGTATGCAATAACATACATAGGTAGAACTATCAGGGAACTGCAAACCCGCATCAGAGAACATCCGGAGAAGATGGGGAGTCAGGATCCACGACTCCCCTTAGTCTTGCATTGGCAAAAGACACATCAAATGGAGAATACATCTGACTTTTTTAAAAAATGTGTTTAATCCACAAAAGATTTTTACAAAACGAAAATGAGAAAAAATTCTCGCAGTATTTGTTTCTTAAACATTTTCTTCTAGAAGGATTGAAAGCATGATTGTGTTTGTAGCAGCTAATTCCGATATAACTGGTTATTTACAATGTACTCCAGAATTTTTAACGTGGCGATTTGCCAGCTTGATCTGTCACCGCCTATCAACCTATACCACCATGTCTCTTCGTTCAGCGAAGTATCGTGGCCACACAAGTTGTTTAGATAACGTGATCTAATCAGGTGAGTTCCTGAACATTAAGTCAACAAATGCTGTATGGTCTCTTTGTTGTGGGCCGGCAGATTTTGACAGTAACGGCAAGTGGCTGTCTGGGAGAGGCCTCTAATGTGAAGAATTTCATTTGTTTCGAGCAAATTGAGTCTGGCTCTTAAGATTAAATCACAGGCACCTTTGTTTGGAAATTGTATTATGAAGTTTTGCAGCTTGTTACATTTTTTTCTGTTGTACGGTAGATGAGCAGTCAATTTATTTTTTGCCGCCATATCTGTTTTTGCCCAATCTAATTCTTTAATTTTTCGTAGCACCTTCCCTGGGTTCTGAATGAGTTTGTCTTCATGACTGACAACTGAGTCCAATAACATTTCATTTTCCTTTTTCCATTTGGTGAGAAGCTCACATTTGTCCTCTTGCATTTCTTTGTTAATCATTTTATATATTTGATTACTGTCGGTCATTCTGCATTTCCTGTATAGCATTAAGGAGTTGCAGCTTACAGTGCATTGAAGAGACAAAAGACTCAGTTCACGTCTGATGACTACTCCAGATGTTGACTTTGGTAGGCCTAGAACAGATCTCCAAAATGCGGCTTCTAGTTTGGGCCAGATTTCACTTAGGATAGTTGGCATTCCCTCAACCCCATACGTCACGGGGGGGGGGGACAACCTTCATTTTGTAGAAGGTAAGTGTTGGTATCAGGGAGTATCGGCCACATTTTCTGTCAATCACTTTTGCCTGAGCCGCTAGCATTTTGATTTTTCCATGTAAGGTTTCTTGCATTGCTGTTTCACATTTGGAGCTGTCCAGGGTGACCCCAAGTATTTGAAACTTCGGACTGTCTCTATTTGAGTTTCTGCCAGGTGCCATTTGTTCTTATCTGATCTTCTACGGGCTTTTTGCAGGATCATTACTTTTGTTTTTCCTTTATTGACCTCTAGATGGTTTTCTCTTGTATACAGAAGCAAGTTATTCACTTGCCACTGAAGTCCAATGGGCGTTTGGTCGAATAGTGTCAGATCGTCCGCGTATAGAAGCCACGAGATCGTTGAGCCTCCGATTTATGGTGGAAATGCTCGTACATCCGCTTCGGTGTTTTGGAATTCGCCTATGTAGGCCAGGAAGAGAGATGATGCTAGAGGGCACCCTTGCTTCACCCCACATGTGGTTGGGATCTCTGCCGATAAGTCCCCCTGTTGATTTAATCTTACTCTCATTGTTGTTTTGGAGTGTAGGGCGTGAATTGGCACCCAAATGTCTTTTGGACACTTCCAGTCTGAAAGTTTCTTCAAAAAGAGAGGTCTTTCTACCCGGTCGAATGCCTGTGTAAAATCAATAAACACGACAAATAGATGCGGTCCGTGTTGTAATGCTTTGCTCTTCAAAACACTGAGCAGAAGGATGTTGCGCCTGCGGTCAACGCAATTTTTTTTAAAGCCTGCCTGTAGATGGTCGTTGCATCTGACATTAGATTTATTGGACTCCAACAAGTTTCAATTGGCAAAAGAGGTGGGAACAAAGAAAAGGCTCTCCAAAAGGCTGAAGCTAGAACGATTTGTAAATTAAATACTACAGTCATGGGCCTGAATTCAGACAATGAGATGGTGTCCTTTTTGTAGTAACTTTAATGCATATTTGTTGTGATGACAAAATAGGATATCAGAACTATTGATTCTAAAATGCATGTACCATGTTAGACATTTGCCTAAGATCATAATCGCCCATTGTATTGAGGAGACACTAACTACAACAGAATTAATCATATTAATGCTATTGAATACAATCACATTCTTATAGACCACTGTGGGGAATATTTCAATTAAGCATTCTTACAATTTACTGGGTTATTCTGTTTCTTATGGTGAAATGCCCAAAATCAGGTACCAGATGATTTTGAAGTAAATTGAACCACCATTTTATAAAAAAATCATGTACCACGTAAAGAAGCACAGACCACTGTAGAAATGATCATATGTTCCGAATTCGCTCATATTGTATATTTCCATGCACCATTGGGAATGCTACTATAGAGAACCATGTTGAATGTGTATATTGGCCTCCCAAAAGATGGCGACCGACGGATTAGCCAGTACTAGACACTGTTAAGGGACTAAAGCGGTAGCGTTGCCATGCCAACGTCCAACAATGATTATTCACATAGAGGACGCCACTTGCGCCCGATTCACAGCCGACGCATGAGATGTTGAAGGTTTTGGACCAAGGTAAGAGACCATCTGTATTTGTATAAGCGCACACGAATATGTAAAATCCTTTAACAAGTATCGGCCGAGCAGGCCTACAGTGAATCAATGTACTCGTACAGCGTGCAAGCGCATCAGCCCAAACCACGCTGTCTCCCAAGTGCACGCAGACTGTGCTACATATATATAAAATAGACACGGTAGTAAAATGGGGAAAATGAGACACATTTAGAATCTTATCTAAGTATTAACATATGGGGAATTCTCAGACAGGCACATAGATCTAACTATGTTAGACATGGCTACTTTATACGCGATCAAAAAGCCACGTAGAGAAGCAAGGTCCATAAAACAAACTCGGCCTTAATCTAAAACGGGCGTATTTTGTATTGGTTTTACTTACATTGCTAGATTGCATTTTTAGAAGAATACACGCACATGGAAACTATGTCAATGCGATGCTTACCGTAATACGCATCATTCATTTTCACATACAAATGGCTGTCAATAGGACAGATTAATGGCGATATGTACAGTAATGGCATAATTCTATCTGATAAGACGCACAATCAAATGAGCTTTACATTTAATTTACCTACAGAGATCTACCCTTTAAAACAGAAATATCCATGAGGATTCTAATGAAGACTACGAAATAAGGTAATCATTCACTCTAATACCTTGAAAGTGATCTATAGAAGCAATAATGGGCAACCTGTTAACTGGATTAATTCGGAATATGAATCTAACTAGATATTTCCGTTCGTTTTCTTCTTTTTTCATCTTTAAAAACCCCAACAATCCTCCCTTGTACCAACACCTCACTCTGTGGTTTTGATAGAAAAGGATCTTGCAAATAATTTTGTGATGCAACGAAATGTTGATTCATTATTTGTTTGGTTTTCATGTTATTTACTTATGTGTACCACGAAATGTGTAATGTATATAATTACAAAAACAACAGCATGAGCCCCGATTTGAAAAAGGCGCAATAAGCCAAAACACGTGTCATCATGAAGGGCAAAAACATGACAAATTTAAACTCATTCTACATAAAAAAAACGAACTGGCGCATGTCTTATATTTGAGCATGTTGATACACTGTTATTTTAGGTGGTTTATTAGGCTTTTTAACCACCCTACTCAGTCAAGGCCCGACAGCCATAGTGGAACCTTCCATTGTAATGGACTGTGTGGCAATGTATTGATTACAAGATAATCAGGATAAGTGTCGCCTAACCGACCAGCTCCCCAAAAGGCAACATTCTAAATGCTCTTTAAAAGTCAACTTAGCACTAACACGTTTTCCCCGGCTTTCAGCTCTTGGGACTGTGTCGGGGAACATGCTTGGGGAATAATGGAGGTCAAGGTGGTGCTCCTGTTATTCAGTCAATTCTAAACCCATAGAAATCACCTATTGAGTTTGCACAAGGAAACATCCCCATTACAACCTAAGCCACAGATGAGGTTTAGGGCCCCCAAAAATCATTTTGAGATGGGCGGTGTGACGAATCCCAGGATATTGATCATTTATTTTTATCGCGCTCGTACACAAGTGTTTCAGAGCGCGACAAGGCAAGGGAGCGGAACAGGGGAGAACAAAACAGCGATCTTACTAGGCCCAGTGACATTGAGAACACGCAAGTGCATGGGGGAGGGGAAAGTGCATGGGGGGGGAGAAGTGGAAAGTACGAAGCAGAGGAGAAACAGATAAACAACAATAGACAGCAGCTAGGGTAGGTCTGGTAAGTGCAGGAAGGAAAAGGGGGGGCTACATGGGTACAGATACAGACCCCAGTGCAAGGGGTGGCCCGGAGGCAGTGCGGCAGGGTGGCGGGGTGAGCAGGTACCTGGGCCCGGAAGACAGAAGGTGGCCAGGTGCACGGTTCCAAGAGAGAACAGAGCAGCAGGGGAGAAGGGGAGCGAAGGCAGAAGAAAAGAGGAAGGTCTTCAGGTGCTTCCGGAGATGGCTCTCCTCAAGTTTTAGAGTGGCAGGGAGGCTGTTCCAGAGGGAGGCCCCAGTCGAAGACAGATCTAACCCAGCTTGTTTCTTTGAAAAACGACTGACCCTGAGGAAGTTGGAGGTAGAGGAGCGAAGAGCTCGAGAGGGGAGGTATTCGGGGAGGGATAGCTGAAGCTATTTTGAACCCAGGCCCCAGAAAGCCTTGTGGACAATACAGAGGGTTTTGAATTTAATCCTTGCATCCACTGGGAGCCAATGGAGAGATTTCAGAGCTGGAGAGATACGATCCCAAGGCTTGAGACCAAGGACAAGTCTTGCAGTCCTGTTCTGGATTAGTTGCAGAGGGCAGAGAGTAGAGGCAGGTAGATTTAGAAAGAGGCTGTTACAATAGTCCAACAAAAAGAGAACCAGAGCTTGGATACCATGAGCTTCTGGGGGAAGGAGAGGAAAGGCAGAGAAACTCCTGAGGAGGTGCAGTAGGAAATGTGACTTTTTAGAGACCTCAGATGTGCGCGGAGAAGGAAAGGGTGGAGTCAAAGATGACCCCGAAGTTCTTAGCCTCACAGATTGGGGTAGGAGGAGGGCCAACGGAGGCCGGCCAGTGAGTGAGGGGAAAGGATGGTTAAGGTGTGCCGATGAGGGGGATCTCCGTCTTGCTGGCATTCAGACAAAGATCATTGCGGCACACCAATCTTGAATGGCAGTTAGGCAATCAGAGATGGGAGAGGAGGTGGCAGAGGGCAGCCTGAAAATGAGTTGAATGTCTTCAGCGTAACACTGGAAATTTGAGCAGAAAGTGGCAATGCAGTGGGCGAGAGTTGCCAGGTATTGGTTGAAAAGCCAGCGCGAGAGGTTAGACCCCTGGGGAACACCACAGGTAGAGAGGAAGATAGATGAAAGGAAGGACGCAAGTTGGGCCTGGGAGGGTCTATCTGAGAGGAAAGAGGTCAGCCAGGCCAGAGCCTGATCAGTGATACCCAGGTTTTTACAGAGACGGTTGAGCGGGATGGTATGGTTGACTGTGTCGAAGGCAGAAGAGAGATCGAGGAGGATGAGGACAGAGGGAATGTTAGAGTCAAGGTTGGAGAGCAGATCTTCACGGATGTTCAGGAGAGCAGTTTCTGTGCTTCCGGCAGCTCTGAAGCCAGACTGGTGGTCATGGAGACAGCCAACAGAATTGGAATGAAGGTTAAGCTGAGAGATGGCCAACTTTTCCAGGAGTTTGCCCAGAAAGGGAGTAATGGAAATTGGGCGATAGTTAGCTGGACAAGAAGTATCAGCTGTGGGTTTCTTGAGAAGAGGATGCACAAGGGAGTGCTTCAGAGGGGAGGGGGAAGGATCCTGAGTCAAAGGAGTGGTTGCAAAAATCAGCAGGGCCCAGAGCGAGGGTGTCAATGTTAGAGGAACAGGGATAGATAAACCTGTTTTGACAAGGTTTTCATAGCTCGGACTTGTCTAGCGACCTCGTCAGGGGAGAAAAGAGGAAAGGACAAGAAGGATGGTGGTGGGGTGGCTAAAGGAGGGTCAGCAAGCACAGATGGAGAGGGGAGAGGAGGGGTAGGGGCGGAGAGGGTGGACAGGATGTCCTGGGTTTTTTAAATGAAGTGAAAGGCAAGGGCATTGCAAAGAGCCTGCGAGGCAACAGGAGGGATAGAGACTGCAGCAGGGTTGGCCAGCAAAAGTGGCAGCAAAAACCTCAACTGACACGCTTCATGGGCCGGATGTCCGAGAAGGTAGGTGGCAGTGTTGGGGTAGGCTTGGCTTGGGGGGAAGAAAGGGAGAGAGGAGAGGAGGGAGTCATCGCTCCAGAAGAGAGGAGTTGTCAGAGGGAAGGAGGGGGAGGTCAGAGGAGATCAAGACATTGAGTGTGTGCCCTGCAGAGTGAGTCGGGGAGGGAGTCACAGAGGTCACAGAAGAGTACAGAGGAGGAACAAGGACAGTCTAAATGTATATTGAGGTCACCGAGGAGGAGGAGTTGAGTGGTAGAGGTCAAGGAGGAGGAGGAGAGGTCTGCCCACTCAGAGAGAAATGAGGTGATTTGACCAGGAGGCCGGTAGATGGTAGCCACAGTAAGAGAATGGGTAGGCGAGAGAGAAAGCCTACAGACAAGGCATTCGAAAGAGGAGTAGGTCTGAGTGGGAATGATAGAGGCAGGAAAGATGAGGGCTATCCCCCCCCTGCTCCCACCGGACCGGGAATATCTGGGTGATGAGAGGATCTTGTAGCCATCAGGGAGGAGAGTGTCAAAACTCGTGACAGAGCTGGCCGTGAATCATGTCTCAGTAAGACCAAAAACATCAAGGTCTAGTTCTTCAAGGAGGTGGCAGATGTCAGAGGAGTGCAGGTTTGCAACCTGGCTGCAACCCTGTTTAACCTAGATCTCTGTGACATTGATGAGATTTGGGCACAGAACATCAGCTTTCCGGCAAGTTGGTCACTTGAACATGCATTGGCTCGCCTTTGCAGATGATATCTTCATCTTTGACCGAACACCTTTTGGCCTGCAAACAAAGCTGAACTTGTTTGCCCAATACTCACAGGTGCACAATTTACAGTTTAATGCCAAAAATATAGGATTCATATTTTTCAAAACTTGAAAAAAACAAACCCATTACAGAAGTGGACCATCAATGTGGACCATCAATGGAACATGCATACCATTTGCTGTCTCTATTAAATATCTAGGGTACAAATTGGTCGATACTAATTCGGCAAAAATGTGGAAAGAAGTATTTGACAAAGAGGTGAAATCCTGATCCACACAGATGCGCATTGTGTATACCAAACACTAAATACTCCTTAGTACCCCCGATTTAGTTCTAGAGGCAACTATCCTTTATGGCCTAGATAAGTGTTTAACACCGATAGATAATACAAATGACCAGATACAGGGGGGGGCTATGGAAAAGTTTGAGAGATTGGCCAAATCCCTTCCTAATGCAATTCTTAGGCATGAGTTAGGTCTTTCATCTTCATCAGCAAGGTTTCATTGGTGCTCTTTATCTAACCTGGCTAAGATGCTGTTCCCACCTCCAAATTCACTATATGAAAACCTAGGAAGGATGATTAAGGAGCAGAATCCTCCCTCAGTTGCCAAATACTATGATAGTATGGTAGCTCTATTAGTCGAAATGGGGCTCAAACCGGAGGATTTAGAATTTAGGCTACTACATGCCAAAAAAATAAATAAATAAAAAAATAACACCTTTTGGATTGGTGTAACACAATTGATTTAATCTCTGAATTGTCATCTCATAAGGAAATCGCAAAATGTACAACTAAGCGTTTGCCTCGTCAATTATATATAGTACAATTTCCCTGCAATAAATGACGGGACACGTACCTGAGATTCAAATTAAACCAAATTTCCACTTATGAAAGAATTAAGAACTGGTATCCTAAAATCAGATTTGATAAGAGCAATTGCAGATTCTGCAAAGAAATTGATCAGAAAGAGACAACCAAACATTTGGTGACTTAATGTCACCATTTTGAAAAATTGCGCACACAAATCTTTGGAATAGATCGTTTGTGTGTCACTGTTCTAGCCAGGGAATGGTTTTGGATCACATGTATGTGGGGAAATTGTACAAAGGTCATCCTTTTGCTGTCAAAACTGCTTATAATTATTACTGAGGAACTTGCCAGAAAGCTTGTGATCATGGCTGGCATACATACATGACGGCGCATGTGTCCAATGAATTGTAAATATCATGGGAGAAGTGCAAAAAGAGGTTTTGTCAAATGATGCGACACAGTGATGACATGTAAGGCTTCCTGCAGTGGTCATTTAAGAATAATTTTAAATTGTAATAGTGACTGATCATATGCAGGTAATACGAACGCTTATATTGTTGATTTATATGGATCATTTTATGTATGTATAGTATTTATATAAGAAAGTACAAAATCATGAGGAAATATTTGTATTATTAATGCTTTAATAACTAAAAAGTGATGCAACATCAATGTTGTAAAAGTTTGATGCAACTAAATAAATAAAAATACATTAAAAAAAAGTATTGTTAGTGACAGTTAGGGGTTTCCTCTTATTTGAGCCCAAATAAAAGCCTATAACCACAACCATGCCACCTGTGCGTCAGGTGACAGTCTCCCCCTCTCACGCCCTTAAGGCAGAAACTGAGCCCACACATCTTCATCTTGCCCTGAAATCACCCATAAAATAAGGAGTGTGGACGCGCTGAAATCACCCATGAGAAAAAGTAGGACGACAAATCGAACCAATGTAAGTTACTTTCCGCTTTGCATAAAATAAAAACATTTCGGGGGAATAAGCATGAACACACATTTTTGTTATAGAACATATCCATGACAGGGATTTTAGCCTGCAAACCTTCTGCGTGCATAACTCACACTGGAATCCAGTTTATTTAATTCATAACACAGTAACAGTAAAATGACTGCAAATCATAACTCTTAAGACTGCTTTTCTGCACGTATTTCTTTCACATAATATTAATCCTTCCTCCATCCCGGGGGGATAGGCAAGTCTGGCGACAGAATCAAGTAAACTGAAAAAACATATGACCTGGCATAGCTGAAAAGCCTATACATCCCTCCAAGAAGGCCCGAAGACACTTAATGAATGTACACATGAACTGTCATGTATGCTGCTGTACCCCCAGAGTCAGTTTGAACCCGGTCTGGATAGTCTGTTTGGAATTTAGGCAGTCATGGACATCTTTCTGCAGGGGCTATGGTTGGATGACATTTACAAATACAGAGGTGTTTTTAACCTAAATGAATTGACATGTACCCACTGATATTTTATTTGCAACAGGTCCTGAAGTGGCAGATGTTAGTATGCTTCAAAGTAGGAGGGAGGGTGGGTGGGGGACAAGGATAACGAACACTGGGCTGGATACACCTCCAAGGTGACGGTGTGGGATGGACGGGCTGGGGGGGGGGTTACCTCACACATGTGATGTACCGTTTTCATCGGGACACCTATCGGGACGGTAGGCCATGTGTTGTGTTTGTGTGGTTTTCATAACGTTTTCACCAATTTGCTGGTGCCCTTTGTCACACAACCCCTTCATTTCCCTAATGTGCCCTACATTTAGTCGCTGCTTTAAGCACCATACACTTTTGTAACCTGCACAAGTCACCTACCCTTGAAAAGGTCTGCCTGTGCTCTTTCAAAAAATGTATGCTTGCGTTCCTCACCACATTGGTTTTCCCGATTTACACATGCTAAGTGAGTCTGATCAGGCCGCGAGCGTAAAACTCCTGTGTACCATGGCTCAGTGTTTGGCTTGTGGTATTGCTTGTTTTGTAAAACACTACAAAAAATGTGTGCTTTCCTAACTGCAAGAGTCGGGGGAATGTAGCGGAGCATTGCTTTTCTCAAAATTCTTAGAAGCCATTGCCGTACCAAGCCAACCATGTCCAACACATACCTTTTTTTTTCGGTCATTTTCCCGCTTTTCCCCCAATCTATGGCATTTTCCCCTACCTAGTGTTTGCCTGACCTACGCAAATCACCCCTTCCTAAACTTGGAATTTTGTCTACTTTTCAGAAATATATGCCTTTCCGTCCTCCAATTCGGCTTTCCTACCTTTTTCTCCCATTCCGTCCATGCACGTCCAATTGGCAAAAATGGCCAAAATCGCCTACCTCTCACAAAACGGTTGATAACCACATCAAAATAATTTTTTTCCGTTTCCACTCAACCTGTTCCTGAAAGCCAGGAAATTGGGGATCCCAGCACAGCAAACCATTTGTTCCTAGCTCTTACAAGGAAAAAAACACAGGCTTCTTTGTACATCATTTTATTGGCATTTTTTGAAAAAACCCAATGTTTTCGCACTTATTGCTCATTTTCTCTCACCCCCCTACAGCAACCTAGGATTCCTGGGTGGCGTTACGACCGCCTACATGTGGGAAAAAAGGAGCCGAATTTGGCCGACATATCTCATGTAACAAAAAAGTTACAAGCCATTGAATGCCCACATACCGAAATCACCAAAAAAGGTCCTGGCATTGGGGAGAAATACCCATGGCACTTAAAGGGTTAATGTATAACGTTGAAACGGTATTTATTACTGAGATGGATTTAAGGGAACAATTTGTTTGCGACATTGTTTCTTAAAGTTGTGACACAATTTGAATATTTGGGGATAAAGTTGAATTGACCTAAAAGAAAAACTTACATAATCAGGGTTAATTTATGAAGAATTTATTATGAACAATTTTTTGAACTACCCTTGAAATAAGTAGGGAGATAAAATAAAAGTAAAAAAGAGGAAAAAAGGGAAAAGGAGGGAAAAGGTAGAGACAGTAGAGGACAAAGGAAAACAAAACATGAATTAGCTAATTTGCGGTCATGTAATCATTAGAAATACTCGCTTACAACCAATTGAAGAACTCATTATCCGAATTTAGACCTGTGTCTAAAATGACCGAAAAGAGGCAAATGCGCGATGATGTCATCGCGCACGCTCTACGCAAGTGTGAGGATGTCATACACGTGAAAAGAAAGCGTATTTAAACGCACGCCGTAGTTGCAATAATGTGCAACAATCAGATGCGCCTGTGGAGGGACAATCGCATCCCCTCACCTGTACTAGTCATTCCAAGATCTTAAACACTATCAGGTAAGCGGTAAATTCCATGTTAAGTATAGCTTTAAATACTAAAAAAGCAGCCTTTTGCTAATCTGATGCTGCTGTTCTACCTTTAATGAGCAAATTAACTTTTCTGCAGTCACAACCACAGTTTAGCCTTGTGGTAAACTACTCTTCCTGCTCTATTCTTTCAGGCCAGTGTATTCAAAATACTGGACCCTGCAGTAAATACTTCTACTTTATAGAAGTTTGTTAACCTTTTTCTTGTAATCAACTCAATCTGTCCAAGAAAACATAGAACTGGTGAGTGCCATTCAACATACAGACTAAATGAAGGTTTAATAGATATGGTCCCTTTTCCTTTTCTTCTTTTCTACATAAAATGTCCATTTAATTCTATATTTATTCCTCATTTAATTCGCTTTCTTTGATATTCAGTCTAACAACGTTTTTCAAGCTAAATTTATTAAGAGTGCATCTTGTTCCTTAAGTAATAAAGGATCATTTGAAAGATGAATTCAATTCATGCGGAGTGTAACCAGATTGACAGACCAAGAAACAACAAAGAGTAAGAGGCTGATCAATGAATGTGGAGTCTGATGCAGAGCTTCTACTCAGTTCTGAGCAGCCAAATGGAAGGGGAGGCAGAAGTTGACAGACGACTGCTTTAGAGGTCTTCCAACAGTAGAAGGGGAAGCCGCCTTGCTCTCTGCCATGACCAACATTCTGGACAGCCATACAGAAACAGGTTCACACCTTGCCCAGTACGTAGAGGAATTACGACTGCAACTGAACAATTCCGTGCTAAGCAATACTAGTGTACACATTATCGAGGGGAAGAATTGTCCGAACGAGCGGCCGAAGGCAGTGGATCAGAATTATCAACTTCCATAACCGTATGGTAAGACTTTGCCAACTAGGGTCCTGCAGTGATTTGACTCGAATAGGTTAAGAGTCCTCTTTCACATTCTGTCTAAAAGCAAAATTATCTTAAGCTTGTGGAATTAGTTTTCTTTATTTTACCTGTGCAAAAGTGAGAAGAGACATGAACCGACCCAACAGATTCTGAAAGAAAGTGAGATCTACATTGGTCAGCGAGCAACTATCATTGTCCATATGTGTTGCATTTCTTGAAACCAGTCGCAAAGGACAGGAGCAGAGTTCAGAGCATGGGAGGTGGTCAATTGATGTAGTCCAAGCATTTCAAAGACAATATTTAGCATAACATACTGTTTGATATGATATATATTTTGTTTATAGCGCACCTATACACAAGTGTTTCAAGGTGCAACGAGGCAAGGGAGGACAAGACAACAATCTTGCTAGGCTCAGTGACATCGAGTTTGTGCAAGTGCAGGGGAGTGCAGGGAAGGAGTGGAAAGTTCTGAACAAGGGATCAAGACAGCTAGTAGTTGGGCCAGCAGGTGGCAAGTGCAAGAGTTAAGCGCGGACAACAGGTGTCTAATACGTGCAGGTAAGTGACTGTAGGGTTTCAGATACAGACCCAAGTGCAAGGGTTGCCAGGAGGCAGTGCGGGTATGCAGCTGGGTGGGCAGGGACCAGGGCCCGATTTCAGAGGGTAACCAGGTGCCAGAGATTAGCAGGGGAGAGGAAGAGAGAAGGCGGAAGCAAAGAGGAAGGTCTTTAGGTGCTTCCGGAACCAAAGATGGTTCTCCTCAAGTTTAAGAGAGGCAGGGAGGCTGTGCCAGAGGTTGGCTCCAGCCGAAGAAAGATGTACCGCCAACTCGTTGCTTGGAGAAGCGACTGACCCTCAGGGAGTTGGAGGAGCGAAGAGCTTGAGTAGGAAGGTATTTCCGAAGGGAGAGTTGAAGGTATTGTGGGCCCAGACCCCAGAAGGCCTAGTGGACAATGCAGAGGGTCTTGAACTTAATCGTTGAAGCCACTGGGAGCCAATGAAGAGATTTCAGGGCTGGAGAGATACGATCCCTGGGCTTGAGGCCAAGGACAAGTCTTGCAGTTCTATTCTGGATGAGTTGCAGAGGGCGCAGAGTAGAGGCAGGCAGATTTAGAAAGAGGCTGTTGCAGTAGTCCAGCCTAGAGAACCAGAGCTCTAGAGACAGTGAGCTGATGGGGGAAGGAGAGGCAAGGAAGAATACCTCTGAGGAGATGCAGTTGGAAGTTTGACTTCTTAGAGATGTCATAGGTGTGAGGAGAAAAGGAGAGTGTACGTGGAAGATGACCCGGAGGTTCATAGCCTCACAGGCTTGGCAAAACAGCTATATAATAAAGCAAAAAAGACTTCAAAATCGTAGAAGAGAACAGACTGGGCTCAAGATGACAACAGTCTTCTAGCTCTGCATGGAGCACACAGCATGCAGAGTTGTGGGATCAATACAGTCAATTATAGGGATAGCCAGCAGACCGATTAATCCCAGAATGAATGATAGCAGCCCCTTTCTATGGAGAACGATGGGAGTTCTAGGTCTCTCTTGCACAGCTTCAGACTCTGGGCATCATTGCGTACTATAGCCTCTGTAAATGCTAGTCTGTGAGGAGCAGTCTTGAAGGGGAACTGGAGAGGCGAACATGGATCAGAGAGGAACTGGCACCTCAGACTGGACTTACAGTGCTCATGTGTCCCTGGAGAGGACCTAGTGCCAGATGGTTAATGTCCCATTGGTATTACCCAAATTGAATTTTTTCGAATTCGCCTAATTCCGGGCAGTACCATTTGGTCGTATCGAAACAACCAATTTTGGTAATCACTACCAAACATGGGGAGCGGGGGTTGTGGGTGAGCTGGGGTGTCCTCCCGCTTCTAGAGGTATGAGGCGGGGACACAAAAAAAAAAGCAAAACCTGCATTGTCAGATCCGACCCGCGTATGAGGGACAGATCTGATGCCAGAGGGTCTTAAAAGGGCAGAGCGGTGAAAAGGTAAGTAGGGGAGTGGGTGGTTGTTTTATAACAGTGCGGTTTTGGCTGCTGCAAAATTGGCTTCGTGGCCGATTTGGCCACGGTCAATTTGGCCGCAACCAATTGTACCACGGCCAAAACGTATACATCCGTCTGATTATCCTTGGTGGTTGCATATGTGGCCAACCAAAGTCTAAGGGGTAGGACCTGGTGAGGCGCTATTCAACCAAGGTGCAGCCTTAGACCTTTTTTAGCAGCACCCAATAGGCAGAACCTCCTATGTAAAACAGTGGGCAGATTATCAGAATCTGAGCACCAATGTAGAGGCACAATCATTTCTTCCAGTGGATTTATTGGATGCTGCGGTCACAGAATTTGTCGCAGGAGATCATGCACGTAAGGGATAAATAAGGTAAACCTAGTTGAGAAGCGACAGAACACTATACATTGATGAAAAACCCAGGGGGGGGGGCTACAAGTACGGCGAAGGAGCAGCAGAGGGCCTTGAATGGATAGGGGCAAGCAGGAGGAGTGTGCATTCCAGATATATGGAGGGGACATCAGGAGTGAGTTCTTTCAGCCGTGGCTTGGCGTTAGCTAAGAAAACTGAGACAACTTGGTATTCACTCTCCCTCCTGCGGAGAGTCAAACCCTTCCTCCCTCCAGTCAACTTTAGATCCACTGTTCAAGCACTGGTCCAATGCAGTCCTCGAAGGCCTCCCCATCGTCCTCCCTTGTGCACCAGAGAAGTGTCCTACATGTGGCTGCACGCCTCATCAAGGGTCTGCGCAGATACGACCATATCACACAGGCCCGCATCGACATGCACTGGCTTCCACTGCACGCACAAATCACAAGCAAGTCTTGCTGCATCATCTATATGAAAGTGGCCCTCAAGTCACCCAGCTACCTCAGAGAAACTCAGCATCTCCGGTGGACAGCGCGCCACCAGAAGCCAGGACAAGTGCAGACTTGAAATCCACCGCTGCAAAAAGGAAAGGACCAGAAAACAAGCCTTCTCTGCCTACACCCCAAGACTATGGAACCTCCTCCCCCATCAGCATCAGACTCGCCCACACACTCCTACAATTCAGAATAGAACTCAAGACACACCTCTTCAAAGACTTTCTCCTCCTAAACACCTCCCAGGGGTCTGCAACCTTTGGCTCCCAGATGTGTTTGGACTACCATTCCCATCCGGCCTGTACAGCATAGTCAATTTCAGGAGATCATGGGAATGGTAGTCCAAACACATCTGGGAGCCAAAGGTTGCAGACCCGGTCCTAGGCCATCACGTGACCCCTCGCATAACCTGACTCGCTAGACGCCGTCCGCACCTCTTCTCCCTGCCACCCAGTACAGCTGTACCCCTCCTCTGTATCCTACCCACCACAGTATATCTGTTCTGTTATCTCTGAAAAGCACTCAGTTATGCATCTGCAATGTTGTACACCCCTGTCAGGCACTCTGTTATTTATCTGTATTGTTGTATACCTCTGTAAAGCGCTCCGTGGCTTCTCAAAAAAGGTCCACGCTCAATAAATACCATAATAATGCTATCACCAACAGGAGGGGCTTTCAGAAGAGGGCATACTGGATGACCAGGGATTTGGAGAGTGACCCAGCTTTGGACGATATTCTGCATTTATGCCAATATGAATTTGTGAATGAGAAGATTGAGCTATCATCAAAGGTTGTGGAAGTCAAATTGCAGAGCTGGTGGGCAAGGTACTCAGACCCAAAACAGCGTTTAGCAAGGTGATGGTACAGGTCAGCGCCCTAGATTATCAGGGCAAAGTGCCAGACTCCATTCTTTCAGGCGTGGAGGATCTTTCAAAGAAGTGTGTGTACAGTATCCTTCAATTAGATTTCAGGTTTTAGGCAATGGTGGGTGCACCATTATGGGTGCTTGGGAGTGCTGGGAGAGATACAGATTGATGCTTTGTCGCCCAAGATGGAAGCGATTCTAGCTGGACTGGTATGAGATGAGAGGAATTCGGCAGCCAGAATCTGGCATGCTTTGTTTCCAGACTTCCCAACAAAAAGTCAGAACCTGGATATAGGTGAGGGTGGCACAATAACGGTGTTGCACTCAGCTTAGACCAGAGATATGATAGGTTATTTATAACGCGCTTAACACCCAGAGGTTTCTAAGCGCAGACCCGGGGCTCGAACCTGTGTTGCTCCAGGTCGTCTTGCTTCCAAGACAAGCACGTTGCCCCTGAGCTATCCTCCCGAGACAACCAAGCACTGATCAAATGTAAGGAGGTTTGATGGAGTCACCATCCACATTATGCTCTTCCATCTCATGGCCACGGTTAGCCATAAAGAGGGACCGAAATCTATGAAGTATCACAGTTATATGGTTGATTTCCTGGTTCATCTGAACATTTGGAGATATATATATATATATATATATATATATATATATATATATATATTTTCTCTCTCTCTGCACAACCTGGGGCAGGTTTTTTTGTTCTTTAGCTACTTGGAGTCTAGGAAATGAAGAAGCTCTAGTTCAGGTTGTGACTTCTAATTACCTGAGGACTTCAACATGTTGGAGAGATGGTCATTCTATTCCAGGCATTGTGCTGGATAATCCAGGAGGATCCTTTCTGGGAGGGATTGGGAATAGGTGGGTGGATGCAGGCTTCCAGCAAGGGGTTTCAGTGCTGGGGCATTTACACCTTTTTGTGGCCATATTACCACCCAGTTTCCCACACCCAGGTCTGCTTTCGGCCATCCAGGTTGCAGTGATAACTCCACTTGTGATTGTTACACACCCTTAAAGCTGTAGTTTCTTGGCGTTTGAGGACGAATGGCAACACTTGAGACTTTTCTGTATATGGAAATTGCAGTTTCATTAATTTAGTGTTCTGCAGAGATATTCCTCTGGCGATTCTGTGCAAGAAAGTTTAACAAAAAATGTTAAATGAAAGAAAAAGTAAAAAGGGGAAATAAAAGAGCAGTGCCTGAACTGCTCATTATGAGAGACATTGGAAGAGTGGTGAATCTATCAGTGACATATGGAAGGAGAAGGAGGCAGGATATCAAAAGCAGAGGAATTCTCTTGAACTTTAAAGCTGGTGGATCAATTCAAAACATTTTTACCTAACCTATGTCACATCGCTGTTAGCAGTAAATTGGGGAGGTGAGCGACCATGGGTATATATTTGGACAATCAAGTGGACATCAGATTGACTAATGTGTTCTGAAATTAACCATAGTTTCATTTACTTAACCTCTCATTGACAATGGGGTTATTAAATCTCTTGTTAAACGTGGACAAAATCAGAGAAAAGCTCCCGTCAAAACAACTGAAAATCATTGAATGGTCCCTAACACAAAGTAACATCTCAGGGGAGAGAGCCTCATGACAATGAATTCTTTCAGAAACCTTATTTACACAGGTAGCAAACAAAGCTTGAAGTCTTACCCAACACATGCAGCTTCTTTTCCTCAATGAGCCTATTGATCAAGCCATTGGCTTTTTCAATGGTGCAGACAGCTATATCAACCGAGGAGAAACCTCCAGCAGGCGATGTGCCTCCCATGTAGCCTTCCACTCGCACTCCAACCTCCTGGAACAGGCTCTGAAATAAGACCGAGGTAACATTCGTGAGTAGCATGCATCCTACATTGCCTTTTATCCCCACCCCTTACAAGAGGATCTGATGTGAAATAATGAGTTTAGAAAGAAAGCTTTTACATGAGAGGGGCCAAACCTCTTGCATACGAGACTACCTTGTCAATAAGACATGACTGTCAATACGCTTTCACTTTACTTTAAAACAACTTACAAAAAGAGGCAATTGATGCTCCAACTCAAGGAGTAGTCCCAGTACTCTTGCCTTCAGCCTTGAAGGGGGCTCCCCCTTGCCTAACCCAGGTTAGATTTAAGATGTGTTGGCTATAGCCACTATACCCCTACGGTCTAGGTTGACCCCAATCTTGGGAGGCCTACATGCCATTGTCTTCTCTCGCCCAATCTCCCCCAGGGGCAGTCTGGGTGACCTAAACTAAGGTAGGCTGATTGTCTTGTTGTACCCTCTTCTCTAGTGACAGTCTTTCTATCCCTAAACTTACTCTTAACACTCCTCTTCTCTATGCCACCTCTGCAGCTCTACCCTTCTTCCCCATCCTGGTCTCATCGCTCCTCTCACTACCCCAGACTATTCTCCACCTCCCTCCTAGTTTTAGCCCTCTCATGACAGGTCTCTTCTCCTTCACCTCAGCTGGCCTTTGTGCCGGTCTCCAATCTCCTCTTAACTCCGCCTCTCACCCCTATCTCCACTCCCCCTTCTGATCTTACCCCTTTCCCCCACGCTTGCTCCGTCTCTCATCCATATTACAATAAAATTAGTACCACACTCTCAGTACCAACAACTTATTTTTACATTCTCCAAACATGCCAAAACTATCCTACAAGTTTTCCTACACCTGCTACAAACTCATCCCTGGTCTCAGTCTTCCTTCACCTCCTCCAACCTCGCCCAAACACCTTTCACTGGAGAATGATTCTTCTGATTTATATAGCCTGTCCCTTCCTGCCTGGCAAGTTCCTTGGATACTACGATCAGCAGTTTCCATGGGCCAGTCTCCAACTTGTCTAGTCCCAGCTCCTCCCTTCTTTTCCCCTTGTGGGCTGGAATTCCTCCTGGGAGTCTTTATAAGGGGTCCAGGAGAAATCGTGGTCATCAACTACCACTGGGGTTCCTGATCTCCTGTAAAGAGTTTGTTGATAAAAATAAGAGCCATCCTAATAAACAAAGCTTTTTTGATTTTTAATATTAAATGTGGGTCCATCCATTTCTGAAATGGAGATCGGTTAATCAGATTCCACCGTCATAATACTCCATGCTGAAAAGTATAGTGCAAACATTTGACTCCCTTCAGCAGCGGTCTTGCAGTTTGGCAACATTGCAGTTTCAGAGTAACCAGCATTCCTGCCAACAGCGGATTTGAACCAAGTGCCAATAGTTCAATTCTGCCTTTAACTGTGTGCAGCCCAGATGCAAATTTTACAATCGAATGCTACAAGACGGCAAATCAAAATCTACCTTTAAGCCATTTCTAGTTGTAGCATGGTAGGCTTTAGAAAGCTACAGGTATACTGGCCTAAGACTTCTGGTGTCATTTTATTGTCAGGTTGGTTCCTGAGGATTGAGTCCGCCGTATGTGTATGAACTATCTGTATCTGGGTTTCACCAAAAACAAACCATTTAGGCCCAGTCCAGGATCCTCCCCTCCGGCTGAGATCTCTCTGGGAAGGCTTGTAACCTTATTTGTCTTCTTCAGATGGCAGAAAATCCGGTTAGGAAGACTGCACTCAGTAATACCAAGTGAAATGAAGAGTGTAAGCAGAACTGTTCACCATTGTAACTTGCTTCTACATGTATACCCTTTATCCTTGATTAATACATTGGAAAAATACAGTGCCAATAGACTAACCCTGGGTTCCCTGAAGGAGTCAGACTCTATGTTAACATTTCAAGTGTTTTATTTAACTGAAAAAGGAAAAAGGCCCATCTGTCCACATTGCTAAGAGGGATTTTCCTGCCTACAAACTAAATTAAGGGTGCTCGTCAATTGTCAAATACCAAAAAGTAGTCTTCAGTCCAAATCCTAGCCACCATCTGACCCTACCACTTTCAAAAAAACAAAAGAATGTGCCAGAGTTATAGGCCCTACCCATCTGCAATGCACTTTTTGCAGGCACCACCGACAGCAACATCCAGAAAATGCAAGTTATTCACTAAAACACACTCAGCGCAGCCCTGAACCACCACAAATCCAAACATCACTGCAGCATGGGAAAAAGCCCACTGGCTCCCCATCTGTGAACATATTCCATTAAAAACCCTCTCAGTCATGCAGAGATGCCTATTTTAGGATGCTCCACCCCACCTATCCCAGAAAATCTCCATGGCATCATCCACCAGAACAGCCTATGCTCACTGCATCACCCTGCCTAAAGTTAAACGGCTAAACCTGGAGGCTCGCACTTCCCAGCCATTGCGGCAAAACATTGGAACCTTCTCCCGCCCACTCAATGTGCTGAACACGCCCACTGGACATTCCAGAGAGCCTTAAAAACACTCACATTTTCCTGAAAGCTACGCTTCCCGCTTGAACTATGAAACTGTACACTGTATGTATGGTTATGCCTGCACTGTCATCGGAGTAACAGGGCATGTAAACAGCACCTTGATGCCTCCGAGCTTAGAGCGCTACTCAAATGTAAAAATAGATAAGTAAATGGGGTCCCAGCTCTTGCTTCGCTCCCGGCCAGTGTTCGTTGGATCTCTCCCAACGTACTGGTCATGTGACAAAATGTTTGTTCTTAGTTCATAAAAGAAAGGTATTTAAGTCTCTTTTTAAGTTTGTCTTGAAAACGTGCAGGTCTTTGTATAAACCAAATGTCCCAAGATCTTGAAGGTGGGAGGAGGGGGGTGGTTTTCACCAACCAGAAGCAACCACCCTCTCCTTGCTCTCTCGCAGAAATGATTCCCTATTTATTTTCTGTATGTCTCATCTATGCACCTTCTAGACATCTCTCATGCTCCCTCAGGTCAGATTGCTGCACAAAAGGTTAAATCCAACAGTTAAATGCTTTCAGGGGATGATTTTTCTTTTTAGAACTGGGGCTTGCTTTCTATGGAGGAAAGCTGCAGTGTGGTTTGTTCGGATTAAACACAGTCATTAAACATGACTGCTTAAAATGTGATCTGTGGGGGCGTGGCCAGCCGAGGACGCCGTAGGATGCGCCTCGTTGTGTTCCCGGTCCCAATCCCTTCTCGAACCCCCAATACCCCTAAAATCAAACATGCGGGCCATCAAATTCCACTGACCGGCGTTGGAAACTAAGGAGAACAGATGAGCTGCAGCGGAATGCATTTGAGTCACTGCTGATGAATTTATTTGAACTTTCCGGTGCAGATACTTCCCGCAACAAAGATGGCAGACGGAACGGAGCTCCAGCGCCAAAGGACTCGTAATTGCCCGGCGACCGAGGTAAAATCAGCAGACTACGCCGAATTCCGCGATAAGATACCAACAACAACAAAGCGCTCAATGAAAAGGCAGGGTAAACGAAAATCCGAGCTGACGAAGCCACGCTTTGACAGTTGGTCCCCTCCCCCCACCTGGCGCCTTGAGACCTGCCGGCGTGGCGTGGCGGAGGGGGATCACAGAGCCTCACGGAATGAAACTTGACGGCCCGATATGTATGCCCTGCAATAAAGGTGAGGAGGAGTGGGAGGATCTGCTGAACTAACACCACCCTGCATGCAGAGGCTTGCTAATACGCGGCCAGACCTTTGATTCCGGAGCAGACCCGCAAAGGGGGGGGAGCCGCGATAACCCCCGGGGCTGCAGAGGCCCATGAAACGAGGCCCGCTCCAACCACCCCAAACAAACGTTGATGGGGGAAAACACCCTAATGAAAAG